>NC_133454.1:119147141-119764918 GCF_048565385.1 Saimiri boliviensis | reverse complement strand
CTTCATTATTTCTTTCCTTCTGCTGGGTTTGGGTTTGGATTGTTCTTGTTTCTCCAATTCCTTGAGGTGTGACCTTAGATTGTCTATTTGTGCTCCTTCAGACTTTGTAATGTAGGAATTTAAGGCTATGAATTTTTTTTTTTTTTTTTAGCACTGCCTTTACTGTATCCCAGAGGTTTTGATAGGTCTTGTCACTATTATTGTTAAATTCAAAGAATTTTTAAATTTCCATCTTGATTTCATTATTGACCCAATGATCATCCAGAAGCAGGTTATTTAATTTCCAAGTATTTGCATGCTTTTGAAGGTTCCTTTTGGAGTTGATTTCCAATTTTATTCCATTGTGGTCTGAGAGAGTACTTGATATTATTTCCATTTTCTTTTTTATTGCGATTTGTTTAATAGCCTATCATATGGTTTATCTTGGAGAAAGTTCCATGAGCTGATGAATAGAATGTGTATTTTGCAGCTGTTGGGTAGAACTGCTCTTTAAATATCTGTTAAACCCATTTCGAGGTGTGAGGTACTATTCCATTCATGGTACTATTTGTTGCCTAAAAGCCTTTTTTTTTTTTTTTTTTTGTCATTGTGTTATTGTTATATAGGTCCTGTAAGATTCATGCTTTAAGGAGGTTCTATTTTTTTGTATTTTGTGGATTTGTTTCAAGATTTAGAGCTTTTTTTATCATTTCTTGTAGTTCTGGCTTGGTAGTGGTGAATTCTCTCAACATTTGTTTGTTTGGAAAAGACTGTATCTTTCCTTCATTTATGAAGCTTAGTTTTGCTGGATACAAAATTTTTGGCTGATAATCATTTTATTTAAGGAGGCTAAAAATAGGACCCCAATCTCTTCTGTCTGGTAGAGTTTCTGCTGAGAAATCTGCTATTTATCTGATAGATTTTCCTTTATAGGTGACCTGATGCTTTTTCTTCACAGGTCTTAAGATTTTTCTTTCCTTT
Source organism: Saimiri boliviensis (assembly GCF_048565385.1). Taxonomy (NCBI): domain Eukaryota; kingdom Metazoa; phylum Chordata; class Mammalia; order Primates; family Cebidae; genus Saimiri; species Saimiri boliviensis. Next base: position 119,763,958 of record NC_133454.1, on the reverse strand, counting down.
GTCTTGAATTTAGGTAAACTGATAACTCTGTGCCTAGGCAATGATCTTTTTGTGATGAATTTCCCAGGTGTTCTTTGAGCTTCTTATATGGGATGTCCAGATCTCTATCAAGGCTGGGGAAGTTTTCCTTGATTATTCCCTCAAATATGTTTTCCAAGCCTTTAGATTTCTCTTCTTCCTTGGGAACACCAATTATTCTTAGGTTTGAATATTTAACATAGTCCCAAACTTCTTGGAGGCTTTGTTCATTTTATTAAATTCTTTTTTCTTTGTCTTTGATGGATTGGATTAATTTGAAAGCCTTGTCTTCAAACTCTGAAGTTCTTTCTTCTGCTTTTTCAATTCTATTGCTGAGACTTTTCAGTGCATTTTGCATTTCTCTAAGTGTGTCCTTGATTTCCAGAAGTTGTAATTATTTTTTCTTTATGCTATCCATTTCACTGAAGAATTTCCCTTTGATATCCTATATCATGTTTTTGATTTCTTTAAGTTGAACTTCACCTTTCTCTCGCAGCTCCTTGATTAGCTTAATAGTTGACCTTCTGAATTCTTTTTCTGACAATTCGGAGATTTCATCTTGGTTTGGATCCATTGTTGGTGAGCTGGTATGATATTTGGGGTTGTTAAAGAACTTTGTTTTGTTATATTACCAGAATTGTATTTCTGGTGCCTTCTCATTTAGGTAGATTATGTCAGAGGGAAGATCTGAGATTCAACGGCTGCTGTTCAGATTCTTGTGTCCCATGGGGTTCTCCTTTGATGTGTTTTTCTCCCTCTTCCCCTAGGAGTGGGGCTTTCTGAGAGCCAAACTTTAGTGATTGTTTTTGCTCTTCTGGGTCTAGCCACCTAGCAGAGCTACTGGGCTCCAGGTTGGTACTGTGGAATGTCTGCAGAGTCCTGTGATGTGATCTGTCTTCACTTGCAGCCGTGGATACCAGCACCTACTCTGGTGGAGGTAGCAGGTGAGTGAAATGGACTCTGTTAGGATTCTTAGTTGTGTTTTTGTTTAGTGCACTGGTTTTGTTTTGATTGGCCTCCAGCCAGGAGGTGATGCTTTCGAGAGTGTTATCAACCGTGGTCCTGTAGGGAGGATGCAAATTTGTCCTGGGAACCCCTGATTAAGTCTTCAGTTTTTTCAGGCAGTGGGCAGGGTCATAGAGCTCCCAAGAGATCATGACCATTGTCTTTGGCTACCAGGGCAGGTAGAGAAAGACCAGCAGGTGGGGGCAGGGATTAGCATGTCTGATCTCAGCCTCTTTTCTGGCAGGATTTGCTGTGGCTGCTATGTGGACTGGGGGTGTGGTTCCCAGTCCAATGGAATTATATTCCCAGAGAGATTATGGGTGCCTCTGCTGAGCCATATAGGTCACCAGGGAAGCAGGGGAAAGCCTGCAGTCACAGGTATCACCTTACTCCCATGTAGCCTGCAGTCCAAAAGGCCAGTCTCACCTGTAAGCGTTTTGATTATTAATTGAATCTTTACTAATATTGTTCTGTTCGGATTTCCTATTTCTTCATGAATCAGTGTTGGTAGGTTATATGTTTCTAATCTTGGTCTATTGTATCCATTGCTGTAAGTGAAGCACTTAGAACAAAGCCTGGTCTATAGTAGGTATTCACTAAATTTTTTGCTGAGTGAATGAACTAAAACAATTTTTTGGGAGATAGATAATACAGAGAAGTGTGTGGAAAAATGGAAGGAGGAATATTTTACCCTGTGCTATAAGACACACTATAAATTCCTTAGAAATCCCTGTTGAATTCTTTCAAATTCCTCTTGGGCCAATAATGCCCTGATCTCTCTTCTTTTCTTCTTTGTGGGACTACTTCTAATAGTTCCTTCTATTGCCCCAGAAATGAGTTTCTGGCTCTTAGATTGCCCATATTATTAGGAAACATGAGACTTATAAGTAAGCTGAGCACTCAATAACCACTTACTATTTGGCTAAAATACCCTTTTGGAACCTTACCATTCTTTGACCCCCAATGTTTACTCAACTAAATAAACTCTTTGTCTAAAAGAATTTTATATAAATAAATTTACCACTCTAAAATATCTTCAAAGATGCAAGACTGAATTCTTTGACAGCAGGGATCATACATTTTCACAGATGGCGCTTCTAGTACATTTCCTGGATGCAGAAGCAGTCATTAAATATATTGAATGAGTGAATAAATGCTCATCAGAAAAATAATTTACTCACCATTAAGAATGCCAAAAATGGGAATCCTGATATCAAGACCATAGGCGAGTAGACTATTGAAAATGAATCAGGTTGATTAATATATAAGTGTATCCAGAGTTTTCCCAAAGCACAGTGGATCAGACCAATCACTATTTGAGCAGCCTATAAGAAAAGAATGTCATAATCAATTATGCAATATGTATATTTGAGAAAGTTACAAATTAGGTGATAGAAAGGGAAGGAAAGGAGTATAGCTTCCATGTTTTTGAATTTTAGGAGTCTCTGCTACTATTCTTGTTTAGCCCTCAAAATTATCCACAACTGGGGAGAAGCCAAAGTGGTAGAAGAAGGTGGCAGCCATAAAGGCACATAGAATTTGCTACATGTAGCTTACACAGTGATTATTCATGATGGCTTTTAGCAACTAGTAGATGTATGGTTGCTTTCAGGCAAATGAAGGTGTTCTTGTGGCTTGTTTTTGGGCCAGGTCAGCAAAACACATGGATCCAGCTCTTTTCTCTGATGCACTTTTATCATACCTATCAACCAGTAATGGGAAATGGTTTTCTTCTGATAGCAATTTTGATTTTTAACACTATGGGGTGGGATAAACCGCTTGCAATCAGTCCTGCTGAATCCTAAGATTCTGGCCCCTGTGATCTTAGGCACTTTCTTGAACCATACTATCTTATAGTTCTGGTTTTTGAGCTGACACAAAGCCCCAATAATTAGGGTGTATATGCAAAAATATGCAGCATACTAGGTTTGGTGGGGGAAAGAAGTAGATAGTGATCCAGAATATCAACTTCCTTGAGATAAATGTAGAGAAAGTGTGTTGAGTGCATGGTACTATGAGATGATCAATGTTCATGAAGGCCTATGATCTAGATTATCTCTTGACATAACCCCAACCTCGTCATCTCCTTTAGGACCCAGTCTCAGCTTTATTTTAAATTTTATGTAAATACACAAAGACTAAGGGAAATCACAGTGGTAGGATTGCTGGAACTCAGTTTATCAAATCTCCCACATTGGGTAGTTGAGATAGAGAAATCAATGTCTCTTTCCTTAAATATTTGGGATCTGAAACACCAAAGTCATTTATCCATTCAAACGGCACTGAATCTTACCCCCAACATTCTGGTTTCTTCTTTCAACACAATGTGAGATGATGGCATGTTATCCAAAATATGATGTAGACATTTAGAGAGAATGAATGGAATCTATCTGTAAAAGACAATATAGAAAAAATAAACATAGTGATTTAAAAAATGCTAACCTCAGATAAGCATTTGAAGGTCATTGAGAAAACTATTATTGTCGTCTTCAATTTTTAAATAATGAAACAGTTCCCTGAAATAAATATTTAAAAATAAATCAGTTGATATGCTCTCTTGGACATAGCTAACCTCTTGGCAATTCTAAATGTCCTATTAGATTTTATACATTTTTACCAATTTTAAATGACACCGTGTGAGTTTTTAGGATTTTTAGATGCAGAGAGCATATTTAATATGGCTTGTAAAAGCAAAATAGAGCATGAGCAAGCTCACAGAATAATTGGAAAGGGCAGGCTTTTCATACAATTCCCAGAGACAAATTGCTGACCTAGACTGAGGAGGAAATGCTCTTGCCATTTCCTGCCCCAGAACTCTGTTGTAGAACTGGCGTCAAGGTAAAACCTTCCCTGTCTCCTGGGCCATCATCTGTCCAATTGATGACTATGTAGGGTCTTTTTTGTTGTTCTCTCCTAAATCAAACTTTAGTGCAAGAATATGTAATAGCCAGAACCTAGATCAAATGCCTGCACTTTAATAATTTCAAGGGAGGCAAGGGAATATAATTTTTGCATTTCATTTTGGGAAAGGTAGTTTTGACAACTTAATGACCAATAAAAAAAGTAGAAAAGATGTTTAAAACATGGCAGCCATGAATGTTTAAAAGATGGCAGCCATAAATTATCTCTGTTAACTTCACTGTTGTGGACACTGTCTTGGGAATGCGGCCCACTCACCTCAGTTTCATGCTTGTCATCTGTAGGAATTATTCCCTTATTGTACTAACTTGAGAGAGGTGGTGAATCTGACTCAGATTGGATCTCTCATTGTCACTTTCCTGGGAATTGTATATTTAGAACTTAGCTATTATAACCTTAGTCTGGGCTTGCCTCTTGAATAAATTTTATAAACTCTTGAAATGAAGAGCATTAATGTGTTCTACCATATAGGCTGAGAAGACATCCAGAAAAATGAAAAAATAGAGCCAGAGAACTGCTGGAATTCCTAATAACTTTCAATTTCTTAGTTATAGTCCTTTTTGAAACTGAGATACCTTCCTGCCCTTGGAAAACACATATTTCTTTGTTTTGCTTAAGCTAGCAAGAGTTGTTTTATGTTACTTGCAGCTGAAATATTTTTAAATTATTGCATTGTCTTTCTTATAACTCTTGCCCTATGGCTTTGAGAATTTACTCTTTAGATTTTACAGTATCTGATGGATCTTCATTCTTTACTTAGTTTAGATTTTTTTCTCAATATTTTGCCAGTAGCTAACTCTGAAGCCAAAGGTCTTGGTTTCAAAATCACTACTTATAGCATTTTTATTTGCAATTTACATGAACCATTAATTCTTAAGGATCAGTTACCAAGTAGATGTACCAATGTCACATGAAACAGTGAAAATGGAGCACAGTATTGTGAAACAAGTGGATATAGACTTGAGTTCAAATCCTGGTGTTAATTGCTAATTGTATAATTGGTACAACTACTTTTAGACTAATAATAGTTGTCTATTTTAACTACTAATGTTAAGTTCTACTTAATATTTCAGAGGATTAGTTGCAAAATCCCACAGAGTTGTTATGGGAAGCAAATAATAGGAACTGGCACAAAGTCAAATGCCGATAATGTTTTTCTCCTATTTCCCTTCAGCCTCTCTCCAGTTACTTGTATCAGATTCCTGATCCCCCTATAGTTTTGGACACTACTTTTGCTTTCTTTTCCAGATTTTATTAGAAACAACCTCATTGATTATTTCATACCATTGCTTTGAACAATTTCCTTGAGTTTAGTATAGGTAATTATAAACTAACCCCTAAGCACTGCAACAGCAATCCTAATGTACTATGGCAAAAGCCATTATAGTATTTGAGGTGCAGTATCCAGACACTTTTCTGTGAGTGTCTGGATACTGCATACCAAATACTATAATGGCTCCTGCCATTTCCATGACTCTATCAGGCTGGGAGATACCTCGGTCTGCCTGCACCTTCCTATGACCCTAGTAGGGTGCTTCTCCTGGGGCCTCAGTGCAACTGCAGTAGCTTCACAATCTCCACTTGTCTAACAGTCAAAACTAGAGATGCCCCCTCAATACAACTTGCTACAAAACAGCAAAATATAAAACAATAACCTAATCACCACAGCAAAGGAACCTAAGGGCTTAAAGCCAGCCTCTATAATAAGACCATAGTGGCATTTTAAAAATAGAAATCACATGTAGAAACCACTTGCTTAAATCATTCTATCACAAAGACACATGTACGTGTATGTTCATTGCCATGCTATCTATTCACAATATTAAAGACATGGAATCAACCTAAATACCCACTTACAGTGGACTGAATAAAGAAAATGTGACACATACGCACCATGGAATACTACGTGGTCATAAGAAAGAACAAAATCATGTCCTTCATAGCAACATGAATGGAGCTGGAAGTCATTATCCTAAGTAAATTAATTCAGGAACAGAAAAACCAAATACTGCATGTTCTTATTTATAAGTGTGAGCTAAACATTGAGTATAGAACAATAGACACGAGGCTATATGTGAGGGTAGATGGTGAGAGGGGGTGAGGATAGAAAATCTACCTATCAAATACTGTGCTTATTACCTGGGTGATAAACGAATCTGTACACCAAACCCCTGTGACATACAATTTATCTACGTAACAAACTTGTACATATACCCCTTGAACCTTAAATAAAAGTTGGGAAAAAAAAATCTTTCAATATCTCCTTGTTGTCATCAGGCCACAGTACACATTTCTTTGTGTGGCACATTGGAGCCTGGTATAATTTTGCCTACACTTTCTTTTTCCCACACAGCACTCCATCCATTCCTGACCATTGATATTTCCACTACCATGTGATATTTAACTACCTTATGGTTTTAACTACCTTCCCATATACATCATTGCTGCTGTAAAATCTCACGTGTCACAGTATCTGGCTCTAGCAATGTGTTTGCACATCGTTGGAATACAGTAATTGCTGCAGAATCCTTTCTACCCATTTTGGATATCTTGCACCTTGGTTTTTGCACTAGAGATTATATAAACAGAAACTCATATTTTGGGTGATAAGAATGGTTGATTTCCAAGAACAATGATTTAAGAGTTTCCCTGATTGAATCTACAAAGAACTTAATTTACAAGGAAAAAAAAACTCCATCAAAAAGTAGGCAAAGCATATGAACAGACACTTCTCAAAAGTAGACGTTTATGCAGCCAACAAACATATGAAAAAAAGCTCATCATGACTGGTCATTAGAGATATGCAAACCAAAACCACATTGAGATACCATCCCACACCAGTTAGAATGGTTGTCATTAAAAAATCAGGAGACAGATGCTGGAGAAGATGTGGAGAAAGAGAAACACTTTTACTCTGTTGGTGGGAGTGTAAATTAATTCAACCATTGTGAAAGACACTGTGGCAGTGTCTTCTAATGGTATTCCTCTAGATCCTCAAGGATCTAGAACTAGAAATACCATTTGATCCAGCAATCCCATTACTGGGTATATATCCAAAGGACTATAAATCATTCTATTATAAAGACACATGCACACGTATGTTTACTGTGGCACAGTTCACAATAGCAATGACTTGGAACCAATCCAAATGTCCATCAATGATAGACTGAATAAAGAAAATGTGGCACATATACACCATGGAATACTATGCAGCCATGAAAAAGATGAGCTCATGTCCTTTGCAGGGACATGGATAAAGCTGGAAACCATCATTCTCAGCAAACTGACACAGGGACAGAAAATCAAACACTGCATGTTCTCACTCATAAGTGGGTATTGAACAATGAGAACACATGGACAGGGGAACATCACACACTGGGACTTGTCAGGGGGGTGGGGGCTGGGGAGGGATGGCATTAGGAGAAGTACCTAATGTAGATGATAGGGTGATGGATACAGCAAACCACCATGGCATGTGTGTACCTATGTAACAAACCTGCACGTTCTGCACATGTACCCCAGAACTTAAAGTATAATAAAAAAAATTTTAAAAAGTGCTTCACTGATTGTGTATTCCCTTTCCTGGCTGATGCATTACCAGGAAATGCATAATGCATTACTACATTATGTATAAATGGGTAGATTTTTTTATGCCAGTCAGGAAATATATGTTTGGAAAGTTCAGCCTTAAAGCATAGGTTCTCTGGTATTTATGGAATTAGTTTTGGGCAGCCTTGGAAGGCTGCCCAAAGACACATACTGTCTTTCTCTATAGCAGGTGAACCCAAGGAGAAAGAACAGACTTGACTGAGATATGCAGCAGGTACTGAAAAGTCTTGAGTAGACAAAGCAAACTTTGGTTTCAATGTTAAGGATCAAATTGAATTTATACATGCAGACAATGTGAATTTCAGAAGGTGATTCTCAGAAGAGCCCCTTTACATGGGGACTCTGTGGCCTGCTGCAGACGAGCAGCAGCAGAATCTACTTATGTAATCCTGGTTAAGGACTGTCCCTACTAAAGCTTGGTAGGTCAGCCAGAAAAAGGAATACACAATCACAGAAATTCTGAAGTCACTGTTCTTGGAAATCAACCACTCCTATCATCCAAAATATGAGTTTCTGTTATATAATCTCTAGTCTAGAAACCAAGGCCCATCTCCTAAGCTAAAAAGAGTATAGAAATATGGTAAAAGATGGAAAGTAAGAGTCATGATTGTCACAACCAGGGCTGAGATCCCCAATTCACTACATTATCTCCATATTCTCCTCTTGAGAATCAGCCAATTTACTTTTACATTAGAGGATGCTGGGTGTGTCAAACAGGTCTCTTACTGAAAACACACATTGGAAGAAAGGGTATTGAAAGGAACACCTGAAAAGTGCCACAATGTATTAATTAAGGCTCTTTTCAACTGGAAGTGGTTTGGAAAACATGACTGTGGAGTGGTGGGGAACACCTGACCCCTAGCAGGTGCTAGTTTTATTCCCAGCACCAGTGACAATCCAATAAGGGATCCCTACACTCACGCGTAGGCCCAGAGAGTGTGATCTGGCCGTCAACTTCCTCAATTCTGGGCCTGGCAGCCCCCGGAAGCCCAATGGGGGCTGCTTCCTCGGTGGCGCCCCTCATGCCCCCTCGCGGGGTTCTAACGTCGAAGAGCGCGGCTGTGTGAGAGACCCTCGCGGACGCCTGACACGTGGTGGGGCTCCCACGGCTCCACGGAGCCTGCAGGCTCCCGAGACGTGGGTGGGTTAGGGGATGGCAACGATGTCGCCCTCTCCTGGCTGTGTGGGCATCATCCTCCATCCTTGGGCCCGGCACACCCAGGGGGAAGAGGCTGTGCGTGATCTGTGGCTGACTGACCACATGGCGGCCCCATTGCTAACCCCAGACACACCCCCGCTTAGAAGCAGCATCACTGTCAGAAGCTCCTTGCCACCATGAATTCTCTGCACGATGTGGTGGGTACAGCACTGCACTTAACTCCTTTAGTCCTCAGTTTATACCTGAGTAGGTACTCGGGTACCACATATACACATGCTGCAGAACCTTGAAGACCAAAGATGTTTTACAAACACATTCCACTGTGATATATAACCAGGTGTATGTATGTCCTTCATGCTGAACCTGACAGTTTAAGTGTTTTTGTTGTTGTTGTTGTTTGTTTGTTTGTTTTGAGACGGAGTCTTGCTCTGTCACCCAGGCTGGAGTGCAGTGGCACGGTCTTGGCTCACTGCAACCTCCACCTCCCGGGTTCAAGTGATTCTCCTGCCTTAGCCTCCTGAGTAGCTGGAATTATAGGCGACTTGCCACCTTGCCAGGCTTATTTTTGTATTTTTATTAGAGACGAATTTTCACCATGTTGGTCAGGCTGGTCTTGAACTCCTGACCAACCTTGGCCTCCCAGAGAGCTGGGATCACAGGCGTGAGCCACTGCGTCCAGCTCAGTTTAAGTTTTATATTCAGCGTTTAACAACTGTCTCTAACACATAGTAGGAACAAATGAATGTTTGCAAGGTTTTGTCTAACTTATTGAAGTATTTGTATCTCCTGGCTAATTATGAGTAGATGACAATTATGTTTGTTGAGCTCTTTTATGTTTGGTGTTTTTATGATTAATTCAGTAAATTTCCACTGGGTGCCAGTATGTGCTAGGCATTGTTCTCAATGCTGGGGATACAGTAGTAAACAAAACAGATGAAATTCTAATAAGAAGGAAACCAATAACAAACAAGATTCATAAGGAAAATTTACAGCATGTTATGAATAATGAGAGCTAAGGAAAATAATAAAGTATGGAATGGAGGTGGGGTGGAGAGAAATGTAAGTGAGGGGATTCAGGGGAGTCCTACTACAAAAAACTTGCACGCAAATGTTCATAGAAGCTAAAATGAAAACAACCCAAATCCCTATCAACTAATGAATAAACAAACAATATTTGGTATATACATGTAATGTAGTATTATTTGACAATGAAACACAACAAAGTTCTAGTTTATGCTCCGGTGTGAATAAGCCTTGAAAGCATTATGGTAAGTGAAAAAAGCCAGTCGCAAAAGGCATTTATATAAAATAGCCCCTGTAGACAAATCCGCACAGACAGAAAGTAGACCAATGGTTTGCTGATACTGAGGTAAATGGGTGAAGAATTAGAATGATTCCTAATGGGTCTGAGTTCAAAATTAGGTGCTGCTATTTGCACAACTCTTGAATATACGAAAAGCCCCTAAACTATACACTTCAAATAGGTAAATTTTATAATATGTGAATTATATCTCAAAGAAACTTATGAAAAGCAAGATGTGTGCTTCATCTCTTATTAAATTTTGAAATAATGAACATCCTCCAAAGGTGACTATGATTCTTTCTTTTTCTTTTTATGGGAGAGGGGGAGATTGACCTATTAAATTTTTATGTATTTGCTTTGTTGACCAGTGCGTGATCCATATAGTGTCACTGACTTCCTTTCCCTAGAATATAAGCTCCCTGAAGGCAGGGCCTTATCTCTTTTGTTGACATCTATTCCCAGAAGCAATAATTATGCCTGGTGTGAAGTAGATTATCAAAAAATAGTTGATGATGAATGTGTGAATGAATCAATGGAAGAGCTACCCTATATTTACATTTGCAGCTCATTCTTTCCAGTATCCCAGTTGTAATATCCTGCTCTGTTATCAAAAACAAATATCCTTCAGATCTGACATGTCATGCATGACTCCCTATCTAGAGCTATTCTCTGTGTTAAACTCTGAAGCTTGGGGCTGCAATTGCACCTGGTCTCCACTTGCAAGGCAAACTCCCTTGGTGCTGGGTTGATCAGCTAGGAGGAAGAGGCCTCAATTTCTAATTGTACTGTTCAGAGGGGACTCGTCTTCTATTTCATTTTCCCAGAGGAGCTGCTGTTGTGCAACCTGTCCTTTTGAATGGGGTACTTTTGCCTAGTTTGCACAAAGGCATCTTATGTGTTAGTAGCCCCTTTTCAGATTATTGGTCCCCTGATCTTTACAATTCTTTCAAATTTTCTAGCATCATGTCTTTCCCTATTCAGCCTGGATCCCACAGATCCAACTAATTATCCTGTTATTAAAACCCACAAATGCAAGTTTCCTACCTTGTAATGCCACTTTCTCTGTGTAGGATATTTTAGGGACATTCTCACAATGGCATGCATGGACACCCAACAATATGTCATCTAAAAGCCCAGTGTCTTCATCTCTGTGTCTAATTAATTTGGTATAATTTGGCCATTTCTGCCTCTGATTTCTGGCAACTCTTAATTCAAACAAGTACTTTATTAATGACCACCCCTCACTCCTAAATGACTGCCTTGTCATTTTTTTCAAAGGAACGACAAAGGCTCTCATGTTCTTTCTTATCCCTCCATGTGGATGAATGGATAAAGAACATTTGCATGAAAACTAATTATTCACTATGTTCTTACTTGATAAGAATTAGTTATCTTCCCTCTGTTTTAAAGTGTAATCTGTTCCTGAGCTACTAATCTCATTTCCTTCGAAGGGCTTATAAACCTTATTTCATCAATTATCTCTTTCTCCCCAGTGTATTCAAATATTACTCCCTGCTTTATATTTCTCCTCAACCCATACATGTATGCAAGTCTCTTTCACGGTTGAGGTTTCGAGTTCATGAAGGTAGACTGAACAGATGCTACTTATTCCTCATATAAACTTGAATTCCAAGGAGCACTCCTATAAAAAAAATTTCATTGCCACATTAAAAAATAAGAAGCAACTCTCTTGGTGAACCAGAATTTGTGAATTTCTAAGATACCAAAAGTATACAACCAGAGTGAAGAAAAAGTGCACAACATGAAGCACCTGCAACAGAATACTGTTTTAAATGGTGGAAATTTTTGCACTGCATAAACAAATGACATATATGTAAATTACACAGATACTCTAATCCTGAATTTATATCCCCCAAAATTACTTAAGGGGGCAAGATAGGGGCAACCCAGTTGCCCATTCCTGGGGCAGCGAGTATATAAATGTGCTGGATGCATGGCACAGACTTTTAGGCAGCATTTAAAATCAACTGATAGAGGCACTGATAGCAACATGGATAGATCTTTAAAACATACTGTTGAAAGGAGTAAAGGTTGTGCATGTAATTTATGGGTATGTATGATCTTCATGGATTCCAAATAGATGCCTACAATAGAATGCCACGTAGTTTTGGGGTATACTTACCAATAAAATGTACATGTTTTGCAAAGTAGAACAATTGCTCACAGAGGGAAGGAAGTGGGAGTGGAGTATGGAGATCAAAGAAAATTTTAAAAATAGGAAGCACCCTTATAGACACAACAAAATATTTCTAACAAGATAATTTACTTAAAGTTTAAGTGTGATAAGTCACAGTGTAAAATTACAGGCAAAAATATGTAATGTTTGGGAGTTGGACTTTCTAGAAAAGCTAAATACAGCAGCCATCAATTCATACAGTCTCAATAACATAAAGACATGGTTAACTGTAATATACCTTCTTCACTATAGGTAAGATATGAATATTTTAATAATATCCCGTGAAAAAGAAATAATTAGAAGTAGTATTTAGAGCTAATCAGCAAAGAAGTCTTCACAAACAGTGGGATTATTTATCATTTATGTGAAGTCCCTTTCTCACAATGAAATGATTTTCTCGAGTCAGCATTTATTACAACACGATCAATTTTAGTTATAGATTCTACTCTAGAAACATGTGCCCATTCATAGAATTGCTCTTGTATGGAAGAATCCCTTAACTCGGGCTGACCATATTCAAACTGAGAAAATTCATGCTTAGTTCCCCACATAGACAAAAATAACCATATTCATCCATTTTAATTTTTATTAATGAAATAGGGGAAAGACAATACAGAGATGGATTTAATGAAATTACATTTTCTAAGAAGCCTCTTGAACAGAATAAAGTTCTTCATTCGCCGCTAAACTTTCTTCCTTGACTGAGCTCATGATGGTTTCTTTAATATGCAGAGAAAGGATCTCCTTTGGCCATGAACCTGAGGTAAGTTAGATATCAGTAAATTGATCATTAATACACTCTAAAATAAAGACCTGTAATATTTGGAGTAGCATTTTGGAACTAATTCTAACAGAAATATTCTCATCATTGAGATTTTGATTTTATTTATTTTTTTAAAGATGAGGTCTCTCTCTGTCACCCAGCCTGGAATGCAGTGGCACTATCATTGCTCACTGTAACCCTGAACTCCTGGGCACAAGCCATCCTTCCACCTCAGCTCCTAAGTAGCTATACGACTCCAGGAATGCACCACCACTCCTGGGTAATTTTTTTAACTTTGTGTTTTTTTTATTTTATTTTATTTTTGTAGAGATGAAGTCTCATTGTGTTGCCCAGGCTGGTCTCAAAATCCTGAGCTCAAGCAATTCCCCTGTTTTAATTCCCCTGAGCTCAAGCAATTTCCCTCTCAAAGTGCTGGGATTATGGGTGTGAACCACCCCAGCAGGCGAGATTTTCAAATCAAACCATATGCTTTTGATACTTTTTAGTTTCCTTCTTTGTCCTCTCTTCCTTTTTCTCTGGTTTCCATCCTTCCTTCTTTTTTGTTTCTATAGATTGAAATCCAAAGACAATGCTACATGAAAAGACAGTCCCCAAAACAGTGACTGATCATAAAGGACATAGTTCTACTCAAACTTGATTGCATTATTACATATAGCATTGGATACCTGTCAGTTTAAATTCTCTTTAGTTTGAGTAGAAATCTATATGTTCTTATATACCCAATCCACGTTTGCTTTCTTTTCACTTTATTCAGAGAAGAATTAAGAATAACACGTGTGTGTGTGTGTGCGTGCGCGCGCATGCACGCGTGTGCGTGTGTGGTGTTTTTGTTTACTTTACTTTTAAGGAGAGCCATACATTTTTGAGATTATGAGTTTGAATGCCTTTAGATGGAACTTCAGTTCCCCATTTTAATATCTTACTTAAAGAAAATGTATTGAAAGGCAATCAGTGATCCAGACAACAGGTTTTCAATACCCTAATCCATCTGGAATCACAGCCAATGCACATGTTTTTAAAAGGAAATGACTTTTGCAGTACAAATGAAGATGTAGCCTCTCAGTGTCAAGAGAAAGTGGGAAATGCAAGGAAAGAAATCTGTATGATAAATTCCTCTTCTTCCTAATTCATTTTATCAGGTTAATTCAAAGTGGAGATTCCTTAAACAAAGCTATTTATAAATTAAGATGGTAAACTTAACAAGGTATATTTATGGAATGGTAAGTAAATTGGTGAGGCTGGAGCACAGCACTTGTAGAAGTGACTGGTAGGAAATGAAGTCAAGAAAGCAGATTGGGCTAAATTGCTACAGAAACAAATGTGCTAGAACATCAGGTTTTCATGTGGCAAGGGTTGCCTGTTTAAACTTTCATTACGGGGATGTAGAAACAGAGGACAGCACTGAAATACATTTAGGGGATCATATAAAAAGGATTGTCAGGTTGTTTCCATTTGAGAGTATTTTTCAGCTCCCTGGCCAGGGCAGTCAGGTCGATAGTGGTGCTCTTAAATGGAAAAGACAAGGTAATAACTTTATGGGTGAGATGATTAGTTAAGTTTTAGATATGTTTTATTTGAGGTGCTTTGGAATCGTTTGAATCAACTTCTCTAGAGATAAGTTGGCAATATGAGCCTTGAGCTCAGTAGAAAGGTCTAGGATAGAGATTCGACATTTGGATTATTATGAATTTATAGTTGGTATACATATACCAAGCTCTAGATATATATGGTGTTGCCTATTCAAAAACTATAGAGGTACAGTTGGAAAAGTCAAGGGAAAGGATAGCAGCCTAAAGAGATTAAGACCTAGGTAAGAAGGCAGGTCAAAGGGTCAAATATATGAGATTAGAAAGTGGTAAAATAGGGGGAAACCTTAAATTTCCTAAACGTTTCTACACATGTGGTCTAGGGTATATGGGCAACTCACTTTCTTCTTTGTGTTAACTTAGGTCTCCTTCTCAGTTGTTTTTTATGATTTCATGATAAGCCTTGGACTGTTGAGTGGGTACTGGGGAAAAAGGGTGGGCATATCTTTCATTGAAGTTCTCTGATTGAGGTCAAATGGAGGTTAAGTTTTCCTATAGACATGAAGTAGTGTATGTGGAGAAAGTAGGAAATAGCTTTATTGAAAAAAGTTTTAATAATTTTTTTCAAACTTTCCATTACTCCCATATCTTGGTTTCTGAAGACACTAAAGTTCTACACTTAGATACTCAACTTGTCCTTCCAAATTTTGAGAATTAAAGGCTTCAGGCTTCAGTGGTCCCATATCCTTGTGCCTGGTAACATCATCTACAAAGCTTTTTGTTTCCAGGGTAATATATGCTGAATTAAACAAACCTAAGCCAGAAAATCACATATCTTCTACCTTTTTCTCTCATAGGGTGTGGACATAAAAGTATCCTGTAATGCAAAACACTTTTATAATAGGGAAAATATTTACTCAATTATGGAGAGACCCATATAGGTGCATGACAGTTAGTGCCAAGTGGTTTCAGCAACCTACAATCACAACTTAGTAATGGCATTACTTACACTGAATTCATATCAAAACCTTAGTTGTTCAAATAGCATTCATAACAGAAGCCAACACTTCTGATTTACTTAAGGGAGAGATGGGATACTCACTGCATCTTTATCTTCCTCTGTTTTTTGCTTGGGATGCCCATTTGATGACTATACTTGCCACAAACAACTCCAAGATGCTTAATATAAACAGATATTCTGAAAGGAGTTTACCACTTTTCTGTATCCAAAAAGAAAATGTACATTCCTTAGATATTTTTCTGTTGGTAATTGAAAAATAATAAAGATATCATAAAATTGAAGAAGAAAAATAGAAGAGAAAAACCAACCACCATATTGTCCACCCTCAAAATAGAATTTTAAATATTTTAAAATCATAATTGTAAATGATAATTATTGAGGATGATGATAAACTAATCTATTTCTGCGAAATGGATGATGAGAATCATCGATTGTGTTTTCCTGTTTATTGTTGTGGATAAGATCAGGAAATTTTCACCAAGGCCAATAAATCTCTGGAGACGATGGAATTGTGACATTCTTGATGTTTAGTGTTATACAACTTATTTAGTAGAGAAATGTATACAAATCTACCCTGTTGATATAAAAGGACACTAAAGGGAAATAGTGAAAGAAAAGAATATTTGGACGTGTAGCCTGAACTCAACACAAGGGCTTATGTGTCCTGGGGGTAGGGATTTCTTCCTGGAATTATGCTTCTGTGCGCAATAGACCCATATCCTCACAGTATAGTTGGATTGGAAACAAGAATACAGAATCTGTAATATTGAAAGCCCAAGCCTCTTCAGTACTCAATGCACTTTTATGACAAGGTCACCATGGGCTACTCAAATCAGTGGTTAGTAATGACACCATTTAATAGTAAATGATCCGTGGCAGTGGAAACTAAGGGCACACTGATAGACTGATGAGATACTCCATGACTCTGTTAACTAAGGGTTTGGAGTCAATATTGAACCTTTGGATCCCGGTGGTTTTGAATAACTTGAGAGGGTAAATGGGGAAGGGCCTTCAGGAGGAAGATCCTGGATTTCCTACTAATGTGAATATTGATGGTTTAAGAGATAAATTAGAAAAATGAAAAAGTCAACATTATAATTACAGATCAATCCAATAAAGTCATCCATTCTTGTTATACAAATATAATCTTAAGCAATATCTTTATGTTTCTATTTATTTAAGATACCACTTTAAGGTATCCATCAGGGTATGTGTCATAAAATATTAGTATTCTCTGCAACAGGAAAATGCTGCAGTAAAATGATGTGTCACTGAATTGACTTTTGTAAAAGCTCAATTTTGTGGGGTAAGATAATTTAGAACTTAAGACCATCCTACATTAGAAAAAATGATCTGTGACTAGCCATGTGACTCTGAGCAAGTAATTTGAAATTTCCAAACTCATTTCTTTATCGAATCAGAGATATAAATCATTCCCCAAGGAGACTGGCAGTTGCACACTGTAAAATCACTTTCAAAGCCACATAGAAGTAAGAAAAACCCAGCAAAATGCAAACTGGTATATTTTTTGCAACTAGATAATTAACCAAGAGTTTTGGATGTTGAAGTAAGGAGAGTTTACTCAATTAGTTAGGAACTTAAATACAGGCAATATCCAATGGGCTCAATTTAGAAAAGTTGATTTCTAAGTATTGGTCAAAGTCCCTACCATTTTGCCCTTTGTCAAGCCCTGGACAGATGGCATAGAGAAGGACAGAAATCCTAGAGAAGACTTTGACCCTTATGGCTTCAATCTCTACACAACTTGCTTATCTCTGACTTCTATCTTCTTGATCTCCCAGCCCCTTCTCTCTACACCAACAAATGTATGTAAATAAATGCACATATGTCCACAGTTCTACATGAATGGAAAAATAGATATACACAGATATTGAAATACAAATAGGAACACACATAGATTTCCACAGACCTGCTGAAAGACTGACAGACTGAAATCAGGCAGTGCAAAAATGTCCACATAGTCAATGAACAAAATAGAACTGAGTACACAGTCATTTAACATTACATACGTGTACAGAAACTACAGCCCTGACATTGAACATAAGCCCCTGGGCATCATAGGTACGTAAATATGCCAATTCCTTCTTGGAAGATCAAGTCTTGCTATAACAAACTTGACCTTTTAAGGCTTGGGAGAACTGACCTCAGAGATGCAGGTACCTGGAGTAAACTGAGCTGCCCATGATAAAATTACCATGTCCATCAGGTGAGTCCAGAATTGAATATAATGCTTAGTCACTCAAAATGCATCTATTAATATTTATAGTACCTTTCATTTGTTTACTTGAGGTTTTGGGTGGTCTTAGGTTTAGAAATAAAACCTGTAGTTTGATTCACATTTTTAACAGATGCATATACCACGAAGTAAACTAACGGTGAGGGTCACCTCCATGACTTGCATTGTACTTAAGTACTCTGATCACTTAGTAAATATTTAACATATAATTCTAAAATTGTGATAAAATTATCACAGAAATCTGATACTTACATGTGGCCAAATAGGATTTTTTATATTTATATTATATAATACAAACTCAAGTGATAGTAAAAGCAGACCAATTACCGAAATACAGGCACTTATGATGTTTGCTACTAAAGCATAAGATGCCTGCAACAGAGAAAAAGAATCATTTGGTCACTGGAAATTTTCCATATGCATCATTGACAAGTATATTAAAGTAAAAGTTTTACATAAATTTTGATCTTTTCAGTATAGTAGGATCATTACAAAGACTGACAGAACTGCAGATTTGTCAGACTCCAATAGAAATAAACAATTTTGGAGATGATAAAACTTTTGATGTAATGAACAAGTTTATTTTTTCACTGACAAATAATTTATTGAATGTGTATTCTATACTCTGCTATCTGTGCTCTGATAAAAAGGCAGAAAAGAAATGGTCTTTGTACTCAAGGAATTTTCAGACTATTGAGGAAGACAAACAAGTGCCTGTTAAATGTGAATAGAATGTAAAAATGTGTTAACGATGTAGGCAAATTCATAGTGCCATATAGTTTCAGATTATTAGAGAGCTAATATTTCAGGAGTCAGTTATGGTTTATTTTAGAGTGGAAGAAGGAGAGCTGTAGAAAATATTGTTGGAAAGGCAGGTGCTATCTAGCTTGACTTAGGATTTTATCTTGAAGATGGTGGAGAACTGCATTCATACATATAATGTTGCCATATAATTGTACTTTGTCCATGTATAGGATCAGAGAAGTGATATGATATTAAGAAGATTCTTTTTTATTATATTTGTTTTCTTGTCTACATTTGAATTTATATATATATATATATATAAATTGTGTGTGTGTGTATATATATATATATATATATATATATATATATATAATTACCATCATAAAAATTATGGCCATGATGTGAGTCCATAATTGAATATAGTGCTTAGTCACTCAAAATGTCACTATATATATATATATATATATATATATATATATACACATGCATACATACACACACACACATATTCTCTACAAACTAGACAATACCTATATATATATACATGCATACATACACACACACACACATATTCTCTACAAACTAGACAATACCATTCTGGTTATAGAAACAGGCAAATATTTCCTGACAAAGACACCAAAAGCAATTGCAACAAAAGCAAAAATTGAAAAATGGGATCTAATAAACCAAGGAGCTTCCACACAGCAGAAGGAAACCATCAACAGAGTGAACAGACAACCTCCAGAATAGTAGAAAATTTTTGCAAATTCTGCATCTGACAAAGGCCTAATATCCATCATCTATTTAGGAACTTAATTTAAGGAACTTAAAATTTTTGCAAATTCTGCATCTGACAAAGGCCTAATATCCATCATCTATTAGGAACATAATTTAAGGAACTTAAATTCACAAAGGGAAAAACCAAACAACTCCATTAATAACTGGGCAAAAGACAGGAACAGGCATTTTGCAAAAGACATACCTGTGGCCAACCAGCATATGACAAAAAGCTCAACATCACTGATCACTAGAGAAATGCAAATCAAAACTACAATGGGATATCATCTTAACACTATGGGTGAGAGTGTAAATTACTTCAACCAGTGTGGAAGACAGTGTGGTGATTCCTCAAAGACATAAAAACAGCACTACAATTCAACCTAGCAGTACCATTACGGAGTATTTATCCAAAGGAATATAAATCATTCTGTCATAAAGGCACATGCATGTTTATGTTCATTGCAGCATGATTCACAATAGCAAAGACATGGAACCCACCTAAATGCCCATCAGTAGTAGAATAGACAAATAAAATGTGGTACATATACACCATGGAATACTACGCAGCCATAAAAAAGACAAGATCATTTTCTTTGCAGGAACATGGAAGGAGCTGGAGGCCATTATCCTTAGCAAACTAATGCAGGAACAGAAAACCAAATACTGCATGTTCTCACTTATAAATGGGAGCTAAATTATGAGAACACAGGAACACATATAGGGAAACAATATACTGGGGCCTATTGGAGGGAGAGGGTGGGAGAAGGGAGAGGATGAGAAAAAAAAATAGGTACTAGGCTTAATACCTCGGTGACAAAATAATCTGTAAAACAAACCCCCATGACATAGGTTTACCTATATAACAAACCTGTACATGTAGCCCTGAACTTAAAGTGAAAGTTATAATTGACAGATATGTGTAGTCATAGGATTCCCTCTCTGCCTGGGTCTGAACGGAACCTCAGGCTAGCCTCTGAAGATTGATGGGGCCTCTGCTCAACTGCTAGTGTCAGGCAGAGCCAGATGCTTTGCTCCAGAGATATGCACATATACTGGCTTGCCATTCAGTCTGATAAATCCTTATGCAGAACTCTGAGGCTGGGTTACTGCTTAGCTAATCAGGTTGAGCAGGGCCAGAAGCTACCATCTGTAGTAATGTCCAGAAGCAGACTTGCTTCCCAGCCTGAGAGAGCCTAATGCAGAGCTATGATGCTGAGCGTCAAAGCTAGACAGACTTGAGCCTGGCAAATCTCTCAACTGTGCTTTCTGCAGAGACATGCTTTTGGCTAATCTCTCTGGTCAGATGCCTCTGCTGACCAGAATACAGAGCTGCAGCCAAGATTCATGTGCTGGTTGCTGTGGGCCCCACCCTTCTGTATCTATATAGTGTACACCTGTGTGTGGATACTTCCAATGTTCCCCATTTGGCAAGACAGAAGTGGGCTTCCTGCAAAGCATCCAAGAATGCTGAGGAAGCTGGATTTTCACCATGGGTTCCCTTTTTATTCTCTTGTAGAAATCTTGGGCCTAAGGGAACCCTTTCTGTGTGGTACTATGCCATTATTGTGGAGAGGTGACATGGTCAAAGGGAAACCATTTCTTTCACTTTCTAATGTGGCTTTTTGCAGTTTGATGGTCCAGGAGAGTGTCTTTACATTACTTCCAAGTTCTGAGAAGTTCCTGAAGATACACTTGTCTGTGGATAGATGCTAGCTGGGCTTTATATGAGGAGGACTGGAGCCAAGAAACTCCTATCTTGCCATCTTGATGATGTCATTTTCCAATTTGTCTTCTTTAACCTGTTCATGCAGTGGCTTACATTAATTAATTATTAAATATTGAACAAACTTGACATACTTAGAGTAAACCCTAGTTACTTGTGGTGTATAATTCTTTTGATAGATTGAAGAATTCAGTTTGCTAATATTTTGTTGAGGATTTCTACATCTATGTTTTCGAGAGATATTGGTCTGCAGTTTTCTTGTAATATCTTTGCTTTTGTTGTTTGGGTAATCCTGGCTTCAAGAATAAGTTAGTAAGCATTCCTTCTGCTTCTGTTTTCTGAAAGAGATTGTAGGAAATTGCTACAATTTCTTCCTTAAATGGGAGAATTCACCAGTGAGTCCATCTGGGCCATTTGTTTTGGTAGGTAGTAACCATTGGTTCAATTTCTCTAATAAGATGTAACCTTTTAAGATTGTCTAGTTCTTCTTCTGTGAGTTTGGTAGATTGTGTATTTTAAAGAATTGATGAATTTTGGGCTACCAAATTCGTGGATATAGGATTCTTTTATTATCCTATTATCCTTTTAGTGTCCATGGGATCTGTAGTCATGCCTTCTTTTTTGTTTGTGATATTAGTCATTTGTGTCTTCTCTCTGTTATGTCTAGTAAGGAAATGTAGGTTTATTGATTTTCTTGATATTTCGAAAGAACCAGATTCTGGTATTATTGATTTTTCTCTACTGATTTTCTATTTTATTTTCTTTGACTTCCACCCTAATTTTTATTACTTATTTTCTTCTGCTACTTTGGATTTAATATTGGCTTTCCTTTTTCTTCTTTTCTAAAGTGAAAGCTTTAGATGGTTAGATATTTTTTCCTTTCTACTATATTTACCCAATGCTATACATTTCCTGCTAAGCATTGCTTTTATTACCTTCAACCAATTTTGATAAGTTGTATTTTTATTTTCTTTTATTTCAAAATATTTTAAAATTTCATTGCAATTTCTTCTTTAATCAGTTTGTTGTTTAGCAATATGTTGTTTAATCTCCAAGTATTTTGTTATTTTACAGACATCTTTCTGGTATTGATTTGTATTTTCATCATAGTGTGATCTGAGAGCATAAATTGTACAATAGTTATTTAAAAAATTAGCATGCATTTTATAACTCAGAACATGGTCTATCTTAGGAGATGTTATAAGTGTCCTTGAGAAAAATGTGTTATTTTATTGTATGAGTATTCCATTGATGTCAATTATATCCAGCTGATTGATGGTGCTGTTGAATTCAATTCTGTACATAATTTTCTGCTTGCAGATGTATTTATTACCTACAGGTGTTAAAGTCTTCAACTCTAATAGTGGATCCATATATGTCTCTTTGTAGCTGTATCAGCTGCTGCCTCACGTATTTTATTATTTAGTGGTTGGTCACATACACACTGAAGATTGTTGTGTCATCTTGGAGAATTGACCCCTTTGTCATGTAATTTCTCCTTTATTCCTGATAATTTTACTTGCTCTGAAGTCTGCTCTGTTTGAAGTTAATATAGTTCCTCCCACTTTCTTTCGATTAGTGTTAGTATATGATATCTTTTTCCATCCTTTTTCTTTCAATCTATATGTCTTTATATTTAGAGCAGGTTTCTTGTAGACAACATATTGTTGAATATTTTTTTTTGTTCCATTCTTCAAAAATCTTTGTCTTTTGATAGGTGCATTTAGATCACTGATGTTTATGGTGATTATTGATAGAGATGGATTAACATCTGTCATATATTTATTAATGTTTTCTATTCATTTCCTTTGTTCTTGCCTGTTTTTTTTTTTTCAGATTATGCTGTTTTTCTACCTTTTTATTGGCTTAAATGAACATTTTATGGGATTCCATTTTCTCTTATTTATTAGCAAATCAAATGTTTTAAAAAAACTTCTTAAAGTAGTTACCACAGTGTTTTCAATACACATTTACAACTAATCCAACTCTATTTGTCAAATAACAATATGCTACTTGACAGATAGTGCAAGTATCCCATATTAACAAAGCAGTCCTAATTCTTTCCTCTCATCTTTTGTATCGTTGCTTTCTTTCATTACACCTATTCATAGGGTATTATCATTGAATACATTACTGCTATCATCATTTTTAACAAACTGTTAAATATAAGAAAAAATAAATTTTAGTTTTTTATCTTCACTTTTTCTTTCTCTAATTATCTTTATTTTCTTTATTAAGTTCTGAGTCTGATGAATATCAGTTTTTTGACTTCTGAAAAAGTTTGTTTTAACATTTCTTGAAAGGCAGGTTTACTCTCAACAAATTTCTTCAAATTTGCTTGTCTGAGAAAGTCTTCATTTCTCCTTCACTTCTGAAGTGTAATTTCATAGAGTGCAGAATTCTAGGTTGGCATTTCTATAAATACTTTATTTAACTCCATTCTTATTAGTTGCATGGCATATAATAAGGAATCCTATGTAATTATTATCCTTGACCCTCTATAGGTATTTTATTTTTTATTTATTTTTGACTTCTGATATGGTTTGGATCTGTGTCACTGTCTAAATCTCATGTTGAATTGCAATCTCTCATGTTGGAGGTGGGGCCTCGTGAGAGGTGATTAGATCATAAGGGCAGATTTACCCCTCTGTTCTCATGATAGTGAGTGAGTTATCATGAGATCTGGTTGTTTAAAAGTATGTGGCACCTTCCCCCACATTGGTCATGCTCCTGCCATGTAAGATATGCCTGCTTCTCTTTCACCTTCTGCCATGATTTTAAGTTCCCTGAGGCCTCCCCAGAAGCCAAGCAGATGCTGTCCTGATTCCTATACAGCCTGTGGAACTGTAAGTCAATTAAACCTCTTTCTTTATAAATACCCCTGTCAGGTATTTCTATATGGCAGTGCAGGAACAAACTAATACAACTTCTTTCAAGATTTTTTTAACTTTGATTTTCTGCTCTTTAAATATAATTTTCCTAAGTGTATATATTTGGCAATTACTCTGCTTAGTGTCCTGTAAGTTTCTGTAGTTTGGTCTGATATTAATTTTATGAAATTCTCAGTCATTATTGCCATAAACATTTCTTCTGTTCCTTCTGGTTCTTTTTTTTGTTTGTTTTTGCATTCCCATTATGCGCATATTACTTCTTTTGTCTTTATCTCACAGTTCTTGGATTTTTTTGTCCTGTTTTTGTTTTCAGTTTTTTTCCCTTTACTCTTCAGTTTTGGATGCTTCTGTTTACTGATCCTTAAACTCACTAACTCTTTTCTCAGACATGTCCAGATTACTAATGAGCACATCAAAGGCATTCTTCATTTCTGTTATGTTTTTTACTTCTAGCATTTCCGTTTTATCATTCCTTAGTATTTCTATTTCTCTGCTTACATTTCCTATCTGTTTTTGCATGTTGCTCACCTTTTCCCGTTAGATTTCTTAGCGTATTAATCATAGCTTTTCTAAATCACAGTGTGATAATCCCAACACCTCTGTTACATCTGTTTTTTTTTTTTTCATTGTACTTTAAGTTCTGGTGTACATGTGCAGATTTTGCAGGATTGTTGCATAGGTACACACATGCCATGGTGGTTTGCTGTCTCTATCCCCCCATCACCTACATCAGGCATTTCTCCCAGTTTTATCCCTCCCCAACCTCCTCGCCCCAACACTGTCTCTCCCAGTTGCAGATGATGCAACAGCAAATTGAAGCCTCAATTTCTAGTTTCAAGGGGAAAGCAGAAGCAGGTTCTGTCCGTTTGGAATGATGAGCCTTTCCCAGAGTCACAGATTTAGAGGGGAGTAGGGCCAGGACAGTTTCAGAGCAGCTTCCCAGGCATGTGGACCTGGGGCTAAGAGGGGAAGCAAATGGCATCTGAGCAAGAAGGTAGCCAAGGACCGCCTTTCTCACCCACCCAGATGGGGCCAGCACATGCCTATGGCAGAACAGAGGCTGGCTCAGCCCTGTCAGGAACTGGGGCATCCACAGTCAACTGGGTACCAAGGATGCCTGGAAACAGGCTTGCCTTCTGTGGCCAAGGGATGCACATGTCCTTCAGGAGGGCTCAACAGATGCAACAGCTGCCACTGGGCCAGGTGGGGTGGCTTGTGGCTCTGGGTGTCCCAGAGAGTTAGGCAGTGTGCCCTTTCTATTCATGGGTTCAGCTGTGTGGAGTCCTGCCTCACTTTCATTAGTTAACTCATTCAAAGATTCTGGGAGGGACATCTGGTATGGCTGGCTTGCTGCTGGAGTCCTCAGGCAAGCTGGCCTGATACCAGGTTAGCAGGTAAGTGGCCCTGAATCCTGGTTCTGTGGGGTTATACCTGTAGCCTTGATATACCAGGGTGGATGTGTTGATTGGATTGTAGGGATGGGCCTGGATTCTGTGTCGATGGGGGCCAGCCTGAAGCCTGAATTTACAAGAGCTGACCTGACACTGGTATGAACCTTGAATGTGAATCTTCAGGGGTCATTCACATATTGCAATGGGCCTGGCATCTGAGACCACAGACATGGGCCTGTAGTCTGAGTTCATGGGGCTGACCTGGTACTGGAGCAAGTCTAAACCAATTCTGTAGGGATGAGTCTGGGTTCTGAGTTCATGGGAATTGAAATTGAGCTTGGGTCTGTAGGGGTGGTCTTGGTGCCTCAGTCCATGTGGCTCATTTTGGCAACAGAGTCCACTGGGGTGGGCCTAGACCTTGGGTCTGCTGGAACAGGCCTAGACCCTGGGTCCTCTGGAGACCTGAGCTACAGAGACTGGCCTGCAGCCTGGGGTTGGCCTGGTGCTGGGGCAGGTGTGGAGTCTGGGTCCATAGGACTAGTCTGGAGTCTAGGATGGTTTGAACTGAACTTGTGCCTGGCGTCACTGGAGATGGTTTTATGTCTTATTGTGTATATTTTCAGTTATGTGTTCAAGTGACTTCTATGGAAATTTCAATTAGCATATTAATTTTTAAAAATCTATAATTTCTATCTCTTGATATTCTGTATTTGGTAAGAGATCACTTTCATGCTTTCTTTTAATTCTTTAAACAATTTTTTTTTAGTTCTCTGACAATACTTAAAAGATCTAATTTAAAGTGTTTGAGTAGTAAGTAACAAATTTTAGCGCCCATAGGAATATTTTTCTGTTGGTTGCTTTTTTTCTCCTATGTACATAAAATATGTTTCAGTTCCCTTGCATGTTTTATAGTTTTTAGAAAAATTGACATTTCACATAATATATTACAGCATATTTGTTATTTAATTGCTTCCTCACCTTCAGGGTTTGCTATTTTTGCTTTTTTTGTTGTGTTTTTCTTAT
Organism: Saimiri boliviensis; assembly: GCF_048565385.1. Lineage (NCBI taxonomy): Eukaryota > Metazoa > Chordata > Mammalia > Primates > Cebidae > Saimiri > Saimiri boliviensis. The sequence goes on along the minus strand of NC_133454.1, from coordinate 119,737,608 downwards.
TCCTTCTTCTTTGTTAAGTTTCCAGGATTAATTCTGTAAATATTTTATTCCTCAGTGTCAAGCCCATGGGTTATCTGCTTCCTAGGAGCCACCCTGACTCAGTGTAATTTAATATTGGTTGATAATCCTTTGCCAAGGATAGTGTGTATGAGAATATGTGCTTAAAACTTCAGTTAGTTTATACAACAGCCTTAGCTTTCACTTCTTCTTTGCCTAGGTCCTGAGAGTCAGCCTGAAGTAAATGAGTGGTGGGCCTTTCTTCTTTCTCAGCTGTCTCCTGGGCATGCACATGGCTTTCTGTGTTTGTGAGGGACTTTAAAGCTCCAACAATATGTCAGAGCTTTTCAAAGCTCCTTATGATTATCTAGATATTCAGGATTTTCTTTTAAATTTCTGACCAAGCTCTTATTTACCTGAATTCATAGTTTTATTCAGCTGTGCTTTTCCTAGCAGATTGATATTGTTTAAGCCATCCAGTGGTAAGACTTTTTTTCACTGAGCTGAAATCTTTGTCCAAAAAATAGCCAAAATATCCTGGGAACAGAGGTGCAATTTCAGACAAAATATCAACTGTGCTCAGATGATAGCACTTTTAATAGAGCATCACATGACATCAGTCCTCTCAGCTGGTTGCTATACTGCTGGCTTTTAATACATACTCTGCCAATGAGCTTCAAGGGAGAGGGAATTGAAATAGCCTCAAATGACAACATTATAGATCTCTCCATCTTTCTGAAGTTTACTAGTATCTCAGATAACTTTCTGTTTTAGCTGTGGCTTTGATTAATTTCCAATGCTCTGAAATCATTACTTTTGGTTGTTTTGTCAGTGCTTTCTCTGTTTTTGCTAAAGGAAGATTTCATGGTGTTCTCAGTCTGCCATTCCAGAAGTCAATCTCTTAGCATTTACATACATAATTATTCTAATTTCTTATTCTTTTACCTCACTTCCTATCAATATAAAATGTAATACTCACTAAATGGAATCAACATAATCCAGACTCTTTTAAACACCTCATACGCAGTAGACCCCATACAATTAAAAGTTCCTAGACATGTGAAGAAAGAAGCAAGAAAAAAGAAGGTAGTAACAGAAACTAGGTCATTTTAAGATAGCTATATTTATGTCTTCATTGAATTTTCATTTGCATTAAATGATTTATCATGTAGAAATTTAACTTATTAACTTCATACATCCCAAGTTATTTTTATAACTAATGAAATATAACAGTGACCAAAAAAAAAAAAAAAACAAAACAAAAAACCTGAAGACATCACCTTACCTGACTTCAAACTATACTACAAGGCTACAGTAATCAAACCAGCATGGTACTGGTACCAAAACAGAGATATAGAACAATGGAACAGAACAGAGGTCTCAGAAGTAACGCCACACATCTACGACCATCTGACAAACCTGACAAAAACAAGCAATGGGGAAAGGATTCCCTGTTTAATAAATGGTAATGGGAAAACTGGCTAGCCATGTGCAGAAAGCAGAAACTGGACCCCTTCCTGAACCTTACACTAAAATTAACTGCAGATGGATTAAAGACTTAAACATAAGACCTAACACCATAAAAACCCTAGAAGAAAACCTAGGTGAAACCATTCAGGACACGGGCATAGGCAAGGACTTCATGACTAAAATACCAAAAGCATTGGCAACAAAAGCCAAAATAGACAAATGGAATCTAATTAAACTTAAGAACTTCTGTACAGCAAAAGAAACTATCATTAGAGTGAACTGGTAACCAACAGAACAGGAGAAAATTTTTGCAATCTACCCATCTGACAAAGGGCTAATATCCAGAATCTACAAAGAACTGAAACAAATTTACAAGAAAAAAAACAACTCCATCAAAAAGTGGGCAAAGGATATGAACAGATACTTCTCAAAAGACATTTATGCAGCCAACAAACATATGAAAAAAGCTCATCATCACTGGTTATTAGAGAAATGCAAATTGAGATACTATCTCATACCAGTTAGAACGGCAATCATTAAAAAATCTGGAGACTACAGATGCTGGAGAGGATATGGGGAAATAGGAACACTTTTACACTGTTGGTGGGAGTGTAAATTAGTTCAACCATTGTGGAAGACAGTGTGATAATTCTTCTAGGATCTAGAAATAGACATACCATTTGAACCAGCAATCCCATTACTGGGTATATACCCAAGGAATGATAAATCATTCTATTATAAAAACACATGCACATGTATGTTCATTGCAGTACTGTTTACAATAGCAAAGACTTGGAACCAACCCAAATGCCCATCAGTGATAGAATGAATAAAGAAAATGTGGGACATATATACCATGGAATACTATGCAGCCATAAAAATGGATGAGTTCATGTCCTTTGCAGGGACATGGACGAACCTGGAAACCATCATTCTCAGCAAACTGACACAAGAACAGAAAACCAAAAACCACATGTTGTCACTCACAAGTGGGTGTTGAACATTGAGAACACATGGACACAGGGAGGGGAACATCACATACCAGGGCCTGTTGGTGGGTGTGAAGGCTAGGGGAGAAATAGCAGGGGATGGGAGGATTAGGGAGGGATAACATTAGGAGAAATACCTAATGTAGATGACGGGGTGATGGATGCAGCAAACCACCATGGCACGTGTATATCTATGTAACAATCCTGCACGATATGCACATGTACCCCAGAACTTAAAGTAAAATAATAAAAAAAAGAAAAACAAACAGAAAAACCCAATGACTTCAGTAACTAGCACGTATTCTGTTTTTATTTGAAAATGTAATGGAAACTTACATTTCTTATATTTTAAAAATCTATTCTTCAATTATATGTAGGTTTCTAGTGACACAGAGACAATGCTGCCTACTCGCTGACTTTCCTTCTTTTTGCAAACACAACTCTAGAACTGTTATAAGCATTCTGACTTACCAAGAATGGTGAACGTCTCTTTTCTAACAATACTGCAAAGGCTCCTGAGAAGATAAACTGGAAACAAAGATCACATTTATTAATTCCCAATCATTATGCTTATGTATAAACTTAAAAAGTAGGAGAATTCTGGAATGTTTTAACATAAAGAATATGAGACCATTGAGAAAATCATCCCGGACATAATTCCAGGATGTTTAATATTTGTGGAGATGGGAGAAAGCCATAAAGTCTCTGGTTACTAATATAATGTATGTATTGGAAATAGAATCTCAGGGCATTCTGAAGTGACTTTACGGAAAAAGGAGTATCAGTGTTTCCATAGTTTTTGTCAATCACAACTTAATTAAGTCCATATGTGAATTATAAGAAAATGCACCCAATTAATGAATTTACTACTGTGCAATGTTATATCTCGGTGACTTCATGTGAAAATACTTTTAATGTAATGCTTAAATATTTTATTAATAGAAAATGTCATTCATAAAATATCAATGATTCAGTTTACATATTTAAATATAAGAATTACATAATGTCTTCCATAAGTAGCTTGTTCTGAGATCTTGCATCATTTCGTGACACTTGTTAGAAAGATGGCAATTATGGTGTATCAGAAATTTATTTTTCTCACTGGTGCAACATTTACAAATACATAAAACTTTCCACAGCATTAAGCAACAAACAGGTCAGTTAGTAGTATGGGAAAGGGATGTTCTTTTCCCAGAAAAATCTGGAAACTAACATGTCAATACTAAATAGAATTTTGAAGTAAAGAGGATCTGTGTTTGAGTTCTTTGTTCTTTGCTTTCTCTGTGACTCAGGAAAAATTATTTAACCTATAACTTAGTTTTGCTTTTTCCATTGGTAAAATGAGGATATTCTGTTACATTGTTTTATTGTGATAGTGTTGTAATAGTTGCATATAATGTTTCAACTTTTTTTTTGTGGCAAATTAGGGGCTTGTAGCACACTCTAGCCACTTGGAAATAAGAAAACAGTGCATAAGGATAAATTCTGTAAGCTTTAATTCAAGAAGGAAAATAGAAACTCACTGGTGTTGTTAAGGACACCCAGATCCTAGGGAAAAGGGCATGGGCAAACAGTCCCTGTGATGGTGTCTGGCTGATAAAAGTGAGTGAAGTCCCAGTGTGTGAGAGAAGCAGAGAGCCTCCTTCTGTGACTCATCTTTCCATTGGAAATCTAAGCAACCCAGGCTGAGGGTGAGCATTTTGTTTCTCCCAAGCTCTGGAGCTAACTGGAAAAGCTTGGAGATACAGAAAGGGAAAGACGCTGGGAAAAGCTGCAGACATTTTCCCAAACCCAGGCCCCATCGCAGGCCATCATTTTTTTTTTTTTTTTTTTTTTTTTTTTTTTTTTGAGACGGAGTTTCGCTCTTGTTACCCAGGCTGGAATGCAATGGCACGATCTCGGCTCACCACAACCTCCGCCTCCTGGTCTCAGGCAATTCTCCTGCCTCAGCCTCCTGAGTAGCTGGGATTACAGGTACGTGCCACCATGCCCGGCTAATTTTTGTATTTTTAGTAGAGACGGGGTTTCACCATGTTGACCAGGATGGTCTTGATCTCTCGACCTCGTGATCCACCCACCTCGGCCTCCCAAAGTGCTGGGATTACAGGCTTGAGCCACCGCGCCCGGCCCGCAGGCCATCATTTTTAATCTGAGTGTATACAAAGTCAGTCATTCTACTGTGAGCCTGTCGCATGGCCACGTGAGGGTCATAGTCTTGGACCAGAGATTGGAGTTCTTGCCCTGGAGTGGGTTAGGAGGCTCCACAGCTAGAATTGTGGAAAGTGCCTCAGCAGTAAGCACTGGAATTGTGCTCTCCTGTGTTGCAGGCCTGAGGTGGGAGCAGAGCTGCTACAGTTGTGGTTCTTTCTGGCAATGAGACTTTCACCCATAGAATGATTTAGGGAGGATTCCCTCTTTATCTTTTGGAGTAAGTAGTGTCAATACGATTGGTACCAGTTCTTCTTTGAAGGTCTGATAGAATTCTACTGTGAATCCATCTGGTGCTGGATGGGTTTTTTTTGTTAGTAATTTTTTGTTACCTTTTTAATCTCACTGCTTGTTATTGATATGTTTACTGATTCTATATCTTCCTGGTTTAATCTAGGAGGGTTGTGAATTTTCAGGAATTTTCCCGTCTCCTCTAGGTTTTCTAGTTTATGTGCACAAGGTGTTCATAGTAGCCTTGAATTGTCTTTTGTATCTCTGTGGTGTCAGTTGTAATATCTCCCATTTCATTTCTAATTGAGCTTATTTGGATTGTCTCTCTTTTCTTGGTTAATCTTGCTAATGGTCTATCAATTTTATGTACTTTTCAAAAAGCCAACTTTTTGTTTCATTTATCTTTTGTATTGCTTTTCCTCCCAATTTCATTTAGTTCGGCTCTAATCTTGGTTATTTCTTTTCTTCTGCTGGGTTTGTATTTGGTTTGTTCTTGTTTCTCTATTTCCTTGAGGTGTGACCTTAAATTGTCTATTTGTGCTCTTTCAGGCTTTTGATGTAGGCATGTAAGGGTTAAACTTTTTCCTCAGCACTGCCTTTCCTGTATCCCAGAAGTTTTGATAGATTGTGTCACTATTATCACTCAGTTCAAAGAATTTTTGAATTTCTATCGTGATTTCATTGTTGACCCCATGATCATTCAGGAGCAGGTTATTTAATTTCTATGTGTTTTCATGGTTTTGAAGGTTCCTTTTGGAGTTGATTTCCAATTTTATTCCACTGTGGTCTGAGAGAGTACTTCATAGTATTTCAATTTTCCTAATTTATTCAGACTTGTTTTGTGTCCTATCATAATGAATAGAATGTATATTCTGCAGTTGTTGAGTAGAATTGTTCTGTAAATATCTGTTAAGCCCATTTGTTTCAGAGTATAGTTTAAATCCATTGCTCTTTTGTTGACTTTCTGTCTTGATGACTTGTCTAGTGCCGTCAGTGTCCCCCACTATTATTTTGTTGCTATCTCATTTCTTAGGTCTAGTAGTAATTGTTCTATAAATTTGGGAGAGCCAGTGTTAGGTGCATATATTTTTAGGACTGTGATATTTTCCTATTGGACAAGGCCTTTTATTATTATGTAAGGTATTTCTTTGTCTTTTTAAACTGCTCTCCATTTAAAGTTTGTTTTGCTTCATATAGGAATAGTTACTCCTGCTAGCTTTTGGTGTCCATTTGCATAGAATATTCTTTTCTACCCCTTTACCTCAAGTTTACGTGAGTCCTTTTGTGTTGGATGAGTCTCTTGAAGGCAGCAGATAACTTAGTTGGTGAGTTCTTGTCCTTTTTGGAATTCTGTATCTTTTATTCTAATACTGTCTTCTGAATTCTGCATTCCATGACCAGCAGGCTACTTGACATCTCCAATTGAATATTAAATAAATATTTCCAACTCAACATTGTCAAAACAAACTCATCATCTTCCTCTGAAAACCAGTTCTGTACACAGTCTTCCCTGTATCAGTTGATTTCAAGTCATTCCTATGAGCTTCAACAAATACCCTGGCATCATCTTTAACTTCTTTCACACTCTACACCCAATCCATCTATATATTTAATTGGCTCTACCTCAACATACGTCTAAATCATTACTTTTACCACCTTCACTACTAACAACTTTGTTTGAGTCTCACCTGGACTTTTATTTTATACTTTAAGTTCTGGGGTACATGTGCAGAACATGCAGGTTTGTTACATAGGTATACGTGTGCCATGGTGGTTTGCTACATCCATCACCCTGTCATCTACATTAGGTATTTCTCCTAATGCTATCCCTCCCCTATCCTCCACCCTCTGCTATCCCTCCTCACCCCCCTACCCACTGACAGGACCCAGTGTGTGATGCTCCCCTCCCTGTGTCCATGTGTTCTCATTATTCAACACCCACTTATGAGTGAGAATATGGGGTGTTTGGTTTTCTGTTCTTGTGTCAGTTTGCTGAGAATGATGGTTTCCAGCTTTATCCATATCCCTGCAAAGGGCATGAACTCATCCTTTTTTATGGCTGTATAGTATTCCATCACCTGGACTTTTGAAGTAGCTTTCTAAAAAGTCTATTTGGATCCCTTTATTCTCTTTTTAACACAGCAACCAAAATGATTCTTTTAAAACCTAAGCCAGGTTATTTAACTCTGTTTATGAAACACTCTAATAATGACAATTTTAATTATGGTAAAAGCTAAAATCTTTACAATGGCTTACATAGCCCTATATTATCAGGGACCCAATTATTTTTTCTAATTTTTTTTTACTACTATTGCTTTTGCTCACTCTGTTCCAGAAATACCGACTACATTTTTCTAGGAACCCTTCAACCGAAGACTTCATCTGGACTAGACTTCAATCTGACTGTTGTCTCTCCTGAGACCTTCTTTCCCCAGATACCTTTGTGGTCAAAACTATTAATTTTTCAAGTTTGCTCAAATGCCACTATGGTATTTTGAATTCTTGGTCACAATTTTTTACTTTTAGGTAACAATAATATATTTTCATACTCTTGCCATGATCTCATGGTGGTTGGATTATGCTTCCCTACTCTTTAATGTAGGATTTGATGATTTTATTTGTTTAAGCTGGGATTTTAACAAACATGACCCAAGCCAAGGCTTGAAATGGTCTTGTTTTATTAGGATTGTCTTATTATGTTCTTGCCTTTCAACATGAGCACAGTATGTCTCTAGTAGCCACTAGTCGAAAGGCAATAAGATACATATGGAGTGGATCTGGATCTGTCCTATAGCTTGAAACCAGGCCAAGCACAGCTGAATCTCTGCCAAGTCTGCACAACTAGAAAAATAAATGCTTGCAATTGTATGCCTCTGGGTTTTTGGTGATGTACTATATAACCATAGATCATTTTAGAGTCACTTTTTTGATGAACCCTACCTTGACCGTTGAATTTTAGATGATAACAGATATCCCTTTGCCACTTTCCCAAAAATTCTAGTCCCCCTTAGCCTACTCTTTCTCTTCTATAGCCTTATCATCCTTTAACATACCACACTATGCTTGAATAAAAGCTCCATAAGAACTGGGATCTTTGTTTTGTTTGCTAATGTATCTCAGGCACCTAAAACAGTGCTTGGCACATAATGATACTCAGTAAGTACTAGTTGAGTGATCAAACTTCAAATGTGATATTTTCATACTCTTGCCATGATCTCATGATGGTTGGATTATGCTTCACTGGTCTTTAATTTAGGACTCAGGATTCTGTGGGAAACATGGCACATCAACCATCATCATATCCTTCTTTATGATACTCTTTAAAGACAAGGACGCATCACTCATCATACTTTCAGATGCAGTAAAATTCAATTTCAAAATCTCTGTTCAATTTTACCGAATACTTTGTGAATACAACAGGAAGATTTTATTTTTCTTTCCCTACACAAATTGTATATATCCCACTATTTCTGCTGCAATTATGCTCTCTTATTTTTTACTTGCCCCACTGGCAAAATAAATAGCATTTGGGCAGTTGAATAGTCACTAACCACTTTCTGTTTTCCTAAAATGCCCTTTGTGCAGCTTACCATTTTTTTCCATATTCGAGAAGAATGTACAAGGTAGCCTTTTAACAAAATAGGCTTTTATTATTAAATAATATCACTGATATTATTTAGTTTTTGAATCTAAATATTATTTTGCTTTTGAATCTAAGTTTTTTCATACTGGTATATTATTTTCAACCAGATAAAATGAGTTCCTTGAGAATAGAGATTGTACATTTTCAGTGTTCAGTCTCTAGCACACTGCTTGACTGATAAACAGTCATTAAATGTACTAAATAAATTAGAGAATAACAATAAGAAATTTGATTATTTACTCACAAGCAAGGATGACCAAAATGGGTATCCTGTTAATAGTGCAAGAGGAACATACATGGCTCCAAATGCAACAATTTCTGTGAATAACAAATATATCCAGAGTAGTCCCAGGCAGTGAATAAATATGCCAGTCATTATTTGTATGACCTGGAAGAAAATAACACTATCATTCATTACTATTTTAGTTCAACCTTTGAAAGGGATATACATCAAGAAAGAGCCAAGGTGAAAATGGAAGGTGATGACCTAACAGAATTTTAAATTTCTCAACATTCAACTCAGATAAGGAGAATTTATTATTATTTCAGAGCAGTTTGTAGATATAATGACTATGTAAATATCTAATAACATTGTGCTAGGAGTCTGTTTATCTGATTGGTTCAAGGGATTATATAGCATTAGTCCTGGAGTCCAGAAGAATTGATCTCCTTTGAGAATTCATCAGTCCCTGTGTGTCAACAATCCTTGACCTGTATGGTCAAGAATTATTGACCTAGGTCAACAATCCTATGTTCTACAGGCAACTAGACTTGGTGTTTCTGATCTTACCTAGATTTCTCTGATCTTACCAAACCTGCTTTTTGGACTTTTGTTTCTTTTGTTCTTCCCACCTCCATAACATCTATAACTGATTTGTATCATAGTCCTGGGTCCTTTACAAATAAAAGGATAGTGAACCTTTGGGATCTTGGTTTTCTGTCACTTTTCAAAGTGGCTATCACCTGATGTGGAGGTCTCAGATAGTTCGTACCCACTGAAGTTATAGGTCAGCTATGACAGTTTCTGAGACATAGGAGGAGGACAATTCTAAGTTGTATGAAGAGCCCTCTAACATATCACTGTAAGGCCTTTCAGTTAGTTTTCAGATAGGTATTTCTCAGGGGTGCTTTTTTCTGCCACAGCTGAATGAGCCACCATTCTGAACCTCCCTACCTACACCTCCAGGTAAGCACAGGGGTTAAGTTTCAAAAAGCTGAAGGAGCAGGACTGGGGTTCCTAACTTAGCATCTTTTGCCTTACTGCAACTGTATTTTCACAATGCTGGGGATTCTTGACACATTTTTCTCACAGATTTTCTTAAAACACTGGACACCGCTACTTGAAGTTTGATATGAGCTTCTGTTTTGGTGTGTGATTCTGGGGAGAACCAAGAAGTGGCTAATTAATGAAAATACTATTCTCACTTACAGATTAACCCCTAGGCAACACAGAACTATGCATTTAGAGGTATTTCAGGCAGTCTGTGGCAGGAAGCAAAGGGAAATTGGAATGGATAGGACTTTTTCCACTGACTGACATGCTGTACACATTTCATCTCCTTGCTTGGCGTGGAACACAATGACTTTCTCTGAAGTCTGAGTTTAGTGAAGGATGTGGAATTAAAAAAAAAACACTTTATTTTTAAGTAATTATAAATTCATACAAATTTTCGAAACAAGTATGGACAAGTCCTTGCGTCCTGAATCCAGATTCTCAGAATAGTTGCATCTTACATAACTATATGACAATATCAAAATTAGGAATCAACTTGGTACAGTGTGTGTGTGCAGTTATGTGTCATTTTAGCACCTAAGCATATTTGCATAGTCACAACTATAATCAAGATACAGAACTATTCTGTCACCATAAAGATAACCCTCATGCTCTATCTTTATAGATATTCTTTTAAATATTTCAAGGCTTGTTTTATGACCCCAAAACACAGTTTTTTTGGTTAATGTTCCATGGGCACTATTTAAGTTTCCTGGGTTTTCTTTTTATTTTATTTATCTCAAACTGGGTGTCCAGGTGAGATATACTTACTAATGTTTTGAAACTGTAGGTTTCAAAACATAAAATAAAAAACCTAGGAATAAATGTGTATTCTTAAGAGCAAAGACAGAGAATCAACCTAAATGCTCATTAACAGTAGACTAGGTAAAGAAAATGTGGTACATATACACTATGGAATACTCTGTAGCCATAAAAATGAATGAAATTATGTCTTTTGCAGCACCATGAATAGAGTTGGAGGCCATTATCCTAAGTGAACTAACACATGAACAGAAAACTAAATACTACATGTTCTCACTTATAAGTGGGAGCTAAATGTCCAGCATACATGAACACAAGAAAGGAACAACAAATGTCAGGACCTACTTGATGGTAGAAGTTTGGGGCAGGGTGAGGATCAAAAAACTACCCATTAGGTACTATGCTTATTACCTGGGTGATTAAATAATCTTTATAACAAACCCTCAAAACACACAATTTACTATATAACAAACCCAAACATATACACCTGAACCTAAAAGTTAAAAAAAAAAAGTAAAAAAAAAAAAAAAAACAAAACAGAGTATATATTCTGATGTTAGCTATTTTAAAAACATTAATTATATCTTACTGGTATTGTGTTCTTATATATACTTGTTTTTCTTGTTTATATCCATGAAATTTTTATTTTAAAATTTATTTTATTTTTTATTGGCATAATGTTTATACATATTTGCGGGGTACATGTAATATTTTGCTACATTTATAAAATGTGCAATGATCAAGTCAGGGCATTTAGAATATTTCTATGTGTTGAAAATGTCTCAAATCCCTCTCTTTTAGGTATTTTGAATTGCTTTGATTATTTGGAGACTTTTTTGGTTCCATGCAAATTTTACAATTCTTTTTTCTATTTCTATGAAAAATGATGTTGGTATTTGGATTTGGAATACATTGAAATTGTAGATTTCTTTGGTTAGTGTGGTCATTTTTCCAATCCTTGAGCATGGGATGTCTTTCTGTTTGTTTGTGTTCTCTTCAATTTCTTTTATCAGTCTTCTGTAGTTTTACTTACAGTTTTCCTTTCACATTCTTGGTTAAATTTATTCCTAGGTATTTTATTTTATGTTTTGAAATTGCAGGTTTCAAAACATTAGTAGGCATATCTCACCTGGGCACCCAGTTTGAGATATATGAAATAAAAAGAAAAGCCAGGAAACTCACTACCATATTATTCCTTGGGCTCAAAGGTCCCTAAATTTTATTATTTTTTTATCTGTACTTTTCAGGATCTTCTTGTATTTATCCAAAGTCTTGGATATAAAATCAGTGGTAAGAATAGGGAGAAATGTATTGACTCCATCTTGTCTACAACTGGCAGCTGGAATGTCACAATGCATGAACTAAAATCAGAGCTCTGTGTCTTCTTAAATAACAGTAGATCTCATTAGAAAGACAATAATATGGTTAATAACACATTTTTTAAAATTCTCAAATACATTTCAACTAATTATTTCCCACTACCAAGACCACATAAGTGGGTAAGGGGATTAGGAATCCACATTTTTTAACATCATAACCTTGAAAATGAGGAGAGAAAATATTGGATTCATTGCTTGTTTTGTGTAAGGATCTTTGTCTGATTCTGGCAGAGGATAAGGCAGATCTTAAATAAGTAGAAGTAATGATAGACGTGTGATGTTGGGGATTATCCTGAACCAGACTTTAATCCTGCTGTTTTAATCTTAATCTGGTTCTACCATCCAACAATATGGGTGGATAATGCAAAATCATCCAGCAATATGGGTGAATACCTGCTATATTTGATGAAGTTGACTGAGAAAAGAGTTGTGTGTTTCAGGGGTAATCTTGAAAACATAGTGCTATTGTGACCACTGTTCATAAAGCTGCAGGGTCTGCAGCTTCTCTTGAATGTAGTTTCCACAATCTGCTCATCCCATTTAGAACCATGTCGTCAGCTTAACTTGAAATAATTTATAGATGTCAAAAAGATATTTCTTTGCCCATTTCCAGAGTCAGGGTTTTCTGAGAGCATGAGTGGGTTTAGATGTTGTTGGGTTATTTACATGTAGCTGATAAATTCATAATTTCTGCTTTATTTACATGAGCCTGATAAATAGTTTACGTGTTCAGGCTGAATGTGGAACATGCAGAGGCTACATAACCATTTCGGGACACTTGTATTAACATTCCTCCATTTGAGGAGTTCATATAGAGGTAGTTATAGTCTCTTCCCTTTATATTTAGAAATTGCAACACTATAATCATTTATTCACTCAAGTGGCATTTAGTTCTTACCCCCAACATTCTTGTTTCCTCTCTTATCCACAGACGATTTCGTGGCATTTTTCACTAAGATACAATAAAGGAATGAAGAATAAATGTGTTCCTTTTTCTGTAGGAAAATAGGAAAATAAATTAATGTTAATCATTTTTTTGGAGGTAAGAAACTTAAAACTTTAGAGGGAAATCCAACCTACAGCTGCTTATTTTTCACTACTTTGTGTCCCTTGAGAGGTTTTTCCATGAAACCACCAATATTACTATCTTGACAAATCCATTAGTTACCTCTCAAATTGTTGTTCACTTACAAACCTTAAATTAGACTGTAGTAAATAGAATATGGTGACTGCCCCAATAACATCAATCGCTCTGAAAATTACTCATATCCCCACATTTACGGGGTCAAAAAATTGGACTTTTGGTTGCCATGGTTTATTCTCTTACTCATTGTTGTTCCCTCCAAATTAAAGTCTGGTTCAGGGGCACCTGAGCAGAAGAACCCATGTCACATCCCTCCACCAGATGCAGGGGAGGCTGGAAAATGAAGTGATGTGTTATATTTTGAAAAGGTGGGCTTCATAAGTTAGGAACCAATAAAAATACAGGGAGGGTGTTCAACAGATAAGAAAATTAGAGCTCACAGGCAGCTATCATTAGAGTTGTATAAAACATTTGTTATTCTCCCTAGCATCCATATTTAATATCCATGAGAATTATTCTTTTATCCTAGCTGATTGGGTCAAAGGTAAACATCTAAATCAAGGTGAGTTCATGATATACTCTTTACAAGATTGTTCAGGCTGGTCTCTTGTTGAGAAGACGTAAAGATTTAGGAGCAGTGGCATTATCATGCTCTTCTCACGAGAGTGAGAGGATAGAGAAGACACCCAGAGAAAAGCAGAGATGGAAAAACAGAACTTCCCAAGATTTTGATGGCTTTCCATTTTCTAGTTCCAATTTCTTTTGGAAACCTGGCTGATTTCTGCCCCTCATACTATGTAAAATACTTGTTCATATATTATAACAAATATATCTTTTTTTTTTTTTTTTTTTTTTTTTTTTGAGATGGAGTCTTGCTCTTGTTACCCAGGCTGGAGTGCAATGGCATGATCTCAGCTCACTGCAACCTCTGCCTCCTGGGCTCCTGGGTTCAAGAAATTCACCTGCCTCAGCCTCCCAAGTAGCTGGGACTACAGGCGTGCGCCACCACGCCCAGATAATTTTTGTACTTTTAGTAGAGACAGAGTTTCACCATGTTGATCAGGATGGTCTTCATCTCATGATCCACCCGCCTCAGCCTTCCAAAGTGCTGGGATTACAGGCATGAGCCACCGCACCTGGCCAACAAATATATCTTAATTTTGCTAAAACTAGTAAGAGATAGTTTCTGTTTCTTGCAACCAATTTTTAAAAATTGCTTTATAGGCTCTGTGTGGTGGCTCGGGCCTGTAATCCCAGCACTTTGGGAGGCCGAGGTGGGTGGATCACGAGGTCAAGAGATTGAGACCGCCCTGGCCAACATGGTGAAACCCCGTCTCTACTAAAAATACAAAAATTAGCTGGGCATAGTGGCAGGTGCCTGTAGTCCCAGCTACTCAGAAGGCTGAGGGAGGAAAATCGCTTGAACCCGGGAGGCAGATGTTCCATGAGCCGAGATCATGCCACTGCACTCCAGCCTGGGCCGCAGAGTGAGACTCTGTGTCAAAAAAAAAAAAAAAAAAAAAAAAAGGAAAAATCCCTTTGTCTTATAACTTTTCTCATATGGTTTTGGTAGTCTCCGCAATCTGCTAGGGGAGATTGTCAGAGTCTAAGCTCTTGTGTTTACATTTTTTCATTTATAAACGTTTCTTTTGACTTATATAAACCATGAACTCCTAAGGTTTAAATTGCCTTTGAGATGGCCCCTTGAGCTTGAAATGGAAAGATAGAGTGAAAAGAGTCAAACTCGAGTTCAAATCTTACCAGCTGTGAGTTCAAATCTTACCTTTTGTGACCTTGTTCATATCATGTATTCTTTCCAAGTCTGTTTCCTCAGCGCCAAAAAACAAACAAAAACAAAAAACAAAAAACAACAAAAAAAACAAAAACAAAAAAACCCCCGTGACACTGTATTGGAGAGCAAGCAAGAGAAACAGGTACAAAATTGAAACTTGAACAAGAGGAACTTACGGTCCGCACCGGACAGTGCCCTACGCTGACTGGATCACAAGGCCAGAGGGGCGTGATCTTGCAGTTGATGCCCTTAGTTCCTGATCTTCCGGCTTCAGAGTTCCGGGGGCAGCCCCTGGCCGGTGGGCGATGGGCGATGCTTCCTCGGTGGTGATGCGAGGTTCCAACGCTGCAGTTATGGTCACGAGCTGCTGCCAGGGGACTGCGCGTGGAGACCCGCGCGGACGCAGATGCTCTGGGGGCCTGGAAACTCTTCTGAGCCTGCTGGCTCTCGGGACAGGAGTGAGAGATGAGGCGTGGGGTGGGATCTGACACACACGAACCATTTCCTGCCCATAGTAGCGTCATCCTCGCTGCACCTGACTCCAGCCTCAGGCCGATTCTCTGGCTGCCTCTGCAGAGACTTTGTTATCAAGCAAATGCCCTTTATCACTTTTCTTATAGGTTAGTATCGGCAAGTCTTTTTACCTTTAATCCCCACAAGGTCTAGAGGGAAGGGTACTACTCAACAAGCTTGGGCTCTGGCCTTTAACTTTCCCTTTTATTTGATAGTTGCGTGTTTGAGCAAAATATTGATCTTCCCTGTTCTTTACGTTGTTTTTCTGTACAATTAAGTGCGCATTTTTGGGGTACCGTAAATTATAAAATATAGAGACCACAGATTTCAGTGTGCTCTTAATCTTGTGCCTGGTGATGACCTGCCAAATGTCAGGCAAACAGTCAAAAAACAAGCAAGCAACAACAACAACCAAAAAACCCAAAAACCAAAACTGAAGTGCACAATCACTGCAGACTTTTTCAGCTTCCTATGAAAACTCTTTAGAGATAATAGTTTATGCCCAGTGAGACTCTGTGCTTAATTCAAATTGCTCGATATAGATAAAATAGCTTTCCATAGCCTGAAAGTAAAATGCGTAATATGAGATATTAGATATAATTATTATGTACATGTATTTTATAAATCAGGAAGTTTATAAAAGAGAGAAAGCACCCATAACATGATGCTTTTATGAATTATTAATATCCTTGTCAGTTGATATTATTTATAGACTCTATATATGATATGCAATTTAAACTTAAAAATATGTCACAAAGTGCTTGGTGTATCAGAACTAAAAATACTTTTCAGCAGAGTGAGCTGTTGGCTGTTTCTCTGTGTAAGTGAATACTGAATGTTATTTTGGAGTGCATCTTTTTGAATTCTTTCCTGACTACATATGCAGCTATACAAATTTAAGGAGATTAGCACCTAAAGCAAAAAAGGGAAGAAATGTTTGTGGAGGGATTGGAGGCTTGTCTAATTGCTCTAGCTAGAACTTCTAGTTGTAAAATAGCAGAGGTGGAAGAGGGCATCCTTGTTTTGTTCCTGATCTTAGAGAGAAATCTTCCAGTCTTTTACCATAGATAATCATGTTATCTGTATTTGTTCATAAATATCTTTTATAATGTTCAAACATTTTTCCTCTATTCCTAGTTTTCTGAGTTTTTGTCATGCAAGGTGTTGAATTTTGCCATATGAATTTCCTGCAACAATTGAGATAATCATATCGCTTTTTCCCCTTTGTTTTATTAATGTGATAAATTACGTTGATCATTGATTTTCTTATGTTGAACCACCCTTGCATTTCTGGGATAAATTTCACTTGGTAATTTTAAATAATTCTTTTTTTTTTCCTTGTAAATAGTATGCTGATAGGTTTGACTTGATAATATTTTGTTGATTGTGTTATCTTCAACAATTAGATCTATAATCTACCTGGAACAAATTTATTTTTATGAATTTATCAAAAGTTATAAGTAAATTTTATTCCAGTGTAAGACAATTTATTGAAAACTATACTTTATATGGCTCTGAACTGTTCTTGTTATAAATCATTTAACAAATGTGTGCATCTATTTCTGAACCCTCTATTCTGTTTTGTTGGTATATTTTACACATGCACTGTCTTAATAACTGGGACAGTTATTAAAAATAACTCTTAATTGCTATGACTCTGACAACAGGCTCTGTAAGTGGCTTCTCCAGTTCTGCAGTCTCAGTGTGGTTATACTTCTTACGCGGCAGCTCAGGGCTCCCCCAGAGAGAAAGTGTCTCAAGAAACAGTAGCTTTAGAATAAGTCTTATTATTGATAAATAAAGCCTTACTACTGTCATTTTGTTACTTGCTTTATAGTTGTGTAGCTTTTCTCTTCCTTTCTTACTGCTTTCCTTAGTGTGTAAGTGGTTTTCTCTGGTAGTATGTTTTAACTCATTGCTTTTTATTTTTAGCATCTCAATTATAGGTTTTTACTCTGTGGTTCACAGGATGCTTATATGAAACATCTTATAGCTATAGTGAGTTGTTTAAAACTGACATCAACTGAACTGATTGTACACAAAGAAAAAATAAACCCAGTATACATTAACTACCTTCTCCTCCCGCATTTTGAATTTTTGAAGTCACAT
Organism: Saimiri boliviensis; assembly: GCF_048565385.1. Taxonomy (NCBI): domain Eukaryota; kingdom Metazoa; phylum Chordata; class Mammalia; order Primates; family Cebidae; genus Saimiri; species Saimiri boliviensis. Next base: position 119,720,158 of record NC_133454.1, on the reverse strand, counting down.
TTTTCTTTATAACAATATTTTTAATAAAGTTTAATTCAAAAATATTTTTAATAGTTTAAAATATTCTTATTTTTAATAGTTTTGCCTTTTAGTCTTCTTACTAAAGCTATAAATGGTTTAAACACTATAATTACAATATTAGTTTTACAATCACCTTAGCATGTTATTCTTTGGGTTTGAAGAACTTCCATTATCACTTCTTGTTGGACAGGTCTAGTAACAATATACTTCCTCAGCTTTTGTTTCTCTGTTAAAGCTCTTTCTTCTTTATTTCTGAAGGATAGCTTTGTTGGGTAAAATGTTCTTGCTTGGCATTTTCTTTAGCACTCTGGCTGTATTGTTCTACTCCCTCCTGGCCTGTAAAATTTCTGGTGAGAAGTCTGCTGCTGCCACGTGTATTGGATCTCTCTTATATTTTGTTTTTGTTTCTTTTGCTGCTTTTCAAATCCTCTCTGTCTTTTACCTTTGAATGTTTGTTTATCATATGTCTTGGGGTGTTCTTATTTGTGTTGAATCTGATTGATGACCTGTAACCTTCCTGTACCTGGAAATTTATATGTTTCTTCAGGTTTAGGACATTTATGTTATTTTTTTGGATAAGCTTTCCACCTCTTTTCCTTTTTCAATTCCCTCTTTAACTCAAATAACCTGAATATCCTTTCCTTTAATATTGTCTTATAGGTCCTGTAAGTTTTATTTATTTATTTTCATTTTTTTCTCCTCTGACTGTATATTTTCAAACAATCTGTCTTTGAGCTCACTGATTATTCTGTTTGATCACTTCTGCTGTTTATGCTCACTATTGCATTTTTCATTTCATTCACTGTATTTTCCACCTTCCAGATTTCTGTTTGATTTTAATTATTTCAATCTCTCTTAAAATTTCTATGATTAATTTCTAAATGGATTCTCTGTGTTTTCTTAAAGTTCATTGAGCTTCCCTACAGCAGCCTTTTTGAATTATTTATCAGAGAGATCACACATCTCCCATCATTTTAGGATTGGTCTCTGTTACCTCATTTTGTCCATTTGTTGAGGTCATATTTCCCTGAATGTTCCTGATGCTTGGGTAAGTGTGATAATATCCATGCATTGAGGGATTAAGTACTTATTTCATTCTTCACAGACTGGCTTTGTTTTTCCCTGTCCTTTAGAGGGATTTCCAGGGATTCTAAGCTGACTTACTGTTGTTTTCCTAGAGCCTGTGACCACTGCAGCTATCTCAGCATTATAAGACACCCTAAGCCCAGGCTTATTGTGAACCTCATGAAGACTTCCAAGGTTGACACAGCTTTCTGGCCCAGATGGACTTGGGGAAGACTCAAGAAGGTTACTGGGGTTGTATGAAAATGCTGAATGACTGTCCCAGTGGCCCAAATAGGCACATCTCCTAGCAGGTCTCTGTACAGGTGGGCTGTGTCCCCAAGTGCAGCAAGAGTAGCTAGAGTTGAGACTGAGCCCTTTTGGGACCTCCTGTGAGAATGAGGCTAGTGGGCCTATCTAGTAACTAGTAAGTTCAGATAAACATGCATGCATCATCCAGCAGATTCTTCCACAAGTGGGCTAGTTTATTGACTGCAGCAGGAAGGGCCAGAGCTAAAATTGGCCCCTCTCAACATCTGCTGTGAAACAGAGGCTGGCATGTTGGTATAGCTGCCTGACTATAACAGGAAGGTTTTGAGCTAAAATCGGGCCCCCCACTTAGAATTTTTAGTGAGATAGAGTATGAGGAGCCCATTCTCAGCATAGAGGACTGCATGCCACCCAGCAAGTTCCTGCAAAGGTAGGATAGTTCCTCAACTGCCATGAGAGGGACCAGAGCTGAGATTGGGACCCCCCTCATGATCTACTGTGGGATAAAGGTTATAAAGCTCTTTCTTGGTGGCTCAGAGGGCACATGTCTCCCAGGAGGACCCTGCAAAAATGGGATAGTTCCTTGACTGCAGAAGGAGGGAATGGAGCTGAGACTGGGCTTCCTTGAAATCTCCTATAGGATGGAGGATGGAGAGCCCCTCTTATTGACCCAGACAGGTAGTCATTTCTCAGCAGATCTCAGCACAGATGGGATAGTTTCTCAACTGCAGTGAGAGGCAGTGGAGCTGAGAGTGGATTCCCTTGGGATCTGCTATGGGATGGAGGTTGGCAAGCCCATCATAGAGGACTTCCAGGTTACAATAGATGAGTAAATCTCCCTCTGGGGTCCTTGTGCGAGTAGCTCTGAGCTGGGACCTCAGCTAAGGAAGAGCCACAGTGTACTTTTCAGGTTCACTGCCAAGATCAATGTCAGCAGGCAGACAAGTCTTTCCACCAAGGCACTGGTGTGCATGATTCCTTCTGGAACCCTTGATAGATGGTTTTGGTTGTAGGCTCAAAGCCACGTGAGGCTGTAAACAAGCCCCTTTGAGGACTAGGACATTAATGGGTTTGAATCTACAAGCAATCTTGGAAAATCAGCCACCTGGGTGTTGGTCTGCACTCTAAAAATGACTTTCCTGGATCTTGGGCTCCCCTGGAATTTGACAACTCCTACCTGAATCCCAAGGCTTCTGCAGAGAGACTTTTGACTTTGAATGGGTGCAGAATTGTTGTTGTTATGGGAGATATGAGTAGGATTTTTCTAGTCTGACATCATCTCTCAGTGTTTTTAACTAACATCAAAATCAACCAATCAATTTATAACTGATCTTTCCTCTGTCTCCATATATGTATTTTCAAACTGCTTAATTGACATCTCTACTTTGATGTTCCATGGTTATCTCAAAGTCAACTTATCCTAATAGAATTTATCATTTTACCCAATTCTGCCCTGCCTTTTTTTTTTTTTTTGGATACAGAGTTTCACTCTTGTTGCCCATGCTGGAGTGCAGTGGTGCCATCTCAGCTCACTGCAATCTCTGTCTCAAAGCTAGGATTCAAGTGATTCTTCCACCACAGCCTCCCAAGATTACAGGCATCCACCACTGTACCTGGACCATGCACAGCTGTATTTTTGTATTTTTAGTAGAGATGGGGTTTCACAATGTCATTATGTTTTAATATACTTATTTTAGCTATGATCTCTCCCACATTTCTAATAAGCTAAAGTCTTCTATTCAAAATGTCTTCCTAATTTTCTCCTTGGTAAACTACTAATTCCCTGCTCAGGGGTCTTTCCTACAGCTTTATTCCTCTTATTTCACATCTGAAGGATTATTATTTCTTCTGTCTTATTTCTACTTTTTCTTTTTGAGACAGAGTTTCACTCCGTTGCTCAGGCTGGAGTGCAATGGAACGATTTTGGCTCACTGCCACCTCTGACTCCCAGTTTCAAGCAATTCTCCTGCCTCAGCCTCCTGAGTAGCTGGGATTACAGGTGCATGCCACCATGTACAGCTAATTTCTGAGGTTTCACCATGTTGTTCAGGCTGGTCTTGAACTCCTGACCTTGTGATCTGCCCACCTCTGCCTCCCAAAGTACTGAGATTACAGGCATGAGCCACTGCACCCGGCTTATTTCTACTTTTTTATACTCTGTTAATTTATGTGTCATACATAGTCTTAACTTGCTAGCTGTTTGTTTCCTCCCTTAAAATAAAGTCTCCTAGCCATCAGGTACCTTGTTAATTGTTGATACTCCTGAGTTTAATACACTATTCATTGGTATACAGTAGAAACTCTGAAAAAAATGAGCTAAGCGCTGAAATTCTTAGACTCAAGTAACCTTACTTTACATTGTTAGGTAACAAACAGTGCAACAACTTTCTGTGGTAATGTTCTACATTAGAAGAGAGAGTGAACTGAATTCAGAACAGATTTCTAGAAAATTCTCCTGATTTGGAAAGGCAGTCTGTTTGCTTTGAAAAGCAGTTGAACAGATGATCCAAACAATGATAAGAAAGAAGCCAGGGGAAAGAAAGATAAGAAAGACAGCAGGTAAGTTCAGGGCAGAAAGTTACTTTAAATAAGGAGAAAAGAAGTCAAAGCACAATGAAGAAAATATGAATTAGAGGCCTTTTGATTCATACTTTGTTAAAGTAGAAGCTAGTTAATGTAGAAGAACCGGATTGTAAAATGTGCTTTTTACTTGTATGGACATCAAGTATTTAAAGTTTTCCTGTGAATTATATAGCAGCATGCCCCAAGTCTTTATAGCCTTCACTCTAGAGATAATAATGAATCTTTTTTTACGGTCCCTTACAAAAGCTCTATTATGGGGAGTTGACAGCTATTCAGAATACCTAGATAACAAATCATCCTGTAATGATCTCATATTTAAATAGGGAAAAGCTTTCCCCTTGCAGCCTAGAAAAACATGAGCAGAGAAATTTCTTGAATGCTGAGGAGAAAAATTCACCTTGTTTGTATTTTATTTTGCACATAACTGCTTTGGTATACAGAGATATCATTAGGACCCACATCAGGCATCAGCAACAGCAAAATTCTTACATTTCTAGAGTTTTTAAAAAGAGCTCTCAGCTTCCTCAGGAACAGATGTAGCATCACCTTCATGTCTTTGAAACTGGAAAAAAATTAGCCTCTTACAAATCGTATGATGTTTCTTAATTTTATACAAGTAACAAACAGATATTTTTCTTAAAAAATATGGCAGTATTGATATTTATAGAGTAAAATCTTAAAGTATCCAATTTCTGTCCCATGCCTTTATTCTTCCTCCCCTCCCCTCCCTCTCCCCCTCCCCTCCCCCTTCCCTTCTCCCACCCTCCTTCCCCTCCCCTTCCCTCCCCTCCCCTTCCTTAGACAAGGTCTTACTCTGTCACCCACACTGGAGTGCAGTGGCATGATCTCAGCTCACTGCAACTGCCTCTCAGGCTCAGGCTCAAGCAATTCTTGTGCCTCAGCCACCCGAGTAGTTAGGATTACAGGCCTGTGCTACCATGCCTTGATAATTTTTTTGTATTTTTAGCGGAGACAGGGTTTCACCATGTTGGCCAAGCTGGTCTCGCACTCCTGGCCTCAAGTGATCCTCAAAGTGTTGGGATTACAGACGTGAGCCACCATGCCCAGCCTTCAACCTACTTGTAACTTTTTGTATACCTCCAGACTTTTATAATAAAAATATCCATAGTCTTCTTGAGCATAAATCTTAATAGATGCCTGCACCCTAACCTCTCATGACATTTCTCAGCTACTACCTATTCCTTCCCTTCAAGGTAATGATCATTTTGACTTTTAGATAAGGTCATCAATTCTATCATTTTTTCCCTAGTTTCATCAACTAAGCTTGCATCCCCAAACACTATACTTTAGCTTTAGTTTTGCCTGGTTTCAAACTTCATATGAATGGGATTTTTAAAAGTGTGAATCTTTTGAGCTTTTATATTCTACATTTTATTCATAAGATCCATCTATCTTGTTAAATACAAGTATAGTTCCTTGTAATTACCATGTCAAATTTCACTAGAGTAATATACCTCAACTTAAGTTTATCTTAATGCATATGCTCCAACATTGCTGTTGGTTATATACCAAGGACTTAAATTATTGATCATAGGATATGCACATCTTAATATTCAGAAGGTAATGCCCAAAAGGTTTTAAAAGTTGTTGCAGCAACTTATATTTCAACTAGGAGTATGAGAGATACTTCTTTTATCCATAATCTTTGCTATTAGTTGGCATTATCAGTATTTTGAAATTCAGTCATCCTAGTAGGTATTTTAAAATATCTCATTGTCATTTTAATTTATTTTAATGTTATTATTACAAGGAATAGATTTATGTCTGACATTTTGTTATTTGTTTTATACAGGTCTCATATATTTTATTTTCCTTTTCTTTTCTTTGTCTGCCTTTATTTCTTTTATTTTCCTTTCTTTCTTTCTTTCTTTCTTTCTCTTTCTTTCTTTCTTTCTTTCTCTTTCTTTCTTTCTTTCTTTCTTTCGTTCTTTCTTTCTTTCTTTCTTTCTTTCTTTCTTCTTTTTTTTTGATAGGGTTTTCCTCTATCACCTCGGCTGGGGTGCAGTGGCATGAACATGGCTCATTGCAGCCTTGACCTCCTGGGTTATTCTCCTGCCTCAGCCTCCCAAGTAGCTGGGATCACAGGCATGTGCCACTATGCCTGGCTAATGTTTTTATTTTTATTTTTTTGTAGAGACAAAGTCTCATCATGTTGCCCAGGCTGGTCTTGAACTCCTGGCTCAAATGGTCCTCCTGACTTGGCCTCCCAAAATGCTGGGAATACTGGTGTTAGCCACCAAGACTGGCCCTTGTGTTCTTTCTTTCTTTCTTATTTTTTTTTAAATTAAACATACTGTATTTATGTTAACTCCCTTGTTAATTTTTAAGGTATAATATTTTTTAGCTTTCTTAATCGCTAAATAAGCACCCTAATTTATCACAATCTACTTCAAATGAATGCTAATTCAATTCCAGTAAAATACAGCAACTTCGTTCCCATATAACTAATTCTCTTTCCTTTTCTTTGTGCTATTATTGTCATATATTCTATATATACATATTACATAACTACCAACATGGTGTTATAATTATTGCTTTTATAATCTTGTAAGTTAAAATTCAAAAGAAAAAAGGAGAACCTATCTATTGAAGAAGGGTTGGTATGATACATGGACAAAATCTAGCCCACTGCCCATTTTCTAAATAAAGTTTTGCTGGAACAAGCCATATCCATTCATTTATGTATTGTCTATGAATACTTTCAAGCTAAAAGGTGGAGCTGAGTAGTTGTGATAGATGGATTAAAGTTACTAATAACACAACCTTAAATTAAGGTGATCATTTTGGATTACTTGGGTGAGCCCAGTGCAATTAATGCAACTATCTTTTAAATCAGTAAAGAAAACACAAAAGACGTATTGACACTGATTTTCATAACCACCTACATAATTGCTTTTACTGGGACTTTTTAATTTATTCATGTGCATTTAAGTTTCATCTAATGTCACTTCCTTTCAGTCTGAAGAACTTCCTTTAGTGTGTCTCATAAGAAATTTCTGCTAGCAACACATTATCCATCTGTGAATGTCCCTATTTCGCCTTCATTTTTGAGGATTAGTTTTAAAGGATAAAGAAGTCCTGCCTTACTGTTTTTACCCCCTGCACTTTAATATCCGACTCCACTACCTTCTGGCCTGCACTGTTTTGTATGAGAACCCAGCTGCTAATCTTACTGTGGTTCCCTAATATACGAAGTGTCATTTTATTTTCTGCTGCTTTCAAGATTTCCTTTTTTATCAGTTTGACATAGAGATGTCTAGGAGTGGATCTTTGTGTTTATTTTACTTGCAGATCATTGAGCTTTTTGGATGTATTGAATATTTTCCATGAAATTAGGAGAATTTAGGGCCATTATTTCTTTAATTTTTACAGTTCTCCCCATTTTTATGGGACTCTCATTATACATTTGAATGGTATCGGAAAGGATTTGGAGGCTCTGTTCAGTTTTCTTCTTTTTTGTTTTTTTCTGTTCTTCGGACTGGGCAGTATCTTTTTTGCTATCTTTATGTCTCTTTATTTTGTCTTTTGTCAGCTCATATCTACTCTTGAATTCCTCTAGTGGGTTTTTCATTTCAGTTATTGTATTTTCAAACTCTGGAATTTCCACTTTTTTAAAAAAATAATTTCTCTCTTTTATTGGGTTTTATTTGATGAATGATTTTTGTCATCCTATAATTCTTCAAACATATTTACTTTACTTATTTTTGAAGTCTTTCTTTGTTAAGTCTAACATTTGTCTTTCCCTCACTCCAAGACACTGTATCTATTAAATGTTTTGAACCATAAGGGTAACTATTTCCTATTATTTGCATATTTTTTGTTGTTGAAAACTGGATATTTTATAAAATATATGGTAGCAATTTTGGATTCTGATTGCCTTATTTCCCAGGAGTGGCAGTTATTGCTAACCACCAGTATCTTGGAATACTAGAAATCCTAACTCCCAGTAACTTGGAATGTGACTGTATTTAGAGATAGGGTCTTTTAAGTAGCATTGAAGTTATAATGAGGTAATTAGAATGAGCCCCAATAGAATATGATTGGTGTGCTTATAAGAGGCTAGGACACAGACACATAAAGAGAGAAGACCATGTGAAGACACGGGGAGAAGACAGCCAAGTGAAAGCCAAGGATAAAGGCCTCAGAATAAACTAACCCTGCCAACACCTTGATCTTGAACTTCAAGCCTCTAGAATTGTGAGAAAAATAAATTTGTTGTTTAAGCCACACAATCTGTGGTGCTTTGTTATAAAAGCTCTAGGAAAGTATTAGATACCTTAAGCCAGTAAGACTTCCACCCTTTCTCAATATATAGCTTGAGCAATATATTCAAAGTTTAGGCTGCTCCAGCTTTTACTTTATTTTTGCAAGGCCTCTTGTTCAACCAAGGGCTCACTAGGACCTTCTTCAGTCTCCTTAGTATGTGTATAGCTTTGCACGTATTTATATTCTTCCAGACCATAGGGGATAAGTAGGATGTTATCAAGGTCCACTGTGACTGTCCTGTTCTCCGAATTTCTCTGTTAAGTTTCCGACTGGTTGCAGTACACTTTTTGTCCCAAAGTATTGTGATCTTAGTCAGGCTAGGAGTGACATTGGCTTTATCTGCTTGTTTGCCACAGGGATTACTGTTGTTTTAACAACCCTCATGGAAATTTCTGACCTCTGCTCCATATAAAACTAGTTATCTCAAGCTGTGAGGCTGCTGGGGGTCACAGTCTGACCCACCAATGTAACTTCTGTGTAACGGAATCTGAGGGTGGTGGTGTATTAGTCCCTTTCACACTGCTATAATGAACTTCCTAAGACTGGGTAATTTATAAAGGAAAGTGATTTAATTGACGCACAGTTCCACACGGCTGGGGAGGACTCAGGAAACTTACAATCATGGCAGAAGGCAATAGAGAAGCAAGGACTTTTTTCACATGGCAGCAGGAGAAAGAAGAGTGAATGAATGAGGAACTTGCTAAGCACTTATAAAACCATCAGATCTCATGAGAACTCATTCACTACCATGAGAATATCATGGGGAAAACTGCCCCCATGATTCGATTTCTCCCACCAGGATCCTCCCCCAACACCTGGGGATTACAGTTCAAGATGAGATTTGGATGGGGACACAAAGCCTAACCATTACAGGTGGGAAGAGCAGGAAAGTCCCAAACATGCCACAGACATCCACTGTTCTTATTGAGGCCCAGCAGATTTTCATAAATAAACACTTGTCAATTTCTTGTATGCTTGGCCAACTTCCTTAATCTTTAGAAGGTTGTTTATTGACAATTTTGTTTAGTTTTATAATTTCATTTTTAGGGAGAGTTGCCATGTCTTCAATCAGCCATTCTGGAAATGAAACTCATTCCCTCTCTCTAAAAATACTTTTACCATATAGTCTTATAGTTGTTTCTGTATTTCAATTGGTTGTTGATTGCAGTAGTCTTCCCTGACCATTCTATGTAAAATAATCTTGCCTTATCTCCTTACTTTGCTTTATTTTACTCCATAATATTTTTTCACCACTTGACATTATTTTATATTTTTATGTGTTTGTTGATTGCCTTTCTCCCACAATGGAATGCAAGCTCCTTAATGGAAAGAACATTATTTTGTTAATCATTGCATCCTTAGTACCTATTACAATGCCTAGCAAATAGCATGCTTTCCATAAATATTCAAGAATGAATGAGTGAATTGTAAGTAATATAGTCTTTTAAGCTTGTGAGAAAATAATCATTCTCATAAACTTTTGTGAGTTGTTATAGTATTTGGGGATGTTAAACTTGATATGGAAATTACATTTCTAGGAATCAACCACCTAAAGAAATAGTGGTTCTGTATGCAAAAATATTTCTATTTATATGTTCACTTTATCATTGTTTATACTTTAGAAAAAACTGGAAACAAAGCTACATATGCAGTAGTTAGGGAATGTTTAATGCTAAGAAAAACAATGAAGGTAATAAAAGGCATTATTTAGATATGTTTTGTAATGGAAAGATATTTCTAATTATTGCAAAAATGCATGTGACAAAGCAATGTGAATATAATACGTACAATTAGTAAAAAAGAAAATGTGTGTGTATTTGTCTTTTTTTGTATAGAATTGGATGTGTGGGTATGATGTAGATTATATTAAGGAAACAGTTTTTACTCTATATGCTTTTTACATTTAAATTTAGTTTTATGTATTACTTGTATAACTTTATGTCTTCTATTTATAAAACAAAAATAAAAAATAAAGGAAATACCACACATTCAATTTTTATTAGTTCTAAACATTTTGTATCAATGCACTTCATCTCCTCATAGAGTGTGCTTACCAGAAATCAACATGTTTGATTTGCCAGAGAGTGGGTAAATACTTACCAACTTACAACAGCTACATATTGAGTATGCAAGTGCAATAGAAAATTCCAAAGGATAGAAGAACAGTAAAATACGTGATACTTCCCTTCCAAGTTTCTATAACCAAAAAACAGGGAGGAATCTTATGTTATTATCTTTAGTGGGTGCAATCATGATCATGGAAGGAGCTACTGGTATGAGAGTCAAAAACAGGAAGGAAAATAAGAACAGATAAACCCTTCACCATTTGCTTTCCTTAGGCATTTCTACTCCTCTGCCCTCTGCTACACTTTCTCTAGCTTTCAGTTCCTCAGTTCAGCATCTGTGGCTTCTGTACTTGATCTCCATTGCTTAGCATTCTTGTCTCACTTCTGACACCTTTTACAGAGTTGTTGGCACAGCTCACTATCTAAACTCTTCAGTTACTAAGATTTGAGTCTCCTGTCTCTCATGATAAGGTGGCCACCAACAGATTTATCAAGCAATCCTTTTCTCTTAAAGCTGCTATTCTTAATGACAGCCCTTCTCAAATTTACGTATGTGGTGATAAAACTCTCACATAGATATTGCTCTAATATCATTTAAAATGATTAGTAAATTGAAAACGAGTTCAAAGAACATTTAACTTGGAAGCATAGATGACTGTGGTTGCTGGAATAAATAAAACAAATATTTTCAACTACAAATCCGATTGGTTAGTTATGTGAATAATATCAGTGCTTATCCTGAAAACATGGGTTTTGTGCTGGCTGTATCTAGAAATAATGACATCATAATTCACTCCCCTCCAATTTCTTCTCTAACTCTTCCTCCTCCTTCTTTGTTGTATTTATTTAATATCTTTTATATTCAAGAAACTATCTGGTGGTAAGGAGTAGATGATAGGAATGCAATGACACATAAAAACTTCCTGATTTCTCAGAGTTTATAATAAAGTAGAAGAGATAGAAAGACAATATAAGGTACCATATAAAATGGATAAAAACTTGCTCAATTATTATTGAGAACAGGAGGTTCACTCTAAGCTATTAGTCTCTGGGAAGGCTTCACAAAGTGGTAAGACATTTAAAATAAGAGTAGGACTGAGAAAAATGAAGGGAGTAAGCAACATTCTAGGCAACTATTTGTATTTGCTTCTTTCTTTGTAACCTATCTTGTTTCAGAAGAAGTTTAATAGCATAAATTAAAAGTATGACAAAATAATTTTAAAATTGAGACATAAAATAGAACCAATAGTAAAGCTAAGATATATATCAGAACAACCTATGGTTTTTAATGTGAGAACAAAACTGAATGTAAGCAATATAACATTTTGAGAAAATGGTAAAACATGTTTTAACTGAAACATAGTGTTCATTTATATATGAAATAAACAGGATGATAAGGAAAAGATGTAGAAGGTATGAAACACCAAGGTAAATAATTTTGATTTAATTTTGTTGGCAGAAACGCACAATCATAAGATTTTAGCTAGAAAGTACTTCTGACCTCTTAGATGACAAGACTGTGAAGAGTCACTTTGCCCATATTCATTATTATTTTTTAATTTTTTAATTTAAAATTTTTTTTAGACCGAGTCTCACTCTATCACCCAGGCTAGAGTACAGTGGCACAATCTTGGCTCACTACAACCTCTGCCTCCTGTGTTCAAGCAATTCTCATGCCTCAGCCTCCCAAGTAACTGGGATTACAGGCGCCCACCACCATGCCCGGCTAACTTTTATATATTTAGTGGAGATGGTGTTTCACCATGTTGGCCAGGCTGGTCTTGGATTCCTGACCTTAAGTGATTTGCCTGCCTTGGCCTCCCAAAGTGCTGGAATTACAGGCGTAAACCACCAAGCTCGGCCCCGTATTCCTTAATTTATATGAGAATTTATATGAGAGTGCTATTTTAAAACTCTCTCCCTGACTGAAAGTGGCAAAAGGTCAGCCAGAGCAGCTCAAATATGAAAACAACTGAGGAGACACGCACGTGTGTGCGTGCACACATACACACACACACACACACACACACACACACACACAGAAAGAGAGAGAGAGAGAGAGAGAGAGAGAGAGAGAATGAGAATGAGTCCCTGGGTCCTTGGCACCCTGGCAGATGATGTAAACTGTAAGCTAGCTTCTGGACCAAGCTTAAGTCAGTAAGTGACCCTTTTTGTCTTAAGTCAACTTGGGTGGAATTTCCTGTTAATTAAAGCCAAGATAACCCTAATTCATAAATACTTAAAAGAATAAACAATATTTGATAATTATAAAGACAGTAGAAAGATGAGGTATTACATCAAGGTTTTGTGTGTAGGAGATTGAAACAAAAAAGTCTTGCAGTATAGTACTTAGGAGGAGGTAAATAATTTCCATTTTATATCTGTGGAGTTTGATACAATAGTGATAGAAGCAGAGCCAAATAGAAAAGTCAAGCTAGCCTTTAAAACAACAGACCGGGAGTTTGGAAGAAAGAACAGAGCACTTAACTAACAGGCATTTTCTTCATTTTACATAAAATAAAACTTGGAAACAGGGAAGTTAAAAAAAATTTCCAGGGGGTTACACACAGGGAGTACTGAGGACAGTATTAAATAAGTGCTCTCTGATTCTGGAGTTTATACTATTTAACCATTTTGCTATATGAGGAACATATTTCAGATGCATGCACTTTTCTGACCCTGCCTGGGAACACAGATAACTTGATAAGTTTGTAACATAAACAAGCCCCTTGTTCATGTTAGAAAAATTGGCATGCAAAATTCCTGTAAAATGTTGGCTGTCTTAGCAAGCGTAAGTATATAATTCTATAATGCCACTAGAAAAAGTTGGTGGCTTAGAGATATAATTCTAATATACAAGTTCATTTTGTGTAACTAATCACAGCAAACTTGTGCTGAAGCTTGTGATTTTGAGAGATTGTAAAACTGATCATTATTCAGATAAATATAGACTACAGTTGTTTGTAACACTGACTGCAAAAGGCAATCCTTGGCAATTATGCCGTATTGAACTGATGATTAAAAGTTTATGGATAAGATGGTTGATGACATATAACTTGAAACAATTGTGCACTTAATAACTTAAGTCCTCCTTCCCTATTCTCTACCCCCAAAATTAGAACTAAAGGTTCCTAAATTGAATGTCTAGGGCAACTGGACAATTTTCTTACAATTTACAGGAAAAATCCATGTTTGTTTAAATAATCACTCATTACACATAATATATTTTGGAGTATTATTGCATTTTTCTATTATTTCTCACTGTCCTCCAGGGTTTTGTTCTCCAGGTTTGGATTCTTTCCTCTGATGACCCCTTTAATAACATGTCACAGGTATGGAGAGGAAGTGTGTAGGGGAGGAGGAGGAAGTTTATCCTCCACCTGCAGTGACTCTTCTACTCATTACTGAAATTGCTACTTGTTTTGTTCTGTTGATAAAACAAGGTGTTTCACTCCAATTTCCTCATTTTAAATGTGAGTCTTTTTAAATGAGCTTTGCTAAGGTCTTTTGCAGCACTATATTCTATGATTCTGAATTTAAAACCAATATAATTAAAATAAATCTATTGTGTTAGTAGGAAAAATCTTCACATTTACTGGATAACTAAATGGAAACAAGCTAGGCTTATTTATATTTAGCATTTTTGGACCTAAAGCAAAATTCACATAAGATGCAAAGATATGCTATATATGAAAAGCTCTATGTTAAGCCAGAAATTACTAGGTGTCTACAATTAGAACTGTATGTGTCAGTAGCAGAATATTTTTGTTTATTTGCAAAATGGTTTTATGGTCCAGGATTATACTTTTCTTGTATTAAGAGAATCATTAAATTACTCTGTGCCTAAAACACAGACACTTACCATTGAAGGTTTCACATTTTTATTTAGTTTAATTCAGCAAGTCAAGAATTCAAATATTCTTTTAATACTTACTAAAACCCACAGTTTAGAATTTTTTGATTTAAAATTTTCAATCAAGAGCTCATTAGAAAATCAAAGAATTTCATGAGGATCAATAAAAGCCTCATGTTACTTCCTAAGATATCATTAAAAAGAATAATTTAAAATCATTATCAAAATCATTAAAAAGAATCATTTAAAAATTAATATGTTCCCATAGAATTGGTCACTTACCGCTTGTCCATAATTCCTATATGACACAGACTTAAAATGAGACAACTCAATTATTGTTAGAGTTACAGCAATGATTGTAGTCATTATGCAGAAGACATTTATGATTAAAGTACATACAATCTGAAAAGGAGACAGAGGGTAAATATATTATATTCAGAACAAACACTCTGGTGTAATAGTTTGCATTGATGAAAAAAGTCATCTAGTTAAATCTTTGATCTAGTTTCTGAAGTCTTAGAAGTATTAAGTCTTAGAAGTCTCAAGTATTAAGAAAATATTTTTCTAATTCATATAAAGGCCAGTTAATCTAGAGGAAACATTAACATCATCAGTTCATTATTCATCAGTCTTCCATTTTGGCTAAAGATTTTGTATTTTTCAGTGGAGCCCATGGCAGCTCAGCAAGGCCACTGCAGGCAGACAGTGTCACTAGACTCCCTTCTTGCTGGGCAGGGCATCTCTGAAAAAAGCAGCAGCCCATCAGGAATTTATAAATAAAGGCCCCAGCTTCCTGGGACAGAGCACCTGGGAAAAGGGGCATTTGTGGGTTCAGCTTCAGCAGACTTAAACATCTCTGCCCAGCAGCTCTGTATGGGGTAATGGATCTCCCAGCATAGCACTCGAGCTCTGATAAGGGACAGACTGCCTCCTCAAATGGCTCCCTGACCCTCATGTATTTTGACTGGGAGACACCTTCCAGCAGGGGCTAACAGACATCTCATACAGGAGAGCTTTGGCTGGCATCTAGCAGGTACCCTTCTAGAATAGAGCTCCCAGAGAAAGGAACAGTCAGCAATCTTTACTGTTCTGAAGCCAGTACATGTGATTCCCAGGCAAGCATGGTCTGGAGTGGACCTCCAGCAAACTTCAGCAGGCCTGCAGCAGAGGGGTCTGAATGTTAGAAGGAAAACTAACAAACAGAAAAAAATAGTTTCAACATCAACAGAAAGGACATTCACTCAGTGACCTCATCCAAAGGTCACCAACTCCAAAGACCAAAGGTAGATAAATCCATGAAGATAGGAAGAAACCAGCACAACAAGGCTGAAAACTCCAAAAACTAAAATGCATCTTTTCCTCCAAGGGATCACAACTCCTCACTAGCAAGGGAACAAGACTAGATGGAGAATGAGTTTGATGAATTGACAGAAGCCGGCTTCAGAAGCAAACTTCTTCGAGCTAAAGGAGCACGTTCTAACCCAATGCAAGGAAGCTAAGAACCTTAAAAAAAGGTTAGACAAAATGCTAACTAGAATAACCAGCATAGAGAAGAACATAAACGACTTGGTGGAACTTTGCGAAGCACACACAAGTTTCAAAAGCCGAATCAATCAAGTGAAAGAAAGGATATCAGAAATTGAAGATCAACTCAATGAAATAAAGCCAGAAGGCAAGATTAGAGAAAAGAGAGTGAAAAGAAATGAAGAAAGCTTCCAAGAAATATGGGATTATGTGAAAAGACCAAATCTATGTTTGATTGGTGTACCTGAAAGTAGCAGGGAGAATGAAACTAAGTTGGAAAACACTCTTCAATATATTATCAAGGAGAACTTCCCCAACTTAGCAAGGCAGGCCAACATTCAAATTCAGGCAACACAGAGAAAACACAAAGATATTTCTTGAGAATAGCAACCCTAAGACACATAATCATCAGATTCACCAGGGTTGAAATGAAGAAAAAAATGCTAAGAGCAGCCAAAGAGAAAGGTTAGGTTACCCACAAAGGGAATCCCAGAATCACAGTGGATCTCTCAGCAGAAACCTTAAGCAAGAAAAGAGTGGGGGCCAATATTCGATATTCTTAAAGAAAAGAATTTTCAACCCAGAATTTCATATCCAGCCAAACTAAGCTTCACAAGTGAAGGAGAAATAAAATCCTTTATGAACAAGCAACTGCTGAGAGATTTTGTTATCACTAGGCTTGCCTTACAAGAGCTTCTGAAAGAAGCACTAAACATCAAAAGAAGAACCAGTACCAGCCACTCTGAAAACATACCAAATTGTAAAGACCATCAACACTATGAAGAAACTGCATCAACTAACAGGCAAAACAACAAGCTAGTATCAAAATGGCAGGATCAAATTCACATATCACAATATTAACCTTAAATGTAAATGGGCTAAAAGCCCCAATCAAAACACACAGGCTGGCAAATTGGATAAAGAATTAAGACCAATTGGTGTGCTGTATTCAGGAAACCCATCTCACATGCAGAGACACACATAGGATCAAAATAAAGGGATGGGGGAAGATTTACCAAGCAAATGGAGAGCCAAAAAAAAAAAAAAAAAGCAGGGGTTGCAATCCAAGTCTCTGATAAAACAGAGTTTAAACCAACAAAGATCACAAGAGACAAAGAAGAGCATTACATAGTGGTAAAGGGATCCATGCAACAACAAGAGCTAACTATCCTAAATATATATGCACCCAAGATAGGAGCACCCAGATACAGAAAGCAAGTTCTTAATGACCTAAAAAGAGACTTAGACTCCCACACAATAACAGTGAGACTTTAACATCCCACTGTCAATATCAGACAGATCAATGAAACAGAAAATTAACAAGGATATCCAGGACTTGAACTCAGATCTGGAACAAGCGGACCTAATAGACATCTGCAGACACCCTAGATCCACAGAATATATGTTCTTATCAGCACCACATCACAGTTATTCTAAAATTGACCATACAATTGGAAGTAAAACACTCCTCAGCAAATGCAGAAGAATGGAGATCATAACAGTCTCTCAGACCACAGTGCTATCAAATTAGTACTCAGGATTAAGAAACTCACTCGAAACTGCACAACTACATGTAAACTGAACAACCTGTCTCCTGGATAAATAAATAAATGAAGGCAGAAATAAAGATGTTCTACAAAACCAATGAGAATGAAGACACAACATACCAGAATCTCTGGACCACATTTAAAGCAGTGTTTCGAGGGAAATTTATAGCACTAAATGCCCACAAGAGAAAGCAGGAAAGATCTAAAACTGACATCCTAATGTCATGATTAAAATAACTAGAGGAGCAAGATCAAACAAATGCAAAAGATAACAGAAGACAACAAATAACTAAGAACAGAGGGTAACTGAAGGAGCTAGAGACAGAAAAAAGCTTTCAAAAAATCAGTGAATTCAGGAGGTGTTTTTTTGAAAAGATCAACAAAATAGATAGACCACTAGCCATAATAATAAAGAAGAAAAAAGAGAAGCATCAACTAGATGCAATAAAAAATGATAAAGGGGATATCACTACCAATCCCACAGAAATACAAACTACCATCAGAGATTACTACAAACACCTCTATGCAAATAAACCAGTAAATCTAGAAGAAATGGATAAATTCCTGGACACTTACATTCTCCCAGGGTTAAATCAGGAATAAGTAAAATCCCTGAATGGACCAATAACAAGGTCTGAAATTGAGGCAGCAATTAATAGCCTACCAACCAAAAAAAGTCCAGAACCAGAAGGGTTCATAGCTGAATTCTACCAGAGGTACCAAGAGGAGCTGGCACCATTCCTTCTGAAACTATTTCAAACAATACAAAAAGAGGGACTCCTGCCAAACTCATTTTACGAGACCAACATCATCCTAATACCAACACCTAACAGAGATACAACTAAAAAAGAAATTTTGAGGCCAATATCCATGGTGAATTTTGAATCAAAAATCCTCAGTAAAATACTGGCAAACCAAATCCAATAGAACATCAAAAAGCATATTCATCATTATCAAGTCAGCTTCATCCCTGGGATGCAAGTCTGGTTCAACATACACACATCTATAAACATAATCCATCATATAAACAGAACCAAAGGCAAAAACCACATGATTATCTCAATAGATGCAGAGAAAGCCTTCGACAAAATTCAACAGCCCTTTATACTAAAATCTCTCAATAAACTAGATATTGATGGTACACATATTAAAATAATGAGGGCTATTTATGACAAAACTGCAGCCAACGTCACACTGAATGGGCAAAAACTGGAAGCATTCCCTTTGAAAACTAGCATAGGACAATGATGGTGTCTCTTATCACTTCTATTCAACATAGTATTGGAAGTTCTGGCTGGGGCAATCAGACAAGAGAAAGAAATAAAGGATATTCAATTAGGAAAAGAGGAAATCAAATTGTCTCTATTTGCAGATGACATGATTGTATATTAAGAAGACCCCAATATCTCAGCCTAAAATCTCCTTAAGCAATAAGCAACTTCAGCATAATCTCAGGATACAAAATCAATATGCAAAAATCACAAGCATTTCTACACACCAATAACAGACAAACAGAAAGCCAAATCATGAGTGAACTTCTATTCACAATTGCTACAAAGAGAATAGAATACCTAGGAATACAACTAATAAGGATCAAGGAAAACTACAAACCACTGCTTAAGGAAATAAGAGAGGACACAAACAGATGGAAAGACACTCCATGCTTACGGTTATGAAGAATCAGTATCATGAAAAATGGCCATACTGCCCAAAGAAATTTATAGATTCAATGCTATCCCCATCAAGCTACCATTGGCTTTCTTCACAGAATTGGAAAAAAAGAGAAAATCTTAAACTTCATATGGAACAAAAAAAGAGCCTGCATAGCCGAGACAATCATAAGCAAAAGATAATAATAATAATAATAATAATAATAATAATAATAAAGCTGAAAACCTCACACTACCTGAATTCAAACTACACTACAAGGCTACAGTAATCAAAATAGCATGGTACTGGTACCAAAACACAGGTATAGACCAATGGAACAGAACTAAGCCTCAGAAATAACGCCACACATCTGCAACCATCTGACTCTTGACAAAGCTGACAAAAACAAGCAATGGGGATAGTATTCCCAATTTAATAAATGGCATTAGGGAAACTGGCTAGCCATATGCAGAAAGCTGAAACTGGATCCCTTCCTTTCACCTTATACAAAAATTAACTCCAGATAGATTAAAGATTTAAACATGAGACCTAACACATAAAAGCCCTAGAAGAAAACCTAGGCAAAACCATTCAGGACATAGGCATGGGCAAAGACTTCGTGACTAAAACACTAAAAGCAATGGCAACAAAAGTCAAAATTGACAAATGGGATCTAATTAACCTAAAGAGCCTTTGCACAGCAAAAAACAAAAACAAAAAAACTATCATTAGAGTGAACCAGCAACCAACAGAACAGGAAAGATTTGTTGCAATCTACTCATCTGACAAAGGGCTAATATCCAGAATCTACAAAGTACTTAAATTTACCAGAAAAAAAGAAAACAGCTGGACTGCTGGGAAGATGGCCGACTAAGAACAACTCAGACTTCAGCTCCCAGTGAAAGTGCAGAGGGTGAGTGGATGTCGCATTTCTAGATGAATTTTTATTGCCCACAGACCAGGAGATTCCCAGGCAGAGGGGTTGCCAGCACCGCTGTTTCAGCCGGCAGGGCTGATTTGGCCTGCGGCTGCTTTGACTGTGCCCTGCCAGGAGGTTCTCTGTACAAAATCCACTGGTCTGGGAGCCCTCTTAGCTGGTGATTGGAGCCCTGAGATGGCAGAGTTGCCCTTTCATCTGAAATAGTGAGCCAGGCCAGGAGATTCCTAGGCAAAAAAACTGCTAGGAACCTCAGCACTGCTGTTTCAGCCAGCTCAGTGAGTGGCAGCACGGGAGATCCCAGTGCCTTTTCAACAGGCGACTGGAACACTGGGTCGTTCAACTGAAAAAAAAAAAAGAACTTGAGTCAAGGAGCCAGGTGATCAGGCTCGGTTGGTCCCACCCCCCACCTCCCACCACCAACAAAAACAGTAATTGAAAATGCTCTGGGTTGAGCATTTCACAGCAAGCACAGCTGAACCCGGGACGGTCCGGCTCTGTGGGGGAGGGGCGTTTGCCATTACTGAGACTTTCCACCACTACGAAGGCAGCCTGCCTTTGCAGAGGCAATCCGCTGTTGCTGAGGCAACCTGCCACTACAGAGAGAGTCTGCCATAACAGAGGCGGGGCCACCATTGCCGAGGCAGTTCTAACTATGCCCATATAAACAGAGCTGCAGGGAAGATCACATGGCAGCTGGGTGGAGCCCACAGCAGCTCAGCAAAGCCTCTGCAGGCAGACAGTGACTAGATGGGATGTTAGCTGGGCAGGGCAGCCCTGAAAGAAAAGACAAAAAGGGCAGCAGCACAACGGAAACCCATAAAGCCCTAACTCCCCGGGACAAAGCACCTGGGAACAAAAAGCGGTTTATGAGTTCAGCTGCAGCAGACCTAAACCTACCTGCCCAGCAGCTCTGAATGAACAACGGAGCTCACAGCTCAGGACTTGAGCCCCAATAAAAGACAGACTGTCTCCTCAAGTAGCTCCCTGACCCCCATAGATCCAAAGACTCACCTCATAAAGGAGAGAATGGACTGACAGTAGGCGAGCATCCTTCTGGGACAAAGATAGCAGAAGAGGACACTGGTAGCAACCCTTACTGGTCTGCAGCTGCTGCAGGTAATCTGCAGGCAAGCAAGACCTGGAGTGGACCTCAGTAGTCCTATAGCAGAGGGGTCAGACTGTTAGAAGGAAAGCTTAAAAAAAAAAAAAAAGAAGTAACTTCGGCATCCACAAACTGGAAGCTCACTCAGAGACCCAATCTGAAAGACAGTAACTACAAAGACAACAGGTGGATAAACCCACAAAGATGGGAAGAAACCAGCGCAAAAAGGATGAAAACTCCAGAAACAAGAACACTTCTCCTAAAAGGGAGCACAACTCCTCACCACCAAAGGAACAAGACTGGATGGAGAAGGAGTGTGATGAAATGACAGAATCAGGCTTCAGAAGGTGGGTAATAAGAAATTACAGCGAGCTAAAAGAACATGTTCTAACCCAATGCAAAGAAACTAAGAACCTTGAAAAAAGATTGGATGAAATACTAAAGCGAATGGACAACATAGAGAGGAATATAAGTGAATTGATGGAGCTGAAAAACACAACACGAGAACTTTGTGAAGCATGGACAAGTTTCAACAGCCGAATTGATCAAGCAGAAGAAAGGATATCAGAGGTCGAAGATCAGCTCAATGAAATAAAAGGAGAAGGCAAGAACAGAGAAAAAAGGGCAAAAAGGAATGAACAAAATCTTAAAGAAATGTGGGACTATGTGAAAAGAACTAATCTACATTTGATAGGTGTACCTGAATGTGATGAAGAGAATGAATCCAAGCTGGAAAATATTCTTCAGGATATTATCCAGGAAAACTTCCCCACCCTAGCAAGGCAGGCCAATATTCAAGTCCAGGAAATACAGAGAACAACACAAGGATATTCCTCAAGAAGAGCAACCCCAAGGCACATTTTCGTTAGATTCACCAGGGTTGAAATGAAAGAGAAAATGCTAAGGGCAGCCAGAGAGAAAGGTCGGGTTACCCACAAAGGGAAGCCCATTAGACTCACAGCAGATCTCTCAGCAGAAACCCTACAAGCCAGAAGAGAGTGGGGGCCAATATTCAACATCCTTAAAGAAAAGAACTTTCAACCCAGAATCTCCTGTCCAGCCAAACTAAGCTTCATAAGCGAAGGAAAAATAAAATCCTTTGCGAACAACCAAGCAATCAGAGATTTCATCACCACCAAACCTGCTCTACAAGAACTCCTGAAAGAGGCTCTACACATATAAAGGAACAACCAGTACCAGCCACTCCAAAAACACACCAAATGGTAAAAGAGCATCAACACAATCAAGAATCTGCATCAACTAACCAACAAAACAGCCAGGTAGCATCAAAATGACAGCATCAAATTCACACATAACAATACTATCCCTAAATGTCAATGGACTAAATGCCCCAATAAAAAGACACAGACTGGCAAATTGGATAAAAAGCCAAAACCCATCAGTGTGCTGAATCCAGGAAACCCATCTCACATAGAAGGATACACGAAGGCTCAAAATAAAGGGATGGAGGAAGATCTACCAAGCAAATGGAGAGCAAAAAAAAGGATGACTTGCAATTCTCATCTCTGATAAAATAGACTTTAAAGCAACAAAGATCAAAAGAGACAAAGAAGGACATTACATAATGGTAAAAGGATCACTGCCACAAGAGGAGCTAACGATCCTAAATATATACGCACCCAATACAGGAGCACTCAGATACATAAGGCAAGTTCTTAATGACTTACAAAAAGACTTAGACTCCCACACAATAATAGTGGGAGACTTTAACACCCCATTGTCAATATTAGACAGATCAACCAGACAGAAAATTAACAAGGATATCCAGGACCTGAACTCAAACCTGGAACAAGCAAACCTAATAGTAATTTACAGAACTCTCCACCCCACAGTGCAATTGAGTTAGAACTCAGAATGCAGAAACTAACTCAGAACCACACAGCTTCATGGAAACTGAACAACTTGCTCTTGAATGTTGACTGGATAAACAATGAAATGAAGGCAGAAATAAAGATGTTCTTTGAAACCAATGAGAATGAAGACACAACATACAAGAATCTCTGGGACACAATTAAAGCAGTCTCTAGAGGAAAATATATAGCAATAAGTGCCCACATGAGAAGCAAGAAGAGATCTAAAATTGAAACCCTAGCATCAAAATTGAAAGAGCTAGAGGAGCTAGATCAAAAAAACTCAAAGCCTAGCAGAAGACAAAAAATAACTAAGATCAGAGCAGAACTGAAGGAGATAGAGACACAAAAAACCCTTCAAAAAAATCAATAAATCCAGGAGCTGTTTTTTCAAAAAGATCAACAAAATAGACCACTATCCAGATTAATAAAAAAGAAAAGAGAGAATAACCAAATTGATGCAATAAAAAACAATAAAGGGATATCATCAAAGATTCCACAGAAATCCAAACCATCATCAGAGATTATTACAAACAACTCTGTGCACATAAACTAGTAAATCTGGAAGAAATGGATAAATTAAACCTGGAAGAAATGGATAAATTCCTGGACACCTGCATGCTCCCAAGCCTAAACCAGGAAGAAGTTGAAACCCTGAATAGACCAATAACAAGGTCTGAAGTTGAGGCAGCAATGAAGAGCCTACCACCCAAGAAAAGCCCAGGTCCAGATGGGTTCACAGCCAATTCTACCAGACATACAAAGAGGAGCTGGTACCATTCCTTCTGAAACTATCCCAGATAATCCAAAAAGAGGGAATCCTTCCCAAATCATTTTATGAGACAAACATCATCCTGATACCAAAACCCGGCAGAGACTCAACAAGAAAAGAAAACATTAGGCCAATATCCATGATGAACATAGATGCAAAAATCTTCAATAAAATAGTGGCAAGCCGACTGCAACAGAACATCAAAAAGCTTGTCCACCATGATCAAGTAGGATTCATCCCAGGGATGCAAGCAGGTTCAACATACGCAAGTCCATAAACGTAATTCACCACATAAACAGAACCAAAGACAAAAACCACATGATTATCTCAATTGATCCAGAGAAGGCCTTTGACAAAATTCAACAGCCCTTTATGCTAAAAACCCTCAATAAACTAGGTATTGATGGAATGTATCTCAAAATAATAAAAGCTATTTACTACAAACCCACAGCCAATATCATACTGAATGGGCAAAAACTGGAAGCATTCCCTTTGAAATCTGGCACTAGACAAGGATGCCCTCTCTCACCACTCCTATTCAATATAGTACTGGAAGTTCTAGCCAGAGCAATCAGGCAAGAAAAAGAAATAAAGGGTATTCAAATAGGAAAGGAGGAAATAAAATTGTCTCTATTTGCAGATGGCATGATTGTATATCTAGAAGACCCCATCGTCTCAGCCCAAAATCTCCTGAAACTGATAAACAACTTCAGCAAAGTCTCAGGATACAAAATCAACGTGCAAAAATCACAAGCATTCCTATGCACCAGTAACAGACTTAAAGAGAGCCAAATCAAGAACGAACTGCCATTCGCAATTGCTACAAAGAGACTAAAATACCTAGGAATACAACTAACAAGGAACGTAAAGGACCTCTTCAAGGAGAAATACAAGCCACTGCTCAACGAAATAAGAGAGGACACAAACAGATGGAGAAACATTCCATGTTCATGGTTAGGAAGAATCAACATCGTGAAAATGGCCATACTGCCCAAAGTAATTTACAGATTCAATGGTATCCCCATCAAGCTACCAATGACCTTCACAGAACTGGAAAAAACCACCTTAAACTTCATATGGAACCAAAAGAGAGCCCGCATAGCCAAGTCAATTCTAAGCAAAAAGAACAAAGCAGGAAGCATCACACTACCAGACTTCAAACTATACTACAAGGCTACAGTAATCAAAACAGCATGGTACTGGTACCAAAACAGAGATATAGATAAATGGAACAGAACAGAGGCCTCGGAGGAAACACAACATATCTACAACCATCTGATCTTTGACAAACCTGAAAAAAACAAGCAATGGGGAAAGGATTCCCTGTTTAATAAATGGTGTTGGGAAAAATGGCTAGCCATGTGCAGAAAGCAGAAACTGGACCCCTTCCTGACACCTTACACTGAAATTACCTCCAGATGGATTAAAGACTTAAACATAAGACCTAACATCATAAAAACCCTAGAAGAAAATCTAGGCAAAACCATTCAGGACATAGGCATAGGCAAGGACTTCATGACCAAAATGCCAAAAGCAATGGCAACAAAAGCCAAAAGAGAAAAATTGGACCTAATCAAACTCCACAGCTTCTGCACAGCAAAAGAAGCAGTCATTAGAACTAACTGGCAACCAACAGAATGGAAAAAAATTTTTGCAGTCTACCCGTTTGACAAGGGGCTGATATCCAGAATTTACAAAGAACTAAAACAGATCTACAAGAGAAAAGCAAACCAGCCCATTCAAAAGTGGGTGAAGGATACGAACAGACACTTTACAAAAGAAGACATACAAGAGGCCAACAAACATATGAAAAAATGCTCATCATCACTGGTCATTAGAGAAATGCAAATCAAAACTACATTGAGATACTATCTCACACCAGTTAGAATGGCGATCATTAAAAAATCTGGAGACAACAGATGCTGGAGAGGATGTGGAGAAATAGGAACACTTTTACACTGTTGGTGGGAGTGTAAATTAATTCAACCATTGTGGATGACAGTGGGGTGATTCCTCAATGACCTAAAAATAGAAATCCCATTTGACCCAGCAATCCCATTACTGGGTATATATCCAAAGGATTACAGATCATTCTACTACAAGGACACATGCACACGAATGTTCATTGCAGCACTGTTTACAATAGCAAAGACCTGGAACCAACCCAAATGCCCATTGATGATAGACTGGACAGGGAAAATGTGGTACATATGCACCATGGAATATTACGCAGCCATCAAAAACAATGAGTTCGTGTTCTTTGTAGGGACATGGATGAACCTGGAAACCATCATTCTCAGCAAACTGACACAAGAGCAGAAAATCAAACACCACATGTTCTCACTCATAGGCCGGTGTTGAACAATGAGAACACATGGACACAGGGAGGGGAGCGCTACACACTGGGGTCCGTTGGGGGGAAATGGCGGAGGGATGGGGGGTGAGGAGTTGGGGAGAGATAGCATTGGGAGAAATGTCAGATATAGGTGAGGGGAAGGAAGGCAGCAAATCACACTGCCATGTGTGTACCTATGTAACAATCTTGCATGTTCTTCATATGTACCCCAAAACCTAAATTGCAATTAAAAAAAATTAAAAGAAAAAAAGAAAAAAGAACACAACTCCATCAAAAAGTGGGCAAAGAATTTGAATGGACACTTTTCAAAAGAAGACATTTATGCAGTCAACAAACATATGAAAAAAAGCTCATCATCACTGGTCATTAGAGAAATGCAAATCAGAACCACACGGAGATATCATCTCATGCCAGTTAGAATGACAATAATTAAAAATCAGGAGACAACAGATGCTGGAGGGAATGTGGAGAAATAGGAACACTTTTACACTGTTGGTGTGAAATTACTTCAGTAAATTAGTTCAACCATTGTGAAAGACAGTGTGGCGATTCCTTGAGGATCTAGAAATAGAAATTCAATTTGACCCAGCAATCCCATTACTGGGTATATATCCAAATGATACAAATCATTCTATTATAAAGACACATGCACACATATGTTTATTGTGGCACTGTTCACAATTGCAAAGACTTTGAACCAACCCAAATGCTCACCAGTGATACACTGGATAAAGAAAATGTGGCACATATATGCCATGGAATACTATGCAGCCATAAAAAAGGATGAGTTCATGTCCTTTGCAGGGACATGGATAAAGTTGGAAACCATCATTCTCAGCAAACTGACATAAGAATAGAAAACCAAACACTGCATGTTCTCACTCATAATTGGGTGTAGAACATTGAGAACACATGGGCACAAGGAGGGGAACATCACACATTGGAACCTGTTGGGGAGTGGAGGACTAAGGGAGAGACATCAGGGGCTGGGGGAGATAGGGGAGGGATATTATTAGGAGAAATTCCTAACGTAGATGATGTGGTGACGGATGCAGCAAACCACCATGACACATATATTCCTATATAACAAACCTGCATATTCTTCACGTGTATCCTAGAACTTAAACTATAATTAAAAAATTTTTATTTTCCAATATTGTAAGCCATTTGGAAGAAAGCATATAAGATATGATTTGCACAAAAGTGGTTGCACTGTAGGAAAAAAAGAAGATGAAAAATGACTGCCTGTAGAAATAGGATTTAGTTGATAAAATTTTAATCCTGGGTTTTCATTATCTAAGGAAATCTATCAATATCTTTAGACATCAGTTTTTTATCTGTAAAATTATGAGAGCAGACTAATTTCTAATGTATGTTTTAGCTCTAAGATTCTAACGTGTCCATTTTCCCAATATCGATCCACTTAAACAATGCATTAATCTTTCATTTGGACCAATTCCCTACTTTGTTACAAGATACAATCCTTTCCCAAACAGGATAGTTCAGAAAATGAAGATTTATAATAGTAAAATGTCTATATCTAAAGTCATTAGGTCCTATTAAAAGTTTTCTAATTATAAAGTTTGTACAATGTTAAAATGTTTAATATCAAACAAAACAAAAACTATATATTCATTTAGAAACCTATATGTAAAGTCATGATTTTAACTAATACAGCATATTTGTCTATATTAAATTATGTTCTTCTAGATTCACCCTTAATTCCTTCACTTATTTTACAGATAGCGTAGATTCCTTCATTGTTTAGATATTATATTTTCATTTAAATTAATATTTAGCTTTGTGACAAGTGATTTCTAGAGATACCTCAAACATTTCAACTTACTCCGGATCGAGTTGGATGCTTTGTTACTCTTATTATGAAGGCTCCTGCAATGATAAACTGGATATAAAAACATATTTATAAATACTTATTGATAATGCTTGCCAATTTAGAATGTATTTTTAACAACTCTCTTGTAAGTCAATTATTTGAAGAATGCTAATTGTAGCAAAATATAAAGAAGTTTTAGTAGACAGGTTAGGACAAATTTACATCATGCAGTATTACAGTGGAAGGTAACAGTAGGGTCACTCATAACAGAAACATATAGGGGACAGTGTGCAGATTCACATTGTGGTAATATGCCAAAGACAGCCTACACAGTCCTGAACTGGGAACCAAGTTTGCTTTTATGTGTATGAGCTACATCATATATATCTCATTTGATTATTGTTTTTAATGCTATCTTTTCTAATGAGATGATGCCACTAATTATGATTACTATGTACATATCCAAATATGGAAAAAGTGGTTCAAGAGTCTATTCCACATCGTGATGGTACAAGACATGCAGTCTTTTTTATGAGATTGTAGTCATTATTAAGGTAATGGTAGAAATTCATGCCTTTGCCTTTGTTTTTTAAAACAGAGGTATTTCATGTTAGGAAGTCTATCTACTTCCAAGAAGTATAAAACTAGCATAAAACTATGCCATATTGTTTGAAGATGGGTTGCACAATTTTCTCAAAATATTCCTTGTCTTATTTGTTTTAGTGATAAAACACTAAAGATCCAAGTCAAAGGCTATTTTTGTCACACTATACACTATACATTGGAAGCCCAAACCTGAACCTTACAAACTGCCCATGGATAATTTTAAATCTATATGTTCAGCACTTCATTCCACAACAAAAGTTGAGATTTTTAAGGAGGTACACAGTGAAAGTAAGAGCTAGCTCAGAATATAAAGTGAAAATATCTTGTGAATTTTGAACCAAAGTGCTTTCTAATGAGATTATCTTTAGATTACCATGTGCTTTAAAAAATGCCATTCAAAGTTTAGGCTTAAGTGAGAAGTTTAGTTTTAAATTATATTTAATTTAAATTTTAGATAAGTTATCCTAGTGGTTAAATATACTATTTTTATAATGTGAATGGTTAAAAACTAAGGAAAATGCATCATTTATTTAGATTTTGTCTGAAAATCCACAATTTTTCTCCGTTTTCTCCCAAGGCAGTGCTTTGACATTTGTGAGCCAGTGAGTCATTTATCATTTATCACCTATAAACCAGTGTGTTATTTATGAGCCATGCATTCTTTATGAACCATGTATCATTTGGATTTTGTGTGAAAATTCAGTATTTTTCTGCAATTTTTTTCCCCAAGGCAATCAGTTGACACTTATAAGCTAGTATGTGTATAAAAGTGGGAAACCTCCTAGAGATCACTGCTTCTTCTAGTGATCACTTGTTGTCTCAGGGGGCAGCCATTTTGTATCCTACAGCCCTCATTCCTGTTAAGCCCACATCTGTTCCATGTATGTCTTGAGTGGTTTCCTTGCTCATTACTGCTATCCAACCATTCTTTCTCCTCCACCTTTGAGTCACATGTCAGGTTCTATCACTCACTATCCCTCATGATTTAAGTAATCTATTGACCCCTCAGCCATTCATCTTTTGGGATGAGGTGAAATTTTGACTCTCTCTTCAAGATGACTTAATCTTTGGTGATTTACACACACACACACACACACACACACACACACACACACACACACAATCTTCTGACATGGTTTGGCTCTGTGTCCCCACCCAAATCTCATCTTGTAGCTCCCATAATTCCTATGTGTTGTGGGTGGGACTCAGTGAAAGATAATTGAATCGTGGGTGTGGGTCTTTCCCATGGTATTCTTGTGATGATGAATAAGTCTTATGAGATCTGATGGTTTTAAAAATTGGAATTTCCCTGTACAAGTCCTCTCTCTTTGCCTGCTGTCATCCACGTAAGATATGACTTACTCCTCCTTGCTTTCTGCCATGATTGTGAGGCCTTCCCAGTCATG
This sequence comes from Saimiri boliviensis, assembly GCF_048565385.1. Lineage (NCBI taxonomy): Eukaryota > Metazoa > Chordata > Mammalia > Primates > Cebidae > Saimiri > Saimiri boliviensis. The sequence continues at coordinate 119,690,408 of NC_133454.1, read as the reverse complement.
AGAAACTGTAAGTCCAATAAACCTCTATTGTAAATTGATCAGTCTCAGGCATGTCTTTATCAGTAGCATAAAAGTGGACTAATACACTAAATTGGTACCAGGAGTGGGTTGCTGCTGAAAAAGATACCAGAAAATGTGGAAGTGACTTTGGAACTGGGTAACAGGCAGACGAAACAGTTTGGACATATCAGAAGAAGTCAAGAAAATGTGCCAACGTTTGGAATTCCCTAGAGACTTGTTGAATGGCTTTAACCAAAATGCTGATAATGATATGAACAACAAAATCAAGGCTGAAGTGGTCTCAGATGGAGATGAGCAACTTGTTGAAAACTAGAGCAAATGTGACTCTTGTTATGATTCAGTAAAGAGACTGGTGACATTTTGCCCTAGAGATTTGTGGACTTTGAACTTGAGAGAGATGATTTAGGGTATCTGGCAGAAGAAATTTCTAAGTGCAAAGCATTTGAGAGGTGACTTGGGTGCTGTTAAAGGCAGTCAGTTTTATAAGGGAAGCAGAGCATAAAAGTTTAAAAAAAAATGCAGCCTGACAATGCCATAGAAAAGAAAAACCCATTTTCTGAGAGAATTTAACCTGGTTGCAGAAACTTGCATAAGTAATGAGGAACCCAACGTCAGTTCTCATGACAATGGGCAAAATGTCTCCAGGGCATGTCAGAGGTCTTCACAACAGCCCCTCCCATCACAGGTTCCAAGGCCTAGGAGGAAAAAGTGGTTTTGTGGGCCAGGCCCAGGGCTCCTGTGCTGTGTGCCCTAGGGACTTTGTGCCCTGCAACCCAGGTGCTTCAGCTTTGGCTGAAAGGAATCAATGTAGAGCTTGGGCCAGGGCTTCAGAGAATGCAAGCACCAGGTCTTGGCAGCTTCCATGTGGTGTTGAGCCTATGGGTACATAGAAGTCAAGAATTGAGGTTTGGGACCTCTGCCTAGATATCAAAGGATGTATGGAAGTGCCTGGATGCCCAGGCAGTAATTTGCTGCAAGGGTTGGGCCTTCATGGAGAACCTCTGCTAGGGCAGTGAAGAAGGGAAATGTAGAGTTGGAGCCACCACACTGAGTCCCTACTGGGGTACCGCCTAGTGGAGCTGTGATAAGAGGGCCATCAACCTCCAGACCCCAGAATGGTAGATCCTCTGACAGCTTGCATTCTGTGCTTGAAAAAGATGCAGACAACACCAGCCTGTGAAAGCCAGAAGAAGGGCTACACCATGCAAAGCTGCAGTGGCAGAGCTGCCCAAGGCCATGGGAGCCCACTTCTTTGATCAGCATGGCCTGGATGAGACATGGAATCAAAGGAGATCATTTTTGAACTTTAATATTTGACTGCCCCACTGGATTTTGGATTTTCATGGAGGCTGTAGCCTTTGTTTCAACCAATTTCTCCCATTTGGAACAGCTGTATTTATCTAGGCCTGTATCCCCATTGTATCAAGGAAGTAACTAACTTGTCTTTGATTTTATAGGCTCATGGGGGAGGGGACCTTGCCTTGTCTCAGCTGAGACTTTGGACTGTGGACTTTTGAGTTAATGTTGATGTAAGACTTTGGAGAACTGTTGGGAAGATTTGTGGAACTTCCCAACAAGTCCCAATAGAAGTTGAATGGTGGGAAGGCATGAATAGTTTTGAAATGTGAAGACATGAAATTTGAGAGGGGCCAGGAGCAGAAAAATTCCCATTTTTAAAACCATGATATCTTGTGAAAGTTATTCACTATCACAAGAACAGCACAGGAATGACTCACCCTTACCATGATTCAATTATCTTCCACTGGGTCCCTCCTATAACACGTGAGAATTATAGGAGCTACAAGATGAGATTTGGGTAGGGATGCAAAGCCAAACCATATCATCTTTCTAGTATCTTGGGCTTGTGGTTCTTGTTCTCTTTTCCAATCCCTGACTCCAAACTGTCTTAGTCACTTACTCCCATAAGGACATTCTCTTGTCTTTGTTGTACCTTTCACATCTTAATTTCAAGTATTCCACCTGATCACCACCTGCTATCTTTCTAGCTCATGTCCTCTACTATAAAAATTTGAACAACCCTTTGACCCCACCTGGATCTATAATCTGAGAACTTCAACTCTCTGTTAAATTCTTCTTTCCATCACTAACTTAAATTTCATGGCCAATCATTACAAACACTCCTTTATATCCACTTGCAACTCCTTTGCACCTTTCCTGTTTTATTATAGTTGCATGGCTAAACAAAAATCCTGATTGTTTTGCTCCTACTGCAGGTCTGCACTCATGCAGCTGACCATGGTCTCAGAAAGGCATACAACCCATATCTTGTTCCTAAACCTCAAGTGTGTCCTTAATGCTGTATGAAAATAAAACTATCTCTCCACAATCCATGTACTCTCTCACTTTTCCTTGATGATTATTTCACATTCTCTCTTTTTTCTTCAAACAACTGATTCACTTGCCCATTCTCAGTCTCAGTTGATGATCCTGCTTCCTAATTCACTGAGATATTTGAAGCTACTGGAAAACAAACAAAAAACTTCCACAAGCTTCCAACATCCTATTAAAGAAAACTGTCCTTTCTCTTTCTCTGCCTTTCCCTCCTGTTTTCATACTTTGAAACCATCTATAATTAGGCTGGATAATTCTTTATTGTGAGGGACTGTCTGAGGATCGCAGGCTATTTAGCAGCATCTTTTGCCCCTGCCCACCTGATACGCACCTCCAGCTGTGAAAATCCAAAATATCTCCAGACATTATACAATGTTCTCAGGGGCAAAATCGCCTCTAGCTGAGAACAACTGCCCTGGATGAACTTTCTATGCTCCTAGCTATTTGTGCACCAAAATTCATCAGGTCTTGCCTACACAAACACTTGTTTCCAATACCCACCCCTATTTACCCATAGCATCAATTTTCTTTCTTTTGGTTCAGTCCTCTCAACAAAGGATGATGCTGTTTCTTTCAACTGACAAAAAATAGTAAGCAAATCCTCTCTTGAGCCAAATTTCCCCAGCTATCACCCCATTTCTGTATGCCACATTACAGTAAAGTCCTTAAGGAAGTTGTCTATTTGCTGTCTGTAATTCCGCTTTTCCTATTATTTTCTTAAATCAATTCCTACCAGGCTTTTGCCTTACAATTCCACCAAAACTACATGTAAAATTTACTACTGACCTCCATATTGCTAAATCCAATGGTCAATTCGTAGTCGTCATTTTATTTGACAAAACAACAAAATATAATACAGTTGATCCTTCCTCACTTCTTCTAACAAAATCTTCACTTGGCTTCCAGGGTGCCATACTCTCCAGGTTTTCCTCCTACCTAATGGCTGTCTAGAAACCACAGGAGAGTGTCAGTAATGAAAAATTTAGAAAATGAGTATTGACTCACTGGGTGAGGAGACTAAAGTGAAGATTGTAAATATGCAAGTTAATCATTCTAATGGATATTATAGTTAAGATTCTTTGTCTTTCACATATCTAGAGACAAACTACTTTATGGTTGGCATTATTTACTCCTGTATCCATATCTCTTGAAACAGCACTTTGTAAATTAAAGGTGCTCAATATATATTTGCTGAAAAAAGGAATCTGACTTTGAATAAATTATCAACATGGGATTCAGTTATATAATTCTCCTGAAAACCTTGTTTATAAATTGTTCCCTATCTTCTACTATTGGCATGATTATTTATTGTATGATTTAAAAAATGTATAGGTATTCTACTCACGAAAGTTCCCCATAAAGTACATCCTGTTTTGTAAGTTATAGGCTCATATGTTCCAAAGACTCCTTTAATTTGTCCCATATACAAAACCAATAGGAAGTACCACATGAAAACATGAAAGACACCAATCATAATCTGGATAGCCTGTGAGAAGAGAATGCTATTAGTACCAAAATAATGTAATTTAAAACACAATTCCAATAAGTGTTAACTATAAGAAGCATTTAGCACCTTTGCAAATACAACAGTAAAACAGCAATGCACCAATGTACTTAACGATGTATTTCCTGGATTGATTATCCCAGAAAGAAGGACCAAATCAGGGACTGAGATTTACCAAATAGGAATCGGTCATACTAGCTCTGGCCAATTCTCTTGTAAGTTAACAGTTTGATTAGATCACTGTCTATTCTCCCTACCTATCAAATAATGGCACAAGAGAAGAATACTGGGGGTGCTTCAGAGAAAATATGGTTACTAATCTACTAGGATGCAGGAAGCCATAAATCCAACATTTTCTTGTACATTAGTAATTAATTAAAGACGAATAACTTTTTGAATCTTAGAAAGGCTTGATTTATCTTTTCATTCAAGGAGCACTTGGTATGAATTTTTTTACAGATACACAGAGACATAATCCAACACAGCAATGCAGAAAATATCCAAAATGGACTTGCTTGAACTTGGTTTTTCCATTGGATAGGGGAAGGAGTACAAATAGGGGAGAATTATTACTCAACTCTAATTTGTAAGAAGATAATGATAATCCCAGTAAATTTATTTCTGAATTTATATGTGAACTGATATTTCATATACTTGATCACATTTTTAATTACTCTTCAAAAGTGACAGAGGATACATAAATTTTATTTTCATATAAATTTTAACAGGAAGCTATTTAATGTTTTAAGAGTTCTAGCTCTTTGCAAAGCAGGCAATCTATGAAACATGCATGTGCAATTGGCTAATTCTAAAAATATATTTTAGAGAAGTTTATTTTTTTTAAAGGAAAGGCCTCTATTTTAGTAACGATCATGCATTTTTATAGATTTAGAATATAAAGTTTCCCCTTGCATCCAATTTGCAAGAATGGTAATATTTCCAGGAGTTCTTTGGATTTGACTGGAGAAATATTCCCCACTAGACTGCAAAATCCTACAGGGCCTGGAGTTTGTTTCTCTTGTTGTTTTATCACCAACCTCTCATATGGTACCCAGAATAGAGAAGGCATCCGGCAAATAAGTCTTATGTAAGCATACTGGTATCAAGAATAGTGATTCCATGTGACTTTCCCAACTGCCAAAAAAAGTAAGTGGGCTTGAAAAATACTATCTCTTTTTATATGATTGACTATTGTTTTATATAAAACTATGAAATATCTAATTAGCCAAAATTTGTAAAGAATTGCCAGTGTATGGAGAAGGAAAAGATAGGTTTTCTTATTTTAAAATGATTCTTAATCTAGAGCCAATATGAATTCCAGGAGATCAGACTCCCCTACCCACTGCTCCCAAGAAAAAAATGTGAAGGACTGTGACATGTACATAATCCTGGGAAGAAGATTCAGAGCTTTCATTCTATGCCAAAATGGTCTGTGACCCCAAAGAGGTTAAGAACCTCTGCTGAATAGTTGAGAAGACTTAGATAATTGATCTACACAACATTCAAATTCAGAGGAAAAGTTCACATCAGTGGAAAAGTTTTCTCCCCTTTGGATGTGAAAAAGCATGATCCACATAATTTCTTGGTGTTTATTAAGAAAGCTAAACTGTAATTCACGTTTATAAATTAATAGACAACTTTATAATCATCCTACTGTATAGATGTAAGTACAGTACTCTCTTTTTTCCTTTTAAACCTTACTTTGATTTCTCTATTATCCTGTGTGTGCTGGTTTAGTCTGTACACTTATATCTCAGCACATATTTGTTTATGAAGGAACATGAGATCAGTCAAAATTTGTAGAAGACAATCAACAATAAACTTTTACCCTTTTGATTTAAACAGTTCTGTCCTTCTTCAGATCCAAGATATCCTTTTAAAAAAAGAAATCGTTACTGATCTTGAATTTAGTCAGTCAAAATGTAATCTTACCCCTAAAACGAGAGAATCTGCTGTTGAGATTTTTGAATTAACACAGGCCATACTGCCAGCATTTCCTCTAGATGATCTTCTCTCTAGCCTTTGGTGATATCTTTATTAGCAAACTTCTACAGAACAATACAAAGCACATACACACGATTTTCTTAGAATAAAATACATAAGTTTGATTCTTCTCTTGTAATTCGGCCACCATCTCCCCAAATTCAGAAGCAATAGCTTTCTTTTTTCTATGCCTTAATATTAGAGGCATCAACTTTCATCCACCTGTTCTGAATAACAGCCTCTGCAACTGAAAAGCCTTTCTCTATGACTAAAACATATCAGCATTTTATAGATATGATCACTGAGTAGTAAATAGTGCCTACTGTTTACAGAGCAAACAGTAACAGAGATGATAAAGTATAAAGAATATCTAGGGAATAGTATTAGAGAATTTTCAGTAAAACTTTCAACAATTCATTTGTAATTCATAATCAATTCAATGTGATTCATAGTGCCATATTTGCATTTTCAAAACCAAGTTCTTGTACTTAAACTCACCAAGTATGTGAGCTTGTGTTTTTTTTTTTCTGACACATACCTGGTACCCAGTTCTTTCTATACGAAAAGAATCTTTTGTTCTATCAGACAACTTATTAAAGTTGCTCCCACAATGTTAATGTATTTCCTGGTCTTTTTTCCCCCTGTTATCCTTACATTTCTCTCAGTTGTTCAGATCATCTCCAAATTTATATTAAGATTAAAAACCTGGCTAATAATTATATCCCTTTGTGGATTTTATTTATTTTTAGATATGGAATTCTATATCACTAGTACGTTCTGCTTACATAGGTCAATAACTTGAGTTATGCCACCTGACTAACATGATCTTAAAATCTGAGGCTTGATCTTTTCAGTAAGGAGGGAATTTGGCCAATTGAACTCTCATTCTCTGTAGTATTAAAATCTCATGACTTAATTATTTCAATAAGCCTTTCTTTTCTAAAATTTGTTTTCTCAATGTCTCTTAATGCTACAGAGACAGAAAAAACTAGTTAGGAATACAGATTAGTTATAGCAAAAGAGAGAAAACAATATGTTATTAACTAAAATAAGCTTTATACGTTCAAACACTATCTTTGAAAAATAACAGTGTTTAGAAGTGATTAAAAGCCATAAAATTACAGAATCCACATAGAATAATAAAGAACAGCATGTCTACATTGCTATTATTTGCCACTTTACAGAAAACAAAATAAAAATAAGCCCTTTCATTTATAAGTAGGCCCTCTTTTAGGTTTGAGTCAACCAATTGTGGATCAAAATATTAAAAGGAATATGCCAATAAAAATACAAATAAAATAGTCAAAGCGGTATAGCAACTATTTACATAGCCTTTGCATTGTATTCGATATTAACTAGAGATGATTTAAAGTATAGGCGATTTGCATGTTACATGCAAATCTACACCACTTTACAATTGGGTCTAGAGCACCCTTTGATGTTGATATCTGCCCAGTAGACACGGAGGGATGACTGTATAGAAAATTCTTTTCAGTTTAGTTGTTAACAGTGGAAGCACCACGAAGTGACTTGGGGAGGAGAATATCTGGCCTCAGTGTAATCTCTATCATGCCTCTACCCAAACCATGCCAGGTTTGGTATTCCTAAAAAATACCAATCAGAGAAAGAAAGTGGGGGTGTTTAAAATTCTCAGGTTAATTGATGAAAAAAAAAAAACTAAGAAATACTACAACATATTCCTGCAATAACTGATGGTTGGAATTCTTTTCGTTTTTTAAATCAGTCTGTGTTTGTGTATTGTAAACTCAGTTAAGCGTACCATTATTTGTAAAAATAAATAAATACATCATTTATTTGTTTTTATTTTTGAGTGATCTTGAATAAAATCACTAATTTATTTAAAATCACTTAAGTCACTAATCCAAAAGCAGCTGAGGGATGAGTCCCCTAACCCTTACTCCCAAACTCATTCTTATCCCCTAAACTTGCTTTATGTAGAAATTCTGAAATAGTCGCAGAAAGCTCCTATCTGGAAACCATTCTCTATCTTTAGCATCTAATTTAGCAGGGGGTGCAACCCCTCGGCGCCTTCAGAATTAAGTCTAAATTATTTAGCAGGGCATGTAAATAAAGCCTGTCGCGAACGGCTCCCTGCCCACCTTCTCAACCTCATCCTGGTCATTCCTACTCTGACCCACAAGCCCGTTAGATGCCCCACTCCGTGTTCCTCTAACATTCGGACCTAAGTCCTATCACAGTGTATTCTTTCGATTTTCAGCATTGGCTTCCAAGTCAATGGGGGCTCCCAGAAGTCAAGGAATTCATTTTGGTGTGTTCAAGGACAGTCTTGGGCTGGAACCCAGATACTCAATATTGGATCAAAACAAGAATGGGGCGTGGGGTTGGTGGTGGTGGTGGGGGGGTGTTGTTAAGACCCAGACTCTGATGAGGGAGGGAGAAGATGACAAGAGAACAGGGAGGCTGTGGGGAGAGGAGCACCGTGATCAGCCTCCATGCCCCTTTATGGCTTTTGACACGAAACCACTCCAGCAAAGCGACATCACTACCTTGCATTTTACTTGTTGAAGGTCCCAAGGAGTTTCGGGTGGGGGGCGCTCGTCCAGCACCCAGTTCGGGTTCTCACGCCAGTGCCTGGGCCTAGATGAAGAGGAAGATCCCCGCTGGCAGCCGCTCAGCGCCAGGTCGCCAGACCCCGCTGAGCGACCATCACAGGGATAGACCGGAGCCCAGGACCAAGCCCACCCTCAGGCTCCTCAGCAGGTGACGGTCTCCAATGGCAACGGCGTGCTCCTACTGCGCCTGCGCACCCGCCTAGGACCCGCAGGGGCGGAGGGAGTGTGTGTGCGCAGACTCACTAGGGGCCTGGCAGCCACGTGGTCAGACAACCGGTCAACTACTGTTTGGTGTCTCTAGGAATGGTTTCTCCAAACATCTATTCTGAGATTGCCCATATTGGTGGATTTCTTATACACACACCTGCTGCACAGGGACCAGGATCACTGAGGAAAAGTCCGCCCTTCACATTTTTTGTCTTCAAAGAAAACTTTTGACCAGAAGTGCACTTTGGAAGGTGCACTTTTGAATGAAGCGGCTGAGTCAATGGCTCGTTTTGTTTTTCTTTAAACGTAAGAGACCAAAGAAGGAAGTTAGCGACGAGAGTAATGCTTAAGGAAACACCAGAATGACTTTTTGATCAACTTGCTGAGGTGGGTTTACCTTTTAGGTGATACATGGTGTTAGTTTTCTATTTGAGTAGTTAAAACAGTGTTTATGAAGAGGTGCGTTAGCTGAGGAGTACAGACCATCCTGTTAGGCAGCTGTGAGTACTTAGGCGTTTAAAGTATCTGGAGAACAGCTCCTCAATGCGATTTCTCATTTATTCATGGAAAATTTAGATTGGCATTGTGGAAAAATTAATCCAGCTTGGAATGCAAATTTTTAGTGAATGATGTAAAACATGCAGAAAATGAGACAGGTTTTTCTTTGATAAGGAAATTTTCTGTGCTTCCAACACCTTTATTTGCTAAATCATGAGTATGTCTAAAAGCCGTCAAGATCTTTTATAGCCTGAAAAATCAACTGTAAACTGGGAAACTTTATTTTTAGTCTCACAGCTACCTCCTTTACATTGAGACTCCAAAGTCCCCTCAAATCAAAGAAAAACAAAAAGCCCAGGCTCATTTTGTATTGGTCAGTATGTCATTGAAGGTAATAGTTTTATTCTTAAGTAATATATCACTTCATTTTCTAACATTATTATTATTTTGTGAATTTCTTGTCTATGAACATTGTCTTGTCTATAAATATTGTCTGATAATATTAAGCATTCTCTTTTCTGTAGAAAGAGGAATCGTGTCTTCAACCTCAGGGTTATGGATTTTTTTTTAAGAATCCATAGTAGAAAGAGCCAGCTCTGATGAGATGGACCCCCATTGTAACTTGCTGCCAAGATTGATGGATTATTTGTGAGAGAAGTGACATGTTTCTTCATTTAGGGCTTGGCCAACAGTCTCAGGAAATTATCATGGATTTGATTTTTTTTTTGGACTGGGGCCAAAATGTGTATTCAGTATAAACATAGGCAAAAATAGAAGACTGAGCCAAACTGTGAGACAGGCCCGGTTCCTTGCACATCTTATTTCTTCTGGTAATATCACAGACTAGTAAAAGCACCATTGATTTTCTCAGTACCTGTAAACTGGATTTGGAAATTCAGAATTCATTTTAATTTTTATCATTTGGTTGTTAAAAACACTGTATTCTTCAGCAATGGAGAGGCAATCAATCAGTCATGGTTTGACATCCAATGTGACTTTTATTTCTTCATGTGGATCATATTGTTAATTTCTCTTGAATTGGTTCCCAATATACAAAAGACATTAGGGAAAATGTGCTGGAACTACAATTCCTATACAATGTTGTTAAAACCATTGTTGGGAATTATTACAAGGACCCTGCTGGCTGTGAGCCCTTATCAAATAACTTGCCCGTATTTCTTTGAGGAATTTTATTTATTTATACACTAGGGATAACAGATGTTTCCTCTATGTAAACACCAGGGTGTTCTAGTAAAGAAAAGTGGAAGTTATGCAAATCTGGGAAACTAAGCAGTTGAATTCATTGTAGAAAAGCAATATCCATACCTATGTATATTTATGTAAAGTCTAATCTATATGTATATATGTATAAACATGCAGGTACACACATATAAGTAGAGAGAGATTTCAGTTTTCATATGTTTACCATAGAACTTATATACTATTCTGTAGTAAAATGCTAATTAATAGTTTAAACTTATCTTGCTTTTTTTCCTTGCATTTACTATGTTGAGGCAATATGTTAATTGCCTTATATTGCTTATTTTATTTAAACTTCACTACATGCCTATGATGTACATATTACTGATATTTTCATTTTAACAGATGAGAATGCTGAGGTTTGGCGAAGTTTAAGAGTCACACAGCTTATAAATGTTAAGACAGATACAGGTGAGGGGATGGAAGGCAGCAAACCACACTGCCATGTGTGTACCTATGCAACAATCTTGCATGTTCATCACATGTACCCCAAAACCTAAAATGCAATAAAAAAAAAGAGTTGAGGTTCTAACTCCAGCAGTCTAAATCTAGCTCCAGAATCTGTAGCCTATCCTCCTACCCCGTTTTCTTTCTCCAAGCCTTCTTCAGAAAGAGCGCTGTGCTGTGACTGTCATGGAATTGCAAAAAGAATGTTGTTGAAGAAATCACAAGGTCTAGGGATGGTTTCCAGCTCCAGTTCTGGCTATGTGTATTCCACTCTCTACTTTTTGACTTCACTTTTTGCCTGTAAAGTTAGCTTCCTGAAGTACACATTGTAGCTTTGTTTGAATGTATGAAATGACATTTGGCCTAAAAGTCCATACCATATTCTAAAGTGTTGCTAAATACTTGGGAGAATAGAAGGAGTTATGAAATATAAAGTGAAATCTTGCATGAGGTCTAAACCAAATGGAGACCCCCGGGAAATGTGTATGGAGAAAGAGATTGAATGAAACCCCTTGAGCATTGCTGAGCTGGCAGAATTTAGTAACAGTAATTGTTTTTAAGAGTGAAGCCAGGGAACTGAGGGAGAGGGGGAGAGCTAGGAGAAAAGAGAGAACAGTTATAAATTATAAATTTTCTTGGTTTGTTTTAAATGCAAATGAATAGAAAAAGAAATCAGTCAACTTTAGGAAAACGCTGGTATCCAAGACCTCTCCAACCTGTGGGAATTAGCAGGACGTATTAACCTTATGGCCCAGTTGGCCTGGTTTCCATCACCGTCTGTTGAAGAATGACCCCAGTTCTCTGCGAATCCCCATTTCCAGAGCATTTCTGGGAGTCCCCAGAATTTTCACATTTGCTCTCCAGCAGGCCTGAGCTGAGCTGTTGCTGTGTAGGGGGCAGCCACTTTCCAGATACATCGTAGTCTTCTCAGTCTTTGCTGCAGTTTCTGCAGCAAAAGAAGGCTGCCTTACCACAGGTGCTGTCTCCCCGGGCTCCCTAAGCACCAGAGCCCTGGAGGTGTTCAAACAGCCTTGCGTTTTCTTCAGTCTTCCTTACAGAGGAGGAGCCTGGTTATAATCCACGCACAAATGAGGAGCACAGCCCTTTCTCCATAGAGATCAGACCTGGTCACCGAGGTGAGGCTGGCTACTGGACTCTGATCTTTCAGCTTGAGCATCAGATACCTGAACTCAAAATTTCTGTGGCATCTTTTCCTTCATGCAAATCACCTCTGCAAATAGATGCCTAGGGACTCTGCACCCCATCTCCAGTTGTCCAAATTCAGGGTAGGTTTGGCCAATATCTACTCTGTGGGAAAAGGGGACAATTGTAATTGATTATTAGAGGGTTGTGACAAGTGCAAATATGCTCTAGGAAAGACAGCTTTCAGAAATATTGTTTTGGCAAGGCATGAATCAATGACACATGTTTATCTAAGGCACATTTGTACACTCTTGAAAGATCATTCTGAGTCCATGTATTTCATGGTGAATTATCGACTTTCTCTAAAGCCTTAGAATTTAGAATTAGAAGACACTCTAGAGTCCTAGAGATGTAATAATGATTTGTGTTCTTCTGAGGAGGAAAGAGACTAAATATAGGAAGTACTCAAGATGTGTGTGTAATGTGTATGTGTGTGTAGCTTAAGTTATATTTGGTAGGCAAAGTCTTTATATACAAATCCAGCATTAATTACTTGTGCATGAAGAAAGCATTTGTTCACTGACATTTAGATAAATTCTACTACACTTCATTTTATATTACCCTACATAAAAAAATATGTAAAGCCAAAATTTTATGTAATAGCAGAGGTTTTTTTAAATCACAAAGTAGTAGTGTAATACTTCTTTTTAAGCAAATGAATGAATAAATAAACATTTTTAAAAGATTTTCCAGAATGAAAATACCATAAGGCCTTTAAATAATAGCAAGCATGTTGCAATATAATATTTCTATTCCAGTTACCTTCTAGGGTCTCAGATCACAGGTCAACCTGGAGAAATTTGTTCACAGTATATATTTGTCAACATCCCCTCAAAGGTACTCTTCGGTATAGCTTGGAAGTCCTCTCTTTCTCTAATCAGTTTATTCTTCATTTCCATGACTTTTCCCACATTGAAAAAACATGCATAAAAGTGGAGCCACGTGGTTCAAACTCATGTTGTTTAATGGTCAACTGTATTATTATATTACTAAATCTCCTCTCTCCTATCAGAGAATGAGATAATTTCTTCCAAATTTATTAAAAGCTTACTATAGAGAAGCATTTCTGTTTGTTTTGGAGTTACAAATGTCTGATTCTATCCAAGACCATAAGAATAGTGGGAATAATGGTTAGGGCAACTGTCTGGACCTGGGAGCCCTACTGCCTGGGTTCAAATCCATGCTTCACCATTTGCTAGCTACATATTTTAAGGCAAGATTTTTAACGTCTCTACCAAAGTTTTTTCATCTGAAAATGATCCTAATAATAGTATCTGCCTCACAGGTGGTCATTGGGGGCACTGAAATAGTGCTTGGAATGTGAGTGGCACAAAGAATGGGCTAAATATATGCTGTTATTATTACTATTATTAAAGCAAATTGAAAAATAGAATATATTTGATAGAAATTTATTTAAAAAATGAACTTTGCTGGAAATGGTTTTCTGTTCCCTAAAATAAGTTACTTTTATGTTTGTTTATTTTACATGTATAGATATATAATGTACCACCCCCCACACACATTTGGGGGGCACCATTTATTTCCTAGACCCTCAGATCATGAAATTTATGTCTTCACTTTTGCTGAGCTGTTGAGCTTCGTGATGAAGAATACAGCATTTCTAATCACCCAAGTTGCTGAATAGCTGGGACCCAGGCAGGCCAGTGACATTGAAATATGTGGCTCTCACCTGATATAATACATCTGCTTTCTCAGATGCAAAAATTCTTTTCTCATTCAGCCTCTTTCCTTATTTTGATTTCTCTGCCTACTCTTTTTGTCTATATTTTTTCCCCTTCTGGCTTCTTTAATGATATTACAATTTCAAAAAGGGACAACACTTTGCTATTTTCAAACTGTATTTATATAACAGAATCTCATTTGATCTCACAACAGCTCCTGGAGAAAAGGCAGATTTCTCCATTTTTGATCAGTCTGTCTTTTTTCTTTATTATTGCTATTATTATTACTATTATTCCTTCCTTATCCAGTTTGGATTCCACAATCCATCATTTAAAAAATATTTTTTACACTGTCCTAAGCTTTCTTGCCCTTCTGCTATTTTGTCATCCCTCTAGCAAAATCTTAACCCTGGATAAAATCAAACAGATCGTTTCCCTGGACCCATAGTTCACCCCGATCTAGCAGCAAGCCCTTGCTGGAGCAATTTGTTCATACTCTGAATTTGCTACCAGATCCTCAAATGTGCCCTCCACACAGCTTGGCAATCCTGTTGCTCTGATCACTTTATTCTCCAGTTCCATGACTTTTTCCATGTTACCATTCTGTTCAATATTCTCACTCTACTTATGCCCCTACCTTGGCATGATGTCACTACTACTTTGACAGGGATAATGTGAGCCATCGTATCAGATCCTCCTTATGTACTCACTACCATTGTTGCAAATCTGTGGATATCTGTGACAATCTCATGACTTAGGTGATGTTTTCCATCTGTCCTTTTGATTTATGAAAACTTACAATGTCATTCATCCCTTCTCTCTTACCTTGATTGTTCTAATTGGCTTTTAAATGTGCCCACAATTCAAAAACAAAAAGCCAAAACTCAAATGAAAACCCTCTATGCAGCATCCTTGTCCTACTGTTGTCCCCTTGCAGGTGAGTTTAATGTACATGAAAATACTCTGTAAGTAGCAATATTTTGTAGTTATTTAAGAGGCAAGATGTTTGATGATATTAATGTATAAAATAATATAACCTCCAACAAGGGCAATTGGACATTTGCTTTCTGAACAGAAAGACAAGGAGATGAATTAGGGAACTCCAGTGACTGGACACCTAGAAAAATCATCACCAAAAAAGGTTTATCAATCTTCTTGGAGCATAGGTCAGATCTACTACTCCACAACCAATATAAAACCAAAATCAAATTTTAAAACATACTGAAAAAGGCTTTTGTTTCTAATGACATTTTATTAAGGAAAAAGTAACATGAACAGAAAAATGTCTAACTTTAAGAGAGTTGCAGAATCATTCTTCAGTCCTCTCTGGTCCTTCACCTTTGCCAGCATGTAGTGGT
Organism: Saimiri boliviensis; assembly: GCF_048565385.1. Taxonomy (NCBI): domain Eukaryota; kingdom Metazoa; phylum Chordata; class Mammalia; order Primates; family Cebidae; genus Saimiri; species Saimiri boliviensis. The sequence continues at coordinate 119,675,299 of NC_133454.1, read as the reverse complement.
GGAAATGTAGGAAGACACTGAGAGGGGAGACAGAGCTATCATTAGCGACCAACCTAAAAACAAGTCTCAAACACAGTCTTTGAAGTCCAGAAATAATTGTGAACCATGAAAGACATCTTCTTAAGAAGTTTGTGCAAGTAGTTTTTCCCCATGAAATTAGACTGATGCCCCTTTTTCTTTTAATATCTAGGGGCATAACCTGAGTAGTCGTTGTATCTTGGAGGAGCAGAAGGAGACACTGGTGTCAAAGGGTTGTTTGCATACACAGTTGGAGCAGCCAGGACAGACTGGAAGGAATGAATAAAAACAGGCAATATGGTTATTACAATCCTACATGATTTCCCCTGGTACCATTATAGTCAAGGACAAAGAGCATTCTGGTAAGCCCATATTAGGATTTAGCTGACACAAGTCTGTATTTCTCCAGGGCATTTTCAGATAGTTTTACAAAGAAGAGAGCCAACTCACCATGTTGGTGATGGTGATGGTGATTGTTTGGTAGGCAAAATGTGCTGTGACACAAGCTGTGAAGAACTCCAAGAGGGAGAAGATCATCAGCATGGCTGAAATGCCTTTTCCAGAAAGCTGAAATAATAAGTAAAAAGTGAAATTTTGGCTAATCAGGAGGGCCTCACGTGGGCTTCAAAAAGTTATTGACTCATCAAATGTGCTACTGCTTATACTCAACTCGCTCCACGATTATTCTTCCCTTATCATCAAATGCCTGTTTCAGAAGAATGTAAATCTACTTTGGAATTTCTTTAAAATGCCAGAAGTCTTTCCTTTTGGCAAGTAGACTATCTTGTTCAGAAATTAGAAACAAGGTAGTTTTTTTCCTTTGTGGTGGCCTCACTGTTTTTTAATAAAAATGTTTCTACTCCTCTCCCTCTTCCTCTTTCTCTTTCTTCCTCTTCTTTATTCTTTTTCTTATTATATAAAAAAATCTAATCTCCTTTCCTCTGCCCCACCTTTCCTCCCCGCCCCCCAAAAAAGTTTCTACTCATTAAAAAATTCAAGCAATATAGAATCAGCTGATCATTCCATATGTCACTACTTAGAAATAACCACAATTAATGTTTGATGACTATTCTTCTAGCTCTCTGTGTATTGGGAAAAGGCAGAAGAATGGATGCTTGAAAAGATGCCACGAGAGAGGGGAAAAAAAGAGACTAACCAAGAGAGGGGAGCATCATTTTATAAAAATGGAATCATGTTATTTCTATTTTAAATAAAAGTGTTAAACTCACTTGAACTCTATACAAGCCTTCTATTTGACCAGATACAGTGTAGGTCAATTTTCCTTTGTTCACACTTCTGTTTATTTGGGTCCCATTTGTCTTCCTGTTTCCATCTACAACTTGAGCCCTAGCTGGTGTTTTATATCCACGTTTCTGCATGTGAACATGTAGCTGTTTCAGGGAGAGAGAGAGCTTAGCTGGCCCTGATCACAGTTCTTGCTAGTGAACATGGACTTTGTTTTTTCTGTCTTCTGAGAGTCTGCTAAATGCTTAGTACAGAGGCCTGCTCCATGGCTAGAGGTTTATTCTGTTCCTGTGTATTTCTGCTCTTTCCTTGCTGGTAGCAGAGTACCGTGCAGGGTACTGGAAGGTGTTGCCATTTCTTCTGTTTCTTTGAGGTCCTGGGTACTACCCATGGTCTTGTACAATACAAGATTTGCTTTATCCTTTCTCAGAATGGACTGCTGTCTACTCCAGCCTTCTTAGCTACAGACTGGAGAGTGATAGTGAGACCCCTCAGTATTTTTTGGCTTCCCTTCGTTCTTGTTTCAGTTTTGTTTCTAAGGAAATAAGAGCCAGGCCTAAAAGCTGTGCTTTTTTTCTGCTACTTTGAGTAGCATCAGAGTGATTTGTTTCTCTACTTGGATGCCAGTTTAAAAGCTGGGTTTTTTAAAAATAATTTTTGTTCTTTTGTTTGGTATTTCAGAGGATGATTTTTACTTTTTTTTTTTTTTTTTTTTTTTTTTTTTACCAAGGAGCTTTCTCATCTATTTTTGCCTCCTGATATGGTTTGGCTCTGTGTCCCCACCCAAATCTCTTCTTGTAGCACCCATAATTCCCACATGTTGTGAGAGAAACCTGACCTGGTGGGAGATGATTAAATTATGGGGGTGGGTCTTGTGCTGTTTTTGTGATAGTGAATGGGTCTCATGAGATTTGGTGGTTTAAAAAACAGGAATTGCCCTGCACAAGCTCTTTTTTTGCCTTCCCCATCCATGTAAGACATGACTTGCTGCTCCTTGCCTTCTGCCATGATTGTGAGGCCTCCCCAGCCATGTGGAACCGTAAGTCCATTACACCTCTTTTCCTTCCCAGTCTCAGATATTTATCAGCAGTGTGAAAACAAACTAATACACCTTCTTATATAAGCTTTTCCTTACACTGCAACGTTGTCCTTTCCAAGCACAAAAGTGATCATTCAAATTCCCTGCCTAAAATTCTACTATGTTTTTAACGAGCAAGGAGCGTCTCAGAGCTTGGTGGAAAATGGGTGTGCCAGGAGTTCAAACTATTGACGCTTCCAACAACATATTCTAGGGGACAGGCATCTGATAGCAGTGCTTAAACAACTTTCAGATCATACCAGTGGTTGGAGTCAGGATTTCAGAATCCTTTAGCTGAGAAACAGATGGCTTCATAAGCCTGCCACTCTGAGATCCAGTGGAACAGAATTACTTACACGGTACGGAGTGAACTGATAAGGAAAATGTTATTGTCGTTATTTGTTCAAAATATTGCTATAGTGTCTTAACGTTAATATTTTCTAGATATATAAGGAAGTCATTCCGTGTCTTTCTTAAGATGCATGTAGCCCACAGTAATTTAAATTGAAAAGCAAAAGCAAAACCAACCCCAGTGCAAAATAAAACAAAACCAATAAAATCACTCTTTTGTGGTTTTCCTTTGCTCACAGAATGAAGACCAAAACTGTTAACATGGCCGTTGAAGTAGGATGGAGCTTCCAGTCCAACCTCATTTTATACCATGTTCCTCCATTTCTTATGGATGGTAATTTACGTATCTCTGCCCTCAGGTTACCCTTTCCTCCTAAGATCAGAGTCCATGCATGGCTATATAAGGCTAATGAATGTGTGATTTAGAGCACATTCAGAGGCATGTACTTCCTTTTGCAATTGCTTCATTCCTTGGGTTTCTTTGTAAAAATTGGATGTTCTTATCCCTGTCATTTACCTCTCACTTCATATTTTAGTCTGAAATTAAAAAAAAAAACCAATAACTTGACTACCTTATTTATATAGAATTTCAAATTCTGGGAAAATAATTTTTGGACAATTTTAGAAGCCATAGAGGCCTATCCAAATCCTTTCCCATTGTTCATGTGATTGACAGTGAGATGAGCCAATAAGGGATGTCCGTTAAACCTTGGTCTATCTGTAGAGGTAACCCTCTCACTTTATTATATAGACCTAGAGATCATACGACTAGGTATGTGGCTAGAATAGAAAAACGATTTTCCACAAAAGCTGGTGTACAGTATTAAAAGATAAAAAATAGACCCATTTTATGGGACTGAAAAGAGAGCAGGCAGATAGTAGATTTTGGGATACTTACCACGGCCCAGTAATCTTGGTAAAATTCCCCATTGATGCACATATCTACCAGCAGCAGAATCATTCCAATGAAGGCAAAGATAGAACTAACAATGTTCATTCCAAGGCTGCTTCTCAGCTAATGGAGGTGGCAGAAAAAAGTCAATTGTGTATAGGATCAATGAAGTTAAGTGAAATAACAGTCAATCAAATTCCATGGTTCTTATTTTTTAAAATTTTGAAATAAGTTTTCAAGTTGAAATGATTCTGTTTTCTGCTCTTCTTAGTAATTACCAGAAACATTATTCTATATGCAGCCTAGATGTAGGGTACTTCTAAAAAGCTGTAGAAAAATGTAAATCATATAAAGCAGGCTCTCATCTATTGTATTTTTCTAAAAGCCTCATGCACAATAACAACTATATTTTATTTGAGAGAAAAATGAAAAAACAAATTTCTAATGAGCATTTTTCTGTGGCAGACATTGTGTTAAACTATTTAAATGATCTCATTTAACTCTTACAGCCATTGTATGAGGTAGTATGATAGCATCTGATTTGAAAGGTGGGGAAGTATTTAGACACAACATGTTTGCTGAAAAATTCTGGAATGAATGAAAACCGTAAGTCTCTCTAGGGGCTAAATATGAATCCCCAAATTTAGAAGGAGAAACTCTTTAGGCTTTTGTGGGCAGAGGTGTATAGACAACTACAAAACTTTCCCCAGTTTCTGCAATAGGATTTTGACAAGCAGAAGAATAATTGTGAAACTAAGTCCTCAGCTGACTTGCTAGAGGTGGCACAGTCGAGTTCTTTAGAAGGTGCTTGTGCTGCAGCATGCCTTAGAGTCTCCTGAGGGCCTCTCAAAGCTCTTAGAAAAATTGTCTTAGGTAAATGTCAGTGGTTGTCTCCTCTAAGAGGACAGATTCTATGCTTGGACAATCTCAATTAGAGGGAAGGATCCATAAAGGATGCAGGGGAAGGATGTTTTATTTTGTTTTTGGACTATAACAGGAGTGGTTAATCATAATTAGGCTTATTTTATTTTATGTCAATTTGATTTCATTGTTTTATTCTTGTTTTGTCTGCAAGAGTACGACCTACACGATTCTGTGTTCCTCCTTCCCTGTTCTTTCCTCTTGTGCTGGATTGCATATAGTCTTGGAACCACCTCTGCTCTAGTTGACTCTAGTTCTTGGTAAATCACATTCTTCTTCCTGGTTCAATAGTAGACCAGGAAATTGCAATAGGTGGGGTGCTGTGACTGAGAGAACTGAAAGTCCCATCTTACTGATCATTTTTATGAACAATTTTTTATGGGACAAGTTAGACTCATTTAATGGCAATTTAAATAATTGTTGTAAAACACACACCCAATCTGAGAAAGAGTAGGAAAGATGCACAAATGAAAAAAAAAAAATACAAGACAGAGCTGAGAAGTGCCAGATAAACAGTAGAGGCTTGTGACTGCTGTGGCAAGTAGGTACTTCCTGGCTCCTGGATTCTTCTTTGAACTTCCCGTAATGCGGTGTGACCTGACTGAACCAGGGAGCATTTAGGTTAAAGCTTAAAGAATCCTGATCTTTACTACTTCTCAGCCTTGTGAGTTCAAGGGTCGGGATGTCGAGCTCTGCCATTTCTTAGTGGCAAACTGTGTGGACCATTCTCCCACCCCATCACTCAGACCATGAGGCAACCAATAGATTTTTGGGGGGAAACGTGCTCCCTTTTGCATTTCCCAAATCCAACTTTTCAATTTTCCTCCCCAATATATGAAGCTAATCTTTAAAGGAATTCAAAAAGTAGAAACAGTCTAACTTACCAGAAGAGGAGAAAGCTCCTTTGGTGCTAATATAGAGAGAGAGCCAGAGATAATGAACTGTGGAAATGAACAAATTTATTTGTGAAATGGGTTAACTGGTTGTGCTTGGGAATTTATCTTTATATGAATGGTTAGTCTATTTATGTTCATCTAGTTTCCTTCTCAAAATTTTCTCTCATACTTCTGAATTTTCTGGAGTCACTCTCAGGCATACATCCTTGACTTCTTTTTTATTTTCTTCTCCTTAGTTTCTGGCCTAAGAAGAAATGTGTAAGCATTCCTTGTTCTGAGGCTTACTGCTCAATTCCTTCTCATAATCAATTGCATTTTTTTAATTAAAAAAAATTTTTTTAGAGATAGGGTCTCACTACATTGCCCAGGCTGGCCTCAATTTCTTGAGCTCAAGCAATCTCCTGCCTCAACCTCCCAAGTAAATTGGACTACATGCATGCACCACCATGCCTGGCTTATTTGCATATTTTTAATCATGTTTCCAACCACCTTTTTATATTTATTTTTGTCACTCTCCCCACAACCTATACATTTCCATCTCAAATGTAACAGGAAACCAAAACTTTGGCTTGCTGATTACATAATTAGAGTAAATTTTTAAGAATGGGATAAGCTCCTAGGTAAAATGGGGAATAAATTCCTGATTTGTTATGCTCATTCAGAGCTGTTAATTTTTTTACATTCTCTAGCCCTCAGTTGTAGAGCTTTATTGAGAAATGAGTTGTGAATTGGCTGGAGATATCAATATTCTATAAACCAAGAAGGAGAGGTGTTCCAGCAAACTACTCACAGAAAGGCCGCCCCAGAATGGGTATCCACCAACAAAAGCCAAAGAGAGAAAACTTAAATTGCTTTTATAAAGGAAGCTTATTAAACCCAAAATAATTCCAAAACCAAGGTGCATCAATCCAACCATGATCTGGATTACCTGAAAAAAGAAAAAAGACATTTTAAAATTACTTCTTCACTTTCAGAGGTGTGAAACATTACTGTCATTGCTGCTCCTGCTTATTTATTGTCAATTTTGCTGAGATCCATGGTTGTCATTCAGGCACGCATCTGAAGCAGGAAGTGGACCAGGAGGATTCCGACATATGCTAGAATAACGGGAGTGCAAGGCCCTTAGCATAAGGCTGTGTTTTGAGGTATTTGGGGAGACTTGCTGGGGTGGTCCAGGAAGAATTCTTCTTAATCATGCATTAGCATCTCTGAGGGCCTCTAAAAGACTCTTATGAAAAAAAAAATACTTTAGCTGTGGTGTCAGTAGCTGCTTTTTCAGATGGATAAGTTCTCCGCTTGAGTCATCTCAGTTATGAGTAAAGGAAATGGTGGAGATAAAACCATTTATCCGACATGAATTATGTGCTTGGTCGTATGCTGAACATTTTACATTTATTGTTTCGTGTAATCCTCCCATAACTGGACTGAGTCACAGAGACATAAAGAAATCAGGTATCCAAGGTCACACAATCCCTAAGGGGCAGATCTGGGAATTTCCTGCGACACATTGACTCCTGAGCCTGTCTCAGGTATTCAATACTGTCTTCCCTCATGCTCAGCTCTGCTCTGCCTTTTCCATGAAGTCTTGGAGATTACACCCAATTAATTTTTTTTCTAAATTTCTGTTGCATCTCATAACATAAAACAAACTTTATTACTTGATTTTGTATACTCATTTATATTGTTCTTTTTTTAAAAGGTGCAGTTATGCACCTTTTAAAAAAAGAACAATATAATTTTCTTACCAAGAACAAAATAATTTTCTTACCAGTCATTCTTCTTACCAATCATATATTACTAAAAGTAAGGTATACATCTTTCAGCTCTTTATACCTCTTATTGCACCTCCCTTCATTGTAAATAAAGATAGATTTCTGAGGAAAAACCATTTCTAGATTGATCAAAAATTTGACTGCATATTTGAAATTTATTTTTCTCCATGTTTACATCTTATCTATCCAGGAAAACTGTAAATGCAAAGACTGCTGTATTTATTTCTTCAATAAATAGCTTCTGAATACAAATAAATTAAATTAAAATTAGAAAAAAAGAAACCAGTTTCATAAACAATGCTAAAAGTTTCCTGAGACTTTGATAAAAACCATGAACCTTTCTCCCTTAAAAATTATTCTTGCACATTCACACACACACACACACACACACGCCATACTTTTGCATATAGCTTCGGAAAGATGATGGGCCTCCTTTAGCTAATCTCACTTAAATAACTCCTGCATTAGACTTTATATTTGGTTTTTACAACTCTTCTGTAGAGCAGCAATTCAGCCATCTGGCCACAAACTTTCCATCCTTGTCCTTGCTGTCATCTTGATGAGGGTCAGTTAGATCTGCATTTGTACAGGCCTCGTTTCTCCTCCTACAGCACTGGTGGTACCATTTACTAGGTCAACATTGCGTATGGGACAGACTTAAAATCTGGACCTTCCATTTGTTTGCATTTTTGGCCACAGAAGCACTTTAAGGTCTGAGTTGACTGGCACAGATGTGCCACGTCCTGCTCCCTGTAGCTCTGGCACTGTCGTGATGCCTGGGGCCTGCTGATGGCATAGAAATAACAATCTTCCGGGAGAGGAAGTAGCTTTGCCAACTGGAGCTTTTGAAAGCAAAACTTCGCATTCTTTTGAAGTATTTTGAAATACTTTAACATATTTCTGGCACCAGGCAGCATGCTTCAGTGGCTCCTCATTCACTCAGTCAAAGCCAAAGCCTTCCGCTCTGCAGGCCTCACCAGGTGTGGCCTTTGCCGGTCCTCTGCCCTCCTGACAATTGCTCCCTCCCTCGCTCATTCTGTGTTATTTTATTAGCCTCCTCCCTGTTCTTTAAATATATCGCACACATTTTTATCTAAAGACTTTTACACTGGGTGTTTTCTCTTTCCCTGACATCTGCAGGGCTCACTCCTAACTTCAGGTTTTGGCTCAAATGTTATGTTCTAAGGAAAGCCTGTCCTCACTACTTTGAAATTGCTGCCTCCTCACTGCCTGGTACTGCTTAGCCTTTTTACACTTCTTCATTTTCTCTATATCATTTGGCACCTTCTAACACACTATGTACTTCACTTCTTTATTATGTGTACAGTCTGATTTCCTACATTAGGCCATAAGGGCAGAGATTGCACCTGCTCTGTGCTCAGTGATATTCCAGGCACCTGTGTGGAGTAGGCTGTATGTGGGGATGTTAGTTTGTCTCATTGATTTATTAGGAGCAGGGGATTTTCTCTATCTGGGAGGAGGAGGATGAGAAGGGCCACCTCCACAGCTTGGTAAATAGTCTGCTGCAGAAGAACTTATGCTCATTTTTACGTCCCTAAAACATCCAAACTTGAAATAGGTAGTAAGATGGCTAGAAGAGTTTCTGGCACATAATGAGCATCCATTTACGGAATGCTCCAGCAGAGAAGTTGGAGCTATGCACAGGGAGAGACTTAATATAATTTGGTGGCATTGTGCTATTTGGAAAGCACAGCAAAGTGACTAACAATTCTACGTAGGCAGGTGGAATTTTCTCATAATTAGGGCATTTTTGTTTTTACGATGCCTACAGAAACAACATAGTTCAGAGTCCCCTTTGTAGAAGTAAGGTGACAGTTAAGCCATAGCATCTCTAAGAGTATTGTTGAGAGAGGCACAGCAGATGGAACATCTTCCAGTTCTTTCACACTCAGCCTTTCCCAGACTGCCCATTTGTAGTTCCCTTTTTTGGGGGCAGCCATCAGTGCTCGTTTTTATGTAAATTCACCTTTAGGCAAATACCAGGCTTGTAACAAATCTAGAGATGGGATTGAGATTGTCCAAAAAGTCTTTTGAAGCAATGAAATCAAGCTAGATGTAGTGGTGTTTCCATCATGTCAATATTACCAAATCCTTCAGCTAGGAGGCTCCTCTGTCTCCTGTTAGATTTGTGCTTGATCTAAAATAAAATGAACTCAAGGGAAAGTCTATAGGCAGACTAAATATTTCTATCTAAAAGAGATAGCTTTAGAATGACATTCAGAACTGTTTAACAATTGGATAATATCTTTTCTCTGATAACTTATAAGAAGATATTGCAAATGTGAAATTAAAATTCTGGTAGTAAAGAGACTTACCCCTAGTGCCTTTGCTTCTTCTTTGAAGGTTATTACTGCCATTCCCATACTTGAATTTATCATTCGTGTATTTCCTTGACCCGGTTGACTGCCAGCAGAGGTTTCTGGAGATCTGATAAACCAGGGCTGAGCATACTGAGCATCCTGGGCTTGGTTTTCTGAGTTGATTGAACCCAGAGGCTGTTGAGATCCAGGAGCCAGAAAGCTGCTTGGTGGGTAAGGGTTGGGTATGGTTTTATGTAGTCCAGCATGGCTTATTGGCTTGGATGACATCTTTATGTCCTAAGTATCACAAAACATACCAAAATGATACATTTATCCAGAAAAGAAACTAAAGAAAATCTTACCAAATGTCAAATGTCAATTATCTATGCAAATGGAGAGAGCAAGTGAGCAGATAATGGGCCATAACAACTGATAGAAACATGGTTCTCAAAACTCCCCAACCCCCAGGCCAAGGACTGATACCTGTCCATGACCTGTTGGAAACCTAGCCACACTGTGCAAGGTGAGCAGCAGGCAAGCATGACTACCTGAGCTCTGCCTTCTGTCAGATCAGCATGGCATTGGATTCTCACAGAAGCGTGAACCCTACTGTGAAGAGCACATGCTGGGGATCTAGGTTGCATGCTCCCTATGAAAATCTAATGCCTGATGATCTGATGTGGAACAGTTTCATCCCGAAACCATCTCTCATCAGAGAGATGCTATGCTGCGGACTGAAGATAGGGGAAGGCGTCCATGAGCCAAGGAATATGGGTTGCCTCTAGAAGCTGGATGAAGCAAGGAAACAGATTCTTCCCTAGAGTCTCCAGGTCATAGTGTGCTGGTATTGGGCTTCTGACCTACAGAACTGTCAGAGAAAAAAATTGTATTGTTTTAAGCCACTCTGTTTGTGGTAGTTTGTTATATTAACAAATAGAAAATTAATATAGAGGCCAAGTAATACAGTACTTGGATGGCAAGGAGAGCAGTCTGAGGTTAAAATTATTTGTCAGTAATTGGGAAACTAGATAGTTCATATATGCCCACTTAAGTTGATTCTCCTGTTTGTTAGGAAAAATACTCTTATTTATTTTTTATTTATTTCTGTCCTTCTGAAAGCTTAGAGCATCTCAGGCCCCATGCTGCTAAGGGAAATTTTGTTGGCAATAAGCCAGAACAACTAGATATGGATAATAATGAGTATTAATCTTTGAAAAAAATTATGACACTTAAAAATTTTGTCTTCAGCCTTAGATTTCTTTCTTTTTTTTTTTTTGACATCTTCTCAAACAACTTTATTGTGCTTAATGAATGTCAAGAAAGTTAGAGTAATGACTATCTCATTCTTGGTATGAAGTATGAATACTATGAATAATCTATTGGCATAATGTATCAATGGTATCTAACAGGGACATATTCAGACCCTGTGGTCATAGAATCCAGCAATTTTAGGGTAGGAAATACTCTGTCAATTTATCCTGTCTCATTCCCCTTCATTTACAGATGAGACATTGAATCTGAATCAAGTTAAGTGACATGCTCAAGGTTACATAGAAAATATATGACAGAGTTAGGACTCCAAGATGGGATTCTTGGCTGTTGACTCAGAATCCCTTCTCCCAACCCCCAGTCATCCATACAGCATTGCACTGGACACTTGCATCTTGTTTTCCAGGCCGGCCTTGGTGGCAGGGTATTGACTCTACTGCAACTACCCAACAACAAAAATTCTGTCTTCTGATGCCATGAAAAAAGAGGCGTTTATAAACCAGATTAACTTCTTAGTGATCAATTAATTAATTTAGTAAAGCTTCTCTTTATCAAGCCTTAGGTGAGCTGTCTAGAGAGCTAACATTTATTAAACACTTATAGTAGGCAGAGTAGGGTCTGTACAGTGTCATGTTTAGGAACATGACTTGGGATCTCACAGCAGCTTTGTGGTCTCTGACAAGTTTGTTAACCTCTCTTTGCCTTTGTTTTCTGCCTATAAAATAGAGCTTATAACACTACCTTCCTTAGCGAGTCAGTTTGAGTATTAAAGAATTATCTTCTGCAAAGTATGTAGAATTGTGCCTGTTACAACTAGAGGCTTGGCTCTATTATTATTGCTGTGTTAAGTGCATGATACACTATCTCTGTACCCTTTACAGAACCCCGTGAGGTAGGTACTCTACTAATATTATCCCTACTTTGCAATGACCAGAATTGAATCCAGAACTTGCACTCATATCTTACTCTCTGAGGCTAGATACAACTGAAAATGGTTGAAAACTCAACAAAAAGGAAGAAACCACCATTCTGAAATATCTGATTACAAAGGGATTGTTTTTTCAAAATGGAAACACATTTTAGCCCACAAAAGTTTATTTTGAACAAGGAAAAATAAGTTTGTAATTGTGATTCTTGGAGTAACTCCATGTAACTCTCAATAGCATCTGAGAATGTGAGGTTATACACCCTATGGATCTGGTTTCTGTGGCCAAATACTGCTCAAGCCCTCTTTTCTAATCCTCAATCTGCTACTTCAGTAAGGGGCTTTAAGCAACTTTCTTAATGAAATCCCTGTTAGCTCCTATGTCTCGACTGTAAAATGACTGATGATGCAATATAAAGGGGCTAATGTAAGGATCAAATTAGTCTATGCAAATTATGCAAAATGGTTGAAACAGTGCCTGACACAAGGCAGAGCTTAATAAAAAGTAGTTATTATATTATTATTAGATCCAAAGGTATTCGATCTTGTTTTAGGCAGTAGATGTAGCCATAGGAAAAGTTTATAAAAGGAACTGAACAGGGTCAATGTCAAAAGCAAGGAAATAGGAGAGGGGTACTCAGAGTACAGTCATTAACCAGAACAAGAATTTTTTTGAACTTTTAAAAAGTGTACAATTAAACAATTGTCCATGTTTCTCCATGTATATGATTTCATTACATTCTCCTTTGCTGCTGATCATTGCCTTTTTTTTGTCTCAAGAAATTTTATAAGGAAAATTCCATACTTTTCATTTATTTAACAACAGTTTTCCTTTCATATCTGCTATTTAGTTTCTAGACTTAGAATTTAGTTTCTGGACTAAGAGCTGTAAGTTTCATATAGAACTCAGATTATTCATGGCTAGGTCTATAGTTATTCTGACTACTCTCAGAATACATTTTTACTAAGTCGAGTTCTAGTTTTATAAAAAGAATTAAAGACTGAGCCAGTTCAGATTCTTTAATTGTTCAATTGAAATGAAGATAATTCTGTAAATGATACATGAGAAGGGAAACTAATAAACAGATTATTTTCATAGATTCTACCTATTGACTTAGTAGGATTTTTCTCAATAGTTGGTAAGATATTTACCATCAGTTGTCCTTTTTTTAAAATAAAAATTAGAACAACTGCAATTATTTTTAAGAACAAGAAACACATAAAAAACATAGGAGCTGGTCGGGCGCGGTGGCTCAAGCCTGTAATCCCAGCACTTTGGGAGGCCGAGGCGGGCGGATCACAAGGTCAAGACATCGAGACCATCCTGGTCAACATGGTGAAACCCCGTCTCTACTAAAAATACAAAAAATTAGCTGGGCATGGTGGTGCGTGCCTGTAATCCCAGCTCCTCAGGAGGCTGAGGCAGGAGAATTGCCTGAACCCAGGAGGCGGAGGTTGCGGTGAGCCGAGATCGCGCCATTGCACTCCAGCCTGGGTAACAAGAGTGAAACTCCGTCTCAAAAAAAAAAAAAAAAAAAAAAAAAAAAAAAAAAAAAAAAAAAAAAACATAGGAGCTCTGATGAGATCAAAAGTAAAGACTAAAGCAAATAGAAAAAACCGTATCAATTTGCTCTGTGATTAGATTATTTCAAATAAACATGGGAAAATTTGACTTTGTTCTTCTCCTTCTCCTTCTCCTTCTGCTTCTTTTTTTGAGACAGAGTCTCACTCTGTGGCCCAGGCTGGCATGCAGTGGCATAATCTCAGCTCACTGCAACCTTCACCTACCAGATTCAAGCGATTCTCCTGCCTCAGCCTTCCGAGTAGCTGGGACCACAGGCACATGCCACCACACCAGGCTAATTTTTGTATTTTTAGTAGAGACAGGGCTTCACCATGTTGGCCTGGATGGTCTCGATCTCTTGACCTCATGATCCACCCCCCTTAGCCTCCCAAAGTGCTGGCATTACAGGCGTGAGCCACTGCACCCAGCCGATTTTACCTTTTTAACAGTTTCTTTTTACCTCGTTTTCATGCTAACTTCACTTTTAACAGAGCGAAGATGATTATTATTTTCAAGAGTACTTTATAGCATAAAGCCAAACATAAAACCAAATCATTTCCACAAAATCACCCAGTACATCCACAGGTATACACTTATATCACCTTTCACAAAATGCTGACCTGGTGAAAATGAGTGTTTTTTCCCCACCTATTTTAATTTTAATTGTCTTCTTGTCAGAAAAAAAGTACCTTAATTAAAATGTGTTACAAAACCTCCAGTATTTCTTCTGTGTTCTGTGTTGCCCTGTGGTAGCCATATAATAATCATCAAGTGCCCATTGGGTCATGGCCTTGTCCTTTTTGGTCGATGTTCATGTAATGGCATACAGTTGAACCTACTGTTCACCTTTCTTAGCATTAGTAGCATTAGCATTTTTTTCTTTTTTTTTGAGATGGAGTTTCACTCTTGTTACCCAGGCTGGAGTGCAATGAAGCGATCTTGGCTCACTGCAACCTCTGCCTCCCAGATTCATGTGATTCTCCTGTCTCAGCCTCCTGAATAGCTGGGATTACAGGTGCTTTCCACCATGTCTGGCTAATTTTTGTATTTTTAGTGGAGATGGGGTTTCACCATGTTGGCCAGACTTGTCTCGAACTCCTGACGGCAGGTGATCCTCCTGCCTCAGCCTCCCACAGTTCTAGGATTACAGGCATGAGCCACCATACCTGGCCAGTATTAGCTTTTTTTTTTTTTTTTTTTTTTTTTTTTGAGACGGAGTTTTGCTCTTGTTACCCAGGCTGGAGTGCAATGGCACGATCTCGGCTCACTGCAACCTCCACCTCCTGGGTTCAGGCAATTCTCCTGCCTCAGCCTCCTGAGTAGCTGGGATTACAGGTACACACCACCATGCCCAGATAATTTTTTGTGTTTTTAGTAGAGACGGGGTTTCACCATGTTGACCAGGATGGTCTCAATCTCTCGACCTCGTGATCCACCCGCCTCAGCCTCCCAAAGTGCTGGGATTACAGGCTTGAGCCACGGCGCCTGGCCTTTTTTTTTTTTTTTTTTTTTTTTTTTTTTTCCTTTTGCAGTCCCTTTTAGTTCTTTTATAGCAATCAACTTACTTTTTCATTCCTCTCCCGTTTTTTTTTTTTTTTTTTCTTGTTTCATTAATGGTTTTATTTTCCCTCATTTTTCAGTTGGCCTCAACATAGAGTCAAGAAATTGTCTTCATCCTTCCAGTTGAGAAAATGGAACCCACACAGGTAGATCAGCCCCACTTTGTGCCCATTGATTTGGGGGAGAGATAGGCAAAGAGTTTTCACTGGACTTACTTTGTTCCTTTGGCACCTCTGTGTTTTCTCGTTCTCTGCACCAACCTGTGTGCCAGTACCAGATATTCACCTGGGTTTTATAGGTAGCTTTTATGTCCGTGTTTCAAATCAATTTGTCTTGTATCTTTATGCAGTTTCAAAGTCCTTTTATGGCTGTTTCTGACAACCTGTGTGCCAGTACCAGATATTTACCTGGGTTTTATAGGTAGCTTTTATGTCTGTGTTTCAAATCAATTTCTCTTGTATCTTTATGCAGTTTCAAAGTCCTTTTATGGCTGTTTCTCTTTCACCTCAAGTGATGTACGTGAATTTGTAAATTTTATAATATGCTGTGACTTTACATCTTTCTCTCATTTTTATGGGGAATCCTATTCTGACCTTCCCAAACACTTTCGTATTTATTTTCTCCAGCTTTCTGATACTTAATCATTGCAATATCGTATTGCATTTTAATGCCTATTAAATTAGATGAACAAAATTGGAAAATGCAGATAATAAGAAAAGGAGAGTAAAAGCACTCAATCTCCCAACAAAGACATAGTTAATAATAGTATTTTCATTTTGATTTATAGACTTTTGTATGCACATGTATGTATTTTATACATATGTGACTTAGTAAAATCAAGTTAGATCATAATGTGTATATACTTTATAACCTGCTTTTTAGCTTAATGTCCCATAAATAACTTTTAATATCAATAAACATATTTATTATAATTCTTAATAGTGGCATGCTATTTTATTTTTTGGAAGTGTCCTATCACATTCCAGTTATTTATTTTAAATTATATCTCAGGTACACAAATCTGACAATAATCCACAACTAACATAACCACTATTACACATAGCTTTTGGCTCTTCTAAAACTGTAGCTAAACAAAAATTACAAAGGAAATAATGATTTCTTGCCTTGTAAGTCTGTAATACCCATTTGAAATGAACATAATACATATCACTCTTTAAATTTCCACTATTTAAATAAACTTGCTTCTTGCTTATTAATTTGTTTACTCTAACTTTGATTGATGGTAATGCTAATTGCAGAGGATAATGCATTTCTAAACTGTTTCTATGTTTTGTTTTAACAGTACCCATAGTAGAAAAAATCAGTCTCACAGAGGTATGTTGACAGGAACAGAAGAAATTTTGGAATAATTTCAGAAACACACAATATTTATTTAAAATTCTTATTTAAAACAAGTGATATCATATTTTAAAAATACATATTCAGTCCATCAGTAGTCACTTCCTACAATATAATTTTTTTGTCTTTAATTTTTTTCCTTTTGATAAAAAAAAGGATTCTGAGATAATGTGATATTTTTCTGTGTCTCGCTGATTTCACCTATTGATCTGTTTGTCTATTCTTTCACCAGTGCCACACTGTCTTCACTACTGGAGCTTTATTGTAAGTCTTGAAGTTGGGTAGTGTCAGTCCTCCAACTTGGTTCTTCTCTTTAGATACCATGTTTGCTAAAAAAATTCAAATATGCAGATATAGAGAACAAAATGTTGGTTAGCAGGGTAGCTGTGGAGGAAATGGGAGATGTAGATAAGAGGATACAAAGTAGCAGATATGTGGATGAACAAGTCTAGAGAGCTAAGGTACACTGGGAGGACTACAAGCAATACAATTGTAATATATATGGGATTCATGTGAAATGAGTAGATTTTGCTTCTCTTGCCACAAAAACAAAAAGATTGGGTAACTACATGAGATGATGGGTATGTTAATTTGCTTCACTACAGAGGCTTTTTGCTATCTATATGTATCTCATAACATCACCCTGTATGTTTAAATACATGCAATAAAATATATTAATAGAAAAGAAAAAATGTATCTCAGAAAGATCAATTTTCAATGTTTGGACTTCTGAATTTTATATTCTCTCAGAAGGAATAGAAAATTTATAAGGTGAAATTGGTAACAACTTGTTGCAGATGTGAAATATCAACATCATCAACCATTTTCTTGTAGTTGTTATGTACCATCACTATCTGTAAATACTTTTTTTTCTAAGCTTTTAATGTTTGTTTTTGCCTTGTAATCTTACCTGCCATTGTAAAACATGTTGCAGTTTTTCTTTGCATAGAATTATCATAATCATAAAATTATTAAAGATATCATACAAGTAAGTGATTCTGGTTATAGGCACATCTTTGAAAAGTTGAGATTAAACTGGCTTCCTGTCTTGATGAAACACAAACAGTTCACGACCTATTTCAAGTGTTTTCAACAGAGCTTTTCCAATGGAATAATTGGTTATAAAGAATGTTTCTTGAAGAGGACCTTTACATCCTTTGTTAGTTGTATTCCTAGGTATTTTATTCTCTTTGTAGCAATTTTGAATGGGAGTTCACTTTTGATTTGGCTCTCTGCTTGTGTGTTATTGGTGTATAGAAATGCTTGTGACTTCTGCACATTGATTTTGTGTCCTGAGACTTTGCTGAAGTTGCTTATCAGTTTCAGGAGATTTGGGGCTGAGACAATGGGGTCTTCTAAATATATAATCATGTCATCTGCAAATAGAGACAATTTGGCTTTTTCTTTTCCTAATTGAATACCCTTTATTTCTTTTTCTTGCCTGATTGCTCTGGTTAGAACTTCCAATACTATATTGAATAGGAGTGGTGAGAGAGGGCATCCTTGTCTAGTGCCAGATTTCAAAGGGAATGCTTCCAGTTTTTGACCATTCAGTATGATATTGGCTGTGGCTTTGTCGTAAATAGCTTTTATTATTTTGTTATACGTTTTGTCAATACCTAGTTTGTTGAGGGTTTTTAGCATAAAGGACTGTTGAATTTTGTCAAAGGCCTTTTCTGCATCTATTGAGATAATCATGTGGTTTTTTGTCTTTGGTTTTGTTTATGTGATGGATTACATTTATAGATTTGTGTATGTTGAACAGAACTACAAACCACTGCTCAGTGAAATAAGAAGACACAAACAGATTGAAAAACATCCCATGCTCATGCTTGGGAATAATCAACATCATGAAAATGGCCATACTGCCCAAAGTAATTTATAGATTCAATGCTATCCCTATCAAGCTACCAATGACCTCACAAAGCTGGAGAAAATGACTTCAAACTTCATATGGAACCAAAAGACAGCTCACATAGCCAAAACAATCCTAATAAAAAAGAACAAAGCAGGAGGCGTCACGCTGCCTGACTTCAAACTATACTACAAGGCCACAGTTATCAAAACAGCATGGTACCAAAACAGAGGCATAGACCAATGGAACAGAATAGAGGCCTCAGAAGCAATACCACACATCTGCAATCATCTGATCTTTGACAAACCTGAGAAAAACAAGCAATGGGGAAAGGATTCCCTGTTTAATAAATGGTGTTGGGAAAACTGGCTAGCCATGTGCAGAAAGCAGAAACTGGACCCCTTCCTGACACCTTACACTACAATTAACTTCAGATGAATTAAAGATCTAAACATAAGACCTAACAGCATAAAAACTCTAGAAGAAAACCTAGGCAAAACCATTCAGGACATATGCATAGGCAAGGACTTCCTGATTAAAACACCAAAAGCAATGGCAACAAAAGCCAAAATAGACAAATGGGACCTAATTAAATTTAAGAGCTTCTGTACAGCAAAGGAAACACTCATTAGAGCTAACTGGCAACCAACAGAATGGGAAAAAATTTTTGCAATCTACCCATCTGACAAAGGGCTAATATCCAGAATCTACAAAGAACTAAAACAGATTTACAAGAAACAAACAAACAAACCCATTCAAAAGTGGGCAAAGGATATGAACACACTTTACAAAAGAAGACATCAATGAGGCCAGCAAACACATGAAAAATGCTTATCATCACTGGTCATCAGAGAAATGCAAATCAAAACCACATTGAGATACCATCTCATATCAGTTAGAATGGCGATCATTAAAAAATCTGGAGACAACAGATGCTGGAGAGGATGTGGAGAAATAGGAACATTTTTACACTATTGGTGGGAGTGTAAATTAGTTCAACCATTGTGGAAGACAGTGTGGTGATTCTTCAAGGACCTAGAAATAGAAATACCATTTGACCCAGCAATCCCATTACTGGATATATACTCAAATAATTATAAATTGTTCTATTATAAAGACACATGCACACATATGTTCATTGGGACACTGTTTACAATAGCAAAGACATGGAACCAACCCAAATTTCCATCATTGATAGACTGAATAAAGAAAATGTGGCACATATACCGTGGAATACTATGCAGCCATACAAAACGTTGAGTTTGTGTCATTCATAGAGACATGGATGAATCTGGAAACCATCATTCTCAGCAAACTGACACAAGAACAGAAAACCAAACACCATGTTATCACTCATAGGCAGGTGTTGAACAATTAGAACACATGGACACAGGGAGGGGAGCATCACACAGTTCAGTCAGTAGGGGTGGGCTAGGGGAGGGACAGTAGGGGTGGTGAGGGTGGGGAGGGATTAAAAAAAGGGTTGTGAGGGGAGAATATCAGATATAGGTGATGGGGGATGAAGGTAGCAAACCACCTTGCCAGGTATGTACCTATGCAACAATCCTGCATGATCTGCACATGTACCCCAGAACATAAAGTACAATTAAAAAGAAGAAAAAAAAAGAATGTTTCAGTTTTCTCAATTTTAAAATATATTTTCTGGAGTTAGAGTTGACAAACCAACTTTAGCATATTACATGTTGTAATGTGGTCCTATAGAGCATGACCAATATGACGCTCACACCACATACAACTTGTTATATAAGCCACATGCATAATGGTTTATACCCTGTTCAATGAGATGGAAGTCACCACATGATACTACATACTACTCTCCAGACTTGATCTTAGCCAAAAGGCTGAGAAGCTGTACATGCTTTATTTTCATTTTCTGTATTTATGCCTTCATGAAATGGCAAGGAAGGAAAGAAGGAAGGGAGGGAGGGAGAAAAGGAGGGAGGGGAGGAGGGAGGAAGGGCGGGAGGGAGGAAGGAAGGAAGGAAGGAAGGGAGGGAGGGAGGGAGGGAGGGAGGGAGGGAGGGAGGGATTCCAGTACTGGTCTGTGGTCTATAGTTTCAGTAACACAAACCTGTCAACTGTTATGACTCCATGTTTGCCAGACAGGCTCTATCCTGCAGCTAGAGGTATAGGGAGTCAGGTCTAGTCTTCTGAGAAGGGGAATGGTGAGAGCAAGGTCACTCAGGCTGAAAGGGTCAGTAAAGAAACCACAGTCCAGTAGTATAAACTGGGTCAGAATAAATACAGGAAGAGGAGAGGTAGCATGCTTAGGGGTCCTAGAAAAAGTATAGAAATAAATTCTAAATCTCAATCATTAGTGGGTGAAGGATGGTAGTATATTCAATATCAGGTTAGGATTGATTTAGAAATAATATCACATGCAATTTAATGGATACTGTTTGGCTTGCATAAACCTTCTTTATTTAATTCTTCCAACAATGCCTATTAAATTTAACTGTCATTTTACACACAGGAAACTAAGTCGCAGCATGGCGAACAATATGACTAAGATCATGTAGTTAGAAAGTGGTAGATGGTCTGTCCAGGGGCGTCTGAGTCCAAACTATAGTTTTCTGCTAAACAGGGCATCTTCTGCGACTGAGAGTCTGACTGACTCTCTAGGTAAACTTGAATCAATCAGCAAGAGTGGAGTGAGAGGGAGGCGGAGTGCATTCATGAATGAATGCATGGGGCTTCCACAGCATGGCTTTTCACAAAGCTTGAAACTCCATGTGTATGCAGTATCTGATCCTCAGTAGTGGCCTCCAGTGACATGTGTGGTACGGTTCAGAGGAGCAATTGTGACACGATGGTGACAGATTTTACCACCAGGTGTCCTTCATGGTTAATCTTTGCTTTAAAAACATCTTGCTTCTATTGAACAGTTATTCTTTTATTCTTTTTCTGATATAAAAAGAAGTTGACTCAGAACCTTGGAAAGGCAAGAAAATACATTTCTCTGCTTCTCCCCTAACACTGTGCAAGCCTAAAAAATGAGAAGTGGTTGGGAATCTTACAACAATACTTGTACAGTATGCCCACTTTAGTCAAGTATTTTGAATCTAGAGAAAGTATTTATCTGCTAAAGACCTTGAATTTCTCTAGTTAGGGATGAATTGGTTCTGTGACTCTGATTTAAATTAGAAAGCAATAAAAAAAAAAAAAAAAAAACAGAGCACAATTTGTAATTCACTAAATACTTACTGAGGGCCAGGCACTATTCCAGGCTCTGATAAGTGAATATGGTAGAAAATGCTTATGATAATCCTAGATTTTGTATCCTGTACGTACTCTAGTACTAATCTAGTACTAATCTACCTGCAAGTTTCAATTGGGTGTATCAGCCAGGTTTCCTAAGAATAGACTCCTATCATCAGAGTCTTCCAAGTTCATGGATGGTCCAAAAATCTGGCATGAATTTAATGTGGAAGGGTAAAGGCTGCAGACATTGCTAGATTCTTATATCTTGTTTATGCTAGGTTATACGATGTCTCTAAAATATTAATGCCTTTAATTTCACAGATGAGAATCCATTTCTAATAATGCTATGTCATAAGCCACTCATATTTTTAAAACTTGGACATGTATTATGCTAATTAGAAAAGGGTCTAATATCAATACCACTGATTGCCTTTGAAGGGTAAGTTTTGTGATTAGAGTGCCATTTCATTTCCACTCCTAATTAAAGTGGAAGGAACACAAATTTCTATTATAGCCTAATGCAACAAAAAAGTAATCAGTATTACACCATCTACATGGAAATAGGTAAACTACAGGTATTGTAGCACTAGTCCTAACCCTCAGGTGTTCAGATTCGAATAAGATCGAGAATTCTGCTTTTTAACATTCACGCCCAGTTGAAGGAAGTCCTCCCTCTGAGTTTTGAGAATCACTGGATTATTCCTGTAGAAGTACTATAGGAGGCTAGAAGAAAATGAAAGGTGGTAGCTAAGCCAACTCTATACCCACTAAATGGACTACTCAAAAACAAAAGTAGTAAACTATTGATACAGGAACTGAAGAATCTCAAGGGCGTTGTGTTAAGTGAAAAAAAAAAAAAGCCTACCTCAAAAGATTACAAACTCCATGATTCTATCTACAGAATATTCTTAAGGTGACAGAGTATATGTTAATGAACAGACCAGTGGTTGCCAGGGATTAGGGATGGGATTGGACTGTAAAGGGGTAACACGAGGGAGTTTCTTTTTCCACCATAAATCAAGGGATTTATGGTGGTGGTTATACAAATCTCTACATGTGATGAATAAACTGAATATCTGAGGGTTAGGACTACTGCCACGATATCTGTAGTTCACATAACTTCCATGTAGATGGTGCAGTATTGATTGCCTTTTAGTTGTAATTAAGCTATAATAGAAACATATGTCAATTCCACTTTAATTAGGAGTGGAGATGAACTGGCACTCTAATCATAAAAGCTACTCTACAGAGCAATCAGTGGTATTGATATCAGACCCTTTTCTAATTAGATGGAAACTTACTACAGTCTCAAGTGTTTGGGGGATAGTGGAACTGTTCTAAATTCCAATTGTGGTGGTCACATAAATCTCTACATATGATGAATAAACTATATATACACACACAAAACACAGTGAGTGCATTTAAAAACGAGTGACATTCAAATAAGTCCTGAGGTTCAGTCAGTGGTGTTATACAAATGTCAGTTTCCTGACAGTTTAGGTAGTTATACTGTGGTTATATCCAATACGCACATGAGGGAAGCTGGCAGAAGGATACCTAGGAGTTCCTTGTAGTATTTTAGCAAGTTGTATGTGAATATAAAATTATTTCAAAATAAAAAGTAAAAACAAAAGAAATCAACAATAACCAGCCTATGTTGAAGTTGCCAATGTAGTAAGGATTAAAGATAGTGTCTGAAAAGACAAATGGGGAAGGTAAAACCCATGGAGGTTGAGAATATGACAGAATCTCATACAGACACCCTGTGTTCAGATGTCTGTTCTCCTTCTTTCTGGTTGTGATCTCAGGCAAATTAGTTAACCTCTCTGTGCTTTAGTCAACTTGTCTTTGAATTTGGAAAATAGCAGTATCTGTGCTGAAGTGTTATTGTGAAGCTGAAGTGAAATATGTGTACAGAACACATTTATTGATGTTTGATACATAGGGAGGACGCCAAAACATGTCATTTTTTTTTTTGTTAGCAATGTGGAGAAAGAATCATCAAGACTTAGGTTAAAGTGAGTGTGACGACCAGAGACCAGTGAAGGATCCTGGAGGAGAGGACAGAGTCGTCATGGGTAGACTTAGTGCAGGTAGCTGTTTGGAGGAGGAGAGTCGTCTTTTGTATGGAATACACGAATGAAGCTCACCTGTTGGCTTTTGGGAACAAGGTACAGTATTAGGAAGATACAGAAAAGAGAATTAACTAAAAATAGTGAATTGCACTACCTCCTTTTCTCAAAAAGTTTGAGTCAAGAGAATAAAAACTGAAGTACTTAAAGCTGATCTCTGGAATACTGACAAGTGAAAATTTCTATATATTTATGGTGTACAACATGATGTTTTGATATATGTACATCTTGTGGAATGATTAAATCCAGCTAATTAACACATCCATCACCACATATACTTATTATTTGAAGGAAAGGAAAGTTGTGTAGAAGATAAGGCAGGTATTTACTTTTGTTTTAATTTGAGTGCTTTACAGCGGTAGTGCTAATGGAAATTGTGTTGATTTCACTAAGTTCGTAAAGAAAAAAGTCTAATACAGTTATTCAAAGATAATTGAATGAGCAGGGACTGGGGATGCTGAGGTGAGTAAAAATGGTCATTACCTTCAAGAAGCTTATATCCTAATGGCAGAGTCAGACTCAGTGAAATACATAGTTATTATGAAATCCAATCAGGCTGTGAGACAATAATTTAAAGTGGTTGGTGAGGAAAGGCTTTGCGGAAGAGGTCATTCTGAACCTGCCTTTGAGCAAGTCTTTCTCTGTAATGGGAGGGTCTGTGGGGTCTCTGGGGCTAAGAAGCAATCTTTGGTTTAAAAGTAGCAGCATGATAATTTAATTTTGGCCAATATTGCTGGCTAATTGTGGTCCTGTCATACTCACTCATAGACTTTTTGTGAGATCTGGAAACTCCCATCCGTTGGAAAGGGTGAGAGTCCTGGTCTCTTATTTAATGGTCACTTCACCTTTCATAGCTTTCTCTGGAGTTGAGAGGATAGGGCAAAGAGATGGAGCTCCTCCATCCCCATGTTAGGGAACAGAGGGGAGGGGGTTTGGGGAACACAGGACTGGCCAGCCCTGATCGCCATCATCAGATGGACATCCTGTTCACTTCCTCTTCCCATCATGAGTTTCTGCTTTCTGGAGTAAAAGGTGAAGGAGGTGCAGTTTGGGCCTAACCTCTTGGGGGGCAAGTTTGCTCCTTCCTGATCCTTCTCTGATTTTACTGGATACCCCTAAACACACCTTAGCTTTTGCATTATTAATGGAAGGTCCTGTTGATGGGTACTGTCATAAACTGTTTTTGTTTTTCAGAAAAGCAAACCAAAAGATCTGTAAACAATGACGTTTGCCAAGTGTTGGAAATAGAGTATTTCAGAATGAAGCACCATCATCTAAGTGTGAAGAACATAGAGCTAAACAAAGAAGCTGCCTCTTAGAGATGTTCTATTCCAGGCCTCTGCTTTCCATCTGAGAGTGAATATTCAAATTTAAACTACTTTATTAATATTATTTTTTAAATCTCTCTGCCAGAATTTCCATCAAGAGTCAGTAATATAGCTGAGTAGTTCACTGAATCTATCACATAATTGTTAAGATGTGCCATTATTTTATATAACACTAAGAAAGAAAATTCTGCCACTTAACCTGTAATACTGTAAGATTTCAAAGATGTTACACAGTAGGAAAAAAAGTAAAGAGTTAATACAGTATGGTATGCCTTTAGATGGAAGATAGATTTTCCTTTTTAGACTTAAGATAATTGCAGAAACAATGAATATTTTATAATTAGGCTGAAGTTTGAATTCCAGTTCCTCTGTTGTGTGACCTTGGGAAGTGACATTTCTTTAAACTCTATTTCTTCCTCTGTAAAATGGGATTATACCCCCCTTCGTTGGGTTGAGGTGAGGAATAAATGATTTACTGGATGTAATGCTTCTACCCTAATCCCTATCCCATGGTGCACATTTAAAAAAATTAGTTTTTCTTCTTCTTATTTTAAACCAATATTATTGTATTAATTTAAGTCAAGTTCCTCCTGTTTCAATCCTCCGAAGCATAGGTATAGTTCTAAATTGAAGAGCAGTCTTAGTCACCGTAGAGCATTTTTCTTTCTTGCCATCTCTGCCTCCTTACTTTGTCCTCCTTTCTGTCTTCCTGGTTGAAATGTAGAATTCAATGATTAATTCCCTGTATTGCTTTGCACATAGACACAAACATTCTCTGCTTGTTGAATAGTTGTATATGATCATCAAAAGGGGCAACTCTAATTTTTACCTATTGTGGAAAATGTCTTCTTCCTAGATAATGCTATAGAATGTTCAATATTGCCTCTCTAATTTCTCTAAGATTTTAATCATACCCTCTTTAACTCACTGCATCTCTTCTGTCACCAACTACCTTGTTTATTGAATTATCTCCTCAAAAGGATTTTTAAATTTTATTTCTTCTGTTTAGAACTTTTGAGCATCAAAGGATACTGTAAAGAAAATGCAAATACCCACAGAAGGGGAGAAATATTTGCAAATCATATGTCTGATAAGTGTTTAGTATTTAGAATACATAAGAAATCTTTCAAATCAACAATAAAAAGATAATCCAATTAAAACTTGGCAGAGGATTTGCATATATATTTCTCCAAAGAAAATATACATATGGCCAAAACATATGTGTACAACAGGCATCTGAAAAGATGTTCGATGTGATTAGACACTAGGGAAATGCAAATCACTACCACAGTGAGACACTACTTACATTCACAAAGATGGCTATCATCAAAAAGAAAGTAACAAGTGTTGGTGAGGATTTAGAGAATTAGAGCCCTCATACTTTTCTGGTGGGGACATAAAATAGTATAGTTGCTTTGAAAAATTGTTTCCCAATTCGACAAAAAGCTAAATATAAAATTACTATATGAGCTAGTTCTCGTCCCTCTATTGTGCTCCTGAACACTAGCACTTATTTCTTCTGCGTGACTCTATTTTTGTACCCACTGACTGGCTCCTCTTTATCTCTCCCTCCTCACTACGCTTCCCAATCTCTGTTGACCACCATTCTATTCACCACTTCCATGAGATCCTTTTTTTAGCTCCCTCATATGAGTGAGAACATGTGACATTTGACTTTCTGTGTATGGGTTATTCCATTTAACATAAAGTCCTCCAGTTCCATCCCTATTGTAGCAAATGACATTATTTTGTTAATTTTTATGGTGGAATAATATTTCTCTCTCTGTCTCTCTCTCTCTCTCTCTCTCTCTCTCTCTCTCTCTCTATATATATATATATATATATATATATATATATATATTTCCATTTTCCATTTTGTTTATCCATTCATCTGTTCATGGACACTTGAGTTTATACTCTTTGTTTTTATGAATAGTGTTACAATAAACATGAGAGAGCAGCTCTCTTTTTGATATTCTGAGTTCCTTTCTTTTGGATATATACCCAGCAGTCAGATTGCTGGATTAAAGCTTTTGATAGCAAAGAAAATAATTAATAAAAAAATAAAGAGACCTACAGAATGGGAGACAGTATTTGATAACCATTCAACTGACAGAGGATTAATTAACAGAATGTATAAGGAACTCAAACAACTCAATGCAAAAAAAATCTGATTTGAAAATGGGCAAAATAGACATTTCTCAAAAGAAGACATACAAATGGCAAAAGGTATATGAAAAAATATTCAATATCACCAGTCATCAGAGAAATGCAAATGAAAACTACAATGAGATATAATCTCACTCCAGCTAAACTAGCTGTTTTAAAAAAAAAAAGAAAATAAATGCTGGCGAGGATGTGGAGAGCAGGAGACAGTTGTACACCATTGGGGAATGTAAATGGGGACAGCCACTGTGGAAAACAGCATGGGGGGTTCTTCAAAACCCTCTTTAAAAAGTTAGAGTAAATTTTATAGTGTGTGAAACAAATCTCCATACAAATAATGTTATGAGATAACCAGTGATATAAGTCAGCCCAGAAGAACTAAATAATAGTATAATGTCCTAGTGCATATGACAAAATCATTGTTGAATAATATAGCACAGGTGGGAGCTCAATAAAAGTGGAGTATTAGAAGAAAACCTTGTGGAATAGAAAGCATTTGAGATGAATCTTAAAGCATAGGTAGAAATCAGTAAGAGAGAAAAAAGAGAAGAATATTACATGTCGGGGAATAATACCTAAACAGGATGAAAACAAACATTTTGTGTTCAGGAGCAATAATTGAATAACCAGGCCAGACTGTGGTTAAATTAGGGTGTAATGAGAAGGCAGTAGAGAAAAGTTAAAACCCATGTCAGGTCTTCTATATCTGTGGCATCTGGACTTCAATTGGTAAGCACTGGAGAGTCATTCAAGGTGTCTAAGTAGGGTTGTAGTGATTCTAATTAGTCGTTTGTAATGTAAGTGAAACAGCTGGAGCAATTGAGAAACTAGACCTAAATTGAAGGCTAGAAAGAAGAGAATTAGATTTTAGAGACATTTTAGAGTAGACAAAACTTAAAGTACATGAGGAACTTCATTAGATACAGAGTGAAAAAGGAAGAAATCAAACACATCTCTCAGCTTGGAGTATGGACGATGGGGGAGGAGGCAAATGGAGAGAGACAGGAAGCTGAAAAGGAGGTGCATGGGAATTGGACCACAGGCTCAAACTGGACCAGCTCTGCAGTTTTACATTGCAGATAGGAGATCATTATGAAATAATTTGCAAATACCCAGACATGCAAGCTTGGAAATCAGATGAGTAAACAGGATTGAAAATGCAATTACATAAATTAGTCACCTAAAATTGATAGAGTTATGGGAATGCATAAGAGTTTTGGGGGAAGGTGACACTTTGTAAGGAATGTGCACATTTGGTTGTCTGAAAAAAATGAAACTAGTGAAGATGAAATTGTGTATGTCTAAGAAAGTAGGAGAGAGACTTAAGAGTGGGCCATCTTGGAAGCTAAGGAAGGGCACGTTTCTCAAAAGGCAAGGAAGCAACAGGTCAGTGTGGTTAAAAACAAATCTCACAGAATTAGAATTGAGTAGAATCCACTGGATTCAACAATTAAGAAGTCATTGGCAGCATTTGGGAAGACAATTTTAGAAAAGTATTAGAAAAGACAGACTGTAACTCACTGAAAAATGTACGCTATATGAAAACATTCAAACTTGAACGAAGACTGCTTGTGAGATGTTTGGTTGTAAAGGAGAGGAGAGAGAGATTCAATGGTTTGCATGGGCATCTAGGCAAGCAGTTACCTTGGAATGGTGGGTGGTCTCAAGCCTATAGGCACAGCTAGATAAAAGGGCTACATTCATTCAGCAAATTCAACAAATTCTACCTCCCACGTGCTTGTTAGTAAGTGCTATGGATATAGGAGTAAACAACATAGACAATAATTCCTGCCTTTGTGAAGTGTACAGAATTTAGATACATTAGCCTCACTAGTGAGTACTCAAGAGGATGGTGTGGTTTAGACACTTCTGTTCACTTAGAGCTAAGGTTCATTCACATCACTTTTAATAACCCATTGACAATTGGGTGTTGTTAAATGTTCTTCAAAGCAATTCTTGTCCAACTTGGATGGAAACAACCACAACAGCCACTACAGTAGCAACAAAGGTATGAGGTGCAGCACCAATGACAAGAACAATATTGCTCCATGAACCAGGTGAGATCAAGGAAAAGAGAAGTCCCCAGCGCTAAAGCATCAGAAAACTCCCATTGTATAAATAACCCTGGCACCATTTTTCATCAACTTCTGCAGTAAGAGAGTTGCCCAGATGTTAATCCGCAACTTTCTGTGCTTTTATCTTTATAGGAAATGAAACTTGTTAAAGTTACACTTTTGCATTTTTGCAGGAAACAGCTGCAGTGAATCAGAGCTGATGAAAGGAAAAATGCATCACGAGATGGAGATGACAGAAAACTTTATTAATACATTAAATGTGACACAATTTTTCTTCTTTTAAATAAACTTGACAAATTAGGTGCTTGTCAAAAAAATTAGCTAAGATCCATTTAGGATATACTATTTTGCAGACCTTTTGTTTGCCAATGCAGAACTGCAAGAAATTCTCTTAAAGACTCTTAAGTTCTTTTGAAAATGTTTAATTAGGAAAGCTGCGAGAAAGACAAATTTTTAAAAAGGCTATCATTGAATGGGACAAAAAGAAGTAGACTTCAGCAGAATTGAGTTTTGTGCAGGCATTTTAGCATTGTAACCTAGGATGCATGCTATTGTTTAAATCACTAGTTTTCATGGCAGCTGTACTGATAAAAGTACTTCAGCTGAATTAAATTTAAAGGAGTTTAATTGAGCGATGAACAATGCATGAGATCAGGCAGCCTCCCGAGCCAGAGTAGGCTTGGAGACTCCGGCGCAGTCACGGGGTGGAAGAAGATTCATGGACAGAAAAAGAAAAGTGATGCACAGAAAATGGAAATAAGGTATGAAAACAGCTGGATTGGTTACAGATCGGCATTTGCCTTATTTGAACACGGTTCAAACAGTGGACTACGTTTGATTGACCAAAACTCAGTGATTGGCAGAAGTGTGGGCTACGGTCTGTTTATACCTCCACTTGTTACAGTTACAATGTACAGAAAAACCTGTAAACCAACCTTAAAATACGTAAAGCGGCAGCTTTAGACTAGACATGATTTAACTGGAGTTATCTGGGGAACTTTAAAAAATCTCGAGGCCTGATGCTAGCCCAGAGATTCTAATAATTACATCTGGGCTCAGCTTAGGCATCATGGCTTTGGAAAACTCCCACTTAATTCTAATGTGTATCCATTTGGTAACCTCTATTCTGGATTCCTTCTGTGGAGTCCAAAATATACTAAAACTTAAAGCCCAAACAGTGTGGAGTAAAGTTGTGTCCTTCTTTCTTTCCTTTATTTCCTTTCTTTCCCTCTTTTTCTCTTCCTTCCTTCCTATTTTTCCTTCTTTGTTTTGTTCTTCTGTTTTTTTCTTAACAACAAAGTTACCTATTTTTTCTTTGGTTGCTTGTGTCTCTGGTGTCATATTTAAGAACTCATTGCCTATTCTTATTCTAAGGTAACAAAATATATACCTATGTTTTCTCCTAAGCGTTTTATAGTTTTAGCTCCTACCTTTAGGCATCCATTTTAATTTTTGTGTATGGTGTGAGGTTGGTGTCCAATTTTATTCTTTTGCATGTGGCTATCCAGTTGTCCCACCACAATTTGTTGAAAAGATAGTTGTTTTCCCATTGAGTTTTCTTGGATCTTTACTGGTTATCTCTTAATACATATACTTATATCATTCTCAATTAGGCACTAAGATTTTTGAGGTCAGGGAGCTTCTTTTATCTTTATACCCCTCCATACATAACAGAATGCTTTACCCATAGCAGGTACCTGATGAATGAATGTCTCTTTCTCCAGCCAGATAGTAAGTTCTAAGAGGAGACAACGTACGTATTCTTGCTTAGCATTTTGAACTGCTGAGTAGGCTGAGGTCAATCGAGGATAATTGAAACTTTGCTTTGATTTTGCCACCACATGATTCTATTGTATTCATTTATTACCTGGTCCTTTTTAGCTCAGAACACACAACCAGGTTTTGCATAAAAGGAAACCCAGTGAAGGACTGAAAGACTTAACCTAGGAAAATTTCAGATTTGAACCCCTCCATCAGTGTTTTAGGTTATGCATCAAGAATTTAAAACAAATCAAATTTCATAAATGAACTCATGCTAAATGAATCTGAAGTAACTATTCCTGTGCATTGGATCTTCTACTATTCTCTTGTCAAAGTGAAATTAAAAATACACTTTCTGGGTTTCAAAAGGTGCTAGTACTTCCTACTGGTAGACTTTGACAAGACTTTAAATGTGAAGCTACATTTTGAATAAAAGAGAAAACATGTATCTTGCTCCTCATGATTTCTGTGCTCTGAAAGTGATTTGTAAAAAGAAAGAAAAGGAAATTTCCTACATATTCAATTATAGAGGAATGATATATTTATCTATATTGATTCATGAAATCCTAAGTTGAAATTAATGAAATTATGTATCAATAAGGAAAATATATATAATATACTGTTACATGTAAAAAGCAAATAATATGCAGTGGTTATAACTGAGTAAAAAACCATCCTGTTTGCCTGGGACTATCTTAGTTTTAACATTGAAAATCCTGTATCCCAGGAAATCCCTCAGACTCAGACAAACTGGGATGATTTATCACCTTATTATAAACAAAGATTATAAGAAAACCAGAAGAAAATGAAAAGAAGTTATGTCAGCCTCCTAGTCAATGAGTGCAATTGTTTTTTTTTTTAAAGTTTGTTTCCTTTGTGGATATAACATTATTTTTACAAAAATACAAATTGAGAGGAAAAACTGAGGCTAGAGAATGTATCTTCCACTTCTTAGCAAAGCATGTTTACTATTGGCCAATGCTATTATTTGATTCTATATTGCTAAAGGGGTAATCAGGGAGAAGATCATAGGAATTTTCATTCTTCTTTAATAATAGACATTAAAGGTGTCTCCTATTACAAGAAGTTATGTGAGGTCAGCAAAAACTAATTATTTTTATGACATACATGACTCAAAATTCATAGAGAACCATGGGTTTGGAGAGGAATCCTCATATATATTTCAGAAGTGGAAAAAAAATAAGATAGAAATAAGACCTTGTGTTTTTTGAAAGTTTTCTGATTTTCATTTTTTTCTCAAGCCTCCTCCTACCATGTCCTTTTCCTTCTTCTCTAGTTTCAGGCAAAATCACCTGCCATATATATCCAGTCATTGCCTGGAGTTCTGGGAGTAAGGAATCTATTATCAATGACCTATCCCGTGAACATTTTCTTTGGGAACATGTTTAAAATACATAGACATGAATATTTGATGAACTGACACCTCACATTTCAAACCTAGATTGGGGTTATGTAAATAGGAACTCAAAGGTGTCAGAACCTCCCATGGTCTAATGTTCCAAGAGTAAAGAAGAACAGAGAAACACCCATGTTGGAATCAGCTGTTGCAGAAAAGAATAAAAAGATACTTTTATTAATTTAGAATGAATTTTGAGAACTTTACATAGACAGAAATAATTTTTCTAATTATAGGGAATATCTTCCACTAGTAGTCTCTAAAAATGTAGAAATATCATAGGGAGTGAAAATTACATTGTCCCTTTACTGACCACAGTCTGGCAGCACTCATCATGTAGCAAATACCCAAATAATAGACTATGGATTATAGTGACTTCACCCCAGGTTAACATTTTTCTAGGAAAGGTACTAAGTAAGGTATATCTGAATTGAAAAGTAGGGCAGCTATTGCCTCAGATTTGGTATTTTAATTAGATTGCTTCCAAGTATGATATTCTGAGAATGTCTATAGCACATAGTATCTGCTTTATACAAACTACCAGTTAATTATATATTTATGATGCAAGTAGTTTTCCAAATGTGGTGAAAGTCTCAGCCTGTTTCTCCCCATGGGCAAAATCTGATTCTGATTCTCTTATCTCTTAGTGCTTGTTTAGTGCTGATCAGACTAAGTTCTTGATAAAACCTGTTGACTTGGTTCTCACAGTTTATGCAGACATTGAAGAGACAATTTGGTTATTTCAAACATCACATCTTATTTGAGTAAGAAGACCTGGTTATAAAACAAGGCTCTCATAATTACCAGTTGTGACTGTTGACAAGTTACCTTTTCTTGTTTACAAGTTATTTTACCTCTTTGAATTCCTTGTAAAATAGAGATAGGGATTCTTTCTTGATCATGGAATATCAAATGAAGTTATTTCCTGAAATACGTTGTCATCTGGAAATTATAAATACAACTAAGTGTTGATTATTATTTGAGATTTGGGTACCTCATTGTGGCATTTTCTATGGTCATTTTTTTTTCTTTTCTTGCATAAAGGCTAAAAAAGGTAGACATGCAATCAATAGCCTGGAGTGGGAGTTAGGAAAAGTTAAGGCAGAGACATGTCCACACAAGCTATGCGGTTTCTACGAAAAGCAGATGAGTATTGGCCATTTAGAGCTTCCCTCCCAGGGTGTGTTGACTCTAAGAATGTACCACAGTGTCAGCCCCATAGAAAGATAGATGGAATAGGTTCTGCATTGTTCCTAATTATTGTTATTTTTTATTGTCCTTAAAACGATGCAAAAGGGACTCTGCCAAACACGTAGATGTGGGGAAAAAAAAGTTTAGGGATATCACGGAGCAGTCATATATCCTTTCTATCAGGTACAGAGTCTCCCTGGTTGCTGATAGAGAAAAATGGAAAAACCTATCCAAGGACCAGGTTAGTAGGAAATCACATTCTGAAGCACTCATTCTGCCTTTTTTCAATGTAAGAAAGTTGCACAAAAGAATAATTACGACAATGCAAGCTGCTGCAATGGCTGCATTCTCTGAATGTAAGAGAGGAAGAGCTATGGGCACTCCATGCAGAGGCCAGATGGAGAAGTGGAGGGTATGTGCAGAGTACCTCAAGAAATGAAAGTCAGCATGTCTCCTGGAAGCTATGAACACTAATGTTTAAAAAAGGAAACAGAAAACAGAAGAAATCATTTAAGGGGAGCTGTCATTTTCTATTGGTGAGGATTCCTGATCTTGGGGAGGTTCTGGAAAGTTTGCTTCCATTTCTTCTTCTTCCTCTTGGATTGGAATAATTTCAATGTCTTCTTCATTCTTTGGTTGGGAAGATGTTTCAGTTAGTTCAACCACTTCTTTTATTTCAATGGCCTGTTCTTTTTTTTCTTCAGCTGACAGGAGAACTACGTTCTAGAACACAAAATTAAACAAAATATTCTTACCTTTTACCATTGGCACCTTTGTCAACAATCTCTAGAAACATTTATCAAGTCCCTCCTGGTTTTTATGCTACTTATGTAATTTATTATATGGCTTTAAATGCCAGGATTCATTTCTCGGGTGCTTAAATCCTTATTAATTCACTTATTAAAACTCAAGTCTGAGTAAATCTTCAAGGGCAGTAGACATTTACCACAGTGCCTGGAATGACCACGTGGTATTGAGAAAAGAACACTGCAGTAATAGAGGAGTTTAGCTTTTAGTTCTGATTTGCCTTTAGTGATTATAACTCTGGGAGAATAATTTTCTCTCTTTGATACTATTTTTCTTTAAATGCAAAATGAAGGAATTAGTGATGATTTCTAAATTCTATTTAACAGTCTGGTTCTGAAGCAGTTAGTAATAGATGTATTATTGGTATATTTTTATTTCCCATTTGTGGAACTCCTTTAACTTATTGTTTTGGAAGAGGAATTAGGTGAAAAGGAGGGAAGGGGTAATATTGAAAAATGAAATAAAAGAACTAGTGACTTTAGTCAGCCTTCAACCTTCAACCATTTTGCTTTTACACATTAAATACGGAATCATGAAATCAAGATGAAAGCCTGAAGTCAAGCAGGGATGGTTAGTATAAAAGACACACAGAAGCCAGGTGTGGTGGCTCACGCCTGTAATCCCAGCACTTTGGGTGGCCCAGGCAGGAGGATCACCTGAGGTCAGGAGTTCAAGACCAGCCTGACCAACATGGTGAAACCCCGTCTCTACAAAAATATAAAAATTAGCCAGGTATGATGGCGGGTGACCGTAATTCCAGCTACTCAGGAGGCTGAGGTGAGAGAATCGCTTGAACCTTGGAGGTGGAGGTTGCAGTGAGCCAAGATTGCGCCTTTGCACTCCAGCCTGGGTGACAGAGTGAGACTGCATCTCAAAACAAACAAACAAACAAAAATGTAGAATGTAGAATTGTGGGTTCTAACTACAGACTTATGTGAAATTTCAAGGCATTGTTCCATACTATTGATATTATTTGCTTTCCAGAAATATACCAAGACCATTTTTTTAAAAAATCAAGCTCCTAGTTTCAAAGTCTCATCAGATTACATTCTCCATAAATGATCTTTTGTGGAGGTGGATTTTTTTAGAGGAAGATTGTGGTCAGAGGCGCTGCTACTTACAGATTTGGGTCTGGAGCACATTCTTTTCCATTCATTCTCAACAATGCCAGCTATTACAAGCTCCTGGAAGAAGGCAAAGATCAGCATCACTGAAAAAATCCCCTGAAAAACAACAGAAGAATGAGGGTTAAAATGTAATAATGGCACAAAGAACATTCTTAGTGTTAAGTAAGTTATTGTTGACTATAATTGAATGATTCAGAGATCAATTCTTTAAACAAGTAATGAATTCCTAGCTGTGAGAACTGCTAGTACAGGAGACAGCATCCTTATAACCCTAACTCTTAGCACAACTTTCAGCACACAACAGATGGTTAATGTGTATTGCTGATAGAAGATAAGGTATAAATAATCAGTTGAAGAATCCATTCTATACAGGAAAGGTGAGTCTCAAATTAAATTGTATTCAGTCTTAGGTGGTGTGGCATCATGCCAAGGAGACCTCTTTATTCTTGGGAAATGCATTTTTTTGTCTCCTTCAAACTCTACATTTAGAAGTCCTTGGGCAAAAGATATTCATAATATCTTAGGTATTTCTTCAATGCTAATCTTACTTAATCAAAATAATGACAAATATTAATGTCATTAATGATGCTGGCAATAATTAATGTTAAAGCCAATGCCTGTATAGCAATTCTGTGTACCAGGCACTGTTCTAAATGCTTTGCAGATATTAACTGACTTATTCCTTAGAACAATCCTATTAAATAGTGTTACCATCCTCATTTTACCATTGAAGAAATTGAGGCAGGGTGTGACTAAAATGCTTGCCCAAAACTACATAGGCAGTAACTAGGAAACTCAGGTAGTCTGGATCCAGAGGTAATTCTCATAATAAACAAGTCATCCTTCCTCCCTGGAAAGAAATCCAATTTCACACTTACCAAGAACACTTACCAAGAACAGAGTTTGTATGCTGTAACAGTATTGCATAGATGGAGAGTTTTTCTCAGAGGGATTAACTGGTTCACAGTTGTATATGTTAATAGTTGGCGTGTAAGCTCTAATAAGATTCAGACTCTCCATTTTTAAAAAATGGGAAAGTTTAATATTAAGTATGTCCATGATTGAAAGAATCATTCCAGAAATGGCAGCAAAGAGGCTCAATGAATTAATTATCATTTTTCCTTTGACCTGAAATGGAGACACAGAATTATTAATTAGGTTTGATTTTCCTTTGGAAAACATAATCTGGGAAGGAATTCCAGATGCCACTCCCCTGACTCACAAAGCAACTACAACTAAATATACTGAAGTTCTCTCAGTTGTTTTTAGCCTCTTTGTCACTATAAAATAAAATCATTTTATGCCATTACCATACATTCATTTTATAAAAGCAAAAATTCTAGGAGTAACCCTTGATTCTGTATCTTGTATCCTTGCACTTCCTTCACTGCCACTGCCACCATCCTAGTAGGCATTCAATAAATATTTGTTGAATAGGTGAAGATAAATATGCTTCAGTTTATTATCTTCCTTCATACATAGGTAGA
Organism: Saimiri boliviensis; assembly: GCF_048565385.1. Taxonomy (NCBI): domain Eukaryota; kingdom Metazoa; phylum Chordata; class Mammalia; order Primates; family Cebidae; genus Saimiri; species Saimiri boliviensis. The sequence goes on along the minus strand of NC_133454.1, from coordinate 119,638,560 downwards.
GGGAAGAGAGAGAAGAAGGTTCTTGTATCACACTTCAGTGGGATGGCATTGCGAAGTACAGGTTGGGAAGGTTCAGATAAGAACCATCTAGATCTGTACTATCAAATACATGGAAATAAAAAGCAGAAGCAACAACAGTAACAACACCTACTCCCTGCTGACGTAGGCTGCAATCAGCCCCAGTCAATCATCTTACAAAACACAATTAGGGCTGATGTCTTTTGAGTGACATAGGTAAGAGAATATCAGTGTGGATGTTTTACCTTACAGGGACAATAAAAGGTTGAAACAGGAAATTATATTGACAAGTACCATAATGGTATGGGATTATTGATTATTATTTTAGGCTACACATATTTCATTCCTGGCTCTATGGCCTACCCGTGGTAAGTCAGTAGGTCTGGCTGTATCTGCAGAATAATTTAATTTTCATAAAATTTTTTTCCCCTCAAACTGAGTTTGTCAGACCACTTTAAGAGAGGAACCACCTTAATCCACGCATTCCCTCATTGATTATAAAAGTGACTCAGTTTAGTAAGTAAGAGACAGTGATGGGGGAGGATTTTTGGGGGAGCAAACTTGCTGGTAAGCCCTTTTCATCCATACAGCATCGGCAGCTCTGTAGGCCAGTTTCTTCTGAATGTAGACGAGTCCCTAGGGGTTTTATGAGCAAGACCACAGTGTAGCACCTTATAGCCTCTGAAGCACCATCACACACACTACTGCATTTCTTTTCCATTGTGAGGTCACATGCTAGCAAGGACTGTTACTCCTGCTTTATAGGTGAAAAGTCAGAGGTATGTAGAGATAAACTGACTTGTTCAATGTTACACCCCCAAAATAGCTAGAATTTGAATCAATCATGACATTGATCAGATAATTTTCTGAAATGTTGGTCTGGGAGAAATTGCAGGGCTTTCAGAGAGGTCTATTATTTTCACACAGCATTTAACATAAGACTGTAGGTACAGTTTTCATGGATCTGTTTTTAGTTCTGTTTCCATGAACATCCTTCAGATAGACCTCACTTGTAAGTTTTTCATGAATAAAATCACAGTAACATCATGGATGGTCTTTGCTTTATGGGCTGAGAGTCTGTGTCACGTCAGCTCTTTAAGCCTCTCAGTTTTTGACCAAGAAAATAGGTACTTCTATGACACGTGGGAAAGAAGGACATACGGTTACTTGCCAAACTCTTCCTGGAGTTTTTCTCTGTTGCTGCCAGGAGTGATCCAGAAATAATATACTGTAAAAAGAGAGGTGAGGGAGTTGGAGAGGAGGTGGGCAAAGCAGGAGAAAGGAGAGAGGGAGATCACTTTTTAACGTTGAGAACTGGTCAGAAGCCTGTACTTTCAGCAACTGTCACACAACTATCCACCCATTTTTATCAGGTTTATTCATTATTCAGCAGTCATATTTCTCCTTTATTCAGGCTCAATAACACTCTATTCATGCCTTTTACTCCATCATCTGAGGAGCTGTGACTAGGAATATAATAAGACCAAAGAGACAGAACTCATATTTACTAATCAGTCCATACTCACACCATGAACTTAAAAGTTTTATTTTTACTTTTTCTTTGTTTTTAATTTGTGGAGCTGCTCTTTGGGTTCACAGTGACTTAGATGACTCTGAGGCCCTCTGACGGGTGAACTGATACAGAAGGCAATAGCTGACCTGAATGGCACAGGCACGCCATTAAAACACTGGCTATTACAGGAAATGATGACGACTATTGCTCATCTTCCTTTTCTCACGTTCAGGCTGTAGAATGGAGGAAACTCTTGTTCTAACCCATCTCTACTTGTTTGGAACATTTTAATCCTGGACTTATCTTTATAGTGGCAACTATGAAAAGTGTCATGGGGAAATATACATCACTGTCCTACGTGCCGCACCCAGACAGGGTTACAGATTTGGAAAGCATGTATATAAAACAGCCAAAAGAGTGCTGCTCTGTTGATAAATAAAATGAGATGGATTTGGGATGGGACGAATTTCACCAGGTACCACAGTAACTAAACAGAATTGTAGGGAAGAAGGAGTAGATGGGAGGAATGGATGCTCCTGCTCCCTCTTGCTTTCCAAAACATCTTGCTATCTAGTCCAAATGTCTAGTGCCACCCTCCCAACCAGAACTGCCTTTGGAGAGTTCTTGCTTTGGAAAGTCCCTGTGAGATCCTTGCAGAGCCTCTTACCCTGAATTCACATGAAACAGGACCACTGACTCAACCATGGTGGGATTTATACTCAATTTGGTCACCCTCTCTTCTTAATTACTTTAACCCAATAATATTTCCTACTCATATATTTCCCTCAACTCAGAAATAATCTGGCATATCCCTGTGGAGCCTTTTAACATTTTTGCTTGCACCATTTCCCAAATGACTACCATTCATTTACTCACCATAATGCCTCCCCAGAGAGGATACCACACAGTCACACAGATGGGTGCATACACCCCTGCTGGGATCATCAGAAGACCCCCCAGGGCAATGTGGAAGAGCCCATTCATAATCTGGGCAGCCTGGGGAAAGAAGAAAGGCAGTGATAGATGAGCTGAAAGCATCACTGCTATCAGGGAAAGGCAAGGTTGGAAGACATGGCTCCTGACTTGGAGCTAGGAGGAATACCTAAAGGAACCAGTTGGAGGTGCCAAGAATTTTGTATTTTTCTTGTTTGAATCTGTTGCCTCAACTACAAGTGACATTTCCAGGGAGCAGGTATGCCTGGGGTTCTGGAAATGGACTGGGATTGGAGACCCCTAAATATACAAGCCCCAAAACCACAAGGTGACCTAAGGTCACCCAGAGGTGATCCAGGTGATAACTCCTCTGATGCAACCCTGATTTGGCCCACTGTGTCAGACATAAAGAACACATCAAGTTGGATCCCAGTTCTTCAAGTTGGATTGAATTCTGTATGTGACCTACAGCATCAGCTTCTGTTGGCCACAGAATCCCTATGACATGGGGCATTGAAGGCAACTGACTTACCCCCAAAGCCTTAGATTCCCTCAAGAAGAAGCTTTGCGTGGGACCCACCGATGAAGACATCCTCCCCAGGATTGGTTTTGGACCAGGTTGCGTAGCAATAAGGCCTTTCATTGGCTCTGCTGGGAAAGTCCCATTTACTGAATTTCTGGGTGTTGTCATTTTGCTCTCAAAACTCCTAAAAATAAAACAAATAGCAAAGTGAGGAAAGCAAGAACAAGATTTTTGGCAATTTTACCTTGTGTCATGCAGCTGAATTCTTCTCTCAGCTTTTCCTCCATGAGTGTCATTGAGGGTAGACATGGCCTCTTCTGTGGGACATCAGATCTGAGGCAAGGCCTACTGCTGAGTTCTGAGAAAGGGTGTGGAGAGGTTGCCTTAGGCAAGTACATATGGACCCAGGAGTCCTTGCCAGTGTTTCTGGCAACTGGGTTTGGGGCACACTTTATCTTCGTAGAGAACACCTTGCATATATGACTGCATGTCCTCTTTGTTTCTTATTCCTGGATGCTTTCTTACGCTTTAATATTGGAAAATGTATTTTCTATGGACTTGTCCTTCTGCTTATCTGCCTTTGTCCATTATGATGGGCTAGAGGCAACACTGCAGAGTATCGTGAGGACAATATGTAGAAGCAGGAGGGGTCGATTCCAGGCCTCCCTCTGTCTCTAACTCTGCCACCTTGTGCAAGTCACATCAAGAAGGCTCTCTAGTCTGGGTGCAGTGGCTCACACCTGTAATCCTAGCACTTTGGGAGGCCAAAGCAGGCGGACCACCTGAGGTCATGAGTTCAAGACCAGCCTGGCTAACATGGTGAAACCCTACCTCTACTAAAAATACCAAAATTAGCCAGGCATGTTGGTGCACACCTGTAATCCCAGCTACTCAGGAGGCTAAGGCAGGAGAATCGCTTGAACCCAGGAGGCAGAGGTTGCAGTGAGCTGAGATCGTGCCACTGCATTCCAGTCTGGGCAACACAGTGAGACTCCATCAAAAAAAAAAAAAAAAAAAAAAAAAAAGGCTCTCTAATGTGGTGAGATTGTGGCCTCCTGAGTCAGATTGCCTAGGTTTAAATAGTGATCCCTCTATTTGCTCTGAGATGTTGTGCAAGTTCTTTAAATTCTCTGGGCCTTAGGTTCAACTGTAAAGTGGGAATCATAATTCTCGTGGGCCCCTATAACATTTAACTGGGCTCATGGTCTGTGCATGGCTAGTGTCTTTTTGTTCAGGTGTAGCCCAGATGTCAGCCCCTAGAGAAGCTACCTTGAACCCTCAGTCTACAACATGTACTCCTGTTTGCTCTGTTTTACAAAATCCTATTTTATTTGCTTCATGGCATTGATCACTGTGGGAAATTACCTGATTTATTTACCTGTCTATTGTCTATCTTTCCCCACAAAATCAAAGTTCCATTAAAGTAGTGATTTTGTTCTCTCTTTTTCAGTATCTAAAATATTTCTTGAATTTAGTTACTTCTTAATAAATATTACTGAAAAAATAAATGTATGCAAGGAACCCATGTTGGAATAGTTATTTTTGTTGCTATTCTTGTTCTTCTTTGTACCTTACTGAGCATTCATTTCTATTTTATCCTTCTGTAAAGAACAATAGGCCTCTCTGAGATGCTGTAAGACATAAATAAGTTAACGTATGCAATTGTGCCTATTACAAAAGAAGAGTGTGGTAAATACTATTTATCAGTTTTCATGATTTATTCATTTCTGAAGTGAGAAGTCAATGAATAAGGTCTTTTCCAGCTCAAACATTTTAAGATCCTGTTCAACCTTCATCTTGGGTTTCCTTAGTATTCACTTGTGTATGTTACCCACTTATGTGGACTCTATTGGATCTTTCCTGGAATCTGAAAATTCCGCTTTTGGGGACACACCTTTGATCTTGTCTTTATTGATTGTGAGTCACGTAAGATGTCTTAGAAATCAAGACTGTCTATCCAAGTCACATATCTTACTGAAGCCAGTGCCACATCCCCGCCATTAGACCACAGGCTGAGGTATATCTTACTGAAGTCAATCAGAGCTGAGTGGCTGCAGGTGTGCTGTAAAACAGGCAGCTAGTAGTTACTCACATTTGTACCTGTTTTAGAGTTAGAATTAAATTTTACACATGGCATCTCATCTGAGCCTTATAGGATTGGCAAGGGGTCAATCATCACTCTGTTTTATAGAAGGGAAAACAAGGGCATGGAAAAGTTAGGTTACTTGTTCCAAGTTAGATAATTAGTAAATATTTATTTGTTTGTTTCCATTATAGGGTCTCGCTCTGTCACCCAGGCTGCAGTGCAGTGGCATGATCACAGCTCACTGCAGCCTTCACCTCCTGGGCTCAGGTGATCCTTCTGCCTCAGCCTCTGGAGTAGCTGGGACTACAGGCAAGTGCTACCACACCACATAATTTTTATATTTTTTGTAGAGATGGAGTCTTGCCATGTTTCCCAGGCTGGTCTTGAACAGCTGGATTCAAGCAATCTGCCCACCTCCACCTCCCAAAGTATTAGGATTATAGCTGTGAGCCACCATGCCTAGCGAGTAAAGATTTAAAATTAAGACTTGAACTGCTCAAATGAGGAATCCAGGGTATCAGGCTGCTTTGTCTACTGTGAGAAACAGGAATTCGGCCTTTCCCTTATGAAATCCTCTTTTCTCCCTCCAATATATGGACTATTTGAATAACTATAAATTAATTGAAAATTATTATCTGTTTGGGGCATGGGCTAGTGGGAAGACAAGAAACTTTGGTTTTTCTCACTTGATTTTGCCCCTGACCTACATAGCTAGATGTCACATGGTCCTGGGGATCTGCTTTGTACCACAAGCTACCCTGTAAGACTGCTAACAAAAAGAAATGTTTTAATATAGCTCACTAAAGAGTTTGCAGACTGATTCTGGTCACTAGGTAGGATTTCTAGAGCTAGTGCAAACCTCAGAAACCATTCTGTTCATTTCACAAATGAGGAAACTGCAGGCTGGGTTTAGAATCTGCCTTGGTAAAGACCTCATACTTAGCAACAGAGCCAAGTTAGAACGCAGTCACCATGTCTCTGATGTTGATGCTTTTTCAGCTGTACCACAGGTGAGTCCAGATAATTATAGTTGTTTACTGAGAACCTACTATATACTAGGGATCTTGTATATGGTATTGCTAATTCGGTCAACACCTTCCTAAGTAGGCATTTTGACTACTTTTTGCAGATGTGGAAATGGAGATTCAGAGAGGTTATTTTTCCCAAGGTCCTATGGAAAGTACAGAATGAGCTGGGAGTCACTACACTACGTCCCAGAAGGGTAATTTTAGTGAAGATAACTAAAATGCAATGGTCGTAATTGTTTGAACTGAAGGAGATGATTGGACTGCCATTGTTTTAATTTCATTTTATTCATCAACTGCTTGATTAAAGCTGTGTCTATATTATTGGTGAGAGAAACCTTTTCTGTAAGCCAGTTCTACCTGGGCTGTGCCTGTTGTGACTAATGGCAAGAATAACCATGAGGGCCGTGTGTGTGTGTGTGTGTGTGTGTGTGTGTGCGCGTGTGCGCACGCGCGATATTTTCTCTGTTAAAATGGTATCTCATGATGACAACTATATTTCTACAAGCCTTAAATATTTGTATGAAATAGTTTATAAACAGAAACATGAATGTTTTCTCTATTTTTTATTTTTTATGGAAACTATTGCTCTGTCATATATATATCTGATATATATGAGAGGTAAATATATAAATTGATTTATGGCATTGAATGCCATAAATCTGATATATATATATATATATATATATATATATATATATATGAGAGGTAAATATATAAATTGATTTGTGGCATTCAATGTTTTTGTTTATATGTTTAGTTCTAATGAAAAACTTTCATTTCATGAGAATTTATAAAAGAATAAAACTAGCCCACACACTCCTATGGAAATTGTAGATTCACACAGTTTTGCCTTATCGTTAAAATAAATTGTTCACAATGACTTAGTGCCCAATGCACAGCTATGCTCAAAGATTAGTTGGTAGATTAGTAGGAGTTATGGACCACATTCACCAAAATATGATAACAATAAGATTTTACATTTGCTGGTGCCAAAATCAGAATGGATATTAAAATCAGGACTCAGGTTATCACTCAGTACCCCCATTTAATTACTCAAACTAACTCCTGCAAATATATATATATATTTAATCATTTTTAAAGGCACCCTTGTTTTCATGTGCATCCACTGAAGAAGAATCTCACAGCCTTCATGGGTTTTGGTGTGAATAGACTTTTATGTCCACTAGTACCATCATATGCTGAGAAGTTTAAAACTGCCTCACTTTTGTTACCTCCCCTTCCTTACTTGCCACTCAAAATAGCTTTGCGTTTTTATCCTTTCCGGCCTCCCGTGCACTTATCTCCGAGGAAGAATGCTGTTGCTTCCCTTTCCTCTGTGCTTTTCAGCGCTTCTCAGTCCACCAAGCTGTCAGCCCTTCCAAGAAATTATTTCTTCTTTGCACCTTCAGTCTCAATTTCTGACGATACGTAGCAGACAGAGTTACTCCCAGCTCTCTTGCTTGCTCCTCTTGTGGTTTAAGGTTAGGATAATAGTTGCCTTCCCCATTTCAAAGTATCATTTTAGGAAAATGAGATAATTTGCAATTGATAAGATGCTAAATGTTCCTTTTATGACTAAAATGTACCGCGGTGTCCCTGAATCCCAAAACCCTCTTCTTTTAATCTAGCAATGTCCTTAGTCACTGCCCAGGCTCCCTTTTTCTTCACCGCAGCTTCTTCAAAGCTGCTACCCACTCTCTTCCCTCACCTCCTCGCCACCCACTCACTCTTCAATGCTTTGCAACTAGTTTCCGCCAGTCACTGGACTGAAACTGCTCTTTGAGGACTGTGCTGCGAAGTCAGTGGTCTTTTCTCAGGCCTCGTTCCTTCAGACTGTTTTATTGTTTCTCCTGCTACCCAGGCTTAGATAATTGGGACCACATTTCACATCAGCTCCGTCATCTCTCACTCCATCTTCATCTTGGCTATTGGTCAGTCAGTGGTCAACAAGTCGTCAAGTCATGCCATTTCTACCTCTGCAGCACATATTGCACGTGGGTCTTTTTTCTATATCCAGTGATACCTGTGAGTTTCTAATTTCCATTCATGATTTAGCACACAACTTTTGCTTTTCTGCCTTCAGTCTTTTTCTTTTCTAATCCACTGTCTACAAGGGTGCTATGTCAAGCTCCTGATCACTGCTTTGAATGATGCTCTTCCTGAGCTTGGACTCCTTTGCTGGCTTGTCATTGCCATGTGATCCCTCAAGGCCTTTGGAATTCAGCCCTGTATGACTTTCCAGGCTCATATCCCACCATTCCCATCAGAGCCACTGGTTTAGACATGTTCTCTACCTTCTTCCCTGAATCCTCTCAACTTTGAAGTGCTCCTTCTCCCTCTCTCTTTACTTTCAGTCCAACTCTTGTTAGATATGCGTATCACTTGAGGGCATTCCTGTTCTCCTAGCCTGATTGCAAGGAATTCTTCAGAGCTCCCAGCTCTTTGCTTTCCTTGCTAAACACCAACTACTTTCTTCAGAGAATCCTGCGTTCTACTAGACTTGCATAAGGAACCTGTTTTCTATGTGCTATGAGCTCGGTAATGTTAAACTGAACATCAAGCTACTTCCTCAGGGCAGGTTTACAAATGCTTACAATGGCCAGGTGTGGTGGCTTATGCCAGTAATCCCAGCACTTTGGGAATCTGAGGCAGGTGGATCACCTGAGGTTGGGAGTTCGAGACCAGCCTGGCCAACATGGCAAAACCTCCTCTCCACTAAAAAATTAACAAACAAACCAACACACACACACACACACACACACACACACACACACACGAATGCTCACAATGCTGGATTGAAAATTTCTTCTCACCAGATTCTCCATGAGATTAACCCATTATATGGGAAACAGGGAAAGGGAATCACTTATATAGTGGGTTCAGGAAACAGTAATGACATCAATCCTTCTTTTCTTTCATTAGAGCTCCCTCCTATCTCCAGTCTCCAGTGCCCCCTCTCACTCTTTGTTTCCTATGTAACAGATTTGAGGAAGGATTTTGTGCTCAACTTGGTGTCCACAAATCTCCTCCAGATAATGTGAGCCTGTAAAGCCACCTATACATCTAGGTGTATTTACATTTAATGTAGACAAAAGCATTTAAGGGAAGAGGAATTGGATTTTTTTTTCATTATGGCTATCACTGATTGTTTTCTCATTTGGTATTGGGAAGGCCTAAGGGATTCTGGATTTTAGTTATAATTTTCATAATGCAGTGGGTATTACCATTGCCTCCATTTAACAGATGAGAAAGCTGAGGCTTTAGAGGTTTAACAAATTTGCCCCAGTTATATGGCTTGTAAGTGGAAGACCTCCAACAGTTTAGAAACCATGATTTAATCTATATGTTGCAATCTACTACTTTTGTGGAATGATTCACAGTTGACTGCAGAGGGTAATTGTAGAGAGGGAGAGTGGTTAGAGGAGTGAGTGGGAAGCAAGCCTTGATATAATCGCCCCTCCTTAAGTCATAGAACTATTAGGAAGCCTGACTAGGGAAACTAGAATTAAAACCAAGAACCTCCAGTCTTCAAAACCATTCTATACCTTATCCATCACCTCCTTTAAGTCATTTAAAGAAAGCAAATTGATTCCTTACCTGTGTCTCTAAGGCCTCAAGTCTCAAGGGCTGATTTGGATGTTAGCGGTGGAGTTCAGTGGGTGCTGCTAGTATCTCACGCACACTGGAAGGGTGAGTGAGATAGTCCAGGCCTGGGGATGAAATCGCTGATAGATATCAGGTGACAGGAAATCAGTGGCTTCCGCGACCTTGAGCTTCGCTCCGATTACTTTGGTTTAACACTTAACCAAAGTTGAAGGAGGTACAAAAAAAGTTCCTGCCTTACCAGGTTTCACTTCTTGAAAAAGACCCCAGGGGACTGCCTGGCCTGGTTCATGCTACCTTAATTAGATAACTTCTGCAGCCCCCACCCTATAAGCAGGTGTGGATGGTGGGTCCCTAAGGACAAGAAAGAGTCTAGAAGTTGGCCAAAGATGGGCTGTTAGCACTGACTTTTACCTTCTTGCCTCACTTTTAGGGCTGAGTAGGTGTGGAGGGGGCATCCATGCAGAGATTCAAGAATCATGGAGCCTGTACTCTAGGGAGCACTGTCCTTAGGGGTCTCCAAATAGTGTCCTCATTTGCTCACACTCAGATTTCTGATGAACCACGTCTGTATCTCGTGTCAGATTTAGCAGAAATGGCCTAAAAATATACTTTAGTGCGGTAGAACATGTACCGAGCTACTCAGAGCAAGAATTAGCCTTCATATTTGGAGATACACATTGAAATAGCACTTTTACTTCTGAACCCACCTTTTTCTACCATCCATCTAGTTCCCTTGTGTCCCTCTCTTTTTAAAACTAGTCTGGAGCTTCAGGGTCATGAAGCCCAGTACAAGCTCAAGTGGGGAAATGGAAGAAGTTGGTGGTATCAGGAGAGTCTAGATATTTGGGAAGTGAATCAAAGTTTTGCCCATAGATGTTGCCATCTTTCTCCCCCTACAATATTTAACTTTTATGTTCATATGTTGGATTTTTAATTACGTTTTAATTTCCTTGCTCATTGCTTTATTGTTTTAGAGACTCAGAGCTGTAGTGAGGTAACTATTTGTTCATTTAATCTAAAAGGATGAAATATGGCAGGCATCTCTGTTGCCTAATCTGAGGTTCATTCCTGTCTCTCTCTTTCGTCTTTCATCTCTCCTCTCTTTCTCTTTTGGTCTCTCTTTTTAAATTTAAGACAGTTTGGAACCATGCAGTTAGATCCACTGGGTAGAAGTCGTTCTGGGGAGGCTAATTGTGGTGTGATATTAAGAAATATGCCACCTTTTCTTTTTCTTATCATTGGAGTGGTTCATTAGAAGAACTGGCTACCATTTGAATAGAGAATTTAATGTCTTCAAGAATATTCAAGTAAAAGCCATGCAGTCACCTCTCAGAAATGCTGTAGAGTGAAGGAGAGTGGGGACAGAAGATCCAGCATCCATTGAACATTCTAATTGCGGGTCTGTGTATACCAGCTGAAATGCTTGAGTGGTTGGCGATGGAATGGCCATTACTTAGGGTCTGAGCTGTGGATGATTGTGAAACCTGAGGTTTGAGTCCAGGATGATGGGGTGGTTAGAGGCATGCGCCTTCATTTTAGTTGACGTGGGAACAGAGTCAGAACTTGGCAAATGTGTGGCAGCAAAGGGGCTTGAGTTGTGGCTGCACAACCTGGTCTTTTGCATCCTTTTCTCCGTTTGAGCCCTGTTTTTTCCCCAGTCAGTCTCGGGCTGTTTGCTACTTTGTGCCCGACAAGATAACTTAAGGTGGCTCTGCATATGATTCTTCCCAAATAAACTTGAATTTGAATTGGTATTAATACATAAATGTTTACCTTATCTTTGCTGATTTTGAATGATCATTATTTTAGTGCTTGAGTGTGTTGAAATTCCCACTACAATTTGGATTTGTCAATAGCATCTTATTTGACGTATCACCATCACCCTTCCCCTAAGGTTTGAGACTATTTTATTAGTTTAATAACATATTTAAAATACTTCTCTTTGAATTAAGCCTATTTTTATTGTCTAGTGGCCTTGTTTCCAAAAGACAATCTCTTTCTTAAAGTCTGCATAAAGTATTCCAACTTATATCTAGTTAGTATTTTCCGGATGTGAATTTCCTTTTTATTCCCTGCATGTTCTAGCACTCCAGGTTTTTTTTTTTTAATCCTCACCCTCTTTTATGAAAACTATAGCTACATCATCATTTGTGTCCTTGCCTTACTTAGCCATTGTCTCCTTATCCCTCGAAAACAGGATCAGTTTTTCTGATTGTCGTGTCCCTGCCAGTGCTGAGAAAGAATGATTCTGTTTGGCTCTTTCTTTCACCCAGGTGATCATCACCAGCCTCTCCAATATTAGGAAGTAACATTATGCCATGTTCCCAACTGCTCAGCAAGGCCCTGGCACACAAAATTATCTGCTATTGGAGGGTTTTAGGGTCAGAGAATTGGTAAGGGAGACACAGGGTTCCTCAGAGGTGAGGCTAAAGATCTAATTGCAAATAGAACTTGGTTACAGGTCAGAAAATCCCACTGCTGCACTTATAATTCATACTAAGGTAAATGTAAATTCAAGTACTTAAGAAACTTATGGTTTATAGGATCATCTTTCTGTTCTGAGGGACTACTTCCGTTTGAAACAGCTAGGAAGGTAATATTAGTTGAATAATTGCGTATATTTGAAGAATTGTCCACAAAAAAGTCTTAAAACACATATAATATTGATTCTGTTTTATAATTGTGGAAACTAAAGTTCAGGAAATGGAGGAAGCCAGCCCCAAGTTGCAAAGCTGGTAAATAATAAAATGTGATGTTGAGAGCAAGAAAATCTAAATATAAATTTTCAAAACTACCATTTACTAAGGGATTTTTAAGTTCCAGGCACTGATAAAATCACTTTCCACATTCCATTTAAGGTTCACAGTAAACCCAATAGTTAGGTATTATTATTATTGCATTCTAGTCTCAAAATTTTAAGCCCACAAAGATTAATTTGTTCAAGTGACACAGCTTTAAATGGCAAAACATTTATTATTGTTAGTTTTAAGACATAAAAATGTCTAATGTACTCCCACGTGCAGACTCCTGGATCATTCCATTTGCTTTTGTTATGTGGGAATATAGCTGAAAAAACAAAATGCAATTATCTGGCCTCACAGTTATTGAAAAGATTTTTTTCTCTTATGCACTAATAAATATGCTATCATTGGAGACTGATATGTAATAGAAACATTTTTCTGCAGATGTTGACTATAAAAATATCATTGTATAATAAAAATTTATTGAAAATAATGATGTCCATTTGCTTTCTCAATTATATTTCTCAAAAAATTAAATAATATAGGCCAGGCATGGTAGCTCACGCCTATAATCCCAGCCCTTTGGAAGGCTGAGGTGGGCAGATCACCTGAGGTCAGGAATTAGAGACCAGTCTGGTTAATATGGCCAGACCCCATCTCTACTACAAAAATTAGCCAAGCATAATAGTGCATGCCTGTAATCCCAACTACTTGGGAGGCTGAGGCAGGAGAAACACTTGAACCCAGAAGGCAGAGGATGCAGTGAGCTGAGATCATGCCACTGCACTCCAGCCTGGGTGAGAGCAAGACTCCTTCTATAAATAAATAAATAAGTGATAGAGTATTTATAACAGTGAGACAAAAAACCACATATCCACAGCCATGATTAGAGATGCGAGAGTGTCGCTGATACCTTTGAAGGCGCTCATGTCATCCTTCCCCAAGCCACCCTCTTTATCAGAGCTCACCATTATACTGAATTTGGTGTTTTTCACTCTCCTCCTTTTCATTTTATTTAGTCTTTCCACATGTGTTTATATTTCACACAACATATTGCTTAGGTTTTGTGTCTTCTAATCATTATTTAGGTAGAATTAGTAAGGTGTTCTTATGTGACTTGCTTTCTTTTACTCAACATTAAATGTGTAAAATTCATCTTTGTCGATTTGTGTCAAGTAATGTATTTTTACCAATATGTGATCCTCCAGTAGAGAATGCAGCACAATTGATCTGTTCTCTGTCCATGGACATTTGAGGTGTTGCTGACAATCCTGCCCTGAAAACATTTGTATGTGTCTTCCATTGCACATGTGCAAGAATTTCTCTTTTGTATATTAACTAGCAGTGGAAGTTGGGTGATAAAGTATGTGTATCTTTACCTTTACTGGGCAATTAGTTTTTAAAGTGGTTGTCTTCATTTAGACTTGTACCATCGTGGTAGGAGAGTTCCTTTTATTCCATAATTACTTAAGAAATAGAATGCTTTTCATATGTTAACTTTTGTTTTCCTCTCCTGTGAAATGGCTGTATATGACTTTGGAGTAATTTTTCATCAAGTTGTATTTTTCTATAAATGTATAGTAGGATTTTATATATTCTATATCACCTTATTTTTGTTGGTTATTTGTGTTACTTAAAGGCTTTGATTTGTAGCTGCTCTTGTCACACTTATAAAACATTCTTAATAACAACCAAGTTGGATGTATCAGTTCTTTCTGGTACTATTTATGTTCTGAGATCTGTTTAAGAAATTTTTTTACTACCTTGACCTCACAAAAAATTCTTCTACCTTTATTTTTAATAATTTTAACTTTTTAAAAAATAAATTTTATTTTAGGTTCAGGGGAACATGTGCAGACGTTTTATGTAAGTAAGTGGCATATCACAGGAGCTATATATATAGGTAATTTTGTCACCCAGGTAATAAGTGTGGTACCAAATAGGTAGTTTTTTGATCTTCACCCTCCTCCCATCCTCCACTATCAAGTAGGCTCCACTGTCTGTTGTTCCCTTCTTTGTGTACCTATGTACTCAATGTTTAGCTACCACACACGCAGTATTTTGTTTTCAATTCCTGTGTTAGTTTGCTTAGGATGATGGCCTCCAGCTTCATGTATGTTGCTGCAAAGGACATGATCTCATTCTTTTTTATGGCTACATAGTATTTCATGATGTATATGTACCATATTTTCTTTATCCAGTTTGCTGTTGATAGGCATTTAGATCGATTCCATGTTTTTGCTATTGCAGATAGTGCTGCAATGAACATACACATGCATATGTATTTATGATTACAACAACTTATATTCCTTTGGTTATATACCCAGTAATGGGATTGCTGGGTTGACTAGTAATTCTGCTTTGAGTTCTTTGAGAAATTGCTAAACCACTTTTTTTTTTTTTTTTTTTTTTTTGAAACGGAGTTTCGCTCTTGTTACCCAGGCTGGAGTGCAATGGCGCGATCTCGGCTCACCGCAACCTCCGCCTCCTGGGTTCAGGCAATTCTCCTGCCTCAGCCTCCTGAGTAGCTGGGATTACAGGCACACGCCACCATGCCCAGCTAATTTTTGTATTTTTAGTAGAGACGGGGTTTCACCATGTTGACCAGGATGGTCTTGACCTGTCGACCTCGTGATCCACCCGCCTCAGCCTCCCAAAGTGCTGGGATTACAGGCTTGAGCCACCGCGCCCGGCCTAAACCACTTTTTTACAGTGGCAGAACTAATTTATAATCCCCAGCAGTGTATAAGCACAACAACTTGCATCTACTATTTTTTGACTTTAAGACAACATTTAAACCTAGTTCTGACTTAAAAGCCCAAGACTTTGCATCTTTAAATATATCTTAAGCCTCACACATCTGTATGTCATTCAGTTGCCAAATATTTTTCATCAGAACCGAACTTCACTGAAAGTAAAAAACTTAGTTGTTTTTTTTTTCTGCCATTTTGTGTTCCCTCATTCTCACAAATGTACCTAGAACCTAAGCTTCTTCCAGTAAATAGCAGAAATGAAAGCCTGTTACTTATTTCTTTGAGTTTGCTGAGTTTTTTTTATGCCATAAGCAACATAGGATAATGAGATTTGAATTTAGGGACCTTGACTCAAATCCTCTTTCTAAATCATACTCCCTTTCTGAAAAGTTAACCACTTTGAGTCTTAATTTTTATGACTATGACAAATGACATACATACCCTGAGAGCTGTCAAGACAAGTGAGATGATACAGGTAAGATCTCTAATACTTAAAAGGTAGTCAGCCAGTGAGAGGCAATACTGTATAAGGTAGTGGTTCTCAAAGTGTGGTCTGAGATTGCTTGGGGTCCTTGAGACCTTTTTAGGTGCTCTATAAATTAAAAACTGTTTTTATAATAATACTAAGACCCTATTTCTCTTTTCACAAGTTTATAGTGGTATACTTCATAGGCTACAGCAGGCGTCCCCAAACATTTTACACAGGGGGCCAGTTCACTGTCCCTCAGACCGTTGGAGGGCCGCCACATACTGTGCTCTTCTCACTGACCACCAATGAAAGACGTGCCCCTTACTGAAGTGTGGCAGGGGGCCAGATAAATGGCCTCAGGGGGCCGCATGTGGCCCACGGGCTGTAGTTTGGGGATGCCTGGGCTACAGGATGTGAAATATAACAGATTAAGTGCAGATGCTGTTAAGAGAATCCAGAGGAAAGTAGTGCCTTCCAAACTTGCTTGGCATTGGAATTAAGGCCTTGGATTCTGGAGCCAACCGCCTGTTGATATTATGGCTCTGCCATTGCAAACTTTGTGACCTTGAGCAAATTACTTAACCCCTCTGTGCCTCAGTTTCCTTTTCTGTAAAATGGGTATGATAATACAGTTCACCTCCTAGGATTTTTGTGAGATTAAATGAGTAACACTACGTAATACTTAGAATGATGCCTGGAATATAGTAGTGGTTCCACCAATATTTGCCCTCACTATTTTTACTATTGTTGCTATTCTAGTTGATTAGCTCTTTAACATCGATGATCTTACAGCATTAATGTAGAATTTGTGGGCCAAACCATTCCTCCAACCAACTCATCTTTCCACACACCATTTGAGTAGGAGCCACTGGCTAGAATCTCTTAGCGAAATTAACAGGCGATGTCAACAATCAGAGAAGTTAGATGACTGGATCATCCCAAACTCTGGCCTTCGGTTCATATCTTTGCAACACCACATTGCTGTCCTTCAGTTGAATGCATGACTAACAGAAGTGACAATACCAAGATGACCATTTGATTTGGGGAGAGGGGCAGATGGCATTGCCAAGAGGCAGGATGCGCTTTATCAGTCAAAATGTCCCCAGAACCTCCCTCTCTTAAGCTTGGGGAGTTTCACTCAGGGTGGTGGCAAAAATATTAAGGAAAAAATATTAGCGATAGCTCTAAGGAATAATCACACACCTTCTTAGAAGGCTGAGAGGTTTTCGCATAGTTTCAGTAGAAGTTTCAACTGAAAGCAATCTAAATCCCCTTTACATTTAGTTAATAAGAAAAGCAAATAGCTAGGGCATATGGGGGGTTTATTTGAATAACTTGTTTACTCATGTGGTCTTAAAACTAAACTTTGAGCTGGATGGCCCTCTTGTGGGGAGGTCGACTGGGGAGATTACCCTCTAATTTCTTTAGGCTCAGAACCTGGCCTTTAATCTTACTCTGCAGGTGTGTTGACTTAAGAGCCTCTGTTATTAAATTTTACTGAATTAATGTGAGTCTCATTGGCTGGTGAAGGCTGGCAGTCACAACTGTTTACAGCACTCTCCAGGGAGTCTGCAAGCAACCCAGACACTCAGTCAAACTGGCAAAGCATAATATCTGTGTGTCAGCATACTTTATTCATCCATTGTTGAGTCCGGGTTTGCAGGACAGACCCCCGCAGGTGGTGGCCCTGACATTTGAGCCACATCCCTTTGCTTCAGAGTTCTCAGCCTTAAGATTCTATATGTCCTTTGGCTTTTCCTTACAAGCAGAAGTCATTGCTAAATAATATTATGACACATCTTTATTCCCGTAGTGCTAGTCAACAACATTGATCACAATCGCAGTCATCTGAGTGGCACCCCAAAATTGAGAAAGGCAGAGAAATGAATAATTCAATAATGCTGAAAGTCATCAATGTAATCAAAATTCCCTGTAACAGAAGAAGAAAACAAAGAGTAATGATGTTAGTGCAGTAATGGTTTTTCTGATGATAATGATGTAGTGATGCCCACGTAATAAAAACTCCCCCATGTATCTCAAGTGTATCTGATGCTTAGGAATCAAATCAGTGGAGGATCATGGGAATATACATTTATTTTAGCATACCATAGCATAGAATATTATATTTTTAGAGAAAGGCATATAAAATAATATGATTTTTGATTTGTATATGTAGGAAATACTCCATTTTATAAATGCATGAAATGCAAAGAAATGCATATATAAAAGGTGGTCTAATGAACAGGAAGGAAAGAATGTGAAGAAACAGGATCAAGATGGAATTAAAAATAAAAAAGGAGGCTGGGCCCAGTGGCTCATGCCTGTAATCCCAGCACTTTGGGAGGCCAAGGCGGGCAGATCATGAGGTCAACAGATCAAGGCCATCCTGGCCAACATGGTGAGACCTAGTCTCAACTAAAAATGTAAAAATTAGCTGGGCAGGGTGGTGCACACCTATGTTCCCAGCTTTTTGGGAGGCTGAGGCAGGAGAATCTCTTGAACCCGGGAGGTGAGGTTGCAGTGAGCTAAGATTGTGCCACCACACTCCAGTCTGGGTGACAGAGTGAGATGCCATCTCAAAAAAGAAAACAAGTGTATTTTATCTTTTTTTCTTTCCACATCAAGGCATATCACATTTTTATCACCCCAGTAGGTTCTCTTGTGTCCCTTCCCAATCAATTCTCCCACCCGACTGAGAGCCAACCACCCTTCTGATTTCTAACATCACATGTTAAACTTGCCCGTTTATTTTCTATCTGAAATTGTTTGACTCAATATAATAAATTGAAATTCATTCATGCTGCTTTATGTGTCAGTATGTTCTTTTATATTGCTGAAAAGTATTCTATTATTTGAATAATTATATATAAATTATATATATTTTTAGCCATTCTGTTGTTGATAGAAATTTGAATTCCTTACCAGTTTTAACTATGATGAATAGGGCTGCTATAAACGTTTTCATATGTATCATGAGACATAAAGTAGGTGTATGATTAACTTTGTTAAAAAACACCAAATAGTTTTCCAAGTGGTTGAACCATTTTACATTACCATTTTCCATTTCCACCATAAGGTTTAAGAGTTCCAGTTGCTTCACATTCCTTCCAACACCTGGTATTGCTGGTCCTTTTAATTAAAATGATTCTAGTGGGTATGGAGTAGTGTCTTATTGTGATTTTAATTTGTATTTATCTGATGATTAATAATGTTGAGCATGTTCTCACATGCTCACTAGCTATTCATTCATCTTTCTTTGTGAAATATTTGCCCAAGTCTTACTCTCTATTTTTGGCCTTTTATTATTGATTTTTGGGAAGGCTTAATATATTCTGGATATGGGTATTTTGTGAGATTATATGTATACATATGTATATAATATAATATACATATATAATATATAATATATATATAATATACATATATAAATATATGTATAATAAATATATATTATATAATATATATTATATATATATAGAGAGAGAGAGAGAGAGAGAAAGAGAGAAAGAGAGAAAGGGAGAGAGAGAGGAAATTTTCTCCCTTTCTGTACTTTGGTAGTTCATTTTATTTTATTTTTCCCCTCTGGTTAGTCCTTTTAGGTTCTATCTAAGAAAGCTTAGTCTACTCCCAAGGTGGTGAAGAAATTCTCCTAAGTTCCCTGCAGCTCACCTCCTCAAGCTTTATAGTTTAGGATTTCACATTTAGGTGGATCACTGATTCATGTTTGAATATAAAATCAATTGTGTACTTCTGGTGTCCAGTGACTTGGCCATGGCATATTATCATGTAAAATGCTGAATTTGATTTTCTAATATTTTGTTTCAGATTTATTCACGTTTACAAGATAGAATTATCTGTAACTTTTAAATATTTTATAATGTCCTTATCATATTTTCATGTCGAACTTGGGAAAGACAGCCTCACAAAAATACTTGTGAGTTGAGAAGTGAACTTGGAAATAGTTTAATGTTTCTTTTCTAAATGTTTGGAAGAATTAGTCTGCTCCTGCAAGGCTTTGCTTTCTCTTTTTTGAGAGAAAGTTTTAACTTATGTGTTTGATTTTTTTATTAGATATAAGACTAGTCATATATATATATATTTTTTTCTGTGTTAGTCATGGCAGGTGGTTTTGCATAGTTTTGGTAGGTAGGTTTTATAGGGAATTTGTCAATTCATTTAAAGCATCAAATATTTTTTATGATCATTTCATCTAAAGCATCAAATAATTTTTATGTTCATAATATTCTTGTATATTCCTGGCTATTGTATTTATAGTGATATACCATCATTTCTGATAATGATAATTTGTGTTTTCTCTTTTTTTAATACCTAGTTTATAAATTTTATTAGTTTTTCAAACATCAAAATTTTAGCTTTATTTTATCTTATCTATTGTTTGTGTTGTAGTTCATTAGTTTTTTATTTATTTTATTATATTTTATTGCATTTTAGGTTTTGGGGTACATGTGAAGAACATGCAAGATTGTTGCATAGGTACACACATGTGTGGTTTGCTGCCTTCCGTCCCCTCACCTGTATCTGTCATTTCTCCCCATGCTATCTCTTCCCACCTCCCCACCCCCCGTCCATCCCCCATTTCCCCCCAACGGACCCCAGTGTGTAGTGCTCCCCTCCCTGTGTCCATGTGTTCTCATTGTTCAACACCCGCCTATGAGTGAGAACATGTGGTGTTTGATTTTCTGCTCTTGTGTCAGTTTGCTGAGAATGATGGTTTCCAGGTTCATCCATGTCCCTACAAAGGACGTGAACTCATCGTTTTTGATGGCTGCATAAAATTCCACGGTGTATATGTACCACATTTTCCCTATCCAGTCTATCATCGTTGGGCATTTGGGTTGGTTCCAGGTCTTTGCTATTGTGGACAGTGCTGCAATGAACATTCGTGTGCACGTGTCCTTATAGTAGAATGATTTATAATCCTTTGGATATATACCCAGTAATGGGATTGCTGGGTCAAATGGGGTTTCTATTTTTAGGTCCTTGAGGAATTGCCACACTGTCTTCCACAATCGTTGAATTAATTTACATTCCCACCAACAGTGTAAAAGTGTTCCTATTTCTCCACATCCTCTCCAGCATCTGTGGTTTCCCGATTTTTTAATGATCACCATTCTAACTGGTGTGAGATGGTATCTCAATGTGGTTTTGATTTGCATTTCTCTAATGACCAGTGATGATGAGCATTTTTTCATATGTTTGTTGGCCTCCTGTATGTCTTCTTTTGTAAAGTATCTGTTCATATCCTTTGCCTATTTTTGAATGGGCTTGTTTGTTTTTTTCTTGTATATCTGTTTTAGTTCTTTGTAAATTCTGGATATCAGCCCCTTGTCAGATGGGTAGACTGCAACAATTTTTTCCCATTCTGTTGGTTGCCAATTCACTCTACCGACTGTTTCTTTTGCCGTGCAGAAGCTGTGGAGTTTGATTAGGTCCCATTTGTCTATTTTGGCTTTTGTTACCATTGCTTTTGGCGTTTTGGTCATGAAGTCCTTGCCTACACCTATGTCCTGAATGGTTTTGCCTAGATTTTCTTCTAGGGTTTTTATGGTGTTATGCCTGATGTTTAAGTCATTAATCCATCTGGAGTTAATTTTGGTGTAAAGTGTCAGGAAGGGGTCCCGTTTCTGCTTTCTGCACATGGCTAGCCATTTTTCCCAACACCATTTATTAAACAGGGAATCCTTTCCCCATTGCTTGTTTTTGTCAGGTGTGTCGAAGATCAGATGGTTGTGGGTATGTTGTATTTCCTCTGAGGCCTCTGTTCTGTTCCATTGGTCTATATCTCTGTTTTGGTACCAGTACTATGCTGTTTTGATTACTGTAGCCTTGTAGTATAGTTTGAAGTCCAGTAGTGTGATGCCTCCTGCTTTGTTCTTTTTGCTTAGAATTGACTTGGCTATGCGGGCTCTCTTTTGGTTCCATATGAAGTTTAAGGTGCTTTTTTTCCAGTTCTGTGAAGAAGGTCATTAGTAGCTTGATGGAATAGCATTGAATCTGTAAATTACTTTGGGCTGTATGACCATTTTCACGATGTTGATTCTTCCTAACCATGAACATGGAATGTTTCTCCATCTGTTTGTTTCCTCTCTTGTTTCGTTGAGCAATGGCTTGTAGTTCTCCTTGAAGAGGTCCTTTACGTTCCTTGTTAGTTGTATTCCTAGGTATTTTATTCTCTTTGTAGCAATTGTGAATGGCAGTTCGTTCTTGATTTGGCTCTCTTTAAGTCTGTTACTGGTGTATAGGAATGCTTGTGATTTTTGCACGTTGATTTTGTATCCTGAGATTTTGCTGAAGTTGTTTATCAGTTTCAGGAGATTTTGGGCTGAGATGATGGGGTCTTCTAGATATACAATCATGTCATCTGCAAATAGAGACAATTTGATTTCCTCCTTTCCAATTTGGATACCCTTTATTTCTTTTTCTTGCCTGATGGCTCTTGCTAGAACTTCCAGTACTATATTGAATAGGAGTGGTGAGTACTGAATAGGAGTGGTAAAAGAGGGCATCCTTGTCTAGTGCCAGATTTCAAAGGGAATGCTTCCAGTTTTTGCCCATTCAGCATGATATTGGCTGTTGGTTTGTCATAAATAGCTTTTATTGTTTTGAGATACGTTCCGTCAATACCTAGTTTATTGAGGGTTTTTAGCATAAAGGGCTGTTGAATTTTGTCAAAAGCCTTCTCTGCATCAATTGGATAATCATGTGGTTTTTGTCTTTGGTTCTGTTTTTGTGGTGAATTACATTTATGGACTTGCATATGTTGAACCAGCCTTGCATCCCCAGGATGAATCCTACTTGATCATGGTGGATGAGCTTTTTGATATGCTGCTGCAATCAGTTTGCCAGTATTTTATTGAAGATTTTTGCATCTCTGTTCATCGTAGATATTGGCCTGAAATTTTCTGCTCTTGTTGAGTCTCTGCCGGGTTTTGGTATCAGGATGATGTTTGTCTCATAAAATGATTTGGGAAAGATTCCCTCTTTTTGGATTGTCTGGAATAGTTTCAGAAGGAATGGTGTCAGCTCCTCTTTGTATGTCTGGTAGGATTGGCTGTGAACCCATCTGGACCTGGGCTTTTCTTGGGTGGTAGGCTCTTAATTGCTGCCTCGACTTCAGACCATGTTATTGGTCTATTCAGGGTTTCAGCTTCTTCCGGGTTTAAGCTTGGGAGGATGCAGGTGTCCAGGAATTTATCCATTTCTTCCAGGTTTACTAGTTTATGTGCATAGAGTTCTTTGCAATAATCTCTGATGATGGTTTGGATTTCTGTGGAATCTGTGGTGATATCCCCTTTATTGTTTTTTATTGCATCAATTTGGTTATTCTCTCTTTTCTTTTTTATTAATCTGGCTAGTGGTCTGTCTATTTTGTTGATCTTTTCAAAAAACCAGCTCCTGGATTTATTGATTTTTTGAAGAGTTTTTTGTGTCTCTATTTCCTTCAGTTCTGCTCTGATCTTAGTTATTTCCTGTCTTCTGCTAGGTTTTGAGTTTTTTTGATCTTGCTCCTCTAGCTCTTTCCATTTTGATGATAGGGTGTCAATTTTAGATCTCTCCTTTCTTCTCATGTGGGCACTCATTGATATATATTTTCCTCTAGAGACTGCTTTAAATGTGTCCCAGAGATTCTGGTATGTTGTGTCTTCATTCTCATTGGTTTCAAAGAACATCTTTATTTCTGCCTTCATTTCATTGTTTATCCAGTCAACATTCAAGAGCAAGTTGTTCAGTTTCCATGAAGCTGTGCGGTTCTGAGTTAGTTTCTGCATTCTGAGTTCTAACTCGATTGCACTGTGGTCTGAGAGACTGTTTATTATGATTTCCGTTCTTTTGCATTTTCTGAGGAGTGATTTATTGCCAATTATGTGGTCAATTTTAGAGTAGGTGTGATGTGGTGCTGAGAAGAATGTTTATTCTGTGGATTTGGGGTGGAGAGTTCTGTAAATGTCTATTAGGTTTGCTTGTTCCAGGTCTGAGTTCAGGTCCTGGATATCCTTGTTGATTTTCTGTGTGGTTGATCTGTCTAATATTGACAATGGGTGTTAAAGTCTTCCACTATTATTGTGTGGGAGTCTAAGTCTCTTTGTAAGTCATTAAGAACTTGCCTTATGTATCTGGGTGCTCCTGTATTGGGTGCGTATATATTTAGGATCGTTAGCTCTTTTTGTTGCAGTGATCCTTTTACCATTATGTAATGTCCTTCTTTGTCTCTTTTGATCTTTGTTGCTTTAAAGCCTATTTTATCAGAGATGAGAATTGCAACTCCTGCTTTTTTTGCTCTCCATTTGCTTGGTAGATCTTCCTCCATCCCTTTATTTTGAGCCTTTGTGTATCCTTGCATGTAAGATGGGTTTCCTGGATACAGAACACTGATGGGTTTTGGCTTTTTATCCAATTTGCCAGTCTGTGTCTTTTGATTGGGGCATTTAGTCCATTGACATTTAGGGATAGTATTGTTATGTGTGAATTTGATGCTGTCATTTTGATGCTACCTGGCTGTTTTGTTGGTTAGTTGATGCAGATTCTTGATTGTGTTGATGCTCTTTTACCATTTGGTGTGTTTTTGGAGTGGCTGGTACTGGTTGTTCCTTTATATGTGTAGAGCCTCTTTCAGGAGTTCTTGTAGAGCAGGTTTGGTGGTGATGAAATCTCTGAGTGCTTGCTTGTTCACAAAGGATTTTATTTTTCCTTCACTTATGAAGCTTAGTTTGGCTGGATAGGAGATTCTGGGTTGAAAGTTCTTTTCTTTATGGATGTTGAATATTGGCCCCCAATCTCTTCTGGCTTGTAGGGTTTCTGCTGAGAGATCTGCTGTGAGTCTAATGGGCTTCCCTTTGTGGGTAACCCGACCTTTCTCTCTGGCTGCCCTTAGCATTTTCTCTTTCATTTCAACCCTGGTGAATCTGACAATTATGTGCCTTGGGGTTGCTCTTCTTGAGGAATATCTTTGTGGTGTTCTCTGTATTTCCTGTATTTGAATATTGGTCTGCCTTGCTAGGTTGGGGAAGTTTTCCTGGATAATATCCTGAAGAGTATTTTCCAGCTTGGATTCATTCTCTTCATCACATTCAGGTACACCTATCAGATGTAGATTAGGTCTTTTCACATAGTCCCACATTTCTTGAAGATTTTGTTCATTCCTTTTTGCACTTTTTTCTCTGTTCTTGCCTTCTCTTTTTATTTCATTGAGTTGATCTTTGACCTCTGATATCCTTTCTTCTGCTTGTTCAATTCGGCTGTTGAAGCTTGTGCAGGTTTCACGAAGTTCTCGTGTTGTGTTTTTCAGCTCCACTAATTCACTTATATTCCTCTCTATGCTGTCCATTCTCGTTAGCATTTTGTCCAACCTTTTTTCTAGGTTCCTAGTTTCTTTGCGTTGGGTTAGAACATGTTCTTTTAGCTCACTGTAGTTTCTTATTACCCACCTTCTGAAGTCTGATTCTGTCATTTCATCACCCTCCTTCTCCATCCGGTCTGGTTCCCTTGCTTGTGAGGAGTTGTGATCACTTTTAGGAGGAGAGGTGTTCTGGTTTCGGGAGTTTTCATCCTTTTTGCGCTGGTTTCTTCCCATTTTTGTGGGTTTATCCACCTGTTGTCTTTGTAGTTACTGTCTTTCAGATTGGGTCTCTGAGCGAGCTTCTAGTTCGTGGATGCTGAAGGTACTTCTTTTTATTTATTTATTTATTTTTAAGCTTTCCTTCTAACAGTCTGGCCCCTCTGCTGTAGGACTGCTGAGGTCCTCTCCGGGCCCTGCTTGCCTGGGGATCACCTGCAGCAGCTGCAGAACAGTAAGGGTTGCTACCAGTTTCCTCTTCCGCTATCTTTGTCCCAGAAGGATGCTTGCCAACTGTCAGTCTGTTCTCTCCTTTATGAGGTGAGTCTTTGGATCTATGGGGGTCAGGGAGCTACTTGAGGAGGCAGTCTCTCTTTTATTGGGGCTTAAATCCTGAGTTGTGAGCTCTGTTGTTCGTTCAGAGCTGCTGGGCAGGTACATTTAGGTCTGCTGCAGCTGAACTCATAAAGTACTTTTTGTTCCCAGGTGCTCTGTCCCAGGGAGTTGGAGCTTTATGAGTTTCCGTTGCACTACTGCCTTTTTTGATTTTTCTCTCAGGTCTGACCGGCCCAGATAGCAGCACACCTAGCCACTGCCTGCCTGCAGAGGCTTTGCTGAGCTGCTTTGGGCTCTGCCCAGCTGCCCTGTGCTCTTCCCTGCAGTCCTGTTTATATGGGCATAGTTAGAACTGTCTTGGCAACGGTGGCCCCGCCTCTGTTATGGCGGACTCTCTCTGTTATGGCAGGTTGCCTCGGCAATGGCGGGTTGCCTCGGCGACGGAGGCCTGCCTCTGTAGTGGTGGAGAGTCTCAGTAATGGCAGAAGCCCCTCCCCCACGGAGCCGGACCGTCCTGGTTCAGCTGTGCTTGGTTTGGAGGGCTCAACCCAGAGGGTTTCCAATTACTGTTTTTGTTTTTGTTGTTGTTGAGAGTGGAGGGGTGGGACCAACTGAGCCTGATCACCTGGCTCCCTGACTCAGAATCTTTTAAGTTGAACGACCCCGCGTTCCAGTCACTTGTTGAAAAGGCGCCGGGATCTCCTGTGCTGGGACTCACTGAGTCGGCTCAAACAGCAGCGCCGGCTCCTGGCAGATTTTTTGCCTAGCAATCTCCTGGCCTGGCTCACTATTTCAGATGAATGGGCAACTCTGCCATCTCAGGGCTCTGATTGCCAGCTAAGAGGGCTCCCAGACCAGTGGCTTTTGTACGGAGAACCACCGCAGCAGGGTGTGGTCTAAGCAGCTGCGCGGGCCAAATCAGCCCCGTGGGGGGCCAAAACAACCACACTGGCCGGGACTGCGGTGCTGGCAACCCCTCCGCCTGGGTATCTCCTGGTCTGTGGGCAATAAAAATTCATCTAGAAATGCGGCGTCCACTCACCCTCTGCACTTTCACTGGGAGCTGAAGTCCTGAGCTGTTCTTAGGTGGCCATCTTCCTGGCATTCCCGTTCATTGGTTTTTATCTCTACTCTTTGCTATCTCTATTATAGAATACTATATCCGAATTCTTTCATTTTCTTTAAATTTAATTTTTAATCTAATTTCTTGATATGAATATTTAGATAATTTATTTTTTAGTCTGTTTTCTTTCCCAATACTTGCATTTGAGTTTATAAAGCTTCCATTAATCATGCTTTAGTTGTAATCAATTTATATAAATATTTATATTAATTTGTTTTTAATATATTTTTATTTCTATTGTAAATTCTTTGAGCCCTGTATAACTTAGAATTTCAAAGCAGTTTTTGGGATTTATTTTTGCCTTTTAAAAATGGACATTTAATTAAATTCCATTGTTTTCAGCGAATTTTAATCCTTTGAATTTTGTTGAGGCTTGCAGGCTCAGCATATGGTTAATTGTTGAAAATGTTCCAAGTAAAATCTCTCAATTTTGTCAGTCTTCTTTGTTTTCTTTTTTTGAGATGAAGTCTCACTCTGTCACCCAAGCTGGAGTGCAGTGATATAATCTCTGCTCACTGCAACCTCCACCTCCTGGGTTCATGTGATTCTCCTGCTTTAGCCTCCTGAGTAGTTGGGATTACAGGTGTGCCACCATGCCCTGCTAATTTTTGTATTTTTAGTATAGAGACAGTGTTTCACCATGTTGGTCAGGCTGGTCTTGAACTCCTGCCCTCAAGTGATCTGCCCATCTCAGCCTCCCAAAGTGCTGGGATTACAGGCCTGAGCCACTGTGCCCAGCTATTTCACCTTCATTTTTGAAGAACATTTTCACCAGGCCTAGATTTCTAGGTTGGCATTATTTTGTTTAGCACTTTAAAGATATAATTCCATTGTCTTCCCACTTCCACCAGTTAGTTAGATAGGAGGAATAAGTTCAAGTGATCTGTTGTACAGCAGGACAGTAATGACAGTATATTATATTTTTAAAAATTTTTACTTCAAGTTCTGGGATCCATGTGCAGGATGCGCAGCTTTGTTACACAGGTAAACATGTGCCATGATGATTTGCTGCACCTATCAATCTGTTATCTAGGTTTTAAGTCCCACATGCATTAGGCATTTGTCCTAATGATCTCCCTCTCCTTGTCCCGCTAACCCCCAACAGGCCCCAGTGTGTGATGTTCCCTTCCCTGTGTCTATGTGTTCTCATTGTTCAAGTCCCACTTATGAGTGAGAACATGCGATGTTTGGTTTTCTGTCCCCGTGTTATTTCGCTGAGAATGATGGCTATTGTATTCTTAAAAGTGCAAAGATGGTGAATGTTAAGTGTTCTCACTGCAAATGTGATAACTATAGTAGGTAATGCCTTTGTTAATTAGCGAGGTTTAAACATACCACAATGTATATATGTACTTCAAAATATACACAATAAATACATATGATTTTATCTGTCAATTAAAAATGTCAGTTGACAGTATTATGTAGTTGTTTGGTGTAGTGTTCTATATATGACATTTAGGTCAGTTTTATCAATTGTGTTCAAAATCCTATAATTTTATGGTCTTTCTACATATTCTTTCAGTTGCTGAGAAATGTGTGCTGAAATTTCATGTGCTGATTTTAGTTTTCTCTACTCACATTTTTCAGTTGAGTTAGCTTTTCCTGTTGGTTTTGAGTTGTTATTAGGAGCCTTTAAACTTAGAAATGTAATGTTTCTCTTGTGGATTGACCCTTTTACTATAGGAAGTTCCCTATCCTATGGATACTAATGATTCTTAAGTCTATTTGTTTGTTACTAGTGTAGCTGTTTCTTGTAAACAGACTTCAGTCGTGGTTTTTTTTTTTTTTTTTTTTTTTAACTTTTATTTACTGGGACAATCTTTTTTTTAATTTTCAATTTTTTGATTTTCTATTTTTATGGGTACATAATAGTTCTAAATAGAAAATCTTCTATTTTGCTTTTTATAATTTTATATTCCCCAAGGTAGTTTAAAGTTTATTATTTCTGAAAACATGATAAGTATTGTGGTTTTAAAATCTCTTCAAATATACTTACTATCAGAAATGTATGGGTGGTTTTGTTTTTGTTATATTCTGTTTCTATTAGTTGTTATTCGCATTGTCTTACTTATTTTTATGCCTCCTTGAGTGCTTACTGTTAATTTTCAATGGAAAATTTTATAGGAATTTCTTAAGATTAGTGACATTTTTCTACTAGATAAACTTTGGTTTTGCTTCTGTCAGGTACCAGGGGCACACATATGAAGACCAAATTCAGGTGGAGTATTTGGCTTACGCAGTTCATGTTTAGCAAAGATCATTGGGGATCAGGGCATGTGAGGAGGTTGTTGAGGGGTTTGGTCTATGGCCACTTTTCAAATACTTTTTCAACTTTGTTCAGCAAGACTTCTCTGCTATTTTGGGGCAGGGTACTTTGTATATCTTTTTGCTTTTACCTGAAGAGCATAGTAGCCTATCAAAGACCTAGTTTAATGTGGAGAAAGTCTCTTTTAAGTCTTGGTCCCTTGAGTGGATATGAATGAAGCCTTGTCTTTTTTCTCTTTCAGTCTACACAGGCCAGGGATTGGATTCCAAATGGATATCACTGGCAAATGGGCCTGAAGGTATAAGCAGTTTTGGCGCTCTTCAGAATTCCACTTGTAAATTTCAGGTTGCAGGCTTTCATCTAAAAATTGATCCAGTAGTTCCAGCTGATGTTTCAGCTTTTTAATGCCTTTAAGTTCATTTTTTTTGTCTTTTAATATAAAACTTTTGTTTTCAGAGAAGAGTTGATCCAAATATCCATACTTACCATCACCAAAAGCAGTCTCCCTATTTTCTGTTCCTCAGTCCTGCTTGCTTGCTTGCTTTTTTTCCTTTCTTTTTCTCTTTCTCCCTCCTTCCCTCACTACCTTCCTTTCTCCTTCCTTCCTTCCTTTCTTCCTTCTTTCTTTCTTTTCTTTCTCTCTCTCTCTCTCTCTCTCTCTCTCTCTCTCTCTCTCTCTCAGAGTACAGTGGTGCAATCTCAGCTCACTGCAACCTCCGCCTCCTGGGTTCAAATAATTGTCCTGACTCAGCCTCCTGAGTAGCTGTGATTACAGGTGCACCACCACCCCCAGCTAAGTTTTGCGTTTTTAGTAGACACTAAAAATTTCTCCATATTGGCCAGGCTGGTCTTAATCTCCTGATCTTATGGTCTGCCCACCTCAGCCTCCCAAAGTGCTAGGATTACAGATGTAAGCCACTTTGCCTAGCCTCAGTCCTGCTTTCTATGAACTTGGTGCATTCAAATGTCAAGTATTTCTTAGGCTCTGCCATAAGAAATATCTTCTATTAGGAATCCCTTTGCCTTAGGGAGTGGGTTTTCAATTTCCTCAGCAATTTTTGATGAGTTTGTTAACTCCCTTTTTCTCTCCATGTGGATCAACCCTTTTACATTATTATTATTTTTTTTTCTTTTGAGATGGAGTCTCGCTCTTGTCACCCAGGCTAGAATGCAGTGGCATGATCTCGGCTCACAACAACTTCCACCTCCTGGGTTCAAATGATTCTCCTGCCTCAACCTTCCGAGTAGCTGGGATTATAGGCATGCACCACCACACCCGGCTAATTTTTATATTTTTAGTAGAGATGAGGTTTTACCATGTTGGTCAGGCTGGTCTCGAACTCCTGACCAGCTTACATTCTTTTACACTAATCTTAGTAGTATTTTGAAAGGAGCTGAAATAGATGCCTCTTTTTAATCTTATCATTCTTTATCGGAAGTTCAGACTGTTAAAACCAGATCAAAAACTGTGAAAACACACCACTGTGATTCTAATGTACATATGGAACTTTGAACTGCAGCCATACTGCTGTACCTTTAAGTTTTTAGTATATCATTTTATATTTGTATTACACTGATTTGTGTATATGTTTTATCTCTTGTGTTCCTGTGAATTCCTAAAGGTGGGAGTTATAATGTGTTTGTTTTTCTCTTCCACAATGCCTGGCATAATGTCTGTCAAATATTACGGATTTCATAAATGTTAGTAAAAGAAAATACATGTGTATGCACAGCATTATCTGGATAGTGCTGATTGAGTGCTAATAAATATTCTCTATTTACGCCTCACTATATAGATCAACATACTTACCATGAATAGGACAGTAATGGCTTTACACTGACTATTTTGGTGAGAATAGCCACAAATGTAGTTTTGATCTAGGATTAAACCAAATGTGAGGAGAATGATTCCAGCTGTTGCTCCCAGGGCACTAAGTAAATTCATGATTCGGCTCAGTATTATCTGAAATAGAATAAGAACATAACAATGTGACTTAGGCCTAGACTGTACTATAAACAAAGCAGTGAGTGCAGAGAATGGAGAGCAGGATCTTAGTCACAGCATCGCAATGACACGAGGCAGCTGTGTGATCCTATGTGCATTGCTTCACATCTTTGGGCTTCAGGCCCTTATCTACCCAATGAGGAGATCTGGTGAACTTTTAATAATGTTTCCATGCCCCATATTCTATGCATAAGTTAATTCTCACTCAGTTGGGAGGAAGGGTGTGCCTAGGACAATTGCATTTTGATGCTCTGGTGAAAGTCATGGTCTACAACTACACTTTTGTTTTAAGACTCCTATGTTTAACTAAATTCTGCACTTCTCTGCCATTTTAATTTCTTCCTAAAATGAAAAACTAAGGATTTTCAGTCCTTTGCTAAAATCATGTATTGGCATAGTAATATCTTATGTCTTCAATTATTTGAGTAAAGTAAAAATATTCTACTTATAACTTATCTACATCTTTACATTCAGTAGCACTGTATTCTTTATTTTGATATTCTGTTATGGTTTAGATTGTCTACAGTTTGCCTTTTATATGAGTCAAAGTAGTGCCTGTCAAAGTGCCTAGTAAATACCCAAAAACCAAAAAATAAGTAACTGGAATATTGAAATAATTCTACCATTAATTGGCTGGAAATTTTAACAAGCTATTTAACAATTCTAAGCCTGAGTGTCTTCATACATAAAATAATAACTGAACTAGATGACCTAGAAAGACTTTCTCTTCTGGCACAGTGGCTTATAATTCTAGAAAAACAGGAAGCAAATGCTGTTTATTGGTATCAGTACTTGATAGTTTGTGGAATTATGGTGACCTAATGACTTAAATTTTTTTTCAAGGACAGGATAAATTATTTAAAAGCTATATATTTTTAATAAAGTAGAAATGTAACTTATTACAAAATATATTTTTAACTAAGTAGAAATATAACTCACCAGAGTTTCTGTGGTTTTCCTTTTCAGTGCAATTAGGAAGGCTCCAGAATTAATGAACTGTTAAGAGGAATAAATATCTTAATGATGGCCATGTTTAGCTGATGTTGAGTTCTTACAGAGTAGACTTCCATGCATTTCTTTTACATGCCTGCCTTCTGAGTTTGCACACTCCTCAGGGAAGTGAGAAGGTGAGTTGCTTTATATGAGTTTCCAAAAATGGATTAGTGGATAAAACACTGGACTGGAAATCTGCTTTAGTCCTATTTATTTGAACACTAACATTTTTAAAAAATGATACAGTGCTTTGGTTTGCTCATCCATGTTCCTTTGATAGCTATTGTGGACTCAGCTTTGATCTCATGACACAGTGATGTCAAGTCAGTTTATAATAATTAAGATTGGATTCCATCTTACCACAGTCCAGTGTGTTCTCTTGGATGGGAACATAAGGCAGGGTTTCAGCAAATGTGCTGCTAATTCTTTAAAAGCTCCAATTATTTTCTTGGAAGTGGGTCACATGTGGTAGCATCATTGTCTAGTGGAAATTTCAAAGCTAATTACGGGACATCCATCTTTAAATTTGCAGCCCCTTTGTGAGTATTTTCCAGCCTCATCTTTCCATCCTCACTCCCTATGCTGAACTTTGATAGTTCATGTAATAGAAAATGCTCTCCCATTCCTTCAGCCTTTGCTCATATTTCTCTCTTGGCATGCAATACATGATCCTTACACTCAGGCATCCCGACTCCCATCTTCTGTGGTGTCCTCATATGATGAACCACTCACCCTTGAAAACTTGCTCAAGCTAGAAATGTCTCTGGGCAATGTCCTCTCTGTTTTGTTGGTGCCTTTCCTATGGAGACAGCCCCTGTGTCTATTCTCCCTCATCATACTTCCTGGCAATTGTCTGAACTGAGACCTTGAACTCAGGGACTGCTTTCTTCTTTCTGAATCCATTGTCATGCCCATTATCTGCCACTAAATTAGGTCCTAAGTTAATGTGTATCAATTGTGACTTCATTGGGTTGAATAAATACCTCTCTGTCACTCAAAAGGTATATTTGAGAAACGCTCTCCACTCACTTCTGTAAAAAATAAATTGTTCCTTTGTCTCTGCCTAGATAAGCACTTTCTGCACCTCTGCAATAACATTCATCCCACTGCCTTGAAGTAACCTGTTTACATGTTTTCTTGCTAGACTGAGAGGTTTTTGAGGGAGAGGCTCATTGCCTTGCTCTGTGTATCTGGCTTGTAATAGATGGTAACAAATTTTGAATGAATGAATAGCCAAATAAACAATGTCAAGCAAAAGAAATATTCCCAAAGGAACTTCAAGACCTGATGGTGGAATATCAGTGACTGTGATGAATTAATGGGGAAATAATTTCAACAAAGTCAAATTTTTGTGCTTTTGTATCATACAACTGGATCTAGCTTATTTCATTGCTAAGAATTCTCTAACATCCTGGTTAGCATGGCTTCAAATTGAACTTGATTGACTATACTCACCAAAACAGAGCCCCAGAATGGATATCCTGAAAGAAATATAAAGGGAAACCTTGGATATGGTTTTACCAAGGTGAAAAGGAAGATAACTCCAAAAGAAAAGGTCATAATTCCAAACAGGATCTGGATAGTCTGCAAATAGAGGGAAAAGTTATGGTGAGGAAAAACAAAGTGCCCTTCTGTTTAGAAGATCTTCTTTTCATTAAAAGGATTTGGCAATTATTCTCTTTTGGTAATTAAAGGAAGAATAATAGAAGTCCCTTTATGATGCTCCTGGGTACTTCCTTTCTTTTTTTTTTGAGACGAAGTCTCGCTCTGTCACCCAGGCTGGAGTGCAGTGGCTTGATCTCAGCTCCCTGCAACCTCCACTCACAGATCCAAGTGATTCCTGCCTCAGCCTCCTGAATAGCTAGGACTACAGGTGCTCGCCACCATGCCCAGCTAATTTTTTGTATTTTTAGTAGAGACGGGGTTTCACCATGTTAGCCATGATGGTCTCGATCTCCTGACCTTGTGATCCGCCTGCCATGGCCTCCCAAAGAGCTGGGATTATAGGCGTGAGCCACTGCACCCGGCCCCAACTCTTGGGTACTTTCTTGATTCTGCTATCTAGTATTTGATGATAGGTAAAATGATCTGAATCATTGCTGCTGAAAATGTGGTCCACAGTTTGGCAACATCAGGATCACCTGGGAGCTAGAAATGAGAACTATCAGGCCCTATTCCATGCTTACTGAACAGTCTCCAGCTGAGGCTGGGAAATCTGTGCCTTCATAAGCTCTTCAGCTCTTTAGCCCATAATTACAAACGTTTGAGAAACACTGAATTCTAAATCACTATACCAGCCTGGCCTCGAGTGTGATTGGACTGTGAGGAACTCTGCCTGGAGATGACCAATTCTCTGAGCCTGTTAAGGTATTGTCACACTCTCAGGTCCAGAGCACTCCTCATCTTTTCAGTTTATTTATTTTTTTCCCTCTCTGAGCCACTCTTGTGATTCACTGTGACACCAAGCAGTGGTTTGACAAGTGCTAGGGAGGACTAATGAGAATGACATGCAAAAATGGAAGGTGTAAAACTTGTGAATCTGTGTGCTCTGCTCTCTTCTTCTCAGTCCACCTTCTCAGTCTGAGTAGTCTCACTTTTTAAGTAGGTGAGTCCTAAATGACAGCATTTTTTGTCAAGTACAGACCCACATTATTAGTTCTTGCCAAACATCCTCTCTAAATGTCCCACTAACACTCTATATTCACTTTGTCTTAAAAGAAGAATTGGCATGGGCTCCTACCTTAAAACATATGCGAAGAGATAATTTCCCTATCCTGTTACCTGCCTCAGTAGAATAAACATAGGGGCAAGTCTTACTTACCCCTAAGACTTTCATTTTTGTAGCAAATAATTTTTGCAAGGGGCTTTGAGTTGAAAAGGTCATGGCTGAAAAGTCTGTTGACTCATCTTCTGGACCACTGATTTCTGGAGGAAATACCAGAAACACTGGACTGTGTGCAGTGCTTGAATCCATGGTGGTGTTGTTGATAATTTCAAAGGAAAGGATTTGGTTGGCACTTCAGTCTAGACCATGTTCGTTTCTTGTGCTAAGGTTGCTGGGAGCACTGGAATTGTTTGCTTTGTCTTGGAATTATAGAACCATAGAGTCACAGAGGCATAGAATCTCAGGACTGCGTGAGATCCCAAGATGGCTATAATTAAAATGCCAGGGAATGGGGATCAGAGAACCTGACAAGTAGCCCTAGTTTAGTTAGGAACTTACCGTGACTTTGGGCAAGTCACATCCTCTCTCCTGGTTTTCGATTCCTCATATATACATTGACCAGATTGGACTAGATGATCTACATATAAAGACATTTTAGGGCCAAGTGCTGTGGCTCATACCTGTAATCCCAGCACTTTGGGAGGCTGAGGCGGGCAGATCACCTGACATCAGGAGTTCGAGACCAGCCTGGCCAAACCCTGTCTTTACTAAAAATATAAAATATTAGCCAGGTGTGGTGGTACATGCCTGTAGTTCCAGCTACTTGGGAGGCTGAAGCATGAGAATCACTTGAACCCAAGAAGCGGAGGCTTCCTTGAGCTGAAATTGCACCACTGCACTCCAGCCTGGGCAACAGAGCGAGATTCTGTCTCAAAGAAGAAGAAAAAAAAGACATTTTAATTACTGAATGGCAACTAGAAAACTAGATACACATTTATTCCAGTTCCCTATCTTCAGACACAGCAAGAATGCAAAATCTCTCAGGCCACAGAACAAATTAACCACTTCTTGAAATATAGATAGCATCTATTTTTCCTGTCCCTTTGTGTTTTTGCCACCTGATTTAAGTAGCTTAACTGTAACAAATCCCTCAAAATGTAGTTACTTCCAGCAACCACCACCGGCTTTTGTTTACATATCTGTGGGTCCTTGTGTGTGGTTTGTCTCATCTGGGGTTGCTCAGAACTTCTCTACCAGGCTCTCTTGTGCAACTGTGGTCACCTGGTGGAGTGCCCAATTACGTGAGTTAGGATGGACTCACTCATGTTTCTGGCAGTTGGCACACTCTCAGTTCTCTTCCAATTCACAGATACTTTTCAAACCTCTGCTGAGTCATGTGTGCTAATGTCATATTAGCCAAGCAAATTTCATAGACAACCCAGATTCAAAAGGGAAGAAAATAGGCCCCTTAATGTCTTCATGGGAGGATCTGTATTTTCATCTTGAAAGGCCAAGAATGAAGGGAAGGGAACAATTTGTGCCTATTTTTAACTGTACCTTGTCATTTTCTGGTGTTTCCTATGGAGATCAGGTCTTCCTTAATTGAACCTCATGATGTGACAGCCTCTAGCCACTTGCCAGTTAAACATTTGAAAAGACCACCCCTCCATCACAGTTTCTTTTCTCTGAATGTACCCATCTCTTGTTCCGTTTCCTATGGATATTGAATCATAATGGTGATTATCCTTCATGAACATCATCTGATGTTGCGTTAGTATTCCCTAAGTTAAGCACGCTCTGTTGCAACATACTTTTATAAAACACCATTTTACCCTAATTATTCAGGTTTTAACTTGGCTCTAGACCTTTCCTGATTTTCATGTTTTCTCCCTCTAAGCATGACGACTAGCACAGTGTTCTAATAGTTATCTGACGAGTGGTAGGAATGTAGCTTTAATGTTTATTATTCTTTAATTCATGCAAGCGAATTCTAGTGATGCAGTGGAAGATTTACTCTTTGGAGAAGAGAAACCTAGAATGAACCCCACGTCCTTCTATTTACCAGTTATGGGGTCTAGGCTAAATTACCTATTAATTTACATATATAAAAACATTACATTTCTTTTATGAGAATAAAAATTGTTATACAGTTATTGTGAGTGAATTTTAAAGTACCTGGAATGTAGTAGATACTAAGTGAATTGTAGTAATAATAAAAATAAAAGGAATACATATTATTTCTCTTATCGTTGCCATTTTTAGCATTGTGGCCAGATACTTTGTCTTGCTTTATGTTTGCATTATTTCCAAAGTTCATTTTAGTTGATTCTTTACAGGCTAAATGTATTTCTATGAGCTTAGCTATAAACTGGAAATGTCACACTGAGTCAGTCCAGACATTATTTTATAATTTCTCCATTTCAGGGTGGCTGTGGAACTCCGTGGCTTTCTGCTAATAAATACATTCATACATTGATGACATGTATCTGTTGAGTACTTAAAAAATTTTCCATATCCTTGGATTTCTTCTTCTTTTCCAATCTGCCAAAACCTACACTTTTAAAGGAAAGTACTCTAGCCTTAAGGTGGTTTATGGAATATTGTATGTCTTTATATTCATTAATCTTCTAAAAGTAAGCCTTAATTTCAAGCTTCTTATTGCAAGGTATTTCAGAGAAGTTATGATGATGCAAGGGATCAAAGTTCTCTGACCCATAGTCAATAGGATTAGGCCTTTCCTCACAGCCTCTCTCTGACTCCCTTGCTGGAAAGTTTTAAGAAAAATACTGTATTCTTTCTCTCATTCTTCTCTTATTGCAACTGAAAGTAATTTTTTTGTTTTGTTTTGTTTTTGAGTTTCTTTTGTTTTTCTCTGTTGCAAAGCCCTCCTTTAAAAAGATCCATATCCGTACTCTGGGGAGAACAACTCTGGGAGCCGAGTTAGAGCAGTCAACTCTTGTGGCCGGATGTCACCTGCCCAGGAGTCCCCAAATCCCCTAGTTTTCTTTTGTTTTTTTAAATGATAAAGAATAATAGTGTCTTTAAATCTTATTTCATGAATGACGGTAACGTTCAGCGTCACTCTCAATGTCTCCAGACATTTCTTGGAAGGAGCAAGTGAACAGGAGGGAAGGGGAGCAACTGAGGCTTCTATCATTCTGAAGTGGCCTCAAGCTCTGATTTTCTGCCTTATTGAATTCTCAGTTTTTTCTGCATGTCTGGGCTTCTGTCTATGATGACTGTTTTTCTCATTGCATTGTCCTGCTGGTTATCATCCTAAGTCTTCACTACTCTAAGGTAGTATCAGCACAATCTTGCATATATAGTATACTTTAAAAATAAGATAGAAGACCCTTCTACAGAAACTACAAAGGCAGCCCCAGGGATTTCCTATTGTATCTTCTGACATAAATACTCTAATTACTATTTTTGGACTTACACATAGATATTAGATATTCCCTTTGTGGCTACCTAGGAATTTTATGTTTAAAGAACAAAAAGATACTTTGTTTCATTGTGGTCAGATGAGATTTTTATGACCTCACACCCTTTCCCAACCTGCAAGAAGAAAAAGGGTATATTAGTCTGTTCAGGCTAGAATGACTGCTTCCTTTTAACAGTGCCAATTTATTTCTCATACTTTTGGAGGCTGTGAATTCCAAGGTCAAAGTGTCAGCTAATTTGGTTCCTTGTGAGATTTCCCTTCCTGGATTGGCAATGACTGCGTTCTTTTTATGTCTTCACTTCGTCTTTCCTCTGTGTGCGCACAGGCCTGTGAGCACACATGCACACACACACACACACACACACACACACACACACACACAGAAAAAGAGCATGAGAGAGAGTTCTGGTTTCTTTTCATATAACGGCATTAATCCCATCATGAAAGATTCACTTTCATATCCTCATCTAAACCCAATAGCTTCAAAAATTCCATCTCCAAATATCATCACACTGTGAACTAGGGCTTCAACATATGAATTTAGAGGGGGACACAGTTCCGTCAATAGCAGGGAGATAATTCGTATAATTCAGAATAAAGAGAGATACTTTGGTGGCCTAAACTAGATAAAGTTTATGCCATAAGGAGTAATACCAACTAGTAAGAGAATTAGTTTTATAGATGTTTTATTATGGAAAAAAAATTGAGCACCTCCTGTGCCAGATATTTTAAACACTATACATGCATTAATTATTCAGTCTTGACAACACTGTGCTGAGTACTACTCCTATTCATATTTTATAGATGGGAAAACTTAGGTACAGAGATTTTAAGAAACTTTCCCGAATTATATTCCCAGCTAGTAAATGGTGCTGGGTCAAAATTATGATCCAGTTGGTTTAGATTTAGATTCCATGAACTTAGTTTGATGCTTCAGAGCATTGTCTTGAGACCTAAGGCTTTCTACAGTGATGCATAAAACCTTAAGCCTCTGACCAGAAACTTCATATTTGAATCCTAGGGTAGGTAGGGGAGGAAAAAAATCACAGGGATCACTGGGGAAAAAAAAGGTGTGTGTGCTAGTGAGGAAAGTAGAGTGAGAAATGAGAATCTCCCAGTGTCCAAAGAGCACCTTGTGATTTGATGGAGGACATTATGGCTTAAAAGGAAAGCTGCACTTTCCTAAGGACTCTTTGTGTCTGTGTGGTTCACTAACAGTAAGATTAGCCTTTTAGAAATGTGATGGATCTACATGCCTTTATAGGTGTCATAACCACAAGTGAGAGGTTGCATAAATATAGACGATGATTTTCCAGAGAAGATCTCTTTATCCACATTTTAAAATAATGCATTTTTGTTCCTGCTAATGATATGTCTCCATGAGGACTTGCTTGGTATATATTTGTATCCCAGGAACTCCTCTGATCTATGCAGGTGATTTCAACTAAGAATTATTCCAGATTGTGGCCCCAAGACAGTGAGTATAAATGAGACACAATGGTTAACTTTATGTGTCAACTTAACCAGGTCATAGGCTTCCCAAATATTTAATTTAAACATTATTTTGCCTGTGTCTGTGAGGGTGTATATGGATAAGATTATTTGAATCACACCTATGGTATGGGCTAGTTGATCATGGTGTTCCTAGAGGTAAAATAGATAGAAATCCTATTAAATTATTCTTTGATCTATATAAGCAGAAATATTCTAGGTCATGTGAATGAAAGTCTAGCCTGAATCATAAAAATAGAGACTCAGAGCCCCTCCGTCAGTTCCCAGACCTGAGCCAGTTTGCAGACCGGGAATGAAATTCACAGACCCAGAAAGAACTCCTTGAATGAAAGGGGAGACCAGGTCTCCTTGAAGAAGGACCTGGTGCATTACCAATAATTTGTACTGTTAATCTTGCTCACAGCCTTCCTCAAAGGGACCTGCAGCCTTCTTCCAGGATACTGAGCACTGAGGAAAAGGAAATAACCGGACATCTCAGGGACTACCAGACACTGATGCTGAATTTATACTCATTCCAGGAGACCCAAAACATCACTGTGGCTCACCACTCAAAGTAAGTGCTTATGGAGGACTGATGATTCATAGTTTTATCTCTGGTTAATCTCACAATGGCTGCAGTGGTCTCCCAAATCCATCCTGTGGTTATTCCCCCAATTCCAGAAGGCATAATTGAAATAAATATACTCAGCAGGTGGTAGAATCTCCATATTATTTTCTTACCCTGTGGAGTAAGGACCA
This sequence comes from Saimiri boliviensis, assembly GCF_048565385.1. NCBI lineage: Eukaryota > Metazoa > Chordata > Mammalia > Primates > Cebidae > Saimiri > Saimiri boliviensis. The sequence continues at coordinate 119,598,233 of NC_133454.1, read as the reverse complement.
TTATGGTGAGTAATACCAAGTGGAAGCTCTAGTACTGGCTCTGCCTAGTAAAATAGTAAAGCAAAAGCAACACCACATTCCTGATGGAACTGCAGAAATTAATAAATCCATCAGTAACTTAAAAGATGCAGGGTTAGTGACCCCCAACACATTTATTGGAGAGGTTATAGAGATTAATGACACCATCAGCAACTTGAAAGATACAGGGGTGCTGATCCCCCCCACATTCCTATTCCACTAGTATGTTTGGCATGTGCAGAAGACAGATGAAACTTGGAAGATGACAGTGGATTACCAATTGCAGCTGCCGTACCAAATATGGTTTCATTGCTTGAGCAAATTGACACATCCTCTGGTACCTAGCATAATGTTACTGATCTGATAAATTCTTTTCCTGGATAGCTATTAGTAAAGACCACCAGAAATAGCTTGCTTTCACATGACAAGGCCAACAATATACATTCACTGTCATACCTCAGGGGTATATCAGCTTTCTAGCTCTATGTCATAATTTAGTTAATGGGGATCTTAATTGCCCTTTCCTTCCACAAGCTATCACACTGATCCATTACACTGATGACGTTGTGCTGATTGGACCTAGCAAATAAGACATAGTAACTACTCTAGATTTATTCATAAGATATTTACATGCCAGAGTGTGGGAAATAAATCTGACAAAAACTCAGGGTCTTGTACCTCAGTGAAATTTCTAGGGATCAAGTTGTAAAGTTTATTCTCTGTAGGTTTATTGCCAAGTTAAAAACGAGGAAACTGAGGCCAGCACAAGAAAATTAGATGCCAATCTATTAAGCTCCCGAGTGAGGTTCTGTGGTCCTGGGGAGAGGGGCCAGGGAAGTCGTGCCTGACTCCTCTCAGTAGTGGGGTTTTATAGGGAGTGAAGGTGTTCAATTGGATTTGGAGAAACAGGATGTGGATGTGGTGAGCTGCTATTGGTAGGGAGGTGGGACTTCCAGTTAGTGGGCTAAGTGCTGAGTGCAGAGGGGATTTCCAAGGGTGGGGTTAGGTGCTGAGTGCAGAGGGGATTTCCAAGGGTGGGGTTAGGTGCTGAGTGCAGAGGGGATTTCCAAGGCGGAGCTAGATGATCAGTATATTCTGATAATGTAATTATCAAGCAGGGAGGGAGTGGGCGTGTTCAGACTCCTGGCGAGGCAGCCAGTCTTACACAAGTGGTGTGGGGAATATTGAGAATCTCTGCCAGCATGAGGATAAGTTGTCACAGCTGGCTTCCACAACCAAAAAGAGGCACAGAATCTAATGAGTTTCTTTGGGTTTTGGAGGCAACATATTCCTCACTTGGGTGTGTTACTCTGGCCAATTTGCCAAGTGACTTACAGAGCTGCTACTTTTGAGTAGGACCAGAAGAAAAGGCTTCACAACAGGCCTAAGCTTCTGTGTAAGCTGTCTTCTGCTTGGACCATACCAACCAACAGATCTAGTGGTGCTTGAAGTGTCAATGGAAGATAGGGATGCTATGTAGAGCCTCTGGTAAGGTAGGCTTCTATAGATTTATTGCTGAATTTTGGAGCAAAGCCCTTGCATCCTCTTCAGATAATTGAATGGGGTTACTGTGCTGGATGGGGTGATTGTTTCTCATGACTATGGGGAAATTAGACCACTACTTCACAATGGCGATAAGGAAGAGTATGTTTGGAATATAGGAGATCTCTTCATGCATCTCTTAGTGTTACCATGACCTGTGATTAAGGTCAATTAAGAAAACTACAACTCAATCAAGGCAGGACCACTAATTGTCCAGGCTTTTCAGGAATGAAGGTTTGTACCAGATAAAGAACCATGGCCAGCTAAGGTGCTTGCTGAAGGCACAGGGACTACAGAATGGGTGGTAGAAGGAGGTAGTTATAAATACCAGCTATGACCACATAACCATTTATAGAAACTACACACACACACACACACACACACACACACACACACACACACAGAGTCTGTTCTCTCTCATTCTCTAATCATGTAACATAAAGCATGTTTATATTATACTATTAAGTATTGTTAACTTTATGTCATAGAATTTATGAGACATCATAGAATTTAAATCATAAAAGTTATCAGACAGTAAGAAGAAGAGTAAACATTACTCACAGACTTTACCCCTTCTTCTGAGAAGAGGTTGGTACATTTCCAGTTGTATGTATGACAGTTGTAACTTATTATGAAGAATTATGACTTTTAGTCTTTATTTGAAGATTAAGTAGGGCTTAAGGAAATGCATATGAGTGTCAGGTTGACAAGGAGTGGACCTTTGATGATTAATTGTATGCATCATCTTGATTGAACCATAGGTGCCCAGATTTTTGGTTAAAGTTCATTCTGAATGTGTCTATGAGATGTGTCTGGATGAGGTTAATTAACCTTTACGTTGGTAGGCTGAATAAAGCAGATTTCCCTCCCCAGTATGGGTAGGCCGAGGGCCTAAACAGAACAAAAGCCTGAGAAAGAGAAAATTCACTTTCTCTGCCTGACTGTCTTTGAGCTGGGACACTGGTCTTCTCCTGTCTTCAGACTAAGACTTCAAGTGGAATTTAAATTCTTGATTCTGGGGTCTTTGGGCCCAGACTGGAACTATACCATTAGCTCTCCTGGGTCTCCAGCTTGCAGATCTTGGGATTTTTCAGCCTTATAATCATGTAAGCCAATTCCCTATCTGTCTGTCTGTCTGTCTGTCTATCTATCTATCTAACTATCTATCTATCTATCTATCTGTTTATCTATCTAATCTGTCTGCCTGTCTGTCTATCTAATCTTCTTGGTTCTGTTTCCCTGGAGAACCCTGACTAATACACTAGACTAGGAGGAACTGACCATGCTCCTTACTCTTGCTCTAACCTGTGCCTCTTCCTCTGTTTTGTTGTTGGTAATGATGTCTCAGCCACCTAATCTTTTAAGCTAGAACAGATGGTTCATTCTTCATTTTCCTTAATTCTACACCTCTAGTTCCTGTTCCATCTGGACAATTTTACTCTTGAATTATCTTTTTAGTCTCTACTCTTCTATACATCCCTAGATCAGACACTTAGTACCTCTTTCTTCACTATTTCAAGAGTTTCCTAATTAACTCCCTGCCTCCAACTTTATTCCTCCAGTTCATCCTCCACACTGCAGCCAGAGTAATCTCTGCAAAAAACAAAACAAAACAAAACAAAAAAAAAACACCAATCCAGGTAGTTCCTGCTTTAAAAGTCAAAGGTGTTTCTAATAAATTAGGAAAACATTAATTTTTTTAAACTGTGTGGATTTTTCCACATGTGTACTGTTTATGGGAACCCACAATCTTTCCTGATTGTGGGTTATCTTTAATGAGAAAAGGAATTTTGCACAGAAATTTAAGGTTATTAATAGTGCATTGTAATTATAAAAAAATGAATGAAATCGGAGAGAGATCCTAGAAATATCGACTATAGAATTTTTGAAACAGGAAGAGCAAAACACAGTAGTTAAGGCGGGGTGATACACATTGAAAAAAAAAGGGATAGTTAACCTTTCCAAAAGTATCAAAGAGATAAAGGGAAATAGGATTGAAAAAAAATGATTAGGTTTAGAAGATTGAGGGTAACTGATAGCTTTTGATAACACAATTTCCTTTGACTACAGAGTGTGAAATTATGTATTATAAGGGTTGAGAAATTAGAATCAGTAAATGCAGGCATAGAGAAGGGAGCTATAGTTTCACTCAATGCACTACAGTCTGTCATATTTTCTGTTATGACATCTGCATCTCTGTTCTTCCCTAATTTCTACTTTCCTATCTCTAGATATCTCTTAGTCCCTCCCACTCCATCCATCACATTCTGTCTTCATTGCCTCATTCTATCTCATTAATAATTGAACAAACTCAGTCCATATATCCTCAACATAGATATGAAGAGGGAGAGTAAATGAGAGTATTGGAAACAGCAAGACAGGGAAATGGAAGCAATTTTTGCTCCTTGCTGACTCTTTTGGTTCATGAACCTTTAAAGAGCCTTCATAGACTTCCCTGTGGTTGATTTTCTGGACTCCTGTAGTGCAAAAAGGGGGAGACAAAAAATACAGCATCATAGCAAAGTAGGTCCATTAAATATTAAGTTATAAAATAAAATTGTAATTCTAAATTAAAGCACTAACTTTGATGACAAGGAGTTTACATGTGAATTATTTCTTCACATGCATAAAGTGCTGATACAGTGTTATTATTTGGTTTGCTGTCATTTTATTTTAAGTAAGGACAAATTCCTTGAGTGCTCTGCATGCCCTTCATTTTTTGGTAAGATAATTAGATAGCAACCACAGTTGAGAACATAGGTTGGAGGAGATGACATTGTTTTTTCCTAATTTAATTCCATTACTGGGGGCAGTGTGGCACTTGGGGATAGATTCTGCGTGTTATTCAGAGTCTTCAGATTGCTGTTGATCTTTTGGTTCACATGAAGTAGAAGTTAAATTCACATCTTCTTTATATGAATTTGAGGAAGCTGAAGTATTTGGTTGCACATCTTGTTCCGAATCTAGATGGGACAAATAGGCTAAACACGTGTCTTGTACTGAGCTTTGGCCCGAAGAAGAATGGAAATCTGGCTTCACGTCTTCTGACTTCAGGTCCCCTGAGGTTTGCCCTATACATTTTATGTCCCCTGGTTTGATGTCACTAGTATACATATCCCCTTTTTGTGTGACTCTGGATTGAAGGTCGTGTTGGTCTTTATCTTGACCGTCTTCACATTCTAGGTTAAGTCGGGCTGTGGTGTGCTGGGTTTGGACTTCTTGGTATAGAGCTTTCTGCTTTAGGGCTTCTTTCTCTAATAGATCTTGTGTTTGCCAGTGCTGCATGGCAAATTGCCACTCTCGTGCTTTGTAATCTTTGTCTCTCCAGCCTTGAGTTCTCCAGTCATTGGATTGACAGTCTTGGGTTGTCCAGTCCGTAGATTGCTTTTGTGAGTATTGCCAGAATTGGTATTGCTGTATTTGGGATTCTGAATCTTGGCATAACTGCTTTGGCATTTTCTCCACTTGAGCTTGCTGTCCTTCGGGTTGAACACTTTGGGACCATTCTTTTGGGGATTTCTTCTCTTGGGCCTGCTGGTCTTCAGCTTGCTTCTTTGAGTGTTGCTCCTTCTTAGTCTGCTGGTCTTTAACTTGCTCATCTTTAGATTGTCCTTCTGGGTATCGTTCCCCTTTGGCTTGCTGATCTTCAGCTTGCTGATCCGGGAGTTGCTCTGTGGTTTGATTAAACTGAGTTTGCTTATCTACGTAGTGCCTCTTTGGGAATAGCCAGTCTTTGATTTGCTGGTCTAAGGATTTCCGCCTTGGAGATTTCCAGCCTTTGCTTTGCTGATCTAAGGAATGCCTCTTTGGGGATTTCTGGCCTTTGGTTTGCACGTCTAAGGAATATCTCCTTACGTATTGCAAGCTTTTAGTTTGCTGGTTTAAGGAATGCCGTCTTGAGGATTTTCTACTATGGAGTTCCTCCTCAGCTTTCCATTCTTTGGTTTCTTCCATAACTTCTGATCTAATATTTTGATATGACATTTGTAAATTTTGCTGATTTTGAGGGTGAATGTTTTCTAGTTGACGATCTGGGGGTTGTTGAAGTTGGTGTTGTATTTTAGGGACCTCTACAATATGGGATGTTGAGGCTTCAGGTAATATGACTTGTTTTGATACAGCTTGGGATAGCACGTCTTGGGAAGTTATGTCTTGGGGTGACACATTGTGGGATGGCGTGTCTTGAGATAGTATAGATAGGGATTGCATGTCTTGTGATGCCATGTCATGAAGCAGCATATCTTGGGATAGTATGCCTTGAGGGGACAGGTCATCAGCTGTCAGATTATAAGACTGTTTGACATCAGATGATGTAGACTGGGTTTCCATTTGGGAGGGTTGTACCATAGCAGATTGTAGATCTTCATCTGTCATTTGTTTAAATGTAGAGTCTGGCTGAATGGGCATAATATTTTCTGAGGGCTTTTTCTCTAATATGGGAGGCACAGATTTCAGTTCAATTTCTTCCTCTGAAAATTTGGGAGATGAAAAGATACTTTGCTTTTGTTCATCTGTCACAGATCTCCTATCTTTATTATCTGGTTGGGAGACTAAAGGACTTCTAGAGAGTCTTAACTTGAAAAAAGCATAGCCTCCAAAGAAAACAGACTGTGCATATGTTGTTGAATCATCACTGGAAAACTCTTCTTGAAGCACAAATTGTAATTGAGCATTTTCTTCTGGGGCAGGTTGTTCACCATTTTGAGTAACATCCGAAGGCAAGAAAAACAGAACCTATAAAACAAAGGGTGAGGATAATTAATGTGACAGAATCATTGTTGATGACTTTTTTGTTTTCCAAGTTACTTTTAAACTCTGATTTAAGACAGTATATAGGGCATAACACCTAAATGAGAAGGCAGAAAACAATTACCAGACCTGCCTTTACCGTCAACTCATTGGTATTATTTTAGAAGTCATCACATGGTAGTTTTTCAAATGTTGAACAGAGGGATTTGATTAACATTGCCTCGAAAATTCCTCCCATACTTAACATTACAAAGCTTCTGAGACATTTTATATCATCTAGTCAATATTAATATATTCATGCTTAATCTATAATGGTTTATTGATCACCTAGATGAACTACATCCTGGGGATCAAAGACAATTAGATGTAGGTTTTTCCCTTAAGGTCCCTTAAAGTGTATATGATGTACATATAATTCCATTGCAATTATATATACATCAGCATATATAACAGATAATAGTAATACAATTTAGCAAATACCATTACATAAATAAATACTTAGTGGTTTTTGGGAACATATAAGATGACCTAATTCTAAGTCTGGAAATACTTCCCAAAAGAGATGATATTTATTATGTATCTTAACAGCTGAATAGGAATTGCTCAGGCATAGAAGGTAAGATGAAATAAGACAGGGGTCAGAATCCAGGTAGAAGAAACAGTGAAAATAGTGGGTACAAGCTGGGCGCGGTGGCTCAAGCCTGTAATCCCAGCACTTTGGGAGGCTGAGGTGGGTGGATCACGAGGTCAACAGATGGAGACCATCCTGGTCAACATGGTGAAACCCCGTCTCTACTAAAAATATAAAAAATTAGCTGCGCATGGTGGCGCATGCCTGTAATCCCAGCTATTCAGGAGGCTGAGGCAGGAGAATTGCCTGAACCCAGGTGGCGGAGGTTGTGGTGAGCCGAGATCGTGCCATTGCACTCCAGCCTGGGTAACGAGAGCAAAACTCCGTCTAAAAAAAAAAAAAATAGTGGGTACAAAAACACAAGATTGTAATATAGTGCAGTGTGATGGCAGTTGGTAAGCAGTTAAATATTACTGATATTAGATGGTACCATATTAGATGGTATGCTAGGCTAGGAAATTTGGACTTTCATTTACAAACAAGAGAAATCTATTGGAGCTTTTTAAACAGCTAAGTGACAGCATCTGATACAATCTTCAATGCTTCCTATTAGTTGTCATGTTGGTATTATAATTTTTAGAAAGCTGTTATTACAGCACAACCTGCTGCTTTTTATTCTGACTCCATGAATTACATCTTTCTGAGGTAATTCATGGAGTCAGAAGAGTCTATTTGATGAGGTGGATCAGAACTCAGTGATTAAGTGAATTAATTATGCTTGTCTAGTTGGTTGGTAACAAGTCTAGGTTTACATATTCTCTTACATAAGACATTGTCATTTCCCACTCTCCTAATTAGTTTTTCACACCTATATTTCATCCCTATTGAAGGACTATTTGTGTGAATATAAATGGTACTTTGGGAGAGATTTTTACATTTCTACTAATCCTCAAACTTTTGTTTCAAACGAATTTTATTTTATTCCTTTATTTAAAAAGAGGTTTGAAAGAATGAATTACAGTTTCTCTGTTTATTCAAGCTCTTAAGTGCTATGATTTTAAATTTCTTCATCATTAATGAAAACTCAGTGATTACTAAAAGCTAGACAAGTTTCCAAAGTCATCAAGGAATTGTTATGACATCCCTATGAAGTTATTATCCTTCTTTTACAATTGAGGAAACTGAGGTTCAGAGATTTTAAATAACCAGACCAGTATCACAGAGCTGTTTACCTGCGAAGGATTTAAACACTGCAGTTGAATCCAAGATCCTGTGCTTTCCTATCTGATCTATGCTTCCTGTATTGATAACTTCGCTTTCTCCTTAACTTGAAGGTGGCTATGACTAACGACCATATGAAGTCATACTTTTAAGCACAGAAACTGGCACAGAGAACTTTCCCTGTAAATGTAGAATTCATTTTCTCTTTCCTTTTCTCGAGATCAAGGTACATATTTTATTATTTTTGAATCCTCTGTTGTACTTTGCACATTACTATGCTATTAGCAGATTAAAGATCTGTATTCACTGAATTCAATTGAACAGTTATTTAGTGTGAGTAGCTTATTTTAATATTGTTTCTAAAGGGCCTCAAACAGGGTTTGTACTCCCCTCTAGTTGTATAATACACAGATAATACAAGATAAAAGCATGAGATGAAAATGACAAAAGTCAGTACCCATTTATGATAAAAAAAATTCATCCAGTAATGGAGGAAATGAGGGACAAAAATACTATCATGCATATGGAAAAAATAGCAAAAAATGCAGAAGTAAATTCCTCCTTATCAATATTTATGTTAAGTATAAAGGGATTAATTTATCCAATCAAAATGCAGACATTATCTGAATGAATTAAGAAAAAGTGAACATGATCCAACAACGTCCTATGTAGAAGAGGCTTACTTTAGGTTCAAAGGCACAAATAGGTTGAATGTAAAATGATGGGAAAAAGTTATTTTATGCAAATGCAACCAAAAGAGACCTGAGAGTCAATACTAATATCAGGTAAAAAAGACTTCAAAAAATTATGAGGGACAAAGAAGGACTTTACTAATATAAGTTTCAATAGAGCAGGAATATATAAAAATTATAAACATTTACACACTTAAAAACAGACCCTCGAAATACATGAAGCTAACTTGACAGGATTGAAGGGAGAAATAGGCAGTTTTACAATAATAACTAGAGACTTCAATAACGCCTTTTTTAAACAATAGTTAGAACCACCAGACAGATGATAAGCAAGAAAACAGATGATCTGAACAACAGTATAAACCAAGTAGACTTAATGGACATAAATAGAGCACTCCAACTAACAACATAAGAATACACATTATTCTTGAGTGTACCTGGGACATTCTCTAGGATAGACTATTCAAGCCACACACACAAAAAATGTCTCAATAGATTTAAAAGGTTGGCATTATGCAAAGCATTTTCTCTGATCACAACAGGGTAAAGTTAGAAATCAATAACAAGTAAAATAGAAAAAAATCATAAATATATGGACATTAAATAGTACACTTTTAAACAACTAGTAGGTCAAAAAAAGCAATCACAAAAAATTAGAAAATGCTTTGATATGAAGACAAGTAAAAACAAAATATTCTCCTAAGCAAAGCTTAGGAGAATCAGTGAAAGCAGTGCTAAGAGGGAAATTTGTAGCTGTAAATGTCTATGTTAAGAAGTAAGATCTCTAATCAGTAAGCTAAATTTATACCATGGTTACCTAGAAAAGGAAGAGCAAACTAAATCCAAAGCCAGGGAAAGAAAGGAGATAATAAAGATTAGGGCAGAAATAACTAAAATAGACAATAGAAAAAGAACAGAGAAAATCAATGAACCCAAATGTTGATTATTTGAAAAGATCAACAAAGTTGATAAACCTTTACTTATATTGAAAAGCAAAAAGATAATAAAACAACTAGAATAAGAAATAAAAGTGAGGACATCATTACTGACACAGAGAAAAAGTATTATAAAAATACTATGAAAAATTATATAACAAAAAATCAGATTGTATAAGAAATGGCCAAATTCATTGCAACATACCAATTACATAAAATGACTCAAGAAGAAATAGGAAATCTTGACAGATGCATAACAAGTAAGGAGATTAAACCAGTAATCTAAAACTTCTCAACAAAGGAAACTTCTGGATCAGATGGCTTCACAGTGAATTCTACCAAAGATTTAATGGAAAAAAAAAAAAAAAGGATTCTCAAACTCTTCTGAAAACTTGAAGAGAAGGGGAAATTGCCTAACTTATTCTATGAGGCCAGCATTACCTTGATACCAAAAACAGATAAATATATCACAAGAAAAGAAAATTACAGGTTAACATCCTTTAAAAGTGTGCATGCAAAAACTACTGACAAAATATTAGCTAGTTGAATCTACTAGCATATCAGAAGGATTATGCATATGATGAAGTAAAATTTACAACCAAAATACAAGGATAGTACAATAAGGAAATCAATAAATATAATATATAATATATTAATAATATTAATATAATATAATATAAATTATATAATATATAAAAATTATATATATGATTATTATATATAATTATATGATTATATATAATATATATAAATAATCATATTATATATAATTATATAATATTAATATAATGTTGGAAAACCACCACACAATCATCTACTTGGAGTAGAAAAGGCATTTAACAAAATGGCTTTTATGAGAGTACCTCTCAGAAAACTAGGAAGAGATGGAAAATTCCTCAACATTAAAAGTTTATTTATAAAACACCCATAGCTAATATCATACTCAGTGGTGAAAGACTAAAAGCTTTCTGCCTAAGGTCAGGAACTGCATAAGAATGCTTTCTTTCACTGCTGCTATTCAGGATTATATTAAAAGTTCTAGCTAGAGCTATTACAAAATAAAAAGAAATAAAATTTATCCAAATTAGAAAATAAGAGGTAAAGCCATCTCTATTTTAAGATGACATGATCTTCCTATATAGAAAATCCTCCCAAATTCACAAGAAAGCTACTAGACCTAATAAATTCAACAAGTTTCAAGATATAAGAGCAACCCACAAAATAATTGTTCTTATATAACAGTAATAAACATTATAAAAAGAAAATTTAAAAAGCAATTCCATTTATAATGCCATCTAAAATAATTACATACTTTGGAATAAATCTAACCAGAGGGATGAAAAACCTCTATGTTAAAAAATACAAAAAATTGCTGAAAATAATTAAATACCTAAATAAAAGGACATCCTGTGGTCATGCATAAGAAGATTTAAAATTGTTAAGTTATCAATACTTCTCAAAGCAATCTACAGATTCAATATAATTCCTATTAAAATTACAACAATATTTTTCCAGAAATAGAAAAACAGATCCTCAAGTTCATATGGAATTTTAAGAGCCCCTGAATAGCCAAAACAATAAGGAAAAAGAATAATAAAGTTTTAGTGATTATACTTTCCAACTTTGAAACTTACCACAAAGCTACAGTAATTAAAACAATATGGTACTTGGCATAAGGGAAGATGTATAGATCAATGGAATCATCCAGAAATAAATGCTCATATATATAGTAAATCAATTTTTTAACATAGACACCAGGAGTATCCAATGGGGAAAAGGAGTCTTTTCAACATATAGTGCTGGAAAAACTGGGCATCCATACCCAAAAGAATAAAGTTGGACCCTTACCTACACCATATACAAACATTAACTCAAAATCAGTCAAATACTAAGCTTAAGAGCTAAAACTATACATTTCATGGAAAAAATTGAAAGAAATCTTAATGATATTGGATTTGGCAGTAATTTCATGGCTGTGATAACAAAAGCACAGGAAACAACAAAATAATAGATTAATTATACTTCATAAAAATCAAAAACTTTTGTGCATCAAAAGGTAAAGAAAGTGCAAAGACAACCTACAGAACAGGAGAAAATATTTGCAAATCATATATCTACTAAGGGACTAAGATCCAGAATATATAAAGAACTCTGCAATTCAACAGCAAAAAACAAACACACAATTAAGAAACAGGGAAACTGTAATAGACATTTCTCCAAAGAAGATGTATAAATGGATGTTCAGCATCACTAATCATTAGGTAAATGCAAATCAAAAGCATGAGATACCCTTCAACACCCATTAAGATGGCCACTATATAAAGCCAGGTGTGGTGGCTCATACCTGTAATCCCAGCGTTTTGGAAGGCCATGGAGGAAGGATGGTAAAGGCAGAAATTCAATATCAGTCCTGACAACATAGCAAGACTTTGTTTCTACATAAATAAAAATGAAAAAATTAGCTGAGTGTGGTGGCACATGCCTTTAGTCCCAGCTACTTAGGAGACTAAGACAGGAGGATCACTTGAGCCCAGGAGTTTACGGCTGCAGTGAGCTATGATCTTGTGCCACTGTACTCTAGCCTAGGTGACTGAGTCTTTGTATAGAAAAGGAAGGAAAGCAAAGGGAAGGGAAGGGAGGGGAAGGGAAGGGGAGGGGAGGGGAGAGGAGGGGAAGGGGAGGGGAGGGGAAGGGGAGGGAAGGGAGGGGAGTGGAGGGCAAGGGGAGGGGAGGGGAAGGGAAAAGGGAAGGGGAAAAAGGGAAGGGGAAAAAGGGAAGGGAGGAAAGGAGGAAGGGAAGGGAGGAAAGGAGGAAGGAAGGAAGGAAGGGAGGGAAGGAAAAGAAAAGAGAAAAGAAAAGACGGGCATGAGAAAAAAAGTATCCAGCAATCTCATTACTGGTTATATATTCAAAGGAAGTGAAAACAGCTGGAGAGACATCTGTTCTCCCATATTTATTGCAGTATTAGTCACAAGAGCCAAGATAAGGAATCAACCTAAATGCCTATCTACAGATAAAGGAATAAAATATATATTTTATATATATATATATATATATATATATATATATATATATACACACACACACACACACATATAATATATAAACTATGCACGTATTGTATATAATATATATACACACATATGCAAACAATAGAATACTATTCAGCCATAAAACAGAATGTAATTCTGTCATTTGTGGCAACATGGATTAACCTGGAGGACATCATATTAAGTGAAATAAGACAAATACTGCATGATCTCACTTAGATTTGGAATCTAAGAAAGTGGATCTAACAGAAGTAAAGACTAGAATAGTGGCTGGGGAAAGTAGGGAGGATTGGAGGACCAGAAAATATTGGAAAATGGGTATAAAATTATATAGAGAAAGAGTAAGTTCTGACTTATTATAGACAGTAAGAATAAGTTCTATACACAGTAGCATGACTATAGCAATAACAATGTAGTGTGTATATCAAGATGACTACAAGAGAAAATCTTGTCACTACAAAGAAATGATAAATGTTTACAAAGTGATGAATGTGGTAATTTCCATGATTTGTCATTAGACAATGTATACATGCATTGAAACATCACACTGTACCCCATAAATATGTACTGTTAGCATGTGTCAACTATAAATTAGAAAGTAAAAAACAAAGGGAAAATAATTACTTCCCCTTTTTCCCTGTTGGTTGGTATTGATGGAGATGAGGAGAAATTGGAACCCTTGTACACAGCTGATTGAGATGTAAGATGGTACAACCAATGTGAAAAACCATTTGGCATTTTCTTAAAAGGTTAAACATAGAACTTCCATATGGCCCAGCAATTTTGCTCTTATGTACATATCCAAAAGAACTGAAAGCAGGGACTGGAGCAAATATTTTTACACCAAAGTTTATAACAGCATTATTCACAATAGGCAAAAGGCAGAAATATCTGTGTCTATCAACAAATTAATGGCTAAACAAAATGGGGTATATAAAATGGAATTTTATTTAGCCATAAAAGGAATGAAATTTTGATATATGCTACAACATAGATTAATCCTGAAAATATTATGCTTACTCAAATAAGTCAGTGAGAGAAGGACAAATTTTGTAAGAGTCCACTTATATGAGGTTTCTAGGAGAGGCAAATTCATAATATAGAAAGCAGGATAGAGGATACCAAGGGCTACAGGGATGGGAATCAGGGGAGTGATTATTTTGTGGTACAGAGTTTGTGTTGGGGATGATGAAAAAGTTTTGGGCATAGATAGTGGTGAGGGTTACACAACATTATGAATGTATTCAATGACTTGAGTTACACAACATTATGAATGTATTCAATGACTTAAATTGTATACTTACAAATGGCTAAAATGGTAAACATTATGTTATATATATTTTATCACAATAAAAAAAGAATTACTCTAAAGGTATGGAAATTAAGACAATGTAGGATAAGTGGAACGATAGACATATTGGCCAGAGGGACAAAATAAGGTATCCTAAGAGACCTACAAATAAGTAACAAGTAAATTAATTTTCAACAAAAGTACCAAGGTGATGGAGGAAAGCATTGCATTTTCAACAAATGATGTTAGAGCATCTGGATATCTTCCTGAGGGGGGATGTGCATTAACTTCTAACCTTACCCTACAACTGTACATGAAAGTTAAAATAGATCATACATCTAAATGCAAAAGCTAAAATTAAAAAACTTCTGCAGGAAAAGACAAGAAGAAAATCTTCATGACTTGGGGATAGGGAAAGCTTTGTTAAATAGAACAGAGAAACCATAACCTTAAAAAATGATAAATGGAACTTCATCAATTTTTTTTGAAAGAAACTATTAAGAAAATGAAAAGGCAAGTCACAGAGTGAAGCAAATATTAGTAAGGGACTTGTATTAAGAATTAATTAGGTTGCTATAAGGTGAATAAGAGGAAGATAATCCAATAAAATTCAGCTAAATATTTGAACAGACATCTCAAAAGAAGATACACAAATGGATAATAAACATATAGCAAGAGTGTCATCATTAGTCATTAAGGAAATGTAAATTAAAACTATAATGAGATGCCAATACATAATGATGATATGGAGTGATTGTACCTCTCACACATTGTTGATGAGAATGAAAAGCAATACAGCCACTTTGACGAACTCTGGTATTTTCTTGTAAATATGTGGTTACCATACAATCTAGCAGTCAAATCCTAGATGAAACACTCCAGGAGAAATGAAAATGTGTCCACATAAACATGTGAATTCAAATATTCTTAGTAACTTATTGATAATAGTTCAGAACTTTAAACAATCTAAATACTCATCAAAAGGTACATGGACCAGGTATGGTGACACACCCCTGTAATCCAAGAACTTTGGAAGGTCGAGGTAGGTGGATCACTTGAGCCAAGGAGTTTGAGACCAGCCTGGTCAAGATGGAAAAACCCTGTTTCTACAAAAAACACACAAAAGATTAGCTGGGCATGGTGGCATATGCTTGCAGTCCCAGCTATTAGGGAGGCTGAGGTGGAAGGGTTGCTTGAGTACAGGAGATAGAGGCTGCAGTGAGCCAAGACAGTGTCACTGCACTCCAGGCTGGGTGATACAGTGAGACCTTGACTCCAAAAAAAAAAGTAAATGAATAAACAAATTGTGGTGTGTCCATACATAAAAGGAGTGGATTCTTGATAGAGGCAACAGCATAGATGACTCTCAAAAACATGTTTCTGCGTGAAAGAAGCCGTAGAACCCATATACAGAGAGTACTTACTTATGATTCCATGAATATGAAACTTTGGAAAGTCAAAACCAATCTTGGTGATGAGAACATTGACTGAAAATGGGTTCCAGTGAAACTTTTGGGTTGATAGGAATGCACTATACCTTGACTGTGATGTAGTTAAACATAGGTACGTTTCGTTGTTTATAAATCATACTTCTACAAAGTTGATGTAAAAAAGAGAGAAATGAAAACTCCATGAATCACAAGGCTTGTACTGGTATTTTGGGACTTGGCAAGCAGGCTCTGGAGACATACTACAGGGGTCAGAATCCTGATGTTATATGATACTGGAGAGGTTATTTAGCCTCTTTGTGCCTTACTTCCTTTGTATGTAAAATAAAGTTGTTATAATAGTTTTGTTAAGATTAAGCTGATGCTCAGTGATTATAACAGTGACTGACATAGTCAGAATTCAGTAAATACAAACTGTAACAATTATTATAAATGTATGTAGTATCAGTATTAATGGTTTGTTTTTCCCCTACTTCTTTTCTAGTGGTAGAACTGTGTCACACATCTTATGATCCAAGAACACACACCCCATGTCACAGTAATTTGGGCTCCTATTAAGCCTGATATTACATATTTTTGGCAGGGATATAAGGAGCTATGTCTGAACAGAGATGACTGAGTATATAGCAGATAGGACAAGAAAGGAAAGCATAGTTGTTTCGAATGGTGGGGTGAGCGTCAGTCTTAAGATTGTCCCTTTCTGACCTTCCTGAAGTTAGATGTTCTAGTTCAGCATCTGAGCATGCTGCTCTTCCTGCTAATAAACCAAACATCATTGTGTGCAGTATCCCAACAGGAATCTGTTCTCTTAATAACATGGAACACACCTCATCTGACTGCATCCAGCACTTGCTTCTAAAGGATGCAATAGTCACAGAGATGCTGAGCTCTGCTATGCTGATGATCAGTAAGATTGACAAAATTCCCTGCAAATAATGAGAAGAAATAAATTACATTTGAAATGAAAGCTGTTATTTTAAATATATAAGCTGAGAGCACTTTAGACTCTATCGCCAAGTATGGGAAAACCATATTTTAGATGGTTCTGTAGCCATCAGACATTGCCCAATTTTCATCTTATATCTTTCTCATAAGGCAGAGATAACAAACTCCAAAGTCCCTGGGAGCTGTGCAACCATCTTGAGAGAAAACTGAGAGTAAAAGTATTCGTAGGAGGCATCCATTACTCAGTTCCAGCCAATTGTTGTCATGTGGGAACATGGGTACCATGATGCCTATTTTGTTTGTTGTTCCCTAGATAAACTGGATATACATACTTTTTGAGTTGAAATTTTCCAGTTATGTGTTCACCTGTGTGAGCCAAATAGAACATATATGCAGGCTGAATGTAGCCCACAGATTGCCATTTTGCTCATTTTGCTTTAAGGTAATGTTTGGATTGAGAAGCAACGTGGTACCTTATGATGACTCAAGCTTAAAATATGAAGATGGAAAGATCTAGGTTAAAGTGATTTCAGGGTCACACTTAACCTTGAACAAATAACTGTGTGTTTGTGAATCTTGGTTTCCCTGCAATACACCCAGAATCTTATATATTCGATATTTGTTGGTAAAACTAAAATGTATGCAGACCCTACTCTATGCAATTTACTGACTTTTTCCATTGAGCAAGGTATACCTGGTCTTGGATTTTGTGGAACTTACATCACTGTAAGGGAGACAGACAATAACAAGCAATTAGATAATTACCTGCTTAACTAAATTGTGATAAATGCTGTGAAGAAGGACTGGGAGCTCTGTGCTACTATAATGGGGAATCTATGCAGATATGAGAGTAGAGCCGTTGTCAGGGAGAACTTTCTTCAAGAAGTGGTACTTCAGTTGAGATTTAAGTATGAGGCTGAGTTAATTGTATAACTGGCCTGGGGACCATTCAAAGCAGTAAGACGCTGATCCTATGATCATCTTGGGGCAGTGGCTGCTTGACACATTAAGGGATTCTAGGAAGTGGCTGGAATGTGGAGTAAGCAGGATAAAGTCCTGGAATAATGTTGGAAAGCTGGGTAGGATAGGTGTTACAGAGTTTGGTAAGGCCCTTAAGATTTGCGACTTAATCATCACGTTTTACAGAAAGCCATTAAGTAATTGATCTGATTTACATTTTTAAGTGATTACTCTGGTCACAGTAGAGACAATAGATTGGTCTTCAGGACAAGGGTCAGCCCAAGAGATGTCTAAAGCCCACTGTTCTGGCTCCTTTAGCTTATGATGTTTGGGTTACAAGAACTTGTTAAGCTGTGTTAGTGAGAACTAGGAAGAAAGAGTTCATGGTTCTGTAGTCACATAACTAATCTTGCAAGACCTATCCATGGAGGACAGGAAATAGCAAAATCTCATATATCTGGAGATTTAACCCTTTCAGTATATACTATTTCTTCCTGATATATAACAACATAATGAACAACATTATGCTCCTGTCCATTTGGAAATGAGCAAGAATTATAAGGTTGTATCATGTTCTTGGCCAAGTTAGGAGAGGGTTTATTGCTGATGTTGTTTTCTGGTTTTCTTTAGTAACTGAGTCCAATTTTAGAATTTATCTCAGAAAACATGAGAGGATCCCTAGGATCATTTCACCAAGTGATTGTGAGGATTAAATAAAATCTTGTGTTCAGGAACTAATTTCTCATTTCTTTTACCAAGGAAGACCATTTTCCGTGATTCTAGTTTATTTCCCTTCTAACAGGTTCAAATATTCTTAAAATTATAGAAGCCAAGCATTCAAGATATAGCTGGTAGGAGTGAAATAAAACCCTAGGACTTGATTAGGAAACTAGAGGGAAAGGCCTATTGAAGTCACTGACATGGTTAAAAATAATGTCATTGATTACTTGCTAGAGAAATACTTTAAATCATACCAACAATTGCATTTCCCAGTCAAATGATCTCTCATCTGCTTTAATGAATAAAATGGCTTCAATTATGTGAAATAACATATGTCTTAAACTTCTTAAAATCCTTACTTTATTCAATGGCTTCTAAATACCTTCTCCTACTGTATTTTGATCTTAGTGCTATTGAAAAAAATGTTTAGATCATTTTGTTCATTAATGCTGAAAAGGTAAAATTTAATTCAATCCATGTCAATAATAATTGTATTAGCTAAACCTATTGACTATTTAACTGTGCAGGGTACTGTTTTAATTTAAGCAAGCTTCACAACAACCCATGGGGTAAGCGTTCTTATTGTGTTCATTTTCCACATGAGGAAAACTGAGGCTTAGAGAGAATACAATATTAGGCCAAGGTGACAAGTTTATGTGACAGGATTCAAGCCCAGAAAATATGACTCCTTAATGATTGCAACAATAATTCCACAATACCCTTCCCTATCATCAGTTCAAATGCTGACACAATTTCAGTTAATAAAATAAAAATCAATGAATCATTGTATCACCAGCACAGTTCAGATAAGATTTTACAGATTCATTGTGCAAAATAAGATCACTTACAATGAAAAGAGTTCTACCTAAAACACATATTTCTTCAAGGGAAGGTGTCTGGCAGTATTTGTCTTGATGTCTGTAGCTGAGCATGGTGAAAGTAATCCCAGTTATCGCAACCAAGGAACTGATAATATTCATGGCCATGACAACTTGACCCTGAAAGGTAGTTAACAAATAATAAAATAAATAAAATCCAAACCAAAGCCAAAATACCTTGTAAGAAATTCTTAGTGCTTTTATGTTTCCAGATACTGCTCAGGGAAGAGTTGTTCCATCAGATCAGTATGATTGTAAGGCTTAATACACTAAATTCTGACTCATTAAAGTCAGAAGACACACCAAGTTTTAGAATGGGCCAATGATACTCTATGGCTAATGCTGTTTGGGCTGGAGTTTAAAGATACTCTAAATGAGTTCTTTCTTGAACTCAGTGTTTCAATAAAATAATTTCAGACTGACCCACCCAATTGCATTTATTCATTTCTATTTTTTGTGGGGGTATGGGTGGGTGGGGTATGTATATCAAAGTTCCTTTAATGGAAGGGAGTCATTTGATTTGTTCCTTCATACCCACTCCCAGGACTGATACTGCTCTCTCTCTCTTTTTTTTTTTTTTTTTAAAGAAAGAAAAAAAAGCTTCACATTTCCATTCATCAGATATTTGTGGTATCTTTATTGATTGTGTTATGACTACGGTGGTGGAAAATGCAATGATGCATTTACAGAGCCAGTCCTTTCTGGAACAGTCTGTGGCTTTGTGTGGCAAACCTTGGAAGTGTACTTGTGACTTAATGTTTACCCCAATCCCAGGTTTTTATTGCAAGCAGGCACGTTGGCAGCAAATCCACAGGAACATATTGGTAGGCCATCTCTCTCTTGGTCTTTAGTTCCCTTGTTTTCTCAAGGCTCTATTTTGGCTCCTATAGGACATTTAATAGACTAAGATCTCTAGAGAATCAATCCTTCATGTGTATTGGGCTTTACAAAGAACGTACCCAGCCTAGTCTCTTCTGATTCTCATAAATTATGTGATATAGGAAAGACACTTCTTGTTATCCCATTTTACAGATAAATGGAATTCAGGAAGTGTCTGTGAGCAGTCACTTCCACATTTTGTGGAAGAGCTGTGATGAAAAGCCAGGTCTTCTGACGCCTGGTTCAGCATCCTGCCCCCATCATTTCTCCATCTGCAGAGCTCTCAGTGAGTCAGGAGTAGGTTTTCCTTACCAGTAATCTATTTATCAGCTCTGGAAGGAAGTCAATACAGAGAGAACAGCATTTGGGGCTTTATCTGCATTGTCTGCATAATTTCCTTAAGCAGGGATGGGAGCATTTATCCCCCACTCTCCCTCAGAATGTCTCTATTGCTTGTAACTATCCCTAAAGGAAATTAGCAGAAGGCCATAAGAACAGAGTTAAACTGGCTTTCAGAGAAGGCCCACATTCCCAGGACCTTAAACAAGATCAGAGTGGTTAGAAAGAAGTATGAACATTTAAGCATCATTATGCCTTTAATAAGTAATATCTTATTAAATCCTCAAAGTAACCCTTAGAAGTAGGTACTTTTCCCTTCAGGTTAACACAGAAATGAGTGGTAGCCTTGGTTCAATCCTAGAACAATCCAGTATCAATGCCCAGATTTTCTTCTTCTAGACCTTGGGCAGGTTCTAAAGAAAAGCTTCGGTTGGTATTGGAGACAGGTCTAGGATCGGGAAGAAGAATTACTGAGATCTTAGGATCGGTTTTGGTTAGAGCAAGGTTTCTCAACAATGGTACTGTAGACTTTTTTTGTCGGATAATTTTTGTGTGTGACAGAGACTGTCCTGTGCATTTTAGATGCTTAGAAATGTCCCTGGCCTCTACTCACTAGTTGCCAATAGCACCAGTTGTGATGACCAAAAATGGGATCTTCAGACATGGTCCAATATTTTCTGGATCCTGGGGCTTAGGGGCAGGGAATTCCTCCTAATAATGAGCATTGAATTAGAGGGGGGATGCCAAATGGTTTCCAATAAACAACTCTTTTAGTTTACTTGACCAGGGAAATGGGAACCAGTGTAAGAATGTCAGGCAAATAATGGCACTGGCAAACAGAAATGATCTGAACTGCAACCTGGATACATACAGATTTTCCTGAGAGGTAACTTTATTACTAAAGGCTTTATACATAAAGACGATATAAAGCAAATAGAATATTTCAAATTACATAAAGTCACAAAATGACTCACCTGAGTTTTTGATTTCTCTTCCACTGCTGTGAGGTACCCTGTAACCATAAACTGTTAAGAAGACAAGAGACGAAAGTTAACAGGTTATGTGCTTGACCACCTTGCAATAAAGTTTCCCTTGGATTCACAAACGATCTGTTTGCAAATCTCCAAGACCATCCAGTTTTTCCACCTGAGCATCAGGGAGTAGCGAGGGTCAGCATAGATAGGGTAGGTTGGAAGAAACATTGTGCTGGGTTTGCTCAGCACTGAACAAGCGCTCTCTGCCAGGGTCAACTGGGACAAGCAGGCCCTTCTAAGATCCGGAGGAGATGGCTCAGATGTTGGGTCCAGCTGGGGCTCCAAAAACAGATTTCCTAAGCTCTGGGCCTCGAAGAGAAGAGGAGGAATTGTGCCTGTTCTGAGCAGGTGAAGGGAGACTTTCTCAGGGAAGACCCCTCTAAAGGCTGATAATGGGGGCTGATATCTAGTATGGTTACAACAGTCACTCATTTCCCGTAAGTGTAGAGCCTAGTGCCACCTCAGGAAAAGGAGAACTCTGTCACTCCATGTGGAGCCCTTTCCTTTTTTAATGTTCTGAGATGGGCACCTCCTCTGTGGGAATTGGCGTTGGACCTTGGGAACATCTGGGTCTTATGGTCCAAGGATCTGCAGCTGACTTGCGGAGATCAGAAAGATACCTTTGATACCTCCCTCCGCTTGACTCCCCACACTGGACTGCCAAGTCCTATCAACTCTACCTCCAAGTCACTCAGGCTCTCCGTCTCTAGCTCCATTGCCACCAAGCTAGTTCAGGGA
This sequence comes from Saimiri boliviensis, assembly GCF_048565385.1. NCBI lineage: Eukaryota > Metazoa > Chordata > Mammalia > Primates > Cebidae > Saimiri > Saimiri boliviensis. Next base: position 119,576,223 of record NC_133454.1, on the reverse strand, counting down.
AACTCTTTCCTCTTTGGCATGATTGCAGCCTCCTCTCATTGGGTTCCTCTAGGATTGCTGTTATCATTGAATTTTCTCACTCAAAAAACACAATCATACTTCAACAAGTCTTCAAATGTCACTATCCTCTTTATAAATTTTCGGTGGATTTCCCACGCTTTCACACTGAAGTTCCATGTTCTTCACATGACTATAGGAGTTGGCATGACCTGGTTACAGTCTACCTTTATAGCCTCATTTTATGCCATTGTGATAGACTCATTGGTCTTCTTTTGGTTACTCTTTCCCACACCAAGCCCTTGACTCATGCTTTATCTTTGCCAGGGAATGCTCTCCTTCCTCTTTGCCCAGTGAGCCACTATGTGCAAAGCACTTCCCTGACCTCCGAGGTCAGGTGAGTCCTCTATGAAACCCTCACATGGCACCTGGAATTCTTCTCTTAGAGTACTTATTACAAGTGTAGGGACAAGTATTTGGGGTTACTTTTGACTATTTCATGTCTGGTCTCCCAGTTAAATGACAAACTGTCTAAATCTAAAAACAATTTACCACTTTGATCGAAGAGGGACTGTTTTCCAGTATTCTCGGTCTCAGCACCTAGGATGCTATTGAAGACATGGTATGTGCTGAGTAAATATCTTTAAAGTGAAAAGTAGAGTTTTCAAAAACAGCAGGCCAGAACTTCATTTTAATTCTCACATGCAGATTACACAGTCACACTGGGAAAATTCTGTTGTCATATGAGAAAGTGAGGGGTTGGTCTGTTTGATTTTCTGCAGCATGGCATATATAGTTTGAAAATCATATTGACTATTACATTATTTATATTGGGAAAATGAAAGCTCTGCTGGTTGTTTCTGAAATGCACATTATAGAAAAGGCATGAAGTATTTCTGATTATCAAAAGAAACTGGATTTTTTTTTTCGTTTTTACAAATTGCAATTTGTTAAGGCTCCAGAGTGAGAATTGGCACTTGGTTCTGGTCAGGGGCAGGGGTGTCAGTGGAACCCAAAGGAGCTGGGTCCAAATATGTTGGAGGGACCTCCTCCATCCCCCTAAGAAACTGGATTTTTAATGGTCAGTGATAGTGGTCGAATTTATTCATTATTTTATCTATTTATTCATTGATTGATTGATTGATTGATTCATTCATTCATTCATGCATTCAATCACGCCTCAAGCGTGATTCTAGGTTTTCAGAATATAACAACTAAAACAGAGTGTGATATTGCTGTCTTCTCAGGAGTGTATGTTAGGAGAAGCTCTAATGAGGCTGCCCTTGAATATTACGGCAAAAAATTAGGAATCCAGGCTATGGGGACTAGATAGAAAGAGCACTGACTAAGAATAATATTTATGGATGCATCATTACCTGGATGAATGGCACTCATAAAATTGTCTCTGGGGCTAAGAAGGAGGATGAGTGGTAATAATCTTAAAATTCTCCTTAAGCTTTCAGCATCTGTGATTGCATAACACTAGCTAGATGTGTTTAAGTTATTCTCAACTTTTGAGCTCAGTTTGTTTCCTTATTTGCAAAGGAGAAAGTACGATATTTGCCCATGTAGTCTCCCACATTGGTAGTGAGAAGCAAATGTCTTACTATACACACAAGGGTTTTGGAAACTTTTAAGCACCCAAGAGTAGTTATTACAGTAATGATGGTAGTGCAATGACCGAATGGAGTTGCTTCTTTTGCCCTGAAGTGAACTGCCATTTTTGGTCTCCTGGAGGGTCATATTTATGGAATTCGTTACCCTAGGACATGAACCAGTCAAATCTGTCATTACAGCAATTTCTCAAATCAGTCCAGTTCAAATCTGTCATTACAGCAATTTCTCAAAAGCTTCTAAATGACAGTACTCACAATAAGTGCTCCCCAAAATGGATATCCTGAGAGGAGAACAAGGGGAAGTCTTTGAGAGAAATGGATGTAATTAAGTACAAATATTGTTCCAAGGCCCACAATGATTAGAGCAAGGAGGATCTGGGTAGCCTGTGAGGAGAGAAATGAGTACATGAGGTTACAAGTCTCTAACCCTCTTTGGGCCACCCCAGGTCCCTGAGGGTTTGCCTCCATGACACACTTTTCAATCTATCCAAATGCCTTCCTTCCACATTTGTCGATCATTCTCGGATTAAGAGACTCAGTTCAATGTGTTTCCTTCCCCACTTTGCTTGCCTGGATCCTTCAGGTTCAAATCCTTCACTCTTATTCTTTATTATTTTCTATCTTCCCTGATGTTACCAAGTCATCTTGTATCAGACATATTTGAGTACATGTGTGACCATCCCCGGACTATAAGCTTCTTGAGCACAGGGACTACAAAGTATTCACCTTTATGTTTTTTCCCTTCTGTCTCCAGTATTCCATTATTATCCTAACAACCCTTACCCCCGCATTTTCCAGCACTCAGTATAGGCTTTTGGAATTGGGGCTCATCCCAGTTGTCTAAAAGTTTAAAATGTTTGCTGACTTATTGTGGAGAACCTGAGATGAGCTTGCATTTCACCTCCCCTTCATCCAAGGACCAAGCTAGGGATGAGAATGATCTGGTGGGCCTATCAGCTTGTAGGAGTCTACAGGGAAAAAACAGCAGCAGCGGCTCTTCTCAGGACAAAATTTCTCTGTCAGTCTAGGTTTTGTCCCCAGGCCACAACTCTGGGCCATGACACCCCAAGTAATGATTTTCGCTGTTGTACAAAGGATGGGGGTTGTGCATATAGCTCTCCCCTGGGTGCATTTATGATGAAAAACATTTTGTATGTCTTATCATTTGGTTCACGATGAAGCTTTCAATATGTTTTTTTAAGCACTCCCAATTCCTTTAAGAGCACAAAGTGGAAGTCAAACCTCTCCATTTATGGATTTTTACCTTCATGGGAGGTGCCACCATACTCTGAGTTCACTTCCTCAGTGAGATATTTCAAAAAGTTATACTAGTTTATTGCTTCCCCTCTGCTGGGATTCAAAGATCAGTACTAATTCCTCATGAAAGATGAAGGGGGAAAAGTAGAATTAACTCCCTCCCTGAAAATCACTGGACAGAGGTATCTCTGCAGACATACATGAATAAATAAACTTCTTTTCTCCCCTTTGGGAGGACCATTGATTGGAGAGGACTTACCCCCAACACTCTTGGCTCTCCTTTCAGAAAGTCCAGCAGAGAGCTATGAGGTCTGTAGGGAAATGCAGTCAATACGGTTTCGTTTGGTTGTATAGTGATGACATGAGTTGCCTTTGGGTCCTGGGATGTTGACTCCATGATTCAATGGCAGAGCTCTAGTAAAAGAAAGAGTGAGCGAACATTGCAGCCCAAATCATGGTCTCTACCTCACCACCAGAGTGACATGGAGCCCTTAGAAATGAGCCCTTAGTGATCACTCTACTTAGTAGTAGAACCACAGAATCATAGTTGAGTCACAAAGTTTTAGAATTCTAGAGCATGTCCAGCCCTCCATCTTCCTGGTGAAAAGTATCATATCCAGAAGACCTGCTCTCTTGTGAAATTGGTTGCAAACATATGGTAAACACAAAATAGATGGTATATACAAAACAAGTCCTTACACATATGTTCATAGTTATAAAGAAACTAAAAGTTATGGGATATCCCTATGTGATGGGAACTGTAGAAGGTGTTTTGTTTGTTCTGACATGCACTAACATTTATTCCTTTAATAGTTCTACAATGCTGAAAGTGAGGAACAACAAGTTTATGTCACCCAAAGACATACAGGACAGGGGAAGCGGCAAACTCAACTTCACCTGTCTGCAAAATCTGTGTTTTTTAAACTCAATCATGCTCTGCCCTCCTTCGAAAGGAGTTTCTCACCTTTACTTGATGAATTTTCCAACTTACTGTTAAACCATATTCCTTTGTAGTACAAAAATCAGCGGTTAACTTTGAATCTCTATTTTTTCCATCTTTATTGAGGTATATTTGACAAATAAAAATTATATATATTTAGGGGATACTACATGTTTTGATATACATATACACTCCAAAATGATTACCACAATCCAGCTCATTAACATATCCATCACCTCACATGGTTATCTTTTTTCTGTTTTTGTAGTAAGAACATTTAAAAATTCTTTGCATTTTCAAATTTAAAAAATATCAGTAGTAAAGGTGCTATAGGACCAGATGTAGTTGCCACTTTATAATAGAGAATATTTTAGCTTTCAGAAAGATAAGTAAAACTAATTATAGTCAAATCATTCCTGATTTAAGCTACAGAAATACTAATTAAAATAACAAAACTGCCTTTAGGAATCTTGCTTTCCATATTGATCCTTTACATTCCTAAATTCATTATAATTTCAGCTATGAGATCATGAAGGTAAATTGTTTTATAAAACTAAAACCAATGTATACAAATAATAACTTGAGTATTTCCTGGTTTGCAGCAACCATGGATAGCAGGTGTCTCAAAATTAGGACTGACGTCATTTGGACTCAATAATTCTTTGTTGTAGAAAGTTATACATATATTTTAAACTCTGCTACTCTTCAAGTTTATTTAGGAAACCTCATATGCATAGAGAGTGCAAAGTTAAAATGCAGCCACACTGGAATTTCCATAATTGCCCAAGAAATTGAGTTCAATGCAGAGGCCAACACAGAACGTATTACACAAAGAACAGACGAGATAATTGCAGCAATGACTGGGAAGAAAGAATATGCCTATGTGGTACAAAGTGCAGGGGAGATGATCTGAATTACAAAATTGTGCTATAGATCAAAATAGACTAATACCCAAGCAAGCAGACATTATTACATTATTCTTTTTAGCGTGAACATTTGGCTCCAAGCTAGAAGCAGAAAACATGCCACTCAGAGATGGATTATCTGTAACTTATTAAGAAGACTAAGATGTCTTCATTGACTCCTACCCTGAAATTATAGAAGAGAACATAGTTTATGTGCCAATGACTAAATATTATTTTTATTTTATTTATTTATTTAAAATAAATAAATCCAAGACTATATGTAGTCTATTTTTATTTATTTATTTTATTTATTTATTTTGAGCAATGTAGACTCATTCGTATCATTCGTATCACCCAACCTGGAGTGCGATGACACAGTCTTCGCTCACTGCAAACTCCACCTCCCAGGTTAAAGTGATTCTTCTGCCTCAGCCTCCTGAATAGGTAGATAGGTAGAACTACAGATGCATACCACAACGCCCAGCTAATTTTTTTTTTCCATTTTTGGAGGGATGGGGCTTCACCATGTTGGTCAGGCTGGTCTCGAACTCCTGACCTCAGGTGATCCACCCACTGGGGCCTCCCAAAGTGCTGGGATTACAGGCATGAGCCACTATGCCTAGCCAAGAAGGCTATTTTTAAACAATAAAATGAGCACCACTGGTTGGCAGCATGGGTTTGAAGAGATCTGGATTCACATAGTAAGATTTATGGGAGGCAGGGACATGCTTGCTATGTGTTCAGAGGTAATCCTGAGCACTTGAGAAACTCTTTGCTACCTTTCACTTAATGGCTCATGAAAAAGGGCCCAGTAGATCTGTTTTTCAGAGAGTGGCCAGGGAGAGTAGTTTAATTATTTATGGCCTTTAATTTGTAATTAAAGTATTCTTACAATCCCTAATATGAAATATTTAAGCAATATGAGTATGAAAATAATATAGGAACAGCATGCAGAGTCACATGACTTAGCAAGTTCACCCTAGCATGAGTGCACATTTTCTCTTCTTTGTATCGAAATATTTAAGCAATATGAGTATGAAAATAATATAGGAACAGCATGCAGAGTCACATGACTTAGCAAGTTCACCCTAGCATGAGTGCACATTTTCTCTTCTTTGTATCACCTTCTGTTCAGTTTACCGAAAGAAGTTTATAAAGTTTATGACCCTTTTTGGAAGACCTGCTAATAAAACTTTACTGACTTGGGCTTTGAGGAAATTTTTTTCAAGAGAAATTAAATGATGACTCATAGTAACAAACACAAAACAGAAGTTGTTTTTATTGAAAAAATTTATTTTGCAGTGTCTAAAATGGCGGAGATTTCAGGAAAGTCTAGTCACACTTGACCATGAATTCTGGGTTACTTTTCCTTTATCCTCTGAGGCCAAGAGTTACTTATATCCAAGACCTTGAAGAACTCTTTTTGTACTGTTGAATATGATCTTGTGACTGGGTCAAGAAGAATGAACGCTAGAAAATATGTAATTGGTTAGAGTTTTTAAACTTTGATTTTGGAGAATAAAAAACATACTCATAATACATTTTCCCCAAATGCTGTATAGTAGTAGTTCTTCCAACTTTGCCATAAATGTAATTGTAGCAATATTAGTTAAAAATAATGCCATTCTCCAGTCTGCTAATTATTTTACTATTTTTAAATAGGATCATAGTTAAATCATAATTCATCCAAATTCTATAAACATTTCTTTTTTTTTGCTGTAGCTTTTGGGGGAAATGAAAATATTTTAAAATTATAACATCAAGAGCTAAATGGATATAAGGAAGAGCACAGGAAAGCATAAACAGGACAGAGACATTCTAGTAAAGTCTCATCACATTAGCAAGGAAACTTAGCTAGGGAGACTCTCTCTGGAGGCAGGTGGCTGTGTTCATGGTAAAAGTGAGGGGAGACACGTTCTCATTCTCAGCCCGATAGTCTGTATCATTCATTTTCTATGTCTTCGTTCTTTCATGAGCAGTTTGGCTATGTGATTTCTAAAGCCAACTAGCTTCACATGAAGCAATTCTCTACCTGGTCAGCTTCCCAGTAGACATCAGCTGATCCCAGATGACCAGAGCGTTCTCAGGAAGGAGACCGTTTATTTAAACACATTTTTTAAATTACAAAAGTTACCTTCTACATGCACCTCATGAACAATAATTGATTCTTCTTTTTGCCACTTTTTTGGGCCTGGATTATTGTAGCCCGGACCTGGAACACAGCAAGTATGATGTGACATGTCAGCATACTCACCCCAGGGTTGTTGGAGTAGAGCTGTTTCCACCAAAAGACAGAACTGTACGCAGCTAATAAGAGCTCCAGCACAGTGAAGATGAGCATCACCACTAGGACACCCTGCAAATCAGGACATGAATCGTTGGTACCCAACACAAGCTAGCCCTTTTGCCTGACTGAGAGGAGACAGGGCAATAAGCCTCCAGCAATGCAGAGAAAAGGGGACAGGGGTAATTGCTTAATCCTCTTTTCTGCTTTCTCCTTCAGATTTCTTAATAGAAGAAGGGAAATTAGCAGCAACTGTATCATCTCAGAACTTTGGTATCCCACCTAATGACAGATGAGAGTAATCTGCCACTTATCTCTGGTTGCTTTCATTATTTTCTTTTTGACTATGGTGTTTTTATTGTCATGATGATATTTCTAGGTGTGTATTTGATTCTGTGTATCCTGCAGTGGTTTCAGTGCATTCCTTCAGTCTGAAATCTCCTGTTTTTATTAAATTCTAAAAAAATTTCTAGTTATTTACTTTTGCATATGTTCTCTCTTCCATAATCTCTTACTGGGACTCATATTAGATATGTGTTGAACCTCTCCACTTCCCTGTATCCATCATGCCTTTTAAGCTTTCATCCATCTTTTCAAAACACACATAATGTGTGGTGTTCTGTGTGATTTAATGAAATCTAAATTCCATTTTGCTCTTTGTTTCCTGGAATGTATTGAATCTGCTGTTTAACTGATCTGCTCAGTTTTTAATTTCAAAGACAGTTTTCATTTCTGATTGTATGATTTCATTTCTTTTCTCAAATGCACATATCTTTTTTTTAATGTCCTTTTTTTTTTCATTTTGATATCTATTTATTTATTTATTTTGACACAGGGTCTCATTCAGTCACCTAGGCTGGAGTGCAATGGTATGGCCTCGGCTCACTGCCACCTTCACCTCCCCAGTTCAAGCAATTCCCCTGCCTCAGCCACCCAAGTAGCTGGGTTTACAGGCACATACCACCACTCCCAACTAATTTTTGTATTTTTAGTAGAGATTGCATTTCACCATGTTGGCCAGGCTAGTCTCAAACTTCTGATCTCAGGTGATCTGCCTGCCTCAGCCTCCCAATGTGCTGTGATTACAGGTGTGAGTCACCATGCCTGGCCTGGTTTATATTACTTTTTAAACATTTTTAATGATTTAAAATGTATTTTCATAATAGCCTTATTCAAATAATCGTATTGTCCTCAGTTCTTGAGCTTCTAATTTTCATGTTTCTTCATTTGCTGCTGCTTCCCATGTTTTTTTTGTGTTCTTGTTATGCTTCTCATAATATTTTGGTTATTGGATAACTTCAGTGTGTAGATGGTGATAGTGGTAGGGTTCTTTGATAAGTAGGCATTGTATAAGTCGGGTTTATGACATCTCCTTAGATAGTAATTTTAGATTTGATTCTGCTAGAACCTTAGATCATGTATCTTGTAGCAGTTTTTAACTTTATCCCTTTATTTCAGGTTCTCCTAAGTAATTATGAATTTGGATGGCATGCTTGCACAAAGCTTAGTGAGCTGATGGAAGGTTTTCTTGAAATTCCTTGGGATGTTGGGCAGGATTTGCTTTATATTATTTTCACAAATTGAGAAAATATTCCGTCTCAGCTTTCAACATTTTTGCAGGGTACTCAATATGAGCTTTATAGTCCTGCTGAATGTCAAATCTTGTTATAGGTGTTAAAAGTGCTCAATCCTAGCCTCTAACACCAATATTCCTATCCAGACTTCCCTGGTTTTTTGGCCTCAGCTCTTGTTTGATGATTTGGCTTTAGAATCCTTCTTAGCTTCTGGAACCTAAGACATCTTTCTTCTTCGATTTGTTCTTCCTTCTGCCCTCCTTCCTTTCTTCTTCTAACCTTGGCTATCAATTTTTTAATTTTTAAAATTTGTTACTTTTGTCCAGGTAATTGCTGTGTTAATTAACAGAGTACACCTTTGGAATCTGCTTAGTCTGGCATGTTGCAACTTCTCTGATGTTGTAGGATGCTCTTTTAGACTCCAGTTGTCAGAGAATGGGAGGCAGTTTGAGGTAATAAAATTTGCTTTCAAATTAAACCCCCAATATGCCTCTCCCACCCCCATTTCTTTACCCAATATCTGTCCTGCACCAGGATTACACTATCTGCTGGGCTTCTTCCAGATGGGTCTCTGTGCTCTTCCACGTCCTCTAGCTCCTGAACCAAAGGGGTTGCTTTTGACAATCTTGGGGTCACATGGGCAGACCCACAGGAGTGCAAAAGCTTGCACACATTTTCTGAGATTTGCAAGATAGATGGATCCAAGGGAATGAGAGCTACTACCTTGGGCTCCCCATGCTCCTACTACAAGGATTCATAAAAGAAGAAGTCTTCTTCTTTTTTTGTTTTTCTGAGATAGAGTTTCATTCTTGTTCCTCAGGCTGGGATGCAATAGTGCTATCTCAGCTCACCGCAACCTCCACTTCCTAGGTTCAAGTGATTCTCCTGTCTCAGCCTCCCGAGTAGCTGGGATTATAGGCATGTGCCACCACGCTCGACTAATTTTGTATTTTTAGTAAAGACAGGGTTTCTCCATGTTGGTGAGGCTCGTCTCAAACTCCTGTCCTCAGGTGATCTGCCCGCCTCAACCTCCCAAAGTGCTGGGATTACAGGCGTGAGCCATGGCACCGGCCCACATCTTTCTTCTTAAAAGGCCATGGGTTTATGGTTTTAGCACCATGATCCTACATTTATAGGATGGAATAAGCAAGGCTTTTCACCATGAACAGGTAGTAATCATCAAGTCTGGGAGAAAGGTGCCAAGAAAATGCTGCCCAGAGAGGTTGACATTTTTTCTAGAAGTCAAATCCATGACAGGTTTTCTCCCTTCCCACTGCACTCTGTCAGCCCTGTTGGACCAAAGTACAAAATAATTATGTATTTGGGCTTAAGATTCATGTTCTATATCTAACATAATGTAGCATAGAGGCTTGCATTTGAAGATTAAATTAAACACTGTACAGCCTCTGCTAGTCCTCAATTCACTGATGATCAGAAGACAAGCATCTTTAAGGGGTAGGGCAGGCGTCCCCAAACTATGGCCCGCAGGCTGCATGCGGCCCCCTGAGGCCATTTATCCAGCCCCCCCGCCGCACTTCAGGAAGGGGCACCTCTTTCATTGGTGGTCAGTGAGAGGAGCACAGTATGTGGTGGCCCTCCAACGGTCTGAGGGACAGTGAACTGGCCCCCTGTGTAAAAAGTTTGGGGACGCCTGGGGTAGGGGCATCCAACCCCTAGAAAAGAATCCAAAAGAGATAATCCCAGACTAAAATAAAATTTAAATGAAGAATATTTCTGCCTGAGATGAGTAGGGAGAAGCCTGTTCAACAGAGGTTGTACTTTAAAAGTTAAACTCATCGAGGTTGGAATGTTTGTGATAAGAAAAACATTCCAAGAGTGATAGTCTCCCTGTTGTCCTTGATTTCCTCTCTGACTTTGGTACACCCCCCTACACTATGCAGTCTGCAGACAGGCCTTTTCCAACCACAAGTGTTTGTTTATTTCTGTCTGTCTCCAGGCATTTGGCCCAACAGTACCAGAGACTGCCAGAAAAGCAGAGGTTATGCAGAGGGAAGACACCGAGATTTCACACGACAGGTTATTCAATCTGAAGCTACTCACTGTTAAACTGACATTGGTCAGGAGACAATCTCTGATTTCATATATTGGATAATAGTATTCCGAATAAGGCAGTGAAGATAGATACTCCTTTTCTGAGCCGCAATTTTGAGAGGCAGTCCTCAGGGCTACCACACTGTCAGCAAGGAGGAGGAGGCCCGCTCCTGCAGTAACGGAACTTACTGCATTTGAGGTCAGGCTGCTGAGGTCCTGGAAGAGAAACTCTGCATTGGGTTCTCATCACAGAATCAGCAATCAATGCTGTTAGCCCTCTGTCCATTGTACTGCAATGGTGCTTCCTTGGGTCTGTTTCCTTCCTGTTTCCTTGTGTGGACACAAACTGTGTTTTATTCATCTTTGTGTCCCTTGTCACCATTTAGTTAATCATATGATATAATTAGTAAATGCTTATAGTATAAGAAAATGCATGGATAATTCCCCCTTAGGGAGAAGGATTCTGGCCCCTTGACTCTCTGTAGCACTCAAGATAGAGACAGTGCTGCTGTGGTCACTGCCACCATCTCCTGTGACTTCCTTAGAATCATTCTGTTTCCTTAAAGGCTTCCAGAATACGGATTTTGCTTCCCTCTAGTAAACCGAATGTGTGAAGTTGATTTACATAAAAGAGCAGCTTCAAAAAAAGGTGGAAACAAACTGGAAAAGTTGGAAAACATATCTATAGTTCTATGGGAACATAAAATATACTTTCAATTGACAAGCAATATTTGTTCAAAATGACAAGCATATGCCTTCGATTTTCCCAAGTGACAGGGCATGAGACAGAGGCACATGGGATTAGACCCTGTGCTTCTCTCTCCAGCCATTCACAAACAGAAATATTATCCGACTGTAGCCACTTTTCCCACAAACCTTGGAGGGAGAAAGGGAGGAAGAAGCTATGAAGACTTTACTTCTCTCCATAGCAACCATTCTCTCTTCCCTGCCACACACCTACAGAGGTGATTTAAGGAAAAGCCATATCCTGATTCAAGAAGATACGAGGTCTGACTAGCCACAGATGAGGACACATGGATGGTGTATGAGGCTGGATGATGATTGAAGCTGCAGTCTAGAAACCAGGCGTAGGGAAGAGAGTTTTGAAGAGTTCACAGCATTCATTGGTTGGAGTAAGAGTTGTGGACTTAGAATCCGAAAACCTCTACTCTTATCCTAGCTCTGTCTCCGACTCATCTGTGTGCTTGAGCAAGTCCTTCTTACTCTCGGCTTCGGTTATCTCATTTATAAAATGTGGAAGATGAATCGTCTGATCTCAGAAGTGGCTTCCAAGATGCACTGAGTAGACAGAAAGGGAAATCTATGCTTGGACTCGACTCCATGTGTGGGACAGAGAACAACATGTGGGCTCCATTGCTCATATGGTAGCTTTCGGCAAAGATACTGCCCACTGGGACTAGGTTTTCTTTCATCTGCTAGAGACTCAGTGCATGAATTTATGTAGCTACAGAGCTGGAGTAGGAAAGGGCAAGACAACCATCCTCCCCAGCACACATTCTCTTCCAATGATGCTTAAACAGAGAAGAGCATGTGTGTCTTTGCTGATGCATCATCATGCTATGGGAGAATCCTTTCTCCCAAATTGTAGAAGAGGACTTGGGAAATGGTGTGGTGAATGTGGTTCTCTTAGGCCCGATCCACCTGTAGGTCGGTATTCTAGCTTCTCCAGTTTGCTTCTGTCTTTTCTCTGAAGCTGCTCCTTTAAGTAAGAAGCCATAAATCGGGTTTCTAAGGAGGAACCAAAGGTCATATTCTCGATGCACTTAGGGCAATATATAATTCTAAAGTGGTTGAGGAAGCCAAGGGGATGTTGGCAGTGGCGTGAGAGGTCTTGTCTTTGTGTTTGGTGCTGCAATCAGTGCTGACATTACAGAAATTCCCCTCATGCCCACTCCATCACCCACATTCTCTGCCACCTTACTTTGAAGTGATATTTACATCCAATTATCAATAATTGGTTTTTGGTTGGAAATAGTCTCCTCCAGCCTAGAAAAAGATGACAACACCCTCTTCTAACAGAGGAATGAATGCCTCCCTACCTGATATTTGACTGGATGAGGTTTATTTCAGTTGCTTAAGTAGTAGAAATTTGAAAATATATCATGGACTTCTTTCAACTTGTTACCATGGCCATTGAGTAGGGTAAACCAGCTATGCTGGTTTGCCTGGGGCATAAGGGGTTTCCCAGGATATAGGCTATGTGATCTAGGAGGCAAGAAATTTGGGCTCTACTCTTGGTTCTACCAATGGAACAGCCAGGAGAACCTGGGCTCCCCTATTATAAGCTTTGTCTCCCTAAACTGTAAAATAGGAAGTTTGAACGAAAAGAATTAACTCCGACATTCCTTCGATTCCAGCCAGCTGAGATTTGATGGTCCTTCTACTTACAAAGGGTTTAGTTGACTGCTTTCCAGAGATAATCGAGAGGGACCCAGTAACGCCAAACTGCTCAGAAAAGAGAGAAAGAATCAGTTCAATCATCTTGTGGAAATGTGCCCACCATATCACTATCAATCACTCGATCAAAAAGTGCTATAAGAAAATTTTTAGAGAGAGAACACTACAGAAATCGTGTGGGTCCACATTTTTAGAAAGGCCTAGTTCCCACCTGATGTAAGAATGTCTATATCAACTTCTAATGACATGCAGATACTCAGAGGGGTTGGATTTGTTTTAGTGGGAATCACTAGGAACTGAGGAGGCCTGGAGAAAAGGTGCACATGGGAATGAGAAGAGTGCTACTACGTTACAGGGTTGAAGGAGAGGAGGTTGAGATGGACCAGTGACTCAGGTGGATAGAGAGATGGGAACAACCCACAGAAGCATTCAGGAAAGAGACTCTGATGGGACGAGATATGGAAACACACAGACTGGAAGTTATTGGTGTATGTTGCTTGAGTCAGAATGGGAGTTGAGGAAAGTGGGAAGAATAGGCCCTGACGTGAAGTCTTTATCATAAAGCCCCAAAAGTCCGTATTTAATCCCAGTGGTATTAAAGATCCAGTTGGCAGAGGAAAGGTATTCTAAGAAGCTGAAAAGTTTCTTGACTGTGTGGCCTGGATATTGAATAGTCACAGGCAAAGAGGGTCCAGTACGAGCTAACACTACCTTCTCTAAGGAGATGTGGGCCCCACTGGTTATAGGGAGAAGTCAAGGGCAAGTTTTGATCTGGGGCGGGAGCAGGGCCTCCTTACATGACTGCACAGTTTGCGTTCACACAGGAACTATATCCACAGGGAAGTGGTACCTTAGTATATGTCATCTGCCCAGGATGTTTGCTTTTTCTCCTTTGTATAAAATACTATGTGGAGAAGAAATAACCCTTTGCGGGAAGTGTAAGTTTGCCGTGGCCACTCTCTGCAAAACAGATCTACTAGGCCCTTTTTCATGAGCCATTAGGTGGAAGGCAGCAAAGGGAGTTTCTGAAGTGCTCAGGATTACCTCTGAACACATAGCAAGCATGTTCCTGCTTCCCATAAATCTTACCTTTGTGAATCCAAAGCTCTGCAAACCTGTGGCATCAACCAGTGGTGCTCAATTTATTGTTTAAAAATGGCCTTTTCACTCTCTACCTGAAAAGTTAATTATTCTCACAATGGAGGGAATCCAATGGCCTCATCAAAGCCCCAAAGAGGGATATGAAAAAGCATCCATTTTTCCAGAGGTGTGCTGTAATGCCAAGTAAAAAATGCTGTGCTGGTATACCCATTGTGTTACCATTCCTCTTGTCCCCTGCCCTGCGGGAAGACAGACTAAGCCTGTCTGCTGCCCTTCTTGAATAGGGGAAACATGGAGTGGGGCAATGATAGAAGGAAAGTTGAGGCCTTGCCTTCTTTTGCCTCCTGGCCTCTTGGAGTCTGAGTCACTCATGACTATGCACCTGGTTAGCATTTATAAAGCATTAGAGACCCCGTTCTACTCACACACAGAGCTCCTAAAAATGGGTACCCAGACATCAAAGTGGTGGAAATTGCTGAATTGAAGTGGGAAGGGTAGGGAGCAAAAACCAAGATGACCCCCAAACTTGATATCATCAGGCAACACAGGATCTGGACAATCTACAAGAGAGAAGACAGGAAATCTAGAATACACTTCAAACAGATGAAAGTGATTATTTAAATGCACATTGTGAAGTATAAAAAGTATTAAAATACATTATAATTTGTTATATTAAAGAGGAAAAAGTGTTACAAGGAGCCAATAGAAATGTTTCTAGAGGAAGTCATACATAGCTAATCTCTTCTGATAGGATTATTAAAATAGCAAATCGGGAAGTGATAATGTGCACATTTTGACTTTGTTTGAAAAAGATACTTGACAGTTTTAAAATGTATTTCCTTGAAAAGTAGATTTAAAAAGTTGTCCAGTGAGGTGGAAATAGCCAACTTCTCACAGGAGTGTTAATGAAACACTTTTTCAGTTGAAATCAGACAGAGCAGGTCATCTCTTCTGCTGTAATTCATCTTATTTTGTTCATCATTGGATTTTAATAATTATTATTTTACAAGTGGAAGAACTGGAGTTTTAGCTGTTAGCTTGGTCCAAAGCCCATGCTTTTGTTCATAGTTTAATGCATGTGCAGTTGAAAGATGATGCAAACATAGGAAAAATAAAAAAGTCAACCATTCATAGCATCAGTAGTTATTGAATACCTGTTGTGTGCCAGGCTCCAGGGAATGAAGCAAATGAAAATTGCTACCATTGGAGAGCTTATATGTACTGAGTCCTTTACATACAATTTCCATGGGAGGTAGAATAGAATTAAGAGCAAAGTAGTAGGACATGAGGCCTGTGAAGTACAGAAGGCATGGGGCAAACTATGTAGGGACTTTTAGGCTCTGTTTTACCAACTTTACTTTTCATTTTGAGCAAAAAAAGGAATCCCACTGGATAATTTGGGGCCAGAAGAATGTATGTTCTAACTTTTATTTTTAAAAGTTCACCAGCTGTACGAAGAATAGTGAAGAAACAGGGAAGGTAGATCCATCTAAAACTGGGAGTGAACAGGAGTTGGGTATTATAAAAGGGTATTCAAAACCATGTCTGGATTTGAGGGATGATGATCTGGGATACTTGGAAGTCTTATAGTTACTCATGTGGACAGGGAGAAAACAGGTCATGAGATTAGTCTTCATTGTCTCATCTCAAAATATTTGAAAAATGAGCTCAAAGTTAAGAATATCTAATTTAATCATACTGAGTAAAATCCATATGGTTAAATAGACCATCTTTACTAAAAACAAAATAAAAAAGGCTAATTTGTTCATTGTGAAGCCTGCTAGTGGAAAAGATAGAGCGATTTTAGTTCGTAGAAACTGCTACAGAGGATATAGTCTTCCCTTAAAGCTCCATTTTATGTTCCCATTAGCCTGGAATCAGCCAGAAAAGAGTGAAAGAGCTTCCCAGACCCACTGTAGATCTGTAGTCTAGATATATTTACAAAGTATTTTCTCAATGGTCCCCTTATAATGAGATGGACTTACTCCAAGAACGGTGGCTTCTTTTGGCAGCCCACTCTGCAGGTAATCTTTTTGGTACATGTGTTCAGGTTTCTCTCTTTCAGGGATAGTGATGCCCTTTGGTGTAAAGATGTCAAAAGCCCTCATGGTTTGGGATTGTAATAGCATGATGCTGATGATGCTGGAAAGGCATCAAACTAAGTTACTTTCCAAGGTTTGACTTATAGTCATAAGCTTCCCAGGGACCATACATTGTAGGAACTTGGGTTTTTTGCCATTACTCAAAGGCCAGCTGTTCTTTAGAAACAAAACAAAACATGAGGATCGATGGAGCATTATAAAGTGAATATTCTGGGCACAGTTCATCCATTGTGGTCAAGAGGCATGTCACTGGGAAAGAACTGCACACAATTGAGAGGTGAGCACATCACATAGAACTTGCTTTGCAGCCTTGAATGTGTCCATCTCACTCTCCTTCCAATGACCCCTGCTTCCATCTTCTTTTCCCTATCTCCCATGTCTCTGCTTCACCTGTGTTACCTTCCCATACCACATCTTCCAGAATGACACTTTTATTCTACACTTGCACTGATCAATCTTCTACTCCAGTCTTTATTTTATCTTCATAAAAATGTTGGGGGTGAGCTGGGCGCAATAGCTCCCACCTGTAATCCCAGCACTTTGGGAGGCCGAGGCAGGTGGATCACCTGAGGTCAGGAGTTTGAGACCAACCTGACCAACATGGAGAAACCTTGTCTCTGCTAAAAATCCAAAATTAGCCAGGTGTGGTGGTGCATGCCTGTAATCCCAGCTACTTGGGAGAATGAGGCTGGATAATCACTTGAACCCGGGAGGCAGAGGTTGCAGTGAGCTGAGATCATGCCACCTGCACTCCAGCCTGGTGCCTGGTGACAGAGCAAGGCTCTGTCTCAAAAAAAAAAAAAGTCTCAAAAAACAAAACAAAAAAAAAATATTGGGGATGTGGGGATGAATGCTGTTCTACTTTCCTTTCCTGTAGCAAGATGGCCTGTCCCATCCCAAATCTTCCTCCTTGCTTACATTGGCTTAGTAATTAGTAACGTAAACATTTATTTAACTCCTGCTGACTTCCAGGAATAAGACTATTGCAATTCTAATCCTTATAACAACCCTGTCACTTACATGTCATTAAATCAATTTTATACATTAGAAACCTAGGGCTGAAAAGTTCAAGTGATTTTCATGGAATAAAATAGTCACATAAAGCACTCAGCCTGGCACATAGAATGTGTTCAATATGTGATAGCAAATATTAACAGCCTATGTTTACATGACTGGATTGAGATTTATCTGGCTCAGGGGCTTGTGATATTTTTCTCTATGCCATGTCAATTCTCCTCATCTTCCTCTTGCTTCCTGTCCTCCTCCCTCACATTTCCAGTTCCCTTGCAGATTCCAGGAACAAGCCGTTGGCCACTGCCAACTCAGCAGTATTGCCTCTGTGGTGTCAGCAGCAGGGCTCAGCCCCTGAAATGTTGCCCAGATTTGTTTTCAGCTCAGCACTCTCCGTACTGAAGGCCAGAGTTTAGTTAAAGGCTTGTTATCCTTGAAAGGTGCCACAGCTCTGCAGCCTGATGTTTTGCCTCAGCGTCTAGTTGCACATCTGAGCATGTGAGTTGGAGTCGAGTCCTGTGTTCAGCTCCCACATCCACCAATGAATGCTAAACTCATCCTGGGCAAGGTATTTCACCACTTCATAGATTTGTGGCATGGGTTAGATAAGACAGCACATATGATGGGCTCAACATAGAGTGAGGCATGTGATAAACTCACAAAACATATCAGTTACATCCAATACTCATGGGAAACCCAGTTCTGATATTGATGAGCTGGCCGTGGATATGATATTTCCCTTTATTCATCCTCAGTTTCCTTATCTGTAAAATAGGGATAATGACACTATCCTGAAGGTCTCTTGTGAGGATTTGAATGACGTATGTGAGTGCCTTTTGTTGTAACTCTCTGAGTTTTATCAGGTGTTCCATAATAGTCAATGTTGGGACCTCTATTTTATTTCTCCTCCTAGATCTGTGCCTTAGTTTCTCATGCTCTCTGGGCACCAAGTAGCTTATCTGAAGAATTATTAAACCTAAATTTTCATTTCTTGGAATTTGGAAATCTGGGTGGAAGTATGGGTGAGGTTACATGTCCTATAAAAGGAATAATGTTGATCCTAAATCCCTGCAGTGGAGCCAGGGTGAGCCTTCCAAATAGTATATTTAAATAAATGGATGTCTCTAGATTCATTTAACTGGCACATCTTTAAAGCCCAAAAAACAGAAAAAGTTTCAATCTTAGAAAGATTCTAGGTTTCAGAATCAAACTGTAGTTCTGATAAAATTATAATCATTGCTAACATTGATTGAGCACGAACTATGGATGTGGAAAATGATCATCACTGCTAACATTGATTGGGCATGAACTACACGTGTGACATTCTATTAAGAGCGTTGTTCTCATTTATTCTGCACAGCGACTCTCAGAGATGGGTGCTGTTGTTACTTGAATCCTGAAGATCAGAAAAATGAGGCTTGGAGCAGTGAAATAGCTTGCATAAGATTGCTTACCTAGCAGGTAGTGGAGGCAAGATTTGGGCATGGGCCATCTAACACCAGAGTTCTTCTGTATCCCTGTAAGTCTGTGCTTGCCCAGCTAGCTACACCTGATTCTCATCCTCTCTGTTCTTCCTCCCTGACTGTTGAAGCATTGACTGCCGCTCATCAGTTCCATATCCTCCCCCAGGAATGTTGCTAATCTTAGGAAACAGAGGTTGAAGATTTCTATTTCCCGAATTGTTTTCATATTGCAGAAACTTGGCTTCTACCTTGCCCCTTGTGGTTCAGTAGCCCAAATATGCCAACTAGACTCCTTCCTCTAGTCTTTGTGACCAGCCTCTTTAGCTCTGGGTCCCTTTCTTTATTTTTTAGATCTCATAATTTTTAGATCAAGCAGAAAATGCTTGATTCTCAGCTCGAAGCTCAGACGTTAAAGTTTAATTGGTCCTTTCAGACTATAGCCTATCTATCTGATACCATGAACGTTTATTTTCCTTTGTTATTTCTTTCTTTCTTCCTTTCGTTTTTTTTTTGAGACAGAGTCTTGCTTTGTCACCAACGCTGGAATGCAGTGGCTCGATCTCAGCTCACTGCAACCTCCACATCCCAGTTCAAGCGATTCTCCTGCCTCAGCCTCCCGAGTAGCTGGGACCACAGGCACATGCCATCACACCTGGCTAATTTGTGTATTTTTAGTACTGACAGCATTTCACCTTGTTGATCAGACTGGTCTCAAACTCCTGATCTCATGATCTGCCTGCCTTGGCCTCCCAAAGTGCTGGGATTACAGGTGTGATCCTTTGTTATTTCTTAACTGTTTGTTCTGTTTGAAAGAGTGCATAAACCATTCAGGACCTAGGCATAGGCAAGGACTTCATGCCTAAAACACCAAAAGCATTGGCAGCAAAAGCCAAAATAGACAAATGGGATCTAATTAAACTCCAGAGCTTCTATACAGCAAAAGAAACAATCATTAGAGTGAACCGGCAATCAACAGAATAGGAAAAATTTTTTGCAATCTACCCATCTGACAAAGGGCTAATATTCAGAAACTACAAAGAACAAAAACAGATTTACAAGAAAAAAAAACATTCAAAAGTGGGCAAAGGATATGA
Source organism: Saimiri boliviensis (assembly GCF_048565385.1). Taxonomy (NCBI): domain Eukaryota; kingdom Metazoa; phylum Chordata; class Mammalia; order Primates; family Cebidae; genus Saimiri; species Saimiri boliviensis. The sequence continues at coordinate 119,556,409 of NC_133454.1, read as the reverse complement.
GCAGACACTTTTCAAAAGAGGACATATATGAGGCCAACAAACATATGAAAAAATGCTCATCATCACTGGTCATTAGAGAAATGCAAATCAAAACCACATTGAGATACCATCTCATGCCCATTAGAATGGTGATCATTAAAGAATCAGGAGACAACAGATGCTGGAGAGAATGTGGAGAAATAGGAACACTTTTACACTGTTGGTGGGAGTAGAAGTTAGTTCAACCATTATGGAAGACAGTATGGCGATTCCTCAAGGACCTAGAAATAGAAATTCCATTTGACCCAGCAATCCCATTACTGGGTATATACCCAGAGGATTATAAATAATTCTGTTATAAAGACACATGTACATGTATGTTCATTGTGGCACTGTTTACGACAGCAAAGACCTGGAACCAACCCAAATGCCCATCAGCGATAGACTGGATGAGGAAAATGTGGCGCATATACACCATGGAATACTATGCAGCCATAAAAATGATCAGTTCATGTCCTTTGTTGGGACATGGATGAATCTGGAAACCATCATTCTCAGCAAACTGACATAAGAACAGAAAATCAAACACCACATGTTATCACTCATAGGCAGGTGTTGAACAATGAGAACACATGGACACAGGGAGGCGAGCATCACACACTGGGGTCTGTTGGGAGCAGTGGGGAGGGACAGCAGGGCGTAGGGAGGTTGGGAAGGGATAACATGGGGAGAAATGCCAAATATAGGTGACGAGGGGATGGAGGCAGCAAATCACCTTGCCGTGTATGTACCTGTGCAACAACTCTGCAATATCTGCACCTATACCCCAGAACCTAAAGTACAACAAAAATAAAAAAAGAGTGCATAAAATACTACCATTACAAGGGAATAAAATTCGAAGAAGAAAACAGATAAGCTCCTTAACTTTCAACTGCCACCTGATTATTTGTTTCATACGCACACATTCTTTACATTCTCTCTTCCCCTCTGTCACTTTGTCTCTCTCCTCTTTATATATATTCACAGACATTCATAACTCTGCAGAGTCATTCTACCCATGCCATCTATAACTGTTCTTTTTGCACTTAACATTACTCTGCAGACATCTTTGACTAAGAAATAGAAATAATAAAAGTTCTACATTTAAAAGCAAATGATAAATTCTGATACATGCCACAACATGGATGAGCCTTGAAGACAACATGGCAAGTGAAATATTCCAGTCACAAAAGGACAAAGATTGCATGATTCTACTTACTTGAGGCACCTACAATAGTCAAATGCACAGAAAGTAGAATGGTGGTGACCAGGGGCTGCAGAGAGAGGGGAATGGAAAGCTATTGTTTAATGGCCATGGAGTTCCAGTCTGGAAAGACAAGAAAGTTCTGGAGTTGGGTGGTGGGGATGGTTGCACAATGGTATGAATGTACTTAATGCCACCGAATGGTACACTTGAAAATGGTTAAAAGGTTACAATTATTTTAAGTATATTTTACTACAATAGAAAAGCCAAAGTGTATATTTACATAAATGGATATCTCTAGATTCATTTAACCAATCACATATTCATGACTATTTAGGTGATCTCTATTTTTTCTTTTTGCCACTATGAACAATGCCATAATGAACATCTTTGCACTTTTGTGATGCCTCCTGCATTTAATTATCTCAGAGTGACATATGGAAGTGCATGCATTACATTTAAAGCTATGATACTTAAATTTTGACATACGTTACTACTTTTGGGAGGATCCTATATTACCAAGATTCTTTATATTTCACAAGAGTCTCCAGGCTGATGCTACGATCTCCAAACACCACAGGCTGAGAGGATGCTTTGTCCTTCCACATTTGCTTTGTGGAGATAGACAGGCAGGACCCACAACTTCCAAGATGGCTCTAAAATCCTTGCTTTGAAGATAAATCACGGCATGGAGTTCATCAGCTCTGCCCAGCAATTTTCTGTATTACAGAATTAGAGTAGGACAGTGGGGTTCTAGTGCAGGATTCAGTCTAATTGCACAGTATTTGTTGAGAGTATACTCAATGTAAGACTAAGTGACACACCAGGAGAACGCAGAACATTGCAGAAAATGACCTCAAATCTTGAGGGAAACCTAAGAATGGTTACCTAACTTTCTTATTTGGCACGTGAATAAACCAAGACCAAGTTGATGCTCCAACTCACTCAGGTTGTCAGATTTAGAGACAGGATGAGAACCCAATTCCCTGGTTGTCTTTTCAGAAGCACATAATCTCCCCCAAAAGTCATGATCTAAACCAAGGTGCCTACCTGTTCTCACAGCCTGCTCCCTTGTGCTGTGGCTGGTGGGTCAGCTCACCTCTGTGGAGTGCTCGCTCAGCTGGATCCTCCCACTGGCTGTTCCTGCCAGACAGATCTGGCTGCTCTGCTCTCCTGCCTCTGAGACTTCCTGTCCCTTTCTCAGAGCGTTATTTATGATTACACAGGATATGAATTTTGCTGTAGTTACAGACAGTTGCTATATAAAAAGTGCCTCTGCTTCCTCTTTCTAAATTCTGAGGTTTGGAAAAATGACGCAGGATAGAAGCGACACATGAGAAAAAGAACCATGTGCAGACTAGTGATTTGTACAGTCCCAGTTAGAATTAATTTTCCCTACTTCTACGTAGAGTTATGTAAGTCATCTAGTTTTGCTTAGCCTGAGTTTCTTGTCTACTAAATGGGGGATGGATAATAATAATTCCACTTTGTGGCTGTTGGGAGAATTAAAGAAAAAATATGTAAACAGTTTACAAAAAGTAGACACTCAATAAATATTGATAATAGTAATGTTAAGTTTGAATTTTGGAGAATTTATTTATTCTCTCACTTTCCAGGCTTTTGGTAAACTGAAAGCAACCTATGGAAAATTCAGTGCCTCCTTGTTACTTCTTTTGGGTGTCTTCGTTCTCCGTCTTTGGCCTCATGTTCAGGGAAGTCTAGGTACATCTTGGGAAAGATGCCAGTGTATTGGAGTCAGAGGCAGAAACATCAGGCTCCAAACAAGCTCATATTGGGAAGTATTTGTTGTTGAGGGGATACTGTTACCACTTTCACATGCCTTTTAAGGCTTCTTGTAGAACAGCCACTGTGCAGAAGGGGAGGGTTTAAGACGGCCCTGGGATGTGCAGCAGCTGGTGACACATGGTCCATATATGTTGTCTCAATTTCCTGAAGGGTGGCAAGCTGTCTCCTAAGAGAGGAACAGACCTAAACCAGGGAGGTTTAAATAACTCATAAAGTACTTGGAGAGTATTTTAGTCTAGTCCTTTTATTCTCCAAATGAGGTGATACTGCTGAAGGAATCTGCAACTCATTGAGGTCTGGGCTTGCTTCACAGCAGCAGTCTGCCATTTGGTTGACATTTTTTTTTTTTTTGAGATGGAGTTTCACTCTTGTTGCCCAGGCTGGAGTGCAATGGTGCAACCTTGGCTCACTGTAACCTCCACCTCCCAGGTTCAAGCAATTCTCCTGCCTCAGAGCCACAGGTAGGTAACTGCAGGTGCCCATCACTATGCCCAGCTAATTTTTCTATTTTTAGTATAGATGGGATTTTACCATGTTGGTCAGGCTGGTTGTGAATTCCTGACCTCAGATGATCCACCCACCTCAGCCTCTCAAAGTGCTGGGATTACAGGCGTGAGCCACCGTGTCCAGCTTGGTCAACATCTTAACCCCCACAACCAACATTGTCTTTGCTTAAGAAAGCTTCCACAGTCCAGACCTTCCTCTGGGTGTATGACCTGCTTTGACCAGACTGTCAAAGAACCTTAGTCATTTGAACTTCTCTCACACTTCTGAGCCTGAGAAGAAGATTGTGAGAAAATTGGTTAAATATCCAGTTCGTTTTCTCATAAATAAAATTTGAAAAAAGATTTTTCAGAGTTTTTGTGAGGATTAAGTCAAATAACATTAAAACGCCCGCCATAGAGCCTGGCAGGTATTAAGAATTGAGAAAATCTGCTGTTTCTTGTCCAACATCTTCTCCCATCCTCTTTAGAGAAAAGTGTATTTTTTCTCTGGTTTGATCCCTGACTTCTAAGTGTAATCTACATTTACTCTAAATTCATGCTCCTGCCCATTGATAGGAATCTCCTCAGCCCTTTGCAAACAGTCCTGGTGCTCTAGACAGGCAAGTGACTCACAGTGCTAGCCTACTTCAAGGGTACACTCTCCCCACAATCCCCAAGCAGATCATGAAGCTAGTCAAGTGGAAGTGCGTCTCATATCTCAGAGGACTCTGCCAGCCTTGGACAGAAGTAACTGTATGTTTTTCTCTAGCAGTGGAGATGGCTGGCTGGGGCTAGGGTACAAGGTCTGGTTGTCCAGAGAGAGATTCCTTGGAGCAGCATTACAGATCTCCTTGGTGTCTGATTTGGTTACTGGCTGCACTCACAGAATTATCTTCCTGTTTCTTAGAATCTCATATCATGTTAGCAGAATGAGAGTGAAAGGATTTTTTGCTCCAACTTCAGCATTTTATAGGTGGGGGAAACTAAAGGCCAGAATTTGCTTAGGGAGTTTGTAGTGACTGGGGTGGTGGTCGATTCATGAAGTTTCTATCTCTGCAATATTTAATTGTTTTCTTCATGCCTTTGCAGTTCTTTAACACACAGGCAGTGACTGTTTCTAGCAAATACTCTCTGCTAAAACAACAGAAGGTTTCTGTCTTTTGGCCGATAACCTAAATTACAGAGAGGTTAAGTAATTTATTCCAAGTCACACAACCTAGTAATTAGCGAAGCCTAGATTCGAATCTAGGTAATCTTAATTCAGGGGCTGTGCTCTTAACTGCAATATTATTACTTTCAGGAACTTGCTTTACTGGTCATCTGGGCTTGTACAATAAACCCCCAAACCTGGTGTGAGACCCTTCCTTCCAAGTGAAATATGAACACATGGTTATTTCCTGGTGCCCTTGATGTCAGAGTAAACCAGAATTGCTGGGACTGACCATTCAGTGATGATGAATAGGGCAAAAGAATGCAGTTGTCTCAGATGGGGATGAGGCTGAGCATCTCTGGCTTTGTGTAACTGGAGGCTACACAGGACAATGGACATGATGGGATGACTAAGCTCGGGGAGTTTCTTTCTACACCACCCTCAGCATCTCTGCCAGGTTTCTGCCTTTCTTGGTCTCTGCCTCTGCTGATGTTGCCATGCACAGAGCAGGCCTCTCACGGTACTTCACAGAAAATATCCTTACTGAAGAGGTGTAGGTCACAGTATTCCTTTAAAAAATTCCACATGAAGAATATTCCTCACTTTTCATAGTTTGAGTGCCTTTTCTGTGCCAGGCTGTGTTCTAGGTGCTTGAATTGTATCCATGAACAAAACAGACAAAATCACCTTCCTTTGTGGGGTTTACATTCTCCTGGAATGTTAAAATAGAACAGAACAGCGAGGAAGCATACTACATAATCCTAGTAATAAGCCTAGCAAGAAGATGAATAGACCAATGGAACAGAACTGATGTTAAGAATAGCATTTTAAACGGTTCTCATGGGATGAATAAGCTTTAACATACTGAAATGAGGGGAGTTTTCCCTTATCCCCTTCCCAGGATGTGTGATGGGGGTGTGGCTCACTTCTTTGGTGCCCCACAGCTCATACCCGTAAGGAAGCATGCAGACGGGCAAGTTGTGGGGAGTGTGGGCTCCGACTCCATGGCAGCATTCAGGGTTGAGTGTTCACAGCTCCTGAAGCCCAAGTGGGCGTGTGTTACCATGTGCCCTTTCAGCTTAGCTGTTCACAGGTAGCTTGTTTTAATCAGTTCAATTAGACCCTCTGCCTTATCGCAAGGACAGAGATCTTTCTGTATCCCAGGGTCCTTGCCCCGGCGTGCAAGAAAAATCAGATCACATGTGGGCTTGGAGAATGAGTGCAAGGTTTTACTGAGTGGTGACAGTAGCTATCAACAGGTGGATGGGGAGCCAGAAGTGGGATGGACTGGGAAGGTGGTCTTCCCCTGTTGTCTGACCACTCAGCAGCCTAGCTCTCCTCCAACCATTCTTGGCCAAATTTCCTTTGGCATTAGCTTTGTTCCGCCATCAATGGTCTGCCAGCATCTGTTGGTGTGTTCTTCTGTTGGTGTGTTCTTCTGCCAGTGTGTTTCTCTCGACGTCTAGCCACTTGTGTGTGTATGCCCGCTAGGGTCTCAGGGTTTTTATAGGCACAAGAGGAGGGGGTGCATGGCTGGCTTGGAAATGCAACATTTGGGCATGAAAACAAGAGTGCCTGTTCTCACCTAGGTTCATGGGCACAGGCCCAAAGGGTGGACCCTTACCAGGGACCTGACCCTTCTCCATCCAGCACTTCCCTACCCTTCTCCCATATCAATACGTTGATGGATTTATTTAAAAATTTGTTCTCTAGCCTAGTGTGAAAATCCTGAAATCCTGAAGCTTTTCCTGAATATCAGTCTGAAGATGCAAATGATAGACAGTTAATGCTTGTAAGACACCTAGCTATGGAGGCATGCTTAACCCAAATCATGAATTTTGCACATTCATCGTCAAAAGCACATCTAAGAATGGTGACAGTAGCAAATGAGAGAAAAAAAGAGAAAAAGAAGAATGAAAAAGGCAAAGACAAAGATACCTATTATGTATTTAAGGGCTCAGAAAACAATACCCCAAAATGAACGCCTCAGAAGCAGAAGTTTTTCTCTGACCTTCTTGGGCCCTCATGTCTCTCAGTCTTATTTTTCTCAGGCTAGCTGTAGAAACAAGAATCCTCCCCAAGGTGGGTCATAGAAGCCAGAACCCCTCTCCCCAAAGCCAGCCATAAAACCTGAAATATTAGCCTAACTCTCCTTCGACTCTATCTGTGTAAAAACTGGCCATAAAGAAATCATCTGGACTACTTTGTTTAACTGTAGGTCATCAGATGCTCATTCCAGAGATCATCCTGTCCCATGCCCAAAAGGAAGGGATGCAGCACAGAGAGTCCAAAATAATAATAATAAAATAAGAAAAAAATATAAAAAAAAACAACTAGGAAGACAGGCCTTGCTAGGTTTCCCACTCAGTCTGTTAGCATTAGACTATATCTAGTCACATTTCTACAGGGTGCCCTTACTTTGTTGAACCTAAGCCTATAAAATGGACAATTTCCCCTGTATTTTTGGGGTCTTCATTCTGAAGGCCTTCATGTCTATATGTTGAATAATTTTGATGCCTTTTCTCTAGTTAATCTGCCTTTTGCAAGTTGACTTTTCAGGGAACCTTCAGAGGGCCAAGGGCAAAGCTCCCCCTTAACCCCTACAGTATTCTTGCCATTTTCAAAGGAAGTCATCCTCCTTCACAAGGAGCAAGCCATTGCCAAGCTTGAAATTTCAGGAAGGATAAATCGTGATCACACAAACATTTTGACAATGAATGATGCTCAAAGAACAGTTGAAGAGTAGGTGAATATTCTGTTTTAGTTCTCAGAAGGAAAAAAGAGGGTACTATAAGCTCTTTTGACAAGGAAATTATTGCAGAATCAGAAAAACTGGAATATAAAAGCTACGATGGGTTCTCTTCTTTTGACAGAAATTTGTCTTTTGTTTTTTAAAATGGTAAGATTAGAGGTGAAATGTTAAAAATGACTTTACAAAAATGATTTTGACACAGTAACAATAAAAGCCTCAGTAATTCCATCAGGTTTTGAAGTGTGTAGTAACAATTCTCTAAGCTCAGGTCCTCCTCAACATTCCACATATTTTGGTGGAAAAATAGATCACAGAATTTTTGGAAGAAGTTATCAGGTGGTTGGAAAAGTCTTTTAAGAAACGTTTCAAAGGAACTTGCCAAATGACTGCCAAAATGGAACCATCCATAAAATGGCTGAGGGAATCAGAGAAGAAATAACGGGAGATAGGAAGATGGAGACAGGAGTATTATGGTGGGCATTAAAGGATTGCTGGAGTACTTAAAGCTGAAACTGAAATTTGACCACAAGCAGAGTGGCATTAAAACCCATGCTATTTAAAATGAGGATGCAACCTAGCTTTTAGGTTCATGTTACAAATTTTTCTGCATTATCAAACGGAAGAGCAAAGTATATACAAAAGCCAAAATGTCTAACTTTATGCTTGCCCTTATATAAAATCTTTGTGTTCTGAAAGTAAGAACAAAGAAGATTCTAGTCAGCCTATGGAGGTTATTGAACAGGTATAGTTTGTCTATAATACACCTCTCTTTAAAAAACTAGTAGTGGAAACATTTGAAATTAATTTTACAGTTTATTTTTATGATAAATATTTTGTTTTTCTTAAAAAGTGAGTACACTTTATATCAGGTGAGGCAACAACCTGTTACGTGGGTTACCAATTCTATTCTCTCAATATTCTTAATATCTTGTAAAAATATTCTTAATTTTAACATATCTAATGTATACACATACATAAATTAAATATTATTTGATGGCAATATTATTTAGAATTTTGCATTTTACTTTTATAATATAAAAATGTTTAATAAAGCATATGATAATGACTTTTATATAACGACTTTAACCTCTTAATTTGAATGCTATGAAGAACGAAAATATTGACTATAGGCACAAAAATCATAGTGTGGTGACTTTTGCTCTCTTTGTATGTGTGCATTTAACTTTTTAAATAGTCTTCCCATTAACAAAGATGAGTCATTAGTCCCGGTTGTGTAATATTAGTCCCTATACTTAAGATAAAAATCTTGTGATTGTACTTTAATATTAAGAAAGTCAATATTAAAAACTTATCAGAGAAAAATGGCCACTCAAATTTTAATCAGCTAGTGAAAGTAAAGTAACTTTGTGTATTCATATAATTTATAGTGTTTGCCTGATGTGTAAAAAAGCCAATTTTTATTAAGGCATTTGTTATCAGAATTCAGTTTAGTTTAACACAAGTGTTTGCATTTACATAATCGTAAATGGTGTGAGTAAAGATCAGTCTATCTGACTTACCAGGTTTGTAAAGACTTTTGGATGCTCCAATGAATTCGAATCCCATCTCTTGGTGATACAGTCATTGAATTCCTCAAGCACAAAAATATTTACAGGCAACTGTGATTCTTTAGTCTATAATAAACTTGGAGAGAGACCAGATAAAACTAGGGTTGTGTGTAACCTCAACTCATGCCTTACTAATCCTGCCTAGAACAGTCTCCCAAAGGTGCCCTTACCTTCAACATCTAGTTTGATATCCTGACAATTTCATAGGTTTGCATTTTATGTCTATAAAGTTTACTTTATCCTATACCCTCCTTTGCACTAACATGGATCTGGGCGTGTTAAAATTACAATTATTTCTGTCTCCCAAAAGCAGCTGATCTGTACTTAATTCTACATTCTTGATCCTCAGAAATTGATTATATTCTTCAAGTTGCCATCCCATTTCTGTCATATTTGTCCATTAGATAATCTCATTTGTAGCTTCTCTAAGATCTGGGACTGATTGAATTTAACAAAACAATTTGTTGCAATTTATTATATTTTAAGTTCTGGGCTACATGTGCAGAACGTGCAGGTTTGTTACATAGGTATACATGTGCCATGGTGGTTTGCTGCATCCATCACCCTGTTATCTACATCATGTATTTCTTCTAATGCTATGCGGGTTTTTTTGTTTGTTTGTTTGTTTGTTCTTAATTGAATACTATTAACACTTTCTGTTAAAAGGGGCTTAGTGTGAAAGGGTTTTTGGAAACTGGACTGAGAACAACATGTGTTTGTCTGTTTCTTATTTCTCCATATCACTCTTCACTTCCTCAGTGAAAGTGTCATAGTTCCTTTTATGTTCACATTTTCCTTTTTTTTCCTGTAAAACTTTCTGGTACCTATTATTATACAGGTTTACAAGCTCTTAGAAACATCTAGAAATTAAACAAAGCTTTATTAAATCTCAGAGACTTCACAATCATGTTATTTTCCTTCCCAAGGTGGACAAAAAATGCATTTTCATTTTGTTTATTCCACCAGGGGTAACTCAGAAAAAAAAAAAAAACCTTATTAAAGTATAGACTCTATATCCTTAATTCTTTATAGCTCTGCTCACTATCCACAGCATAGGAGAGCTTCTTTTACTCATGTATCTTCTGGGAAAATATATGAGTCATTCCTGTGACACTATGTGGATTCTTTACGTCAATGAAGGTCCACTTATTTTGAACTGGAAGTTCTGGAAAAATGTACATATGACAAAGTCACACATCTGATTATGTTATTGTATGTATAGTGAAAAACTAAATATTGGAACCCAATATTTAGCTAATGGCTGAAGAATCTATCTGGGCTAAGGTGACTACTACAGACTTGAGAAAAACACACAGAGATGAGCAGAACTCCTATGCTCCCCCCAAAACCACATAAAATACACAGACACATATGCAAACAAAACAATCCCCACAAACAAAACACAAACAATACTCTGCTGCTGACAAAATTCTTGGTTGAGTCATTACTTACACAGCTATTAATTGTACAAGCTAGAAATGGAACCCAGTTCTCCATACTTTAAACTCATTGTCCCAATCACAACATCTTCACAAAAACAAACTGAGATGTCCCTAGTCCTAGCAAAGATACTGTTTCCTAGGTGAACCTTTGGCTTCCCCAGTAATTTCATTTGAAGACAATTGTCTTCTACATCTATGTTCTACTGATGTCCAGCATCACCATGAGACATGTAATATGAATCCTCATAGGCAACACAGCATACAGGAAACAACACTGGTCTTGGACTTACAAACTCTGGATTGTAACTCTGAGTGAGTCACTGTGGCTTTCAGTAGCTTTTTTCATCCATTAAATCCTAGAAATCAATAAAACCTGGAGATTTTTAAGGTAATTCTAGCTATAGCATTAAACAGTGGTGCATTCTAAATGGTAGGGAAAGGTGTCTGAGGTAATTATTAGTGAAAACAATTTTAACCTCACTTTTAATATTAGAATAACTTGAAATTTATTTGCTCATTTGTACAAACTATATTCTTTCTATAAATGCCTATATTAGTCTATCAATTTGAGATTGCATTCTTTAATATGGAAGCTTCACCAGTTAGAAAAGCAGGCTTTTCCAGGAAGTCTATGGCAACTGTCTAGAGCTAATTAACAAGATGTACAATATTGTAACCGCTTAATGGGTTCTCCTTGCCTACTGCCTAGACACAGCTGATTTATCAGGACAGGGGAATTGCCATAAGGAGAGTTTAATTCATGCACATCTGACTCTATGGGAGACCAGTGTTTTTATTACTCAAATCAGTCTCCCCAAAGACTCAGGGATTGGGTTTTTAAAGGATAATTTTGTGGGTAAAGGGTCAGTGAGTTGGGAGTGCTGATTGCTTGGGTCAAAGATAAACTCACAGGGAATCAAAGCTGTCCTCTTATACTCAGTCAGTTTCTGAGTGAAGACCACAAGACCAGATGAGCCAGTTTATTAATGTGGGTGGTACCAACTGATCCATTAAGTGCAGGTTCTGCAAAATATCTGGAGCACTGATCTTAGGTTTTGCAATAGTGATGTTATTCCCAGGAGTAATTGGGGAGGGTCAGAATCTCACAGGCTCCAACTACATGACTCCTTAACCATAATTTCTAATCATGTAGCTAATTGATTAGCCCTACAAAGGCAGTGTAGTCACCAAGCAGGAAGAGGCTTTGTTTCAAACTCTAAATTAAATTCCTCCCAAAGTTAGTTTGGCTTATGCCCAGGAATGAACAAGGACGGCTTGGAGGTTAGAAGCAGGGTGAAGTTGGTTAAGTCAGATCTCTCTCACTATAATAATGTTCTTAGCTATAATTTTACAATGGCCTTTTCAGTATCATCAGTATTTTCAGAGTCTCAGGGTTTTGTGATCAGCTCTCTATAATGTGAGCTTTCATCTCCACAGGAGCTGTATGGCAGCAAGTTGGATAATCCATTGTCAGCTTTCTATTTGCCTTTTCTTTTGAAAGAATAAGAATAACAAGAAGGAAAAGAAGGAGGGTGGCAGGAGGAGAGCAGTAGGAGAAGGAAGGGCTGTGCCCAAATAAGAAATTAGCCTATTCCCACAAATTTCCACCAAAATTCTTCTTAGGTCTTATTGGCGAGAACTATGTCACACTGCCATTTTCATAGGCAAGGAAGGCTGGGAAATAGCATCTCTTAACTGTGCAGAGTTCCACTTCTGAATAATCATTCTTTTATAAGAAAAATGGGGAGATCAGATAATAAAAAGACAAATTATGTTGACTATTAGTATGTTTTCACACTGCTATAAAGAAATATCTGAGCCTGTATAATTTATAAAGAAAAGAGTTTTAATGAACTCACAGTTCCACATGGCTTGGGAGGCCTTAGGAAACTTACACTCATGGTGGGAGACTAAGGTGAAGCAAGGGCCTTCTTCACATGGTGGCAGGAGACAGTGTTGAGAGCACAGGAAAAACTACCACTTATAAAACCATCAGATCTTGTGAGAACTCACTCACGATCACAAGAACAGCATAGGGTAAACTGTCCCCATAATCTAATCACCTCTCACCAGGTATCTCCCTAAATACCCAGGGATTACAATTCAAGATGAGATTTGGGTAGGGACACAAAGCCTAATTATGTCAACTATTGACATTGAATTTGCAAGATCATTTCCATTGGGGTGTGTGCATTTACCTTCATGAACAGGGTTCCTTGTATATTTCAAATAACCCAGTTATGAAGTTACTCAGAGATTTGTCTGAAGATATTTTAAAAACTACAAAATGATACCTTTACAACGTGAACAAATTTCTTCCTATTTTCTTAAACCAAATGGTAGCACTTTTTCTTAAACCAAATGGTAGTAAAAGAGAATGAAACTGTTTTACCATCTTTTTGTTGCTATTACTAAAACTCATTTGGAAACATTTTATTTTTCATGTTTACATGTATACACACTCCTATATCATCTAAGATTTTAGTGGCATTTAGAAAACAAAAATTTATTGATCAGGTTTTTTTCTGTCATTTTGGTTAGCAACCATTTTTTTTAGTATAAAAGGAAAATATTTTTAGAAAACAAATCAAAACTGAATGTTTTTTCTCACTGCAGCTGATTCAATTCCCCCAAACTGGTAAGTGATTATAAACAACAGGACTTGTTCTAAACAACTCACTTTTCTCAGCACAAAGACTGAAGACTGCCAGTTTTCAGTCTTCAATTTGCATAACTATTATGAACTTCTTTCTATTCAGTTTGGAAAAACCCTGACTTTCCCCTACTTGGTGAATACTTAATGAATTTACCCACAGGATTCTTTCTTTACTGGGCACATATATAAACCTGTAAACTCAGCTTTTCAATTTATATTTTATTTATAAGCTCTAGTGATCTTTAATTTGTTCTTTGACACAAGTGTAAAATCTTGTCAGCAAATGGGATTCAGATTTTACAAACCTTCTGACCCAATACACATGGGATTTGAGATTCTTTTAAATTGATACATGATATTTGTATACATTTATGAGGTAAATAAAATATTTTGTTACAGGCATAGAATGTGTAATGATTAAGTGAGGGTATTTAGATTATTAATGTTGGTTAAAATTTTTACAAATTTATCTTATTGATATAAAATGTCATCGTCTTTAAGTGGTGTTCAGACAAAATCTTTTCATCACTGAACCAAATATAAAACTGCCTTTGCAAAATTATGACTGAGACAGTGAAAGAGATCTAACTTAACCAACTCCATTTTGCTTCTAACCTCCAAGGTGTCCTTGTTCATTCTTGGGAGTAGGCTGAATTAACTTTGGGAGAAATTTAGTTTATGGTTTAAACAAAAATGGTAACAGCCCTTTCCCAAAGCAGACCTCCTTCTTGCCTGGGGACTACATTGCCTTTGTAGGACTAACATTAGACACAAGATTAGAAATTATGGTTTAGGAGTCACACAGCTGAAGGCTACAAGATTCTGACCCTCCCTAACCTGCTCCAAAAACCAGTGCTTGAGATATCTTGCACACCCTACACTTGATGGATTAGGTGGCACCACCCAGATCAATAAACTGGCTCATCTGATTTTGTGGCCTCCACCTAAGAACTGACTCAGCCCAAAACTCAGCTTCAGGGCAGGTGCAGTAGCTCATGCCTGTAATCCCAGCACTTTGGGAGGCTAAGGAGGGTAGATCACCTGAGGTCAGGAATTTGAGACCAGCCTGGCCAACATGGTGAAATCCTGCCTCTACTAAAAATACAAAAATTAGCTGGGCATGATGGCACACCTGTAATCCCAGCTACTTGGGAGGCTGAGGCAGGAGAGTTGCTTGAACCTAGGAGGTGGAGGTTGCAGTGAGCCAAGATTAGGCCAGTGCACTCCATCCTGGGCAACAGGAGCGAGACTCCATCTCAACAAAACAAAACACAGCTTAAATTCAACTCCCTATGATTTCATCCCTTATCAATTAGCACTCCTGGCTTACTGGCTTCCCCTCACTCACCAAGTCATCCTACAGAGTTTATCCAAGTAAACTCTGCTCCCTGAATGCTCGGGGAGACTGATTTGAGTAATAATAAAACTTTGGTCACCCACACAGCTGGCCCTGCATAAATCACTCTCTATTGCAGTTCCCGTCTTAAAGTATTAGCTATGTCTAGGCAGTGGGCAACATGAACACCTTGGGCAGTTACAAATATATGACCACATTAAATTTTGTCATTAAGTGTGCAATTAAGATTAATTGTAATCACAGCATTAAATATGCACATTGATTTATTGCATATTTATATATTTTAAAATTTGAATTTGGATTTAAAATATATCTATTTCTGAAATTTAAATGTATTTTTAAATTTAAATTACATTTATTTGTGGTTATCTTTTATTGTAATAAATAATACTGTACAAAATGTTATAATAATGACATTTCATTTTTAAATGCATTAAGTTAAAAAGTGGCTTAGCGTAAGTAAACAATATCACAATTGTTTTACAGTTATGATTCTTTAATTACAGTATATGGTGATAGAAATTTTCTAAGAGCACTTTAAAAAAAATCCCAATTCTTTAAGATGTACCACATGGTGTTAAGGAATTTCATAGCTCAATTCCTAGAGTGTAAGTGTCCACACTATGGAGAACACCAGAATAATAGAGAACTTTCTCTTGTATTTGCTTTTTCAAATTTGTTTGTGACCTGCACTTGAATAAGAGGGACTCAGAATTAAAAAAACAAACAAACAAACAAACAAAAAAAACAGCCGTATGCTTTTCCCACAACTCTTCCTTCCTTCCTTCTTTCTCTTTCTTTTTTTCTTTCTTTCTCTCTCTCTCTTTCTTTCTTTTCTTTCTTTCTTTCTTTCTGAGATGGAGTCTTGCTGTCTAATAATGAAGAGTTCTTTAGTCACTTTAGTAGTTAAAATCTAGTTTTATGCAAAAATCAAAAAACAACTGTCATTCATGTTAAAATTTCTTCTTTTCCTCAGTTTGACCTGCTTTAGACAAGGCACCTGATATGTAAAGTAGGGGCCAGTGCTAGTTCTTCTCCAACTGTCCTCCTGGAGGATTGCTAAGAGGGATTTCTTATCCTCACAGAGTCAGGGGCAGAAATGAGGAGAGAGGGGCAGGAAAAGTCTTTATTGATTGGCACTTTCCCAAATCAATGTCAGTGCTATGCTGACAAGTGGTTGTTGAAGACATCTGTGGTTCCATCACTGGGATTCCTTGGCTGGGGTTCCCCTCAGTATCCTCATGGACTTAGCTGGCAGCTGACTATGTATCCTGTGTCCTGTTCCTGGATGTCCATCAGAAAATCTCCAGCCTCATTCTCTTCAAGGTCTCCTTGCTCCCTCCTGGTTTCTTTTCAGAGCAAGCTCTAACCACCCAGGTAGAATCTCTTTCACACAGCCTGCATGTGGAAGTGCAGACCGCCCCAATACAACCTACACCTCTTGCTTAACTGTATCACCATAGGAGCCCCTCTAGGGTGGCTAGGTGATTTCTGCCTCCTGGTCTTTATGCCCTTTTGTGGTTATTTCCCTGTGACTATAGGCAGGATCTGTGACTTACTTTGAATAACCAGAATCCTGCAAAGGTGACAGGATGTATGTGATTTGGGGTATGTGATTACGTGATCACATAACAGAAGACTGTAAACTCTGTCTTACCGGTGTCTCCTTCTCACCATTGCTGGCCTTGAGAAAGCAATCTGTCATGTTGCAGTCTTGATGTGGTAAGACAGTGTAGGCGGCCCTTAGGAATTGAGAGCGGTCTCTAGCCAATACCCTCCAGCCAACACCCGGCAAGAAACGAGGCCGTTTATCCTGCAACTGCAAGGAACCAAATTCTCGCAACAATATTGTAAGCTTGGAAGTGGATGCTTCTCTAGTGAAACCTCAGGTGAGACCTCACCCCTGCCCATACCTTAATTGGAACCTGGTGAGATCCTGAAGCAAAGAACCCAGTCCGTCCTGCCCAGAGTCCCGACCTGTGAGATAACAGGTGTGCTGTTTTAAACCTCTGAGTTTGGGTGATTTGTTATATAACAATAGATTAAAAACACTGGCCATATAGTAGAAAGCCCTGGTCCTAAGGATTTTTGGTTTCTACTGGTGTGTTGAACCCAAGTTCCTCATTTTCCCTAAACTGCAGAAAATCTGTCATGATCCTCATGTGGTCCCATCCCAGCCTCTCTCTCTGAGCTGGAGATGAAGGGGAAATTCCTCCTTTCTTCTCCTATAGTGAGAGGAGGGAGGAAATCACACAAAACATCAACAATTTCCTTCTCATGAAATTCTCCAGTACAGTTTCCAAATGACATTCTGTTTCTAACGAAATCCTCTTCCTTCAGTCTTACTGACTCTCTTACTCTCTTACTCAATCTTTAAAGTTCTATAATCTGATTGACAAAACCATGTTTGGCTCTTTTTTCTTAATTTCTACTTGGGTGAATGGGGTTTCATTGTGTAAATTGAAAGCGATTGCCTTCTCCACGGCAAAATAAGAACAGAGGTGGTGGGAGTGGTCTCTTCTGGTGCAGGCAATGAGAAGCATGGTCTGTAGAAAAGTTTACCACATTAACAAACTGCCATCTGCCTTTTATCATCCATTTGAAAGCAATTCTAAACAGTATTGGTCACGGAATACTCCTCTGGGATGGGGGTTGGGAGGCGGGAATCTAAATTCTACCTGAATAATTAATTACCTGCTCCAGGGGCTGACTCCTCCTGCTGCCCTGCCCTTGGCACAACTCTTGTCTTTGTGCCATCTTTTGTCTTTGGGCCGCAGATGAAAGTGGACAGAAAGTGTTTCCTCCTATTCTCTGTTATATACCTAGAGGGACAATTTAGCTTCTAGCTCTACCAGCCAGCCAGAGCTGAATTATAGAAGACGTGGTTCCTCAGGACACTTTGCTGCCATCTGCTGGGCAGTTGTGAAAAGTACAGAAAAAAAAATGGAGCCTCAGATTTGCTGTTTTCCTCCCGCACACTCATGTGAGGGTGTTCTGTGTGTGCACGTGTTTGTGTAAATCCATGCACATCCAACTATAAGAAAGCATATGGATCATTTATCACCATCTAAGATATGAAGAACTGAGATGCAAAATTCCCTCCATATCTTTTCTTTGGTCTAGCAAGAGTGGTACCAGAAAGCCGCTCTGGTGGTCTTGAGGATTCTAGGTGTGCCTGTGTGCAAGTTTTGGAGGGAAGAAGTAAGGAGGGTGTTCAGCTATGGAAGAGTGGTCTAGCTCTATCATCTACGAAGGTGAGGCAGGGAATGATGGAAGAGGAAGAAAGGAAGCTCATAAATCTTGACAAGATTATACTGTCAGGCATTGTTCTCTAAGTGCTGGAATGTAGATATTTTCTCACCATGGGGTACTATTATGCTTTAATTATCTCAATTCTGCAAACAGGGAAGAAGAACCAAAAAGTTAAGGAAGTTGCTCAAGATAATTTTTTGCGTGTTTGAAGTAGTAAATAGGCTTTTGGGCAGAGTGTTCATACATCTGGTCTGCTGGGTTGGATATAAGTGACCTTTCTGAGCCTACACTGACACTGAGTTTCAGGAAGGATAAGTGGCCGTAGGCTCTAAGACCACACTTACTCATGCTAGCAGCCTCTCTACGTTGGCTTTTGATAGGCAATTGTTTTTTTTCAGTGAGCAAACATGGGGGCTACCTTTGCTTCTGCCCTTAAAAATAAAAATAAATCATCCAAGCCAACTGCAACTCTGCCATCAACACTTGCCCTGAAGACTGTTGCAAAATGTCAGCAGCAGGTCCTTGCAGGAACCTGAAACTTAGGTCTTTGTTTCCAAAGTTTGGGAAACACTCATAGTGTCTGAACACGGGGTGAGAAAAAGGAAAACTAGGTTGTTTATAACTGTTGGGAAACAAAAATGTGCTATGTTTTTTTGAGGTTTATCTTCAATTGCTTTCCATTTGTTTGACAGCAAGTCTACTGCTTGGTTAACGTGAAGTATTGCTTAGGCAGAAAGTTTTCCTTCCCATCATTCTGGAGGGTGTAGTTCCTCCGCACTTTACGACTCACACTTGACATGTTGTCCTGAAGAGAGTACTCACTGTTGTTTGAGGGGGCTACAGTGACACACAAAGAAAAAGCGGGAGACAGAAGGTCAAACAAGGAAAAACAACTAAATATATTTGCCACTCAGGGACTTTTATAAATTGCAGAACTGTATAAAAGTGATACATTAAATAATAATAAAATAACTTTGAGGTTCATAGCAGACTTATATTTTCTTCTTTTTCATTTCTGTATTCCTTCTGAAAGGACCAGCTTTATAGAAAGATGAGATGATAAATAATTCAGACTAATTTATAATGTTTATATGCTAATTCCAAAACTTTATAAACATAGATAAAAGTATAGAAAATAACAAAACAGATATCTACATATTTCCCCCAGAGATTCAAGTGATATTATTATTTTCTGTGATTACTTAAATCTACCTTTTTTATCCCTACAGAAATAAAACACTACACGTAGCCCCCAAAGCGCTCCCTGTCTCCTCCTCCCCCTGTCTTCTTCTCCAGAGGTATCCACAGTTAGGAGGGAACCTCCTCTGTCTCTAGCCTCACATTTCCTTCCAGCAGAACTTACCATAGAGAAACATGCCTGTTTATTTCCTCTGCTTAACCTACTACTCTTCAGGGAAGGAGGAATGCTGCACAAAGTTGCAGAGTTTGGAAGGAGGGCTTGGGTTTGTGTGGCTCAGCCCCTCTGTGTTTCTTCATTTGTTTGGGAGACAGTCTGCCTACTAGAAAGCGCCATCATCTGCTCTTCCCTTCCCTTACTAGGGTTTGGAGGTCCTCCTCTTATGGGAGAGGCCTGGGGCAACCCAGCTCTGCCAGTGACTGGTGGGACACATCCATTGAATTTCATTTGGCCTTAAACTGAGGGAATGCTTTTCCTTCAACATATCAGGAATAAAATGGTATTTTGATTTTTCACCTGAGCATTTACTATATCTTATTTAGCAAGTCACTTTAAACATGGGACTAGAAGAAAGGGATATTATTAGTAATACTAGTCTTTTAGTTCCCCTAAAAACATATATTCAGAGACCAAGACCTTTGAAAAATGAACTAAAACAGACACTTGGGGAGACTGATGCATTTGATAGTGTCAGGAGATAGACAACCCTAGGCAGACAGGAGCAGGTGTCTAGTAAACCCCACCTTCAATCCAAAGAGAGTTCAAAGCCTGAAAGCCAAGCTACAAACCTCAGATAAATCTGAGTCTGAACTGAGAACCTCTCTTCCCATTTGACATGCTTTCCTCGGATTGGTCCCCACCCTTCACCTATTTTACATGTACCTACCTTTCCCTAATTGGTCTTTTACATTGTCATGCCCACTTTCGAGTGGTGCCTTTGTTTTAGCCTTTTTTGCATACTCACAAACTAATCAGCATGTACTCCATTCTGAGCCCATTAAAACCTGGGACTCAGCCACATGGGAACTGCCCACCTCTGGGTGAGAGAGACCACCTGACTTCGGGTGGGAGACCATCCTTTTATCTGCTCTCTGCTGAGAGCTGTTTTGTCACTTAATAAAATTCTTCTCTGCCCTCCTTGCCCTTCAATTGTCAACATAACCTCATTCTTCTTGGACGTGGGACAAGAACTCAGGACTCACTGAACATAGGTACAAAGAAGGCTGTAACACTGTGGCCCTCTGCCCTCTGCCAGTGGAGAGCAGCCACCCTATGCAACAGGAAGTAGCAGCAGGACCGAGCTAGCCCTGGAGCCATGGGCAGGAGCGGAGCAATGGGACTGACAGAGCTGTTAACATGCCGCTATTCACTGGACTGCAGATGGGGGGACTAAAAGAGCTATTAGGATGTTACAACACCCCCTCTGGGGTTTCAGGAATATGGGCACCCTGGCCTGGGTGCCACCATGTTCCCCTCATCTGGATGCCAGAGTCCACTGCAGGAGTTGCTTGTGACATGCCTGGTCCAGCTGCAAGCCCTGCATGGAGCCCACTCCTGTGCCAGTGCTTGGAATGGCTGACACAACTCCACACTTGCTCACTTACACACCCCCTCCCACCAGAGGCTTAGCGCACAGTTGCTGCGGGCAAGGGATCTGCACTGGAGTGCAAGACAAGTACGACCTGCCAGGCTGAGTAGACAGGGTATCTCCTGCAGTAAGCCTGGGCCCGAGCAAGGCCTGGGCAGGGGTATCACTGGCTGGAGGTCTTCAAGCTGGCAAAGAGGCCAAGAAAAATCCTGTGTTACATCTGTGGTAGCCTTGATTGGGTGATTTGAAGTCAACAAACAAGTCCAGTGTTGGTTCAACATTGGCAACCCAGTAGTATGTCACTTAGGGGGGTCATGGGACACTGGGAGATGAGGTCGACAAACCTTGTTTGAACATGGATGCTTTTGGAACACTAAACACCTTAAAGACTCAATGTTAGTTTTGCTCTTCTGCCCAGGCTGGAGTACAATGGTGCAATCTTGGCTCACTGCAATCTCTGCCTCCTGGGTTCAGGCAATTCTCCTGCCTCAGCCTCCTGAATAGCTGGAACTATAGGCTCATGCCACTACACTGGCTATTTTTTATATTCTTACCAGGCTGGACTTGAACTCCTGACCTCAGGTATCTTCCTGCCTCGGTCTCCCAAAATCCTGGGATTATAGGCATGAGCCCCCGCCCCTGACCCCACGAAGTGTTTTTAACATATGAAACAAAGAGGGAGGTTTACATAAATGCCAGTGTTTTAAGTTATTATTAATATGTGTCTGTGCTACTGGTAAGGTGCTCTCTGTGGCACATTTCACTAGACCATCACAGCTCCTTTTGTGCCCTCTTCCTTCCTTTGGCATCTTCATTTCTAAGTTTATTCAATCTGCCATACATACGTGTGAAAGAAATGTGCTTTATCTTGAAGCCAGGGAACTTAGGCTCTAATCCTGCATCCTGCACATCCTGGCCCTTTGATCAAGTGACCTGAGGTTGAGCAATGTCCTGAATGGCCCTGGGTTACCTTCCTCTGAGTGTGTGACAAATGGATGAACTCTCTCTCTCCCTGACCCCAAGCTGGGAAGGGCCCTACCCTGTTCTTCTTTCAACCCCCTCAGTAGTAAAAGTTACAGGTATCAATTCCTGGGTACATCACACTGTAGTCAAAGCCTAGAAAGCTAGATTGCAATCCCTGACAGCCCAGAGGAATGTTCTGAATATCAAAGACAAAAAAATAGGAGATCTTAAACTGAAAATAATAAAAGATAAGTAAATGAGTAAGGGCTACACATCTTACTCAGTCACACCTTTACCTCACCAAATACTTTTTGTCATTTCTACCTTTCCTCTTGAGATTTGCTGCCAGATATTAGAACTTTTTGATGCATTTGCAGGGAGATTTTATTTATTCATGGGATTACATTTGTAACTTCATAAAACCCCAAAGAGAATTCTATATCTTGGTGAGTGAAAATTCTAGGTGGAAATGACCTACTATACCGCCTTTGTGGGAATTGTTATACATGCTCTACTATTTGCAATACAACTACACATTGTGGCATCTGCAATGTGGAATTCTGGTTGGAAAATTCTAATTGCTGTAATATTCTGCCTAATTATCATCTTTATGACAAGATTAATAATTGCTGGAAAACTATAGCCAAAGTTAACACTAAAGTTACTCTAGCCACCCAATTCAATGCCACTTAGGCAAAGAAAAGTGTAACACTGCTGGTAAAGTTAGTGACATCTGGTGGAGGCAAACTGGTATTATAATTCATTAAAATGGCTAAGCAGGTATCACACTCTACTGTCATAGTTATGTCCTATAGAACCCCCACTAATTATGGTAACTTAATACTCATATTCAAACCTTACATTCCGAACCTTCTTGTAAAATTTATCTCTTTTGGCCTAGAAACAGTCAAACTTTAAATGGTGCCTCAGACAGAAACACACATGGACACCTTTCTTCTGAGGACCCTTAGATTGATCTCAAGAGGAGCCCTAGTTGCTGTCCCCAACTCGATGCCCCTTTTTAGCAGAAAGTAGCCAGAAATAATCTTTGTCCGACACCCTCTAACAGCAGTTAGGGTTACTACTCCTGAGGGGAGGAATAATACAGGAGCCAAAAAGAAATTATTTAAGCAGTTAGTGAGGGTAAGAAAGTTCTTGTCAAGATTTTTCTTTTATTAAAAACCAGCCCCCAAATAATTTCTTTTCTAAGAAAAGCAGCCTAAAAAATCAAGCTGCAAGAATAGATAAGCAAGCTAGAAGCTTGCAAAGGTGAATGCCAGAAGCTGTGCCAATAGAAAAGGGATGCCTGGAAGCCAGGCATATTCAACACGGATGTTCTCTCTTCCCTTTTCACCACGTGTGCCGTAAAAAATCAGGCAATATGGTGCCGGCCAGGTGGAGACTCCATCTGCATAATGAAAGATTAGGGTGGCATGGCCAGCACTTCCCATACTATGTAAATAGCACACCTGGTCCAACCAATCCACTACACCCAAGGTAAATCAGACACAACCTACTCAAACTCATCTATAAAACCAATCTCATCTCGCCCCAAACCCAGAAATCCATTCGGGACCCTTTCCTCTGCTTGAGGAAGTGCTCTTATTTCTTTCATCTGTTAAACTTCTGCTCTTAAACTCACTCCTTGTGTGTCCACATCTTCAATTTTCTTGGCATGAGACAACGAACCTGTGTTATTACCCCAGACAAATGACAGTGCTTCAAAGGTCCCCTCCTGTGGCAGAAGCTGGCATGATGTGATTGATAGTGAGGGGTGGGGTGGACTTTCAAAGGAAGGACATTCTGTCTCTATCTTTCTTCTCTCTTTCTCTCCCTCTCTCGTTCTCTCTCTCTCTCTCTGTCACTCACACACACATGCACACACACACACACACACACACACACACACAGACACACAAACATACCTGTTTATCCTCTACATTCTTTTAAGCAGAAGATACTATTCTTTATTCTGTGCTCAAATAACAGTTAATGTCCTGTAGACATCCCTAATTTCATTGTAATCTCTGTTTTCCTTATTTGACTATAAATTTCTTGAAGCCAAATCATGTATGTTATTCACTTTGATAGCCCTGGCATCGAACATGGTGTCTGTTATCCAGTAAGTATGAATAAAGGTTGAATGCCCACAACAGGTAAATAAATAAAAGAAATGGTGTGTATCAGAGAGGGGTACAAAGGACAGGGAGAAGACATAATGAAACAGAGTTTGAATGTAAAGCTAAAATCAAAGAAACTGACAGTTCAGTTTGAGACTGGAAAAAAAGAGCAGAGGAAGTGTCTTGAGTATCAGGATATCTAATACAGTGAGTATAACCTCTTCTACAGAAGGTCAGAGCAAGGGAAACATGACCAGATCTTCCAAAGAAGTGAAGTTCATGTAAAATTTAAACACATTTTCACACCTGTGTGTGTTTGTGTGTATGTGCACATGTGTATGGGCATGGTGAGCCTTTTTTTTAAATTGAATTTTAGGTTTTGGGGTACATTTGAAGAACATGCAAGATAGTTGCATAGGTACACACATGGCAGTGTGATTTGCTGCCTTCCTCTCCTTCACCTATATCTGGCATTTCTCCCCATGCTATCTCTCTCCAACTCCCCACCCCCCACTGTCCCTCCCCCATTTCCCCCCAACAGACCCCAGTGTGTAGTGCTCCCCTCCCTGTATCCATGTGTTCTCATTGTTCAACACCCACCTATGAGTGAGAACATGTGGTGTTTGATTTTCTGCTCTTGTGTCAGTTTGCTGAGAATGATGGTTTCCAGGTTCATCTATATCCCTACAAAGGACACAAACTCATTGTTTTTGATGGCTGCATAATATTCCATGGTGTATATGCACCCCATTTTCCCTGTCCAGTCTATCATCGATGGGCATTTGGGTTGGTTCCAGGTCTTTGCTGTTGTAAACAGTGCTGCAATGAACATTCGTGTGCATGTGTCCTTACAGTAGAATGATTTATAATCCTTTGGCTATATACCCAGTAACGGGATTGCTGGGTCAAATGGAATTTCTATTTCTAGGTCCTTAAGGCATTGCCACATTGTCTTCCACAATGTTTGAACTAATTTACACTCCCACCAACAGTGTAAAAGTGTTCCTATTTATCCACATCCTCTCCAGCATCTGTTGTCTCTAGATTTTTTAATGATCGCCATTCGAACTGGTGTGAGATGGTATCTCAGTGTAGTTTTGATTTGCATTTCTCTAATGACCAGTGTTGATGAGCATTTTTTCATTGGCCTCAAAACATAAAACCTAACACCATAAAAACCCTAGAAGAAAGTCTAGGCAAAACCATTAGGACATGGGCGTAGACAAGGACTTCATGACCAAAACACCGAAAGCATTGGCAACAAAAGCCAAAACAGACAAACGGCACCTAACCAAACTCCACAGCTTCTGCATGGCAAAAGAAACAGTCATTTGAGTGAATTGGCAACCAACAGAAAGGGAAAAAATTTTTGCAGTCTACCCATCTGACAAAGGGCTGATATCCAGAATTTACAAAGAACTAAAACAGATTTACAAGAAAAAAACAAGCCCATTCAAAAGCGGGCGAAGGATATGAACAGACACTTTACAAAAGAGGCTTAACATTTATACTGAAACAATTGGTCTTATTTTGAAATAGGGAAATAAGTATGAACTGGTTTTCTCTTCATAACAGGCAAATATTCCTGGTTAACATTCGTTCATTCATTAGTTTTGTTTGAATACTGGTAGGGAGAAAGTGGAGTTCAAATTTGGGTTTATGTCTGTCATTGTTGACTTATTCTGTGTTTAATGGAAAAAACAACAAAATAAGTATTAAAATGTGCACTCAAAGATTTTATTTTGAAGCCAGCTACTTTCATACACCCTGAGACTTCATTATGGGATTTGCCTTTATGCACTAATGAGTAAAACACATGGGATGAATGACTAGCACCTGTGATAAGAGTCTGTGCACCACAACAAATCAGTTAACTCCTGTTGACAATTAAGGGGTAGAAGAAAAAGTTATATCCTTTGCTTCATTGTGATCCATCGAATCATCATCCTGCCTAGTTTTCTGGGATATGTCTATGACTATTTGACTAGTCTAGTAAATGGTAATTAACAGCCCTGTGCTTTTGTTGAAGTCAATATCAGGCAAATCAAGAGATCCCCAATGAACACACACCTTAAATGACAGTGAAATAATTTTTTTGAAACAAATATTCATTACTTTAAATGTTTACATGTAGGAAACTAAAGTTTGCTTTTTGATAATGGTTAGGTTTTTCATGTTATCATTAGAATCAACTTTCCAATTACTATTGCTCCCTTGTTTCCTAAGAAATCAATGGTTCTTCATATCCAGGGTCATGAGTCATCTTTGAGGACACGCCGATTTATCAATGTAACTGTGAGGCAGGAACAGCACACTCTAGAAGAAACAAACTAAGTTCGGTCTTCAAACTTCACTCTGGTTCAAGATACATGTATATATGCCATTTTTTTCCAACTGTATACATAGAATTCTTCACTAATCCAAGATAAGTAGAGCAGATCACTAGGTTCTTCAAATAATTGCAATTTATCAGCCTAGTATTTATTCTACTCTCTATAATAAAATTCTGTATAAATTAAGGCTTTTAAATTCAGTTAAAGCCATGAGTCCATAGTGATGGTATCCTATGGAATTTGATTCAACAATACATGTTTAATATATCTTTTAAGAGGAAAAAGAATTTTAAGATCACCAGGAGAAAACGCAGAGCATAAGACATTCACTGGAACTAGTCACATGTGTAAATGCCCTTTACCGAGTCAATACTAATCAAGAGACTAGTGATTTTGGCAGAAATTGTTTCCACTTAGGAGGGAGGCAAGCCGGGTTCTAGTGTCCTCAGCACAGGCACGAACTCAGCATAATGCCAGGCAAACCAAGCAAGTCATTTGACTTCCCAGAGTGTCATTCCCTCCATTGACAAAATGGGAAGATGGAACCAATTGATTTCTCATGTTTAACTATTTTCATATCCAGTGAACTCTCAGCTTGTCAGCTACTCAACTGCCATCTGCCTTTCCTCTCTGTCTTCCATCACCATGAAGATGACCTCCCACGTGTATCTCATGACTGGCTGAGGTTTCCTTCTACCACTCTTGACAGCATACTCAACACAGTACAGAGATAAGACGCACAAGGCAAGATTAAGCAAGGCCAGCCAGCACGCTCACCCGGGGAAGTCAGACTTAGTCTGTATCCACCGCAGCACAGCAGTGAGCACAGCCAGGCAGAACTCCACCACAGTACAAATCAGCATCAGAGACAGAGTTCCCTGAAAGTCAAGAAATAAAAAATTGGTGGTGCTTGGGTCAGCCAAAGCCTTCACGCCTGGTTGAGAGGTGACCATAAAGATGAAGACCACCTCAACTATTAGAGCAGGTGTCCCCAAACTTTTTACACAGGGGGCCAGTTCACTGTCCCTCAGACTGTTGGAGGGCCGCCACATACTGTGCTCCTCTCACTGACCACCAGTGAAAGAGATGCCCCTTCCTGAAGTGTGACGGGGAGCCGGATAAAGGCCTCAGGGGGCCACATGCGGCCTGCGGGGCGTAATTTGGGGACACCTGCATTAGAGACTGAAGTAAGGACACGTCAGGAAAGCAAAACTGCTCCTCCCACACCTCACAATTATCTAAATTCAACCCTTTCACTCATTCATTTCCTTGAGAGAAGGGAAGATGAGTAGTAACTAAATCAACTAATCCACTTCATACAATTGTTTCTTACTTCTTTGAGACATCGATAGTTCTAATGACATTATTCAGTCAGTAAGAAAGCAGAGTGGTGCAATAACTCCCAGGACTAAGAATCAGGAGCTACATTCTAGTCTCACCTTTACTGCTTAGTAGCTGTGTAAGCCTGGATGAGTCTCTCTCTTTCTGTAGGTCCTGTTTCCTTGTTTATCAAATATGCAGACTAACATTTCTTTCTGAGGGATTTGTGAGGATCAAGGAGGTTTTGGCTGTGTAAGCCCTTTGTAAAATTCAGTACTGACATCCCTGTCTACATATCTGAACCCCTCTGGATGTGTTTTATTTTTGTTGTTTTTGTCTTTATTTTTGCTTTCTTTGGTGGCTTTAAGGCTTGGAAAAAACAATGAAGGTAGTAAACTGTCAGAATTGCTAATCATCAACACCAATTCGAAAGGATGGGTTCTACCATTTCTGTCCTGAGACATTCCTTGTGCAGAACTGGCCATCTGATAATAAAGATAGATAATCTGATCACATGAACTTCTATTTTGTGGTATTTACACACAGTTAAAGAGAAGATACACCTTGTGCCCATTATCTAGAAATAGTTCCAGCAAGCAAGCTCAACAGACTCTCTCTTATTTCTAATGTAAAATCATCCCATCATGAATTTATACTTTATCACTCCCAAATTTCTCTCCAGAATTTTTTTCAAGGTGGAATTGGCTGTGCCAGATGTTACTTTGTGCCAGTTACTGTCAGCCTCATTTGCTTGTACTTTTTCCGCATTATACCATTACCCTGGGAGCAAGGTCCACTTTATAATGAGTGCTGTGCAAGCACGATTTTGACCAAATATTTCTGTCTGTCCGTCTTCCCACTGAGTTCTTGGCTGATCTTATATTTATGATTGCGGGACAATAAATACTCTGCAACTGCTTTACTCTAATGTTGCCTGTTTTCCTTTCAATGTGTTGCTGACCATGCACATGCCCCTTAGTCTTTCAACTTCAGACATATATTATTTCTGTTAGCCAAACTTCATTGTTTTTCTTCTTCCAAAGAGAGAGAATTCTCCTGCATTCATTCTCAGTTACACTGTCTAATTCCCTACATTTCTTTTCTCCTGATTTCATATATCTCACTCCAGTTAGAACAAAAAGCAACAATAATGTTGCCTTCTCACCTAATTCGTATTATTCATTATTGTGATCATTAGAAGGAGCAGACTTTACCTTCTAATCCCCTATTTCCTATTCTCTATTTCCTAGTCTTTAGTCTGATGATTTTTTAGATGAAACTGACCCCCTACCACACACACATACCAGGTTTTTTTGTTGGCAGTTTCTGGTCACCTGAGTCTTTCTGCTCTATTTGCCAATCTGAATTCACCACTCTACGTACCAACATTCTCAGTTTGACAAACTCATAATTTATGCCTCTCCAAAATTAGTTTGATAATGAAGAAATTCTACAAAATATGCTTTGGTTTTTTTTTTTTTATCATCATGATTTGACATTTTCAATTCCACTCTATTAGTATGTAATCCCCTTGATTTCATCCATGTAGTCCCCCTTTGATTTACATAACCCTGGCCTTTCTCCAGATGCCAAAAGCAGAATTAGCAGAGAGATTTTCAAAGGAAGGAATAACAAGAAATCAAAGCTTTCAGAAGCCCCATAAAATTGGAACATCCCATCTATAAAATACTTACAGCCAGACTGGCTTTTTCTCTATGGCAGCAGTCCATGGTGTAAGGTGATTCATAATACTCATAATAAAGAAAACGTCTGCTCGCTACATCCAATGCATAGTTTTTGTCCCACTCACACTGCAGTGAGGCAGGATTTAATGCAGCCAGGTTGACAGACAGGATACTGAAACCCACCAGAGCAGACAGAGTGCTCAGAATGCTTCCAGCCAGGCTGCTGTGCACCTGAAAGAGAAATGCTGGGTAGGGATCATTCCCAATGACCTGTGAATCTCTCTTACCCTTTTTTGCCATTACACTGCAAGTTATTCCCTTATCTGTCTCCCTCAGGAAGTCTAGGAATGATCATTCATTGCTGTATGCTTCTTCAGTGTCCAGCAAAAATCTCTGAATCTCTAAGGTAAATCTTGGCTTAATGAATGAATATGTGAACTGATTCCCCTAAAGCAGGACTTCAGTGGTATGGTAGAGAATGTTACTCTCCTAAATTCTTTCTCTGCGACTGGTAGTATGGCCTCAACGAGGCTTGCCTGCAAAATTACTATGAGTGTGACCAAAAGCAAAGGTGGCAATGTACCAAATGCAGTTTCTCTCTTGGCCAACTCAGAAACCCCTCATGGAAGCATCAGCCACACAGAAAAGGTGGATGGTATATTAACATGGTGCAAAAGTAATTTCTGTTTTTGACACTACTTTCAATGGCAAAACCGCAATTACATTTGCACCAACCCAATAGTGCACTCTTGTGTGCCCACTGCCCCTCTCAAAAGCACACCTCTGAAACATGAGTGTGAAGGGATGGTTCTGAGTCTCAGGCAGGCCCTAGAACCCGGGCAGGCTATGACTGGCCACGTTTAGTGCAGCATGGGATGGCTGTGGACAGATGTCTAGGTGTAGGCCCAAGGACGGTGTCGTGTGTGGGAGGCAATGGGAGGTAGAAGAAAAGGTCTGGATTGGACGTCAAGAAACTGAGGTCACAGTATAGACTTGACTTAGCTTGTTCCTTTGGGTACTCAGTTTCTTGGTTTTATTTCTCACTCTGGTTCTCATTTCTACATTTATAAAGTAAAAGGAATAAATAAACTGATCTCAGAGTGACTTCCTTTCTACTCCAACTCACACAGAAAAGAGAATTGAGCTAAGAGCATTCTGAAAGCTGTAGTTATAGGTAGGCAGCCTCCAGGGCACACCCCACAGCTGTACAGTAGAGTGTTAGGTAATCCCACATGGGCACTTCTTTTTAGGAACTCACCAGTTGATGCTTTGGGACTCTGATTTCCCAACATAATGACTAAAGTGTATACTCCTGGGGCTTCTAGTAGCCAGTGGTAGTCCTGATGCCCAGAGTATGTATCTTAGAATAAGCTAGATTCACCTTGAGACGGCACTCTTCTGCAATCTCAGAAAGGGCTGGTACAATGTGTGACAAGAGGAGAACTCACTAAAGCCTGGAAATCTCTAGTGAGTCTGAGCCCACCCTGAGACCACAACCTGCATCCTTGAGCTTCCTGCATGTTCACTGTGGGATTGTTCTCTGGAGGAAGAGGCCCAGATATTTCCTCCTAGAAGTTTGAAAAGACTACCCTTGTGCTAGGCTATACTCTACTCAGTATTGTTGCCAATAGCCACATTGACTATTTATATTTAAAGTAAAATTAAGTAAAATTTTTATTCAGTTGCATTATCTATATTTCACATCATCAGTAGCCATATGTGATGGCAATATTGTACAGTACAACTGTTGTACATTTCCATCATTACACAAAGTTACATTTCATTTCCATTGTAGAAAGTTTGGAGTGTAACTCAGGGTTCCAAATAATAATCTCTAAATAGCAAAGAGGGAAAAAAAGAATTGGGACTTTTTCTTGATGGCTTTGGAAGCTTTTTGTAGCCAGAGTTTCCAAATTGAGTTTCTGTGCAATTAAATTATATGACATTCTCTCATATAATCTCCAACATCAACCCTTTGAGGGATATAGGATTGAGTGAAGATTTAATGAAACTTTACAGACAAGAAACACTTCTGGCTATAATCCAGCCTTTCTCCCCCTGCCACTTTCAACTCTAGTTTTTGCTGGAATAGGAGATAAAGGCAGGTAAAGCTTTTTTTTTTTTTTCTTAGCCAATACAAATGACTAAGGACAACTTTTAGGGTGCAAGACTTTATACTCAAACAAAACAAAAGTATTATCTTTCTGGTGAGATAGATGAAAGAATGAGACATAGTACCACACATAAGCAGCATGTTGACTCATTTTTTTTTCAAGGGTTGTAACACCTGGGCTTAAACAGTGAACCCCAACCAATAGACCTCTTTATAACACTGTCAGCTTCCTTGCCATTGAAAACCTAAACTTGAAGGCCAGTTATCACCAAAAGGGCATCATAAATAAGCAAGATTTTTCTGTGATAGAATCTTGGATACCGGCTGAAAGGATGTTATAATTCCCTGAATGCAGACTCTGATGTAAGGTACAATAATTGGAGAAATGTGCTCTGAACAAGGCTATGGAGCATCCAGGTGCAGCTACTAACTCTAACAACTAACTGCTCTGGAACTGAGTTTTCAGCTTTTCAAAGTAGGAAGACTGGCCCTAATGAGTTCTAAGTTTCATTTTGAACCACTGAATTGTGGGTTATAGTTCTCATACTCACCAAAAGCTTGGTTAACCTTTTCTCTGTGACAATTGATAGAATGCCAGAGATGACAAACTAAGATAAAAGAGAAAATGGTCAGGTGAGTTTCCATGTAAAGAGAAACTGCAAGGTCACTATCACAATGTTTATAGAAAACTCTCATGGGAAAAGCCCTGGGGGACAAATGATCAATGAGGCAAGATCCATTTAAAGACAGATTTATCCCGTTTGTCCATATAGTGTTCAGATAGCAACAGGAAAAAAAAAAAGCAGAAATATATCCAAATAAACAAAATGAAGACCTTAAAAGCCAGGAAATAACATTTGTTTTCTTAATGAAATGAGAAAATTTTGGTATAGGATGTTCTTTAGAGAATGACATGAAAGCAATGGTATGGAAAGAGAAAAGAAATGGAGAGAATCATGTGGTTTTCATACATTGTTATATTGATGTGATGCAGCACATTTGATTTATGTATGTTGAGCTATGATTGTATCCCTGGAATAAATCTCACTTGATTATAGGAAGTGATCCTTTTAACATGTGGTTGAATTCAGTTTGCCAGTATCTTGTTGAAGATTTTTGCATCAATGTTCATTAGGGATATTGATCTGGAGATTTCTTGTATGTTTTTGTCTACCTTTGACATCAAGATAATGCTAGCCTCATAAAATGAGTTTGGAAATACTCCCTCCTCTTCAGTTTTTTGGAAGACCAGAGAAATGTTACTAGGTCTTCTTGAAAAGAAAATAAAAGATGGGAAAAGCTAACAGATATGGAAGGTCAGAGACATGGATCTTACATTGCTGGCTCCCCAGTTTAAGATAAAATGGTCAATGAGAACAGAAGGAAAGACAAGAATGGATGGCAGAAAACCTTCAAGGCTGTGTTTACACAATCAAAGAAATTTTCATCTTCTAGAATATTCATGATCTACCAGATTTAGTGCCATTAAGGAACAGAAAATTATTTGGCAGTTAGAAAAAAGGGGGACAAAGTTCAAAGAAAAGTTGTGATTCCTGTGACCCAGGTATTTAATTATTTGTCTATATAAACAAACCCCAAGTCCTTAAAAATATGAATTAGATGCCCCTTCAAAGGTGGACTGTGCTTGGTGACTTGCTTTTAAAGAATGGATTATAGAAAAAGGAGGGAAAGAAGCAGTAACTTTATAGAGTAAAAACTTGGAAAACACTACCCCAAACACATGATCAAGGTAAAGTGTATCAGTGACGATAAGTTGGTAGCATGACCCTTGATGTGACTTGATGAAAATGGTGCTTTACCTCTGTTATCATCAGCCAAAAATTCACTCAAGTCTAAACATCAGAAAAATATCAGACAAACCCCAATTTAGGAACATGCTATAAAAATCTCATCCAGTACTACTCCAAACTATCAAAGTCCTCAAGGAAAAAGAAAATCTGAGCAAGTCTAAAGGAGCCTGAGACGTCATGACGAAATGTAATATAGTGTAATGTAATAGCCTTGCATGGATCTTGACACAGAAAAAAAGGTCATTTGGGAAAACCTTTGAGATCCAAATCCAAATGAAACTTTAGATAATAAAAGAGGAAAAATGGACAAGATAGTAAAAAAGGTGGACTTCTTGATGCATCAAATAAACAAATATAAAAAAGGAGCTAATAACAGGTACGGAGTTTCAGGAAGTTGAAAGAGAAGCTTAATTATGAGAAAGCCTCAATCTAAGAGAAAGCAGTTTTCTGAGAAAAAGACTACTAAGTCCTTTTGAAACCCTAGACCTGCAGCTATTTCAGAGGAATTTCCAGCCCATCCCTGGGACATAGACAAGTGCTCAGCCTTCCCTGGGCATCAGTCAATGCCGTGAAAGCATTTTCAAAAAGCTCAGAGGTGAAAGTTTCCGTTCCTCCATAATCCGCGCAAGCATCTGTGTGGTTTTTCTGTGAGTGTATGATGTCTTCCATTGATGCTCATTTTTTTTAATAGCAAAAGATCCTTCCCAACTTTATCCTAATTTATGGATGTTTTGTCACTAGCTTCATCACAGCTCAAGATGATTAGGTAAAAAACAAGATGATCTTTAAAAGAAATGCTTATTTGAGTCTGATAAGTTGATCAAAATCAGGCAACCCCTGTCATCCTACCCCACTGAGTCCTCCCTGAACTATACACACAGGAGAACAAATTTCACCATGGACTCCTCGCTCCTGGCAGACAGAACATAGCAAGGTGGCAGGTGGAGAGTTTAAGCTATTGGCATCTTCCTTCCCTCTTCTCCCATGCTTCCCTCTTCAGAAACTCTCCTCACCAACAAGGGTCCTATGAACGGGTAAGCAGACTTCAGCAGTGTAGAAATCACTTGTGTAAAATTTGGAGAGAAGGAAACAGATGCCAAAATGATTCCCAAGCTTAACACCTTCATACCACACGAGATCTGGATAATCTGTGGAAAGAGAAAGGGGGACTGAGGATTAAAACCTTGGCACTTGTAATGTAACCCTGCCAGGCCAGGTGCAGTGGCTCACGCCTGTAACCCCAGCACTTTGGGAGGCCGAGGCAGGCAGATCACCTGATCTCTTGATCTGCCTGCCTCAACCTCCCAAAGTGCTGGGATTAGAGGCATGAGCCACTGCACCTGGCCAGGAATAAATACTTTTAAGACAACCTCTTGTGCGAAAGTTCTGGGACAGCTTTCTCCAAGTGGCTTCTACCCTTAAGTCCTTCTGGCAAAACTTAAGGCTCTCGACACACAATGGATGTCCAATCCCAAAACATACATCATCCCTTCCGCCTTCCCCCAACCCACCTCCAGCATGTTCTGAATGAGATTTACCCCAATAACTTTGACTTTTGCCTGTAGACGTTTCTTCAGGCTATCCTGCCTCTGGTTGGTGGGTTTGGGTTTCTCTGCTTGGGAGAAGTTGGTGTCGTTTGATGGGAGCACTATGATGGTCTCGTCGGGAACAGATTGTGATGTCATGATGGTGCTGCCAACTATGGAAAAAAAAATAGATTTAGCTCTTAAAAAGTACAGAGCTCTCAGATTCTGGCTGCAAAACTGGTAAGTCAGTTTCTGCCAATTAGTTCAGACTTGGCCTGTCTGTTAGAAAAAGAAACTGGTAGTATGGAGCAGTGAAAACCACACAACCTTGGTTTCATAAGGATTTTTCCATAATGTTTGACACAATCCATTATAGATAATAAACATATCACAGGGTGGCAGCAGCATGAATCTTGAGAGGTCCCAATATCCAGAGGCAAATGGTCTCACAAAATTTGCAATATGCAGCAATCTCCCTTCCCCTAGTCTTACTGACAACAGCTATATTGCCATATATTTGATGAATGTTTTAGACTAATAAATGAACTCTGCTTATCTATTTTTGTCTAATATGATTTATTAGCATTCATTGTAGATACATCTATCATATTTTACTAGACATGCTCTTAATTCTTATCATGCAATGGTTTTAATCCTTACGACAGCTCTACATGTTAATAAGTTAGTACAAACATGTAATAAATAAGAAAATGCAAAATAAAGTTTTAAGTTATGAATGTGAATAATATACACATTGCATATATGCATGGCATAGAGCTAATTCTGAAGAAAGATTTGCAGTTACCCTTCTTATTCAACCCTGTTCACACAGCTGGGAAGTTCTAAAGCCAGTCTTGGGGCCCAGCTTTCCTTGAGTGTGAAGCCTCTGCATAAATCTCCAGATTATTCAACCTCTTCCTACTTTCCCACCTGGCAATGCCAGCATGTGTCTGAGTTTACTCAGGCTGGAGAAGTAGCTGCATGCAGTCATATGAAAACAAGTCTTGGAGTCATAAGACATGGGCTCGCGTCCTGGATCCTCCACTTGTTAACATAAGGACAAAGTTGGCTGTGGTATTTGTTGCTGAGCTCAGCTTGGATCTCTTTTCACTGCACCATTCTTAGCCCACAGACTGCCCTGTTTGCAAATGGCCTAAGAACATTTGAAGAGACAAGAGCTCTGCTCCCGTTAATTACACAACCTTAAGTAAGTGACTCATCAGGATCATGCAGTTAGAATACAGAAGAAACAGAGTTAAAACCAAATGCTCCTTCCATTTGCCCACTCCAAAATGCTCTAGTGTCTCTTAACTGCTGTCAAGGAGTTTCAAGTCAAATTACTCCTCCAACGAGGTTACAGCAAGGGAATGGTGAGACGAGAAAAGTCTTTCAGCATTACCTACCTGTGCTCTTTGGTTCCAGCTGAGTCCTCAGAAGCTTCCAGCAGGGAGCTGGACAGTGTCTGGGTTCTTAGTCCCACCAATGGTTTCTACATACGTTCATCTTCTGAAAGTCATCCGCCCTTCCTTATTCCAGTGTTTGCAGCTATACAGGATGTGATACTTAGAGGTTGTAGATTTGTGAAATGTGCCTGCCCTTCCTTTTCTGTAAACTTCTAGCAACTTCAGAAAAATCACGAAAAGAACCAACTTATGACTGTGAGAATTCATGAGCACAAAGATTTATGTGTGAATTGCCACTTTGAGACATTCAAGTTACCCTTTATTAGGCCAGTCTGGTCTTAGAGCCTCATTTTTCTAATTTGGTAAATAGAGGAGCAATACCAACATTGGAGAATTGTCACAAAGATGAGCAAAAATATTTATAAAAAGTCTATGCTGCTTTGAAGCTTTCAATAATATGTAACTAATAATAGGAATATTGCTAATACTTATAAATAAAAATATTCTATCATATATAAGTAACCATAATAATCACAGCAATAATGATGATATTGCTTTCAATTAACATTCAATAATACATAGCTAATAATAGTATTATAGAATACAGGGAAAAAAACTTCCTTAAAAATTTGTTTTTTATGTATATATTTTGTTTTTTATTTTATTTATTTTTCTTTTTCTAGTTCCCCAAGCAAGCCCTTGGCAGGCTGAAAGCAGCCTTTCAACACTCATTGCCCAATTGCCACCTACCCTAAAGTCACCTTCCTCCTCTGGCTACTCTCTTTCTGTGGCAACATCTTTGCCCTCTGGAAAGGTTGGGCTACTCTAGGGAAGTAGTGAAGCTTGAGAAGGAACAAATGGGAAAGATTTAGCAGGACCTAAACAAATGCGACAAACTCACATGTAGGCTGGTTTTGTGAGGACAGAGCCACTGTGCCACTTCAAACCCTTGGCTGGGCATTCTTTGGAAGCTGACTTTAATGTATCAGGTAAGGAAACCTGAGTCAGCCAGGTGACTGCACAGCCCCATCGTGCAAGCTTCCTTCCTCCTTTCCTTGGGGCAGCTGGCAGAATGAACCCAGAAACACAGCCTGAACCATCACTGTCACATCAGAGGCCCATGGGTTCTGCACTTAATTCAAAACACTAACTCTTCTATTGAAGAAAAGACTTAAGAAACACTATTTAGAAAGGCTGGATTAATTCTCAGGGTCTGAATGTTACAGACACTACTAAATGTAATTGGCTTAAGTTCTAACCATGAGTCTGAAGAGGGGAATGGACTCACCCAGAAAGCCTGGGGAGAGGGGCAGAATCACCCTGGTGTAGTGAACCCCAAGTTTCTCTTCAGAGAATTAGTATGTCAGTATGTTCAGCTCTCTTATTCTTTAATTCTCTATTTTAAGGTTTAACTTCCTTGTAATTCCAGTAAACAACCTTCTCCACAGGTTCTAATCAATAGTTCACATCTGTTCCCCTGGCCCCCGGCTCTGTCCTGATTTATTCCAGTTACCTGCTCCGGTAACCTTCTTTGACCTAGATCCCCCCTGGCTACCTGCTCTGACCCTCCTGTAATCATCCTTCCTGACAAAACACCCACCCAGCCATTCCAGCTCGGATCCCTGCTCTCTTTAAAATAGCCAGTCGGGATTAGTCTAGCCTGTGCAGTCTAACCCTAGCCTGTAGGGGAATGACACAGCAATAGGGACGGCCCCCATGAGGCATAAGTATCCCTTTCCCCCCTTGTCCAAACATTCAGCCTCGGTTGCTAAATCTGTGAGCCACACCCTTCTATGGAAGTAAACTGCCTTTCTGAGAGGATTTTTCTTCAAGTGCTATTTCTTTTGCAGCACTGAAGTTTTACTTATAACACCTTTGACCTCGCTCACCTGAGCTCCTGGTGCCCCTTCCCCTTTCTCAAAGTGCCAGCTGTTTTTCCCATGGGTGCTCTGCATCTTTGTCACCTTCACAGCATCTGTGAAACAGTGGAATGCAGCTCTCCTCCTGAGCTTTGGTTAAGCAGGAACCGGCCGTGTCAGGAGCAATTATACCGCCTTTTTTTTAGGGGAATGTGCCAATAAACCAGTTGAAGTTGGCTACCCAAGCAAGGACTCCCTCTCCACTCTGTTTTTCTTTCTGTGCTATTTAATTTAAAATGATCTCTGATTTTAAGGATTATGTGAGACAGCACATGTAAGGTGCTTAGCACAGACCCCTGCAGAATTATGGCCTCTAAGTGGTCTGTTGGCTGTCTTCCTCTCCCCAACCTCCTTTTTTTTTCCATTTTGTCTTCAGTAAGCTCCAAACAAAACGCCTCTCTTGTCTTTCAGTTTACACTCATTCCGCCTTTTATATTCTCAGTTTTTTTCCGAAGTCTGAACTCTACCAACCTAACTAGAAGGGAAAACACTGGTATATCGATAACACATTCTGATTAATAATCTAGGACATGTTGCTCAAATAAGCTACAATGCCCTTTTGGACTGGGTAATTGTTTGGGGTAGGCGGTTATCCTGGGCACTGTAGGATGCTCAGCCGACTCCCTGGCCTATGCCAGCACAACCCCACCCTATGTGTAACAACCAGAAACATCATCAGATATTGTCAAATGTCTCTTGATAGAGGGAGAACAAAATCCCCTCACATCCATGTTGAGAACCACTGACCTAGGAACAAAAGGGTTTTTGTGTGTGTGTTCTGTGTAAAGGCAGGTGTGCAAGAAATAAAGCAATATTCTCCTTAAATCAATTTTTAATGTTTAATTTTAAAAAATTTAAATTGTCGAAACACATACAATTCATTATCTTAACCACTTTTTAGTGTATAGATCAGTAGTAGTAATTATGTTCATATTGCTGTGTAACAAATCTCTAGAACTTTTTCATCTGGCAAAACTGAAACTGTATACCCTTTGAACAACAACTATTACTCTCCTTCCTGCTCCTAATCCCTGGTAACCCCCATTCTAATTTCTGTTCCATATTCGTTCTATATCTACTTTGGATACCTCATGTGAGAGTGATACAGCTCCAACGACTGGATGATGACCAGGGTCCTTGGTCTTGCACTAATTGGATAAATGATATGGAGATATGGAGACATGCAGAGTGGTTTTAATGAGTGAATAATTTAATGGGCAAGAAAAAAGAAAGAAGAAAACAGCTTCCTTGTACAGAGACAGAGGGAGAGGGACTCTGAACAAAGAGAAACCCCGTGTGTGCCTGAAAAGTAGTTGGTTATTGCATAGGACCCAGGGGATTGGTTTGACCAGGGGTATCATTCATGTAGCCCATGAAAAATGTGGGTCTTTCACCTTAATATGCAAATGTGGGAGACCATGATGTCCTGAACACACATGTGTGAGTTATCTGGAGGTGGCCATCACACTGCACACTGGCACATGTGGTGACAAGCAGAAAAGGGTGGGAATTGCCATGTTGGCCATCTTAGGTTTCTAATCGTGAGTATTTGGATATCAAAGCTTGCCAGTCTGGCTCTCTAAGTTGGCTTTTCTGTTAGAAAATAAATGGTTCCAGGGGTTGCTTCTTATTACAGGAAAATTTCCACTGAGAACCTATACCTTTTGTAGCTGCCTACAAATTATTTCTTAATAACTTATTTAATAAGAGGAATCATACAGTATTTGTCTTTTTGTGATGGCTTATTTTACTTAGCATGAGATCGAAACTCCCTTTGCAAAATTATGACTGAGACAGTGAAAGAGATCTGACTTAACTGACTCCATCTTGCTTCTCACTGCCAACCTGTCTTTGTTCATTTCTGGGCGTAGGCTGAACTAACTTTGGGAGAAACTTAGTTTATAGTTTAATCAAAATGGTAACAGCTCTTTCCCAAAGCAGACCTTCTTCTTGCCTGGGGACTAGATTGCCTTTGTAGGACTAACATTAGTCACGAGATTAGAAATTACGGTTTAGGAGACATGCAGCTAAAGGCTACAAGATTCTGACCCTCCTTAAACTGCTCCTAAGATCAGTGCTTGTGATATTTTGCAGACCCTGCACTTGATGGATCAGCTGGCACCACCCAGATCAGTAAACTGTCTCATCTGATCTTGTAGCCGCCCCCCATCCCCCCAACCAAGGAACTGACTCAGTGCAAGAATATAGCTCTGACTCCCTGTAATTTCATCTCTGACCAATCAGCACTCCTGGCTCACTGGCTTCCTCCCACCCACCAAGTTATCCTTAAAAACTCTGCTCCTCAAATGCTCCAGGAGACTGATTTGAGTAGTAATAAAACTCCAGTCTCTGATGCAGCTGGCTCTGTGTGAATTACTCTTTCTATATTGCAATTCC
Organism: Saimiri boliviensis; assembly: GCF_048565385.1. Lineage (NCBI taxonomy): Eukaryota > Metazoa > Chordata > Mammalia > Primates > Cebidae > Saimiri > Saimiri boliviensis. Next base: position 119,516,343 of record NC_133454.1, on the reverse strand, counting down.
CCTGTCCTGATAAAGCAGCTTTGTCTAGGCAGTGGGAAAGGAAAACCCCTTGGGCTGTCACAAGATGCCCAAGTTTCATCCATGTTGTAGCATGTGATTGGATTTCCTCTTTTGCAATGCTGGTTCATGTTTCTTTGTATGTCTTTACCACATTTTCTGTATTCATCCATTGAGGCACTTTTGGGTTGCTTCCACCTCTTGGCTATTATGAATAATGCTGCAATAAATATGGGTGTTTAAACATCTTTACAAGATCATGTAACTGATAGATATTTGTTTCTTTAAAGTTACTTTCTGGAGTTGCATTGTGTTCCTCTTTTTGTAATGCCCATGATTAGTTTTGTTGGTTTTGGTGTTTTAATTAGTGGAATCACATGGCATGTATTTTCGTGTGTGTTTGACATCTCTTCAGTATTATTGTAATATGTTGCTGGGTTTCACACAACCAAAATACTCAGGAATTAAATTAAATCTGTATTATTCCTCTCAAGTGTGTAGGTCAGGAGGTTTCAGTATGGTGAAAAGGGGCTAACAATAAGGAAAAAAAGTTTAGGGACTATGCTAACTTTTCATTTTCACATTTAACTCAAAACTTGCATTGAATGTATTAAACTTCCTCCTAAAGGGTAATTCTAGAATGAAACTAGACTGTCAGCTTCAAGAATTCACAGACAGCCCAGTTTGTTTATTCTATACTCCCAGTAGTGCCTGGAATGTAGCAGATATCAGCTAAAGCACCCTCTGTCTGTTTTCACTAGAAAACAGAGCCTGAGACAGGGACCGAATGCCAATGTTTTGTTGGGCGGGCACATAAAGTGCATAAATCATAAATGTACAGCTCAATGAATTATCAAAAAGTGAAGACATGTGTGTTCCTATCTTCCAGTTAAAAATTAGAAAATAGCTAGTACTAAGAAGGTATAAAGCCCTTTTGCTCCCTTCCAGACGCTATATCCCAAGAGTAACCACCATCTCAACCTCTAATCCCTGTGATTAGTTTTGTTGGCTTTGGTCCGTTAATTAATGAAATCATATGGCATGCATTTTTTGTTAAGTTTGACTTCTCTTCAGTGTTATTGTGTTATACTGCTGGGTAACACACAACCAAAAAAACTCAGGGATTAAATTCAATCTGTATTTTTCCTCTCAAGTTTGTAATTAAGTGAAGTTTCAGTATGATGAAAAGAGGCTAATTATAAGAGAAAATTAAAGTTTAGAAACTATGCCAAGTTTTCGTTTTCACTTTTAACTGAGAGCTCACATCAAATGTGCTAAAACTGTCTCCTAAAGGACAACTGTAGAATGAAACTGCAGTGTCGGCTCATGAGGTCATAGACAGCTCAGTTAGTTCGCTCTATATTCCCAGCAGTGCCTTTGTTCTCCAAAGGACAAGTGCCCTTATTCGAGACCCTCCCAGCAGTGCCTTGAATGTAGTAGACACTCAGTAAATATTTGTTGAATGAAGATATTGTGATAGAGGTAATTTACAGAGGTACTTAAGAGCTCTGTCTTCATCCTGGGGATGGCTGAATATGGATTTTGACCCTTTATCAAACTAAGAACATTGGCATTTATAATGTGAAGTTTAGAATCCTTTAAACCCTTGGCAAGCCCCAAGGTCAGTTTCTTTGCTAATAACTTGCAACTAGCCTAATGGGTGTGACAAGCCTGTGTTGACTATTTACTATTCAATGGGATAGAGAGAGTTTCTTAAGTAGATCTGGGCAGTGCAAGTCAGAAACTGGCCGGGTTCATGTGTCTGGTTAGGCCTGTGGGGAGCTTATACTGAGGAATGTCTCCGGTGCTTGCCTGCTCTCTCTTGCTGCATTGTACCGTCTGCCTTTAGGAAAAAGCCTTAGGTAAGTACATTCTGCGTTGTTTATTGAGTCCTTTCAAATATCTGCCTGTGGAAAATAATAGATTCTGATTGGTAATGTGATTGGAAATAGTATCATATCATATTTACAAAGACTTTGAATGGGTTTTCTTCTTTAATCAAATGTCCTTTAGATAGAAAACCAAAAAGTGAAATATAAACTGATCATTTTCTAGGTCAGCTAAAACAAATCTATGCATATGATACATTTCTAAGCAAAACTTGCAGAATTTGCAGGCTAATTTCTAGTTCCAAAATAAATTCAATCAAAATACTGAAATAATACAACCAATTACTAAATAACTAAATTTTCTAATCCAGATTCTGGGAAAGATAATCTTTGTCAACAACAAAATAAGGACTCTTATCTCACATGCAGATACTGTCAGAGTTTTATAATGTAAGAAAAAAAGTATATGCATATATTGGTTTGAAATATATATAAATTTGTATCTAATATACAAGTTCTTTATATACGTAAATTTATTTTCAAATAATATACATTTGTACATATTAAAATTATTTATATATTTAAATATATTTTCAAAAATATACAAATTTATATATATATTCCATACATATTTGTGTTTTTGTATATACATATGCATATATATCATTTAGGCCATTTACTGATCCTGTTATGAGCACAGTTTCTGTGGCTTCAGAGTTGGAGGTAAAATGGGAATACTTTCATTATTCTCCAAATATGGAAGAGAACACTAAGTAGAAAAAAACAACTTAAGATAAAAATTCAAGCCGGATGCAATGGTGTAAGCCTGTAATCCCAGCACTTTGGGAGGCCAAGGCAGGTGGATTATGAGGACAAGAGATGGAGACCATCCTGACCAACAACATGTTGAAACCCCATCTCTGCTAAAAAATACAAAAATTAGCTGGGCGTGGTGGCATGAACCTGTAGTCCCAGCTACTCGGGAGGCTGAGGCAGGAGAATCATTTCAACCCGGGAGATGGAGGTTGCAGTGAGTTGAGATCACACCGCTGCACTCCAGCCTGGGGACAGAGCAAGACTCTGTCTAAAAAAAAAAAAAATCAATTAATGAAAGTAATTGACAAGAGTTGAAGCACTTTGCCGCTGGTGTAAGGGGAAAAGGACCACTCTAGATGATAGCTGGCTTATAAAGCACTGTGAGGTTCCTGAGCTCCATCCACCTAGACTATGGCTCTCCTCATTTTGATGTCCAGCCCCTCCTGGACTCAAAAGCATACATTCAAGAGATGGGAGGAAGTTACAGGGTTTATCTGGTTAAGCTGTACCTGGAGTCTGAGAAAAAGTAGAACAAGCTGTCTTGACCTTTTACTGAAAAAACAAACAAACAAACAAAAACAAACAAACAAACAAACAAACAAAAAACACCCTTTGCTGAAATAGATGATAAAAAGATCCAGAGGGGGAACCACAAAGAACCTTCTGAACTGCTTCCTCTATTGGAAAGAGTGTACTTATTGAAGATAAATTTTTTTAGTCTAGTATTATCAGCCCCACACAGTTACTCAAAAGTATTTAAGTTCCTGGGAATCATATGAGCAGTAGCAATCTCAACAAACATTAGCCAGTAAAAAACAAAAACGAAAACAAATTGCTGATCTTGAAGAAATTTAAACCGGAAAGCAAATGCATCCTTAGTTTTGTTTAAACCATATCTCAAATTTAGTTGTTTTTTTGCTTTTTCATCCACCAGGCATTCAAAAGGAGGTTGCTTTATACATCTTTTCTGTGTTTTTCTACAGTAAACTCAAAATTCGAACTGAGACACATATTTTAATTAATTCAAAGATTGAAATATTTTCCCCAGAATTTGTATAGCTTATGTTTCCTCTATTTATGTTGTGTGAAAACAAAGTTTTCCATTATATTAAAACTGTCTGAATATTACTATATAACACATTGGAAAATATCAAAAATTAATTTAATTAATTAAATATAAAATAACTGCAATATGCTAGTGTCTTTTAATATTTGCTTCTTATGAAACCCAAACAAGGTGACTAAAGTATGAGCATATGAAAATACTTTAATTTTCTGCTTGAATATTTTAACTTATAAGTATTGATTAGATTAAGTTGTATATGTTGACATGCTTAAATCAATTTTAATATAAAAATGAAATTAAAATGCTAGTATCTGTATTCATGAACTTTTTTTTTTTTTTTTTTTTGAGATGGAATCTTACTCTGTGGCCCAGGCTGGAATGCAGTGGCATGATGGTAGCTCTCTGCAAACTCTTGCCTCCCACATTCAAGTGATTCTCCTTCCTCAGCCTCCCAAGTCGGGATTACAGGCATGAACAATTAACTTTTGTATTTTTAGTGGAGACAAAGTTTCACCATGTTGGCCAGACTGATCTTGAATTCCTGATCTCAAGTGATCCGCCCCCTCGGCCTCCCAAAGTGCTGGGATTACAGGCATGAGCCACCACAACCAGCCTGTGAGCATCTTTTTAAAGTTGAAACTCAACTCTTCCAATTATGATAGCACCAGACTTAATCTTCCACTCTGTTGTTGGTTAGAAAACTGGGTTGGCCACAGTGGCTAATGCCTCTAATCCCAGCATTTGGGAGACTGAAGTTGGAGAATCTCTCGAGCCGAGTATTTTGAGGCTGCAGTGAGCTATGATTGCACCACTGCACTCAAACCTGGGTGTCAGAGTTAGACCTTGTTTCAAAAAATTTTTTTATATCATGAATAAAACTGGAAAAAAAATAAGTACAACTGCTTCCTGACATTGAGCAACAGTTAGTGCAGGACTTTAAACATTAAAAAATGAAAACAAATGTAAATGTAATAATTGCTCTGGTTTTCTGCATAAGGAAACTTTCCAGATCATGGTCAGGGAAAGGGATCCATTCTGATATTGCCAAATTCAGAAGACAAAAACCAGAATTTTAGGGCACTGAGATGCTATAATTAGTGAGAAGAGAACCATAAAGGGGATAGCTATGCAGAGGCAGAGGTCCAGAAATCTTCAAGGAAGTATCCTAAATTTGTTGTCTAACACTAAGCTGTGCATTTATAAACCTATGCATGTAATAAAAGTTTAAAATACAGTCAAAGATTAGCCAGGTAGTTGTAAGCTGTATGATTAATAATAAGTCAATTATTATTAAAGCATATGCCCAACTAATAACAACTATAAACCTTCTGATATCATTTGGCTCCATGTCCCCACTCAAGTCTCATGTTGAATTGTAATCCCTAATGTTGGAGACAGATCTAATGGGAAGGGATTGGATCATGGGAGTGGACTTTCGCTTTGCTGTTCACATAATAGTGACTTCTCACGAGATTTGGTTTTTTAAAAGTGTGTAGAACTTCCCCCCCTTCACTCTCTCTTCCTCCTGCTTCCACTACATAAGACATGCTGGCTTCGCCTTCACCTTCCGCCATGATTGTAAGTTTCCTGAGGCCTCCACTGCCATGCCTCTTGTAGAACCTGTGGAACTGTCAATCAATTAAACCTCTTTTCTTTATAAACTACCCAGCGTCAGGTAGTTCTTTATAGCAATATGGAAAGGGACTAATACACCCTCCCTATCATGCCTTTTTAAAAGTCTCAAAAAAATCAAATTAGTCTTCAAGTTTAAGCTCCTGCATGAAATAAAGTAATATCTTGTGAAAAAAAGAAAAATTTGAGCACTCAATCAAATAAAACTCATAATATCCAGCATCTAGTCTACATTATTATATATGCCAAGAAGCAGGAAAATCACATAACAAATAGCTAGGAGAAAAATTAATTAATAAAAACAGGCCTGTAAATTTCAGAGATGACAACGAGAGAGAAGGTCTTTAAAATATATATTATAAGCATGCATAAGGATTTCAAGAAATGCATGGATACAGAGTATAAAAGTTAAAAATATAAAAAAATTAAAAAACATAAAATATAAAAAAATACTAGAAAAGGAAAAGCAAATAGCTAAAGAATAGGAACAATTACAGAAAAAGAAAATGGAAAAAACCATGTGCTTTAATTAATAAGAAACTCAACTGAAATGGTTTAGACCATAAATATTTATTAAAAGTCAGAGTTAAAACAAGTTTCAGGACCTAGCTTCTCACGGAATCAAGGATTAATTTTATTTCCATTTATTGCTATATCTGCTTATTTGGCTTTCTCTTAAACCTACTTCCTTTATAGACATACACATATGCCAGTAATAAAGCAGGCTACATGTATTCTTACTAATGTCCAATAAGAGATATAAAACATCTACATTGAAATAAATGCAGTAGTATTAAGTTGTTTGGTGGTTCTTGCTAGATTACCTTCCAACCTTCAACCAAGAAGATAGAATGTCTTAATTGACTTTTCCATACATCGTCCATCTCTGGAGCTGGAGAAAGTAGACGGGCTAACATTGATAGAAGAAAGACCTCCCATTCCCATGAAAGGCATGCATGGAGAAAAGGTGGATACTATAATAGATATGTGATTGTAGGGCAGAATGCAATATATAGAAATACTATATACTGAGTTGGAAAATAGGAAAGTCTATGAAAATTCATTATAAGATAAAAATTTTATCTTATCATAAAGATAAAAATTTTTATCTTATCATAATGAAAATATTACTTCCTCAAAAAAAAACTTTCCTGTTTACACTCTAATGACTCATCTCTCGCCACTATGACCAGCAACTACTAGCTAGCACATTAATTCTTCCAGTTAGCTTCTAACAACATATAAAATGTTTTGATTAATTGTTTATGTGTTAATCTATGTCCTGTCCCATAAAAGTTTAACCTACAAGAGAGGAAGGATATTATCTCTCTTACTCACCACTATTATCTTGTATATATAAGATATTATCTGTCTTACCACTATTTTCTTATATGCTTAAAACAATATCTGCCTCATTATAGATATTTTATAAATATCTGCCAAATAAAATGATAAATTGATATATATAATACATATCTATGTACATATATACATTTCTTTATATTAATTAAAACTTTTGAGGCTCCATATGTACCAGAGTCCTGGTATTTCTACCTTTGTTATACCAAGTAATTCTCACAGGTCTATGGGCAAGACAATATTACTACTACTTTCCTGAAAAGAAATATGAGGAACAGAGAAATTCTGTGGCATGTTCATAGCTACATAGGTAGTAAACAACAAAGACAGGACAGCAAGATGAAAACCCAGGGTTGTCTGATTAGAAAACCCACATTATTTACCACAATACTGTATTTTTGACATCAATACTTAGTATCTTTTCATCATATTGCATCAGAAAAGGAAGTAGGTAGCACATGAAAGTATTGCTTCTAATTGTATTTATTTTTGCTCTGCAATGAAAAATGTATTTAAAAATACCATATGTTGCACATTTCCATATATGGCACAGGATACAAATTCAGTTAAGATATAAGTCTGCCCAGTAGAAGGTGGGAGAAGGGGAAAAAAGAAGAAGATATAGAAAATATAAGATGAATCTGATCCTTAATATGATTTTTACTTCATCTGTGCTTTTACTCAAATGATAGCTTGTGCAGATGCAAGGACAGACTGTGCTATTTCAAGATGCTGTATATGGGGGGAGGAAGAGAAGGCCAAGCATCTCTACTTCCTGAAGGAAAAAGCACTTTGGTCCCCATAGGTGGGCGAAAAAAAGAAGTTAAATAAATGAGAGGAATATTATACAGGGGAGCAGAAGTATGTGTTTTGCATGGAGGCCTCATTTTAGCAATACCTTTTTTACTCTTCTGCTTCCAAATCTTATTTGCCAATGTAATGCCTTTATAGAAAGATCTTATAATGAATGAAAAACTTTCAAGTGCTGTTGTCTCATTAAATGCATTATTTATTTATTTAACTTCTAGTACTCGATAAAAAGCCAGGGAAATGAGTTGTTGAGTTCCAGGGGAAAAATGAGAACATAATTTTGAATTTATTATCTCTCTCTATACACACACAGAGTTTATAATTGGATTACATATAATAATGATATCAATATGTCTATCAGTATCAGAGTTGGATTCTGGTATATTCTCATGTGGGTTTCCTGTGTTACAGTCAGCATAGATTTTCTGGAACATTTTTCTGTTGCTCTTTTGGTGGCATCAAACCTCATTAAGTGGAGCAGGAGATGCTGTTCCTGCCATGTGAGAATTTGGTGGCAGAATTAACACAACCTGTGAAATCAATCAGAATGCCATTGGTGAGTCACCCAAGTAATCTCAGAGTACCCCTTTCCTGCTCACATAAATTCATCATTACCAGAGTTTACTCTTTTCTTCTCTGATTCATTCTCAAGATCAAGCATGTGGGGCTTCTCAGTCATCCTCTAGATCAGGCCAGATTTAGGGCATAACATTCAGTGATAGCTCTTGACCTGAGCTGCTGATGACCACTTTCCCGGTCTTGCAAGTGGATCAATCTTATGTGTGGATGGTGGTGCCCAATATGTTGAGTAAACCAAGGTGTCATGAAAAATATGGGGCTCTTCTTCCAAACCAGATTGTTCATGCTGATGACCTCAACATACCCAAATCATGATTTACTGGTTATGAATAAAGCATTTGCAAAAAAAAAAAAAAAAAAAAAAAAAAAACCACACTGGCCCAGAATAGCTGGGATCATCACAAAACTCAGAATAAGTTCTGGTTGTTCTTCCACAAACTCGGTTTGACATAGGGTTGGCAGAAGCACCAGGAAGAGATAAAGTGCTAGTCATCATATGCCTCCAAACCACTGCTTTTCTGAATTCACACCAGGAGATCAGGAAACAACATTCCCCAGCTCCTATGCTAAGAGCTGAAGGGAATACAGGCTTAAATATTATGACATGAAAGTTACTAAAGAGTTTGCCTCCATGTCCAAATGTTTTACTTAATGAAAACAGAAAGCTTTACTCAAGGAAATTACAGAATTATTGGTAATTGCTGAGAATCTCTCAATCTTGTGTTTTGCAATGCAAAACCCCACTACTAGAGTTAATGTGCTATAGACAATTTCTACTCTGTGAGGAAAGGCTGTAGGGAAGTGGGATGTGGTGTTGCCTTGGGAATCTCAAAAGAAGGCAGAGAGGTACAAAATGATGGAGAAGGGGAACAGAAGAACCATCTCATCACACTATGATCATTTTATTGTTTGGCTGTCGGTTTTGTCTGCCTGTGGGCCTTTGGGTAATGAAGCTAATGGGAAGCTGTTGGGGTTTATTATCCATTTCCTCATTCTGCCATCCTGAACCCTTGGAGGATATCCCTCCCTGTTCTTCCTAGAGCCTCTTTCTTGGTCTCTTCTCTCCTTCTATTCCCCACTTTCCTCTCTCTGTGTGACATTCTTTGGGCTTAGCTGCCAGGATCATCTAATGCAGGTCTTGGGGTAAGAGAGTGAGCAGGTGTGCACAGACTGATAGAGAAGTCTGAGATCCTGACATTTCTTCCCTATTCCAGGAAAACTTGTAATAGGATAATGGAATAAAATAAAATACTTTTGGGGGGCTTTTTCATTGTGAATTATTTTTGTATCTGGATTCAGAGGTTATGCCCTTTAATGGAGAAAGGAAAGGGAAAAAGAGCTCTTATGTAGCTATTGTGGTAGGCAGAGTTCTAAGGTGACACTCACTGACCCCTGATGATTCCCTCCCCTCCAGTGTGAATGGAACCTATGTATAAGATGGGATACAAGTCCTGTGTGTAGGTACTGACTACCTGACTTTCAGTTTATCAAAGAAGGGATTATTCTGAATAGACCTCACCTGTTCATGTGAACCCTTTATGAGAGGATTAAAGCATTAGCAACTGAATTTCCTGCTGGTCTTAGAGAAAATGTACATTGTCCTGAGTTCTCCAACTGAGAGGAAATGAATTCCGCCACATTAGCACAGAAGAGAATTAGAAGCTTCAGACAAGGCCACAGACCCAGCCAACTTCCTGATGACAGCCTTGTAAGATCCTGAGCTGAGGACCCACTTCAGCTGGGTCCAGACTCTTGACCCTTGGAAACTGAGAGATAATGAATGTGTGCTGTGTTAAGACTCTAAGTTTGTGTAATTGATTATTCAGCAATAGAAAACTAATACAGACATCTTCAAATGAAGGCCAATACTCACCCCACCGGGGTTACAACACATCGCTTTACATCCAAAGGCAGAGAGGGACACAGCAATGCAGAATTCTAGCACACTTAAGAGGAGCACTAAGCCATCCATACCCTAGGAGAAAACTCATACCAAAGAAATGTGAGAAATGGAGATGACAGGTGAAAACATTTACTAGTAACCACAATGTCACAAGAGGAAAAGCCCTGGCTGGGAGTCAGGAAACCTGCCTCCCAACTTCAGCCATACCCTTGACCGATTCTTGATCTGCTGAAGTAATTTCTCATTTTTTTCACTGACAAAATAATCACAGACATTTATTCCCTAGTTCAGTACTTCCAAGTGCTATTGTGCATAAGAAAGATGAAAGTGCTTTAAAAAATCAGAAAGGCAGTATAAAGACAATTATCATCTTAGTCCTTTTGAGTACTAGAAATTCATATCATTGACAAAATATTTTTATTCCATAATTTAGTGCTTGTAAGCAGAGTAATGGTACCCCAGGGAGATCTGCTAATCCTAATCTAATCCTCAGGTTCTGAGGTTTAGAATGCAGACCTCCCTGGGGGACCATTGTTCTTTTTGCATAGCAAAAAGCATTAAATTTGCAGATGAAATTAAGATTGCTTATTAGCTAGAATGGGAGAATTTTTCGGGATTATTCAAGTGGGTTCAAAGTAATGACAGAATCTTTTTAAGTGGAAGCAAGAGGCAGAATAGAGTTCAAGAGAGATTTGAAGATGCTGCCTTGCTTGATTTGAAGGTAGAGGATGTGATGATAAACCAAGAAACATAGGCAGCCTACAGAAGCCAGAAAAGGCAATAAAACTTACCATCGCCTAATCTTCGGAAAGGAGTGCAGCCTTGCCAGTACCCTGATTTTAGCCTAGTGAGCTCCGTTTTGATCTTCTGACCTCCAGAAATATAACCAAACTGTGTTGTCTTGAGACACTAAATTCATAGTAATTTGTTATAGTAACAATAAGAAGCTAACACAACAGTGAACACCAAGTAGGTCAGTCTTTATTCCGTCTCCCAAGAGCACTGATTTAGGTCTAGTCCTCAGCTAAGAAAGATGGTCAAAATTTGGAGAACATTGGGCAGTACACTGATTTCTATTAATTTTACCCTGGATTGACACAGGGATTATCTGGTTTAAAAATTCTCTTTTTCTCTCCATAGTTAGGGATAGTCTCTCTGTTGTGGAAGAGCCAATAGACCAAGAACTCGGGATATGAGTGATGCAGACTTAAGACCTTGAGAATATGTGCATTCATTGCTGATTTATTTCCTGGTACCTTCAACAGACGTAGTGGCCTCTCGGTTTCAAACACTGTTGTAGGCACAGAAGATAGAGCAGCAAACAAAACAGGCAATTCTCCTGTCTTCATAGATTTAACATCTAGAAGGGTAGACTAGAAGATGGCAAGCTTTCTGTGAAGGCCAGATGGTGTACATTTTAAGTTTTGCAGACTCTAAAGTGTCTCTCACACATAATCAAACCTGCTGTTATCACACAAAAGCAGCACTACACAGTATGTAAACAGATGGGCTTCTTTATATTTCAATTAAACTTTATGAAACTTTATTTACAAAAACAGATATAGGGCTGGGCCTCCAAAAAAAGTTCCATATCATGTAGAGTCTCTTGTTTAAAATTTTTAAAAATAATTTCAAGATAGCAACAGCAGAGCATTAGATCAAGCACAGGGCTCTTTCAACTGTGAAGACCTGAGTAACTGCACAGGTCCCATGCTCAGGAAATCAGCCCTACGAAGCCAGCCAATTCCAGATTTCGTCTCTATCATTGTGCCCTTAAAATATACAAATGAAGAGATCTTCAGAAACTAAAAGTAAAGTATTCTTCAGGATAACTGTAGCAAATAAGAGGGGAATTAGAAACAAGAAGTTGTAGAATCAAATCTTGCTTTTGCCAATTTCCGAGTGACCTTGGAAGAATTTGTCAAATTCTCTGAATAAGATTTTCTTATTTTGAGTGAGTGGCAAGAAATAAAACTGCTTACTATAAAGAACTCTAGGAATCTCAAGGGAAGTGAATTAGTTTAGCAAAGACACCTCAGGGGGTGATTTTGGCGTGACTATATAGCCCACAAAACTATGTAGAATTAGCTAGGAATGAAGTAAACAGAGTGCAATTGATTCTGCTTAGTAAGTTAGGAACAACGTTGAGTTTCCATGTTTACATGAGGGAAGGACACAGTGAGGAATAGAACTAAGCAGCAAAGTGAAAGGCTGAAAGTCCATATACAGGAAAAGTAACAGAAAATTTGCTGGTGTTGAAAACGACCAATAGGATTTTCCTTCCCCCTTTTCTCCCTCTCTTATTCCCTCTCTTTCGCCCTCCCTCTCTTTCTCCTTCCCTCCCTTCCTCCCTTCCTCCCTCCCTTTTTCCCTTTCTCTCTCTCTTTCTTTCTTTTTGACAGAGTCTCTCTCTGTTGCCCAGGCTGGAGTGCAATGACGCGATCTCAGCTCACTGCAACCTCTGCCTCCCGGGTTCAAGTGATTCTCCTGCCTTAACCTCCTGAGTAGCTGGGTTAAAGGTGTGCACCACCATGCCAAGCTAATTTTTGTATTTTTAGTGGAGACAGTTTTCACCATGTTAACCAGGATGGTCCTGAACTCCTGACATCGGGCAGTCGGCCTGCCTTGGCCTCCCAAAGTGCTGGTATTACAGACATGAGCCACCATGCCTGGCGACACCTTTTAATAATAGTGATTTATTTGTGCATTTTAGTCTGCTGTTACGTGCTGCAAGAACTCTTCCTCCTCACACCTACCCAATGACCTAAAATGTCAGGAAGTTTTATTACCTACAAAATATTGTATAAGTGGTATTTTCAGAATAAAGCAATTAGGATAGCATTGAGATAAGAACAATGGGTATAAAAAGTAGTAAAATTCAGAATGAAGGTTGAGAATTTTCCAGGAGCTAGATGTTGAGGATAAAAATGATTAACCTTGCAAGAACACCCAAAGATACTTAAAAGGGTACTGAGTTACTCCCCACTTGTAAAATACTGTTCAAGACAATTTTGCTTCATTACTAGAGAATGGGGACTGACATCTGGGCCCCGTTTTTAGTGAGGATAATAGTACATACTGAATCAATGTTTTAAAATTTAAATTGAAAAATTTATATAAAATAGCCAGCACAGTAACTAGTAATGAGTAGGTATTCTGTAACTGTAAGCTTTCTTCCCATTGTGCCTCATTGTATATAGAAGAAGAATAAAGACATGGATGAGACACCTACCTAACTCTTAAATAAAACATTATTCTATTTCTCAATCACTCCAATGTCATTCAGCAATTAGGGATCAATTATTGTTGTTGCCAGAGCCAGCACTCCCCAAACTTGCTCCTACGATGATATCCCATGAAAAGAGGCAGCACTAACCATCAAAATGGACACAGTCCCGTGACAATCATTTGACTCATCATAGTAGTAACAGTAAGGGTGATGGAATGAATAAATATCCAAGCTAAATGCGTTGATTAAGATCCCTGACACAGCCAATACAGAGCTGGTGATATTCACTCCCAGACTACCTCGAACCTAGAAAGGAATGAAAATCAATTAAACAACCAACAGCATCCTCAGATATATCTCCGTGAATCACTTTACACCCACTATTTATTTCTTACTGCCGTCTATCTTTATCTTGATTGTTTCCACAGTCTTCTAACTTATCTCCTTAGAGTGGTTTCAACTCTAATCTCTTGCCAAAATATAAATACGATCCCATTATTCCCCAGCTTAAATTCTTCAGATGATTCCTATGGGTACATGAGATGACCTCCAGATCTCTTCAGCAGTGTTTCCAACGTCTTTCGCACATTAGCGGGACCGCCTGATTTCTTATCTTTTTTCTAAATGCTGTTTGCCTGTCATGCCTCTCTATCTTTTGTATATTATCTCTCTCAGCAGTGTATTGTTTTCTGTACATTCTCTTCTCACAGGTAAAGGTTAGGAGGCTTTCAATAAGAGCTAAAATTGCACAGCAAAGTGTGAGGAGCCTAGTGTGGCTGCAGCTGGAAGAGACACGAGGCCAGATTTGGAAAACCCATGTTTATTATGCTCCAGAGTTTGATATTTATCTTTTGAACAAACTAAACTCAAATATAAACTTGAACTAGAAAAAAACATTTATTGAGATATGGGCTTTTGCATTTTATTGACTTTATGAAAGGTATCTTGGCATGAGAGTTACATTTTAAATTTGCTTCTTCTTATGCAATAACCTATTGTGAATTTCTTTTATTGAAAACTCAAATACAGTTGGAATCTACATTTTAATCAATCAGTCAGTAAATATTATGCCACACCAATGCTTGGTGTCACTGTCATGGGCCGACTCTCATGCTGCAGGGTTTTGCTAAGTAGTCCCACTTAATAGTTCTTCTCAATAATTCTCTGTATCTAAAAACAGATTCCCTCAGCAAGGGCAAGATTCCCTTCCTTGCCAAAATATCCAGTCTTAATGGCAGTAATTATATTACTAGCCTGATTGCAATTTTTGAAAGAATCGCTTCTGATTTTTTACAAACAAAGAAACAAAACCTGCTTTATACCCTAGCAGAATACATTTTTTTTATTAATCTTTCCTTTTTTTTGATACGAAAAAAAGAAAATATTACTCACCAGGCCTTTTGTAGTTCTAATTCCTGCTGCAACTGACAAGGATCCTGAAATAATAAACTAAGAAATGATAGAAAAACTGAAGGTAAAAAACTTTAAACAAGTATTGGAACTCATAACTTACTTTGAAATTAGATAGATAGGTTAAATCAGACCAATATTCTCAGGAAAAAAAAACACAAAAGTTTGCACATTATTTTCTCTTTTCCTAGAAAGAACAGGGAAATTATACCAGATAAATCCATGGGAGAATATATCAAGCTTTTCAAATAACACCTAACTGAAATGATATTAAAACTGTCTGAGGGCACTAAAAGATAGTTTCCAAACTCCTGATACAAAGTAATTCCTACATGGTACCAAAAGCGATGATGATACTTAAATGAAAAGTACTCTAAAATTATTCTCAGTCGGGCGCGGTGGCTCAAGCCTGTAATCCCAGCACTTTGGGAGGCCGAGGCGAGTGGATCACGAGGTCAAGAGATTGAGACCATCCTGGTCAACATGGGGAAACCCCGTCTCTAATAAAAATACAAAAAATTAGCTGGGCATGTTGGTGCATGCCTGTAATCCCAGCTACTCAGGAGGCCGAGGCAGGAGAATTGCTTGAACCTGGGAGGTGGAGGTTGCGGTGAGCCGAGATCGTGCCATTGCACTCCAGCCTGGGTAACAAGAGCGAAACTCCGTCTCAAAAAAAAAAAAAAAAAATTATTCTCATTTAGAATATTTTTTA
This sequence comes from Saimiri boliviensis, assembly GCF_048565385.1. Taxonomy (NCBI): domain Eukaryota; kingdom Metazoa; phylum Chordata; class Mammalia; order Primates; family Cebidae; genus Saimiri; species Saimiri boliviensis. The sequence continues at coordinate 119,501,001 of NC_133454.1, read as the reverse complement.
AAGTTATAAGTAAAACAGTAGCAAAAATAAAAAATAAATTCACAATTAGATGATGACTAGAATACACTAGTTCATTTAATTCCAGCAGTAGGGCAATTATTTTTCATCTAACTAAAACAGCTAGTCAAGTTGGTTGGCCCCTCTACCTTAAAATATTCAATTCTTTTTTATTTGATTTTCAAATTTGATTTCAGATGATTCAAAAATTACACCTTCATATAAAAAATATTCAACTAACAAAAAAGCTCAATACATTTATTTAACTAACTTCCAAATACCCAGACATAGTGATGATTCATATTATCTAAATAGCTACTAGAATAAAAACACTAAAGGGAATCACCCATCATATAATATAAAATACATCATGAACATTTGGGATGCTCCTTCAACTCTACAAACATTTTTAATATTGAAATATTCTAATTTATGCAATTAAAGAATTTAAGAAAAAAATACATGCTAATTGCTATTCATGTTTGCAGTGTTGATAGGATAGGACATTTAATACAATTCAACATTATTGGCAATTTCAACATTACTGGTAAAATATAAAGAATTATACTTTCTGTAACATGATAGAAATCTGTTTCAATCTAGAAGTCTTTATTGTGTTCAATGATAAAAGAAAAGTAGGACCATTTCATTAAAGTTAAAATCAAGATAAAGTTAAAGACTATTATATAATAAATACTATTTGGGTAAATTAACCAAAATCATTATATAAAAAAAATAGTTGAAACAAATGGTTACAACTATTCTTATTAAAGTATGAACAATGTATATTGCAAACATCCAAAAATATGAACTAAAAAGTTCCATAAACTATTTTAAAAATTCAGTAAGTCACCTTGGAAAAACATTTTATACAGAAATTATTTACACATATTGTAAGTGTATATTTATGTTTGTGTATTTGAGAATAAGACTGAATAAGAGGACTTTATTCACCACAGGAAAAAATATGTATACAGTATCTCAGAGGAAAACATTTAACAAGGAATGTGCAACATACAGGAATAGAACTCAATAGAACTGAAGAGTCCAAAAACAAGAGAAACTTGTGAGTGGTTCTTGGTATTGATACTTACACTGTATGAGGGAGAAAAAGGAGGCACTTTACAGATGAGGTTTGGAAAGAAAGGTTGAAAGAATAATGGAAGGTGGCCGCAGAAAAGGTTTCACTAATTAAGTAAAGGCTCATTTAATGCAATGCCTACTAGAGTCTGCTGATGTCTCAGTGGAAAATGGCTCCCGCAGTTCCTGGTAATCTACTGAACATGTGTAGAAGATTTGCACCACATAAGCTGGTTTTCAATGTAATCTTGGAAATGGAAATAAAAGCAGAAAACTAGGTGGTTAGATGCATGTAATTCTGAAAATACGCTGGCACTATTTGAACCTTCATTTCTGTGCCAAATAGTTGTGATCTTGGGCAAGTTACTTAACCTCTCTTCATCCATAAAATAGTGATAATGAATAATCAGAAGTTTGTGGTAATTGTTTGAAGTGAAATTGTACATATAAAGCACTTAGTAGAGTGCCATATGATAGTAAGAGGTATTATTGGCATTAGTAATTTGGGATATATAAAGTATTGAGCAACTTTCCTGAAGTATCTGTTCTTCCAATCTCGCACTTCTGATGCAAACAGGTGAAGGGGAGCAAAAAGCAAGCTCTATTATAAAACTCTAAAATATCTCATTCTCACTTTCAGAAATAAATGGAAACCCTGTAATGCTAAAATAGACTCCCCGATTCTAACATAAATCCAACTTATAAATTTTATTTTTCTCTCATCAGTGGATAAAACTTGGTATTTTATTCTGTATGTTACTCTCAATTTGCATAAAAACTGTCTTGTGTTTTCTCTTGTAAGAAGGTCTTAACATTTAAATTCCAATTCTAATTTTAATTTAATATTAATAATAGTTTTAATTAATTTAATATTAATTATAATAATTATAGTTATTTTATTGAACTTATGAAACAAAATGTATCAAATACAACTTCATTTTCTAAGGTAACAATTTCCTGAGTTTCATTAGTCAGTAGATTAAATGTTAAAAACTGCTTGTGTGCCAGCCACATCTCCTCTTTCTCCTGCTCACTGAACCATCATTTCTTTCAGTTTCTCATGAGCTAAAAGGTAGGGTAGTATCCTCCCAGTTACAGAGGTAAATCTTGATTAGTACAAGCCAATAATGGCAAGTTCATTATTTTTACTGATAGTTGATTTGGGAATATGTTTATAAAATATTTACCAAAAGTGGAATGTGTCAACCATCTCCCTCTGATATGGTCTGCTAGCAGTCCTGTATGAAATCCTTATGCCATTGAATGAAGCAGTCCTAGAAGTGACAAGCCACTAATCTTGTTGTGAAATAATCAGTGCTTTCAATGTTTAAGCCATTCTGGTTTGGGTCTTTGGCAATGTGCTGCTGTAATATATCTAACTGACATATATAAATATTTAATCTACCCAGCTTTAATATAATACTATATTATTATTACTACTTTAAATATGATAAAATTGAATAAAAAATGGTTAGACACCACTCTCAAATTTACAGAATTATAAGATACAGTTAGACTAGGATTCCAAAGATGAGGGTATTGACAATTACTTTATGTTATCTTCAATTATATCTAAATATACTCTACTTACCATCACTGACCCCCAAATTGTGTACCCAATGTACACAGTAATCGGGTGAGGTCCATAAGCGTTAAATGCAATACACATCATTGTTATTCCCATGCTAAGGCTCATCAGAGCAATCAGAATCTGCACAACCTAGAAATGATGAAGAAAGTAAAAACTGATTATCCACCACAAAAATGATGCTTCCACCACCAGAGGTAATATCAATATTACCTCTCAGGATGTCTACCATTACCAATCATTTCAAGGTTAAAAGAGTATGCCAAAACCAGCCCAGAGGTGCTTTTCTGATACCTATGATGCTGCTTCTACCACAGTTCACTCAGAGAAGTGGCCTAGGAATCAGAAAGCAATTATTGTGGCAAGGGGAAGTAACCTGAAGAAAGGAGAATATATACAGGGGAAGAAAAAAAGAAGAGCAAATATATTTTCTTAAGGTCTAGGGTATGAGGACATGAGAATGAGTACACAGGGAACTAAAAATAGCAGAGTAGGAGTATCATTAACCCACGGCATTCAAAGCTTCAAAAACATTTAAACAACTTATCACGATTTGTGGGATGTAGTGAAAGCAATGCTTAGAGGAAAAGTTACAGCACTGAATGAGTATATTAGAAAATAATGATCTGAGTCCATGTGTTCTCATTGTTCAACACCCGCCTATGAGTGAGAATATACGGTGTTTGATGGGGGGGTGGGGAGGTGGGAAGAGATAGCATGGGGAGAAATGACAGATACAGGTGAGGGGACGGAAGGCAGCAAACCACACTGCCATGTGTGTACCTAAGCAACTATCTTGCATGTTCATCACATGTACCCCAAAACCTAAAATGCAATAAAAAATAAATAAATAAATAAATAAATAATAAAAAAAAATGATCTGAAATCAATCACCTGAGAGTCTACCTTAAGAAGCTAGAAAGAGAAGAGCAAATTAAACTCCAAGTAGGCAGAAGAAAAACTAGAATAGAAATTAGAGCAGAAAGCATGAAATCGAATGAACAGACAAAATCAATAAAATCCAAAACAGTTTTTAAAAATATATGTATAAATGAAATAAAGAAGCCTCTAGCCAGGCTAAGAAAAAGAGAGGACACAAACTACTAATATAAATGAAAGAAGGAACATCACTACAATTCCCATAGAAATTAAAATGATAATAAAATAATGCTATGAACAATTCTATGCCCACAGTTTGATAGCCTTGATAAAATGGGTAACTCCTTAAAGACAGTTTGTCAAAACTCACACAAGAAGAAGTAGACATTCTGAATATGCCTATAATTGTTAAATAAATTGAATCAATAATTAATAAATTTCCAAAACAGAAAGCATCAGACCTAGAAGGGCTCAGTGGTGAATTCTACCAAACACTTAAGAAAGAAATTATACCAATTATAATTATACCAATTATACCAATTATAACAGAAAATAGAAACAGAGGAAATACCCCCTAACTCATTCTATGGAGCTAGCACTATCATCTACCAAAAACCACGAAAAAACATTACAAGAAAAGAAAACTACAGATCAACATCTCTGATGAACAAAGCTATAAAAATCATCTACAAATATTTGCAAATGAAATCTAACAATGTATTTTAATTTATGTACCATGACTACATGGGATTTATCCCAGGTATGCAAAGCTGACTAAACATTCAAAAATTGATTAATGCAATTCATCACATCAACAGGCTAAAGAAGAAAAATCACATGATTATATTAACAGATGCAGAAAAACTATTGAACAAAATCCAATGCCTGTTTATTATAAAAACTTTTGAAAAACTATTAATAGAGGAGACCTTCTTCTGTTTGATAAAGAATATTTATTAAAAACCTACGGCTAGCCGGGCACGGTGGCTCACGCCTGTAATCCCAGCACTTTGGGAGGCTGAGGTGGGTGGATCACGAGGTTAAGAGATTGAGACCATCCTGGTCAACATGGTGAAACCCCGTCTCTACTAAAAATACAAAAAATTAGCTGGGCATGGTGGCACGTGCCTGTAATCCCAGCTACTCAGGAGGCTGAGGCAGGAGAATTGCCTGAAACCAGGAGGCGGAGGTTGTGGTGAGCCGAGATCGCACCATTGCACTCCAGCCTGGGTAACAAGAGTGAAACTCCGTCTCAAAAAAAAAAAAAAAAAAAAAAAAAAAAAAAAAAAAAAACCTACGGCTAACTTCATAGTTGGTGGAGAATCCTGGAACTAACAAACAATTATATTAGGTTTGTAGGATACAAGGTTAATACACAAGTGTCAATTACTTTATTATGTACTTATAATCCAGAAGTAAAATTTGAAATTAAAAGCATAATACCATTTAAATTAGCACCCCTAAAAGTGAAATATTTAGGTATTGGTATTTGGTATTTGTTAGGTATCAGTCTAAAAAAAATGTACAAAATCTATAAGAAACTACTAGTTTTGATAAAATAAATTAAACAACTAAATAAAGGGAGAGATATTCCATGTCCATGGATAGGAAGACAAAATATTGTCACCATGTCAGTTCTTCCCAACTTGATTAGTAGATTTAATGCAATCTCCATTAAAATCTCAGCAAGTTATTTTGTGTATATTGATAAACTGACTGAAAAATTTATAGGGAAAGGGAAAAGACTTAGAATAGCAAACACAATATTGAAGAAGAATAAGGATTTGTAGGACCAACACTACCCAGTTTTAGGACATACTATAAAGTAATAGTAATCAGGACTGTGCAGTATTAGCAAAGAAATAGACAAACAGATCAATGGAATAGAATAGAAAGCCTAGAGATGGTCACATAAATATAGTCAAGTGATCCTTGGTAGTGAACTAAGGTAATACAATAAGAAAAAAAAAGAGTCTTTTTAAAAATAGCACTAGGCCAGGCGCATTGGCACATGCCTGTAATCCCAGCACTTTGGGAGACCGAGGCGGGTGGATCACCTGAGGTCAGGAGTTCATGACCAACCTAACTAACATAGTGAAACCGGTCTCTACTAAGTACAAATATATAAAAAGAAAAGCTTGGCATGGTAATACAAATAACTTGGCATGGTGACGCATACCTGTATTCTGAGCTACTTGGGAGGCTGAGACAAAAGAATCACTTGTACCTGAGAGGCGGAGGTTGCAGTGAGCTGAGATCAGGCCATTGCACTTTAGCCAGGGCAACAAGAGTGGGACTTCATCTCAAAAAAAAAAAAAAAGTACTTAAAAAATTTGATATCCATAAGTAAAAAATAAAACTTAGACACATACCTTATATCCTTCATAAAAATTAACTCAAAATTAATACAGACACAAACGTTAAACTAAAAACTATAAGGTGCACTAAAATCTCAGAAATTACCACTAGAAAACCTATCCATGTAACAAAAAACCTGTACCCCAAAACCATTGAAATTTAAAATTTTTTAAATAAAAGAAAATGTAGTGCTGGTGATAGGTTATGAAAAAAACATGCTTGTATACTGTTTTGGGGTGACGAATTAGTAATGCCTCCTTGCACCAAAATTAAAATACACATACTCTTCCATCCAGCACCTCCAATTAGAGGTATCTACCTGACAGACATGCTCATATGTGCACATAAAGACACTTACTCACACCACAGCATGACTTGTAATAGTAAGAAATTAGGAGACAAACTAAATTTCCAGTAGAAAGGAAATGGTTGAATCTTTTGTAGAAGGATAATATAGATGGCTAGGATTCTAAACAAACTCTTCTACTATAACAACTAAAATGCTAGAAAAAAAAAATACTGAAAACTAAGAAACACTAAGGAAAGATACAAATGGAGGTGGGAATCCAGGCTGGAAAGCAGAGAGCAGAAGTCGGCTCTCACTCTGAGGGCATCTGCCAAACCTAGAACACTTGTATTTCGTTCTGACAGTCTGAGGAATGCCAAGATCTGCCAAGAGTGGGCAGACTAATAGAAGATGTTCATCCCATAAAGCTAAGGCCCCAAAGGGCTATATTCTCAAAAGGAGGAAAAGAACCTGTAAGTTATACCCACAAGCTGTTCCTCACACTAATTTATTGCCAAGATTCACAGTCTGAGGTGGTCTTTAAAAATTATCACCCAGGCCGGGTGCGGTGGCTCACACCTGTAATCCCAGCACTTTGGGAGTCCAAAGTGGGTGGATCATGAGCTCAAGAGATCGAGATCATCCTGGCCAACATAGTCAAACCTCAACTCTACTAAAACTACAAAAATTAGCTGGGTGTGGTGGCACACACCCATAGTCCCAGCTACTCAGGAGGCTGAGGCAAGATAATCACTTGAACCCAAGAGGCGTGGGTTGCAGTGAGCCAAGACTGCACCACTGAATTCCAACCTGGCGACAGAGTGAGACTGGATCTCAAAAAAAAAAAAATTATTAACCATCATTCCATGTATACATATTTCAAAATGACATGCTGTACATGGTAAATATAGGCATTTTGTTTGTCAATTAAAAATGCATAAATAAAAAATGCATAACTTTTAAAAGGAAAAAAAAACCTAAAAACTATAAAACTCCTAACAGGTAACATAGGCCAAAATCTAGCTGATCTTGAGTTTGGCGATTAATTTGTCAATACAATACCAAAGGCATGACCCATGAATTACAGAATTAATCATCTTAATTTTCATAAAATTAAAAAATTCTGCTCTGCAGAAGAGATCGTCAAGAGATGAAAAGACAAACCACAGACAGGGAGAAGATATCAAAGGATCATTATCCAAAATACACAACAAACTTAAAACTCAACAATAAGAACATAAACATCCTTGTTTAAAACTGTGCCAAAGAATTTAAGAAAACGCCTTACAAAAGAAGATATAGAGATGGTAAAGAAGTGCATGAAACGATGCTCCACATCTTGTATCACAAGAGAAATGCAAATTAAAATGATGAGAGTCCACTAGCACCTATTAGAACAGTAAAAATCCAAAGCACTGACACTACCAATTGCCAGAGATTACGGAAAACAGCAGGAACTGATTCACTGTCAGTTGAAATTCTTCAAAATGACAAAGTCACATGGAAGACAGTATGGCAGTTTCTTACAAAACTAAACATACCCTTACCTACACTATAACAATCATACTTACCCAAATGAGTTGAAAACTTACCTCCACACATAATGTGCACATGGATATTTATAGCAACCTTACTCATAACTGCCAAAGTTTGGAAGCCATCAAGATACCCTTCAGTAGGTGAACGCACAAATGGTGGTACATCTAGACAATGGAATATTATTCCGTACTAAAAATAAATGAGCTACAAGCCATACGAAAACATGGAGGAAATTTAAATGCAGGTTATTAGGTGATGGAACACAATCTAAAAAACCCGCCTATTGTACAATTCCAACTGTATGACTTTCTGTAAAAGGCAAACAAACTATTAAAACAATAAAAGATTGGTGGTTGCCAGAGATTGGTGGGAGGAAAGGATGAATAGGCAGAGCACAGAGAATGTTTAGGGCAGTGAAACTACTTTGTATGATACTATAAAGGTAGATATATATCACTATACCCTTGTTAAAACCCATAGAACACACAACACAGAGAAGGAACCCCATTGTGATTCGTCTATTTTGAGGAATGATGTGTCAGTGGAGACTCATCAATTGGGACAAAGGTACCACTCTGGTGGGGAGGTTGTTAATTAAAAAGCTATGCATGTGTGAGGGTAAGAGGCAGATGGGATACATCTGTACTTTGCTGTCAATTTTTCTTTAAACCTGAAATTGCCCTAAAACATACAGTATATTTTAAAATAAGTATTTATACATTAAAAAATAAACCTAGTATGTGTCAACATAAGTAATATATTTTATGAAAAATAACTATATCCCCCCCCCCAAAAAAAATAAGTAATATGAAAAATGGATCCAAAATATTGTCAATGACATTTTCCCAGTGGTTCGAAGATTGGGCTAGTGATAAACCTATATTTAATATCTTTCACCTGCCCTATTCTGTCATTTTGTAAATCCTTTATTTCTTTTAGGCATGTTCACCTGAGACTCCAAATAGAAATGCTCAGAAAATAGATTTTTTTTTTCATTCTCTGAGCAGTAGGCTAAGAAAAGTTGCCAGAAAGAAATAGTAGCAATATGTATCTGTTTCAGCTATCAGGAAGGCCTGTGAAGAGAGCTGTTTCAGCTATCAGAAAGTCCTGTGAAGGGAGTGTCAGCTAGTAGTGCACAGGCGGCCTTTTCTTTTGCTGCTCTTCCATGCTGAGTTTAAATATAATTATCATGGATGACCCACAACCCTAGAATAGATCTGAAGCCAATATATTTCAAATATAACTCAATGGGAAGCATGTTGTGATAGAATACTATACAGTTTTTCAGATGAAGGGCCTGAAAAGTAAATGATGTTTCGAGGGCTGGCTGTTGTATTCTGAGGCTGGTAGGACAGTGCATTTGGTATTAGGTCTTATGAAATATGAGTTTATACCACCAGTGGTCTTCTCCTAGATTTGCAAGTGACTTACCCCAAGGACTTTGGGTTCCCCCTTCAAAAACTTCTCTTGCAACCCTTTCCACAGATACGAATGTAAGACAGCCACATTTCCCAGCTGGGGCACACCAGGGCCAGCCCCTGGCATGGTCTGTTCCATTCCTTGCATGGTTGTCATGGCAGCAGAAAAGGTGCTACAATAAGAAAGAAATGTGATTTAGGATGAGGTCCTGGAAATTACAAAGGAAAGACATGACACTTTGGGGCCGGTTCCTCCCTAAGGACAAAATCTGGTCTACATTCCCCTCCTATATCATAATAGCTGTTAGAGCCTGGGAAGTGGAATAGGCCACACATTAAGGATCGGGGGAGAGAGGGAGAAGCTACATGTCATATGATATCAAGGTGTTAGAAAGTCCTCAAGAGAGGGAGGTGTTGACAGAAGTGAGGTAAATATGTTGGACCTTTAAAATTAGAGAAATTTCTTTAAGTTCAAATTCCAAATCTGCTCAGATTTGATTTCTATCCCTCTTACCGCCTGGTCCCTTGATTATAACCACTTCCCCAGGAAGGATTACTTTTATAATAGTACTAAGGTATACAAAATCCTCTGTCTTCCAATTTTTGTACAGTATTGTATGGTTCTCCCTTTTCTAATCAGAGCACAATTAAATTCACAGGGCTGAAAATATTACTGAGGTGTTTCATTACCCACTTCCGTAAATTCTTAGGGAAGTGAAGCTTTCTAATGTCCTTCAAGTAATAGTTAATTTTGATACTATTTATGCTCCATTGAAACCCTACAAAAGTCTTAAGTTTGGAGATGTCTGCCCTTTTATTGGTAACATAAATGAAAAAAAAAGTGTTATTGTACTTCAAATTTGCTATGTTGAGAAAAAATTAGGATTTATTTGAAAGAATTATCATCCTGTATTTGTTTTTGATGCATCAATGGAATTATTAGCTATCTAACAATATTAAATTATTAGCTATCTAACAATATTAAATTATTAGCTATCTAACAATAAAACGGATTAAAGTGAGAAGGAGGAGGGTGAATTTCAGAGAAAGGAAAGTTAAAATGAGACAACAGATGCTGGAGGGGATGTGGAGAAACAGGAGCACTTTTACACTGTTGGTGGGAGTGTAGATTAGTTCAACCATTATGGAAGACAGTGTGGCGATTCCTTGGATCTAGAAATAGAAATTGCATTTGACCCAGCAATCCTATTACTGGGTATATACCCAAAGGATTATAACTCGTTCTAGCATAAAGACACATGCACATGTATGTTCATTGTGGCACTGTTTATGACAGCAAAGACCTGGAACCAACCCAAATGCCCATCGATGATAGAGTGGACAAAAGAAATGTGGCATATATACACCATGGAATACTATGCAGCCATAAAAAATGATGAGTTCATGTCCTTTGTAGAGACATGGATGAATCTGGAAACCATCACTCTCAGCAAAACTGACACAAGAACAGAAAACCAAACACCACATGTTTTCACTCATCGGCGGGTGATGAACAATGAGAACACTTGGGCACAGGGAAGGTAACAACACTCACAGGGCTAGGTGGAGGTGGGGAGGGGAGGGGAGAGGAGGGACAATATGGGGAGAGGATGGGGAGGTATAACACCGGGAGAAATGCCTGACATAGGTGACGGGGGCAGGGGCGGGGTTGGAGAAAGCAAACCACCATGGTATGTATGTGCCTATGCAACAATCCCACAGGATGCAGGATGTGCACAGGTATCCTACAGACCAAATGCAATATTTTTTTTCAAAAGACAAATATGTAAAATAAAAAATGTAAATATGACTGAAGTAGTTAAGGCATTAAATATAAGAATGTAACCAAAAAGTTAATCTTCTTATCACTTTTAGAAAAGTTCAGAAAACAACTTGGACAAACAGAATTAGAACTCCATTCTGTTATGAAAGTGGGAAACAGCTAACATTTCTATAAATCAGATAAAATTAGTGTTAAAAACAAAGATTACATGAGGATGAATTTGGGGGAACGTGTAGAGAGAGTATGAAAGAAACAGGACACCATGGCCAGAGATTTCAGAGTATACTTATCAAAGATGAAAGGCTCCCTGAGGTATGCAACATAAATTATTGTTTATAATCCTGAGAATTAAATATGTAAGTAGATAACTATCACTTCACTGGAAAAGTATAGTTCAGAGAATCACCAAAGTCAGCAGTAAAAGAGAAATACACTGAAAAGCCACATGTTTAGAAAGCAATCAGGCTCCAAATAAGTCTTACATTGGATTCTGCAAAGAAGTAAATAGATATCCTTGATACAACCTTCCAAGAAGTCCCACAGATTAGGAGCATCTGTTTGTGTGTGTATGTATATATATATAGAATATGTAAAGAGTATGGATAACTTATTCAAATAAAAATGAAATCAAAACAATGAAAAGTCAAAGATAAAGTTCATAGAGTGAGAGGGCATATTTGCAACATGGTCTCAAACAAATTTCAAATATAATATAATGTTGGCCAAAAATAATTGGCCAATGTGTTAAATAACAAGGAATAGCTGAAAATAGAATTAGTCAACTGGAAGAAAAATTTTAAGAAATCACCAAGAGTTCCATAGAGAAACAAAAAAATGGTCATAATACAAGAGAGTTAAAATATTAGAAGGGTAGAATTAAAAGGTCTAGAATATATCTGATTAGAATTCTAGAGAATGTCACCAAGATTAGCCAACTAGAAATTACTAACCCTCATCACCATCAACATACATACACACATACACATCAAAAAATGAATAAACTATATTCCAACCAAAATAACTGAAGAAGAGCACCAGAAAACAGCAAAGGAGTAGCAGAAATCTTACGGAGCACTGAAACACAGGATGGTTGCATGAAGGGAGAAAGCATATTTCTTACACCACCCCTGCCCCCAATTAGGACCCTGGTTCAGCACGTCCTTCTTCCTGCAGGGAATAGGTAATGAGAGGACTCAGCAGCTCCCATCCCCACCATGGACACCTGCAGTCTTACTACTGGAGACACTCTGAGTCTTCACAGGCTCTGAGCTCTGCTGACAGAGCTACCTGAAGTCCACATGTCTGTCCTATCTCAGAGGAGGTGCCGACACTGCCCTGGCCTCCATGACCTGAGCTGCTACTATGCTGCCCCTTCTTGGAACTGAATCAGTGCTAGAGTGCATTCTGCTTCAGGAGTAGCCACTGCACCCCTCCATCTCTGAGGCTTAACCACCACTATAACGTGCATACCTGGTAGCCATACCTGAGTCAAACTGATGCCATCTACTCTCTACCTTCTGAGGCCGGGCTGCCATGGAACTGCTCCATACCCCAATCTTAGTTGCTGGTGCACCCTGGCCCTCCAAACTCAAGCTGATACTGTGTACCACTCTCTGGGGACACGTAGCTTTGACTGAACTATGTCACCCAAACATCCAGGCAAAATAGCTGCAGTGCCCCCACCTCCCTGGAACTAACTAGTCCCTTGGAGTCCAAGCTTCTGAGAGACCCTGGCTCCCCTTGGGGTCATTTTTGCATTGCTTCAAGAAACCTGAGGACCAAGCCACAGACAGGCCTAGTCATTCCTCAGGACTTGCTGCTGCTACATTCAGCCTTACAGAGCCTGGGATATCACCATGTCCTCCTACCCCAGGATCTAGAGTTACCACTCTACAGCACTCCATCCCCCAGGGTTGGAGTTGCTGCTGTGTCTGATTGGCTCTGAAACCCAAATTTCAACTGTAACTTGCTCCCCAGAGCTGAAGCCTCCAAAGCACCCCTCTTTCCCTGGAGCCATGCTGGTGTTGTACACTGACCCCAGAATCAGTAACTATTCCATCCCTGCCCTGTGGGCTTGAGTTACTGAGGTATGCCTTAGAGTCAGAGCCTCATCGTTGTGGGTGATCTGCATCCAGCCATGTCTTGGTGAGTGAACTTGTGCCACAGTAGTTTTGCAAGACCCTGAGCCCAGGACCCCAGTTCCACAGCCACTATAATACTTGTGCCTAAAATGTACAAGCTGTCAACCTCAATGGCAACCATGTGGTGTTAACTATACATGCTCACAGACTGCAAGAGCTATAGGGGCATGGCTTTCCCCACCTAGTTTCAAAGGATGTCACGGATAGCTCTGGGAGTGGAGCCACTTCAAAGAGCCTCTATCAGGGCAATGCTGAGTGAGAATATGGGGTGAGAGCCAACACTGAGAGTCCCAGTTAGGGATATGCCTAGTGGAGCCATGGGAGTGAGGCTACATTTGAGATCTCAATAGCCTCAAAATTTTTACCCATTCCAGCATCAACTCTAACATTCTAAGTCTACAGTCACATCAGAAGCAGATATGGATGAGACTTGAGATATGATTTATCTGGAGGCAAATGTTTCCAGCTGTGAGACTGTGAAATCAAAACAAGTGATTTGTTTTCAAAATATTATGGTGGGACAGGTACAGAATAGACTCTCTCAGTTCAAAAGAAAGAACTAGGCAAGAAAAAGGCCTAACTGGTTTCAAGTGAGTCCAAAACCCAGCCGAGAAAATAGCATTAAGCTTTAAATCTGGAGAATAATTTCCTTTGACTCCATGTCCTGAATCCTGAGGACACTGACTGGGGACCCTCTGAGGGTCCCCAGACAGCCCTACACCCATATCTTTGCTGGATTCAGTCTGTGCTTCAGCTCTGTTAGGTTGGAGTTGTGTGCTAGTGGTCCTGTAGTTCTGAGATCTCAAAGGTAGCCTCACTCCCACGGCTTATCCCAAGACCGGAGCAGGTTGAAGCAGGAGCCTGCTAGAAATAAAGTCCTCTCCAGCATTTCATTGAGTGGCAGGAAATGTTAGAGGAAGTTTATGTTTTATGCTTCAAGCCAAAAATGAGTAAGTGATAGTAGGAACACCAATAGAAGTATTTAATATGTACTTAGCATTTATTAAATAATATGAACTAGTTTAAATATTTCATATGTGTTATTTCATCATTAAATTCTCCTGAAAGATATACTCTATTATTTACAGGACAGAAATACAGAAACAGAAGGTTAAGTAACTTGAGTAAAGAGTGGCAGAGCCAAAAATTAAATCCAGGTGATGGAATTCCAGAACTCCTTTGCTTAAGAGGATCCACTCTGCTAGTCTGGTGAGTAGAAGATCTCCACATCCTCAAATTTTATTACACGTGGGGAAATTGTCCCTCTCTGGGCTTAACTTAAAATCATTATAATAAAGCCCATAAATTGACAATTTATCTGCTTGTTCCAGAAGAGAGAAGAGGTAATTTTTATTTCAAAGCTTAGAAGACCTAAATAGAAGATATTCAGTCTTCCTCAAAAGTTTTCTTTCAAAAAAGTAAGGTGGTGCAAGGAATAGTAAGTGGAGATTATTTCAGAGCCCTACAAGTAGTCCCTAATCAAGAGTGGCAAGAGTTAAATGTAACAGGAACCCTAAGAAGCTTATGGGACTGCAAATGTCCTTTTTTGGTGGAAGGCCCAGAAATTAACTTAATTGTCCATGTTAAAGATCTGGAAGCTTAAAGTTGGGCATTGTGGTGCCTCACTTTGAGAGGCCAAGGTGGCTCACTTTGAAAGGCCAAGGATCTCTGGAGCCCAGAAGTTTGAGATCAGACTGGGGAACATGGCGAAACCCCATCTTTACACAAAATACAAAAAGAGCTGGGTGTGATGATGGGCGCCTGTAATCCCAGCTACTCAGGAGGCTGAGATGGAGGCTGCAGTAAGCCATGATGACACCTGTATACTCCAGTCTGGACAACACAGTGAGACTCTATTTCAAAATATCTGGTAGTTTGTCACTGATGCCTTCTATTGTCTACCCTCTATGCTCAATCTCATTCTAATCCTACAGAACCATTTTTCAATGTATTTCTGTGTATTTCTTCCATCTTCTCAAGGCAAACCATTATCCTATATTTGTCAGAGTATTCATTATAGCCTCTGAATGTTCCCTGTGTCCATCTGTGGCTTTCAGTAGTCAATCTACCACTGACTTTGTAACCAGAATGATCAAATACAAAAATAATTGTGCCACCCTGCCCTTTAAAAGCCTTCCTTTGCATTTCATCACCCTTAGCATAAAGTTAAAATTTTTAATGTTGAGAAAAACTCTGCTACTTCAGCACAAATCTATTCTCATAGACTTAACTTGAATGTCTCTCCTTTTCATTTTAAAGTCCCAAATATATCTGACTTATTTAAGTTGTTCCAGAAAGTTAATTTTATTTCTATATTGAGACATTTGCATATATTGAACCCATTTGCAGGAATGTTCCACCCCTCTCCATGGCCACCTTGTAAAAACAAAAACAAACCCACCACATCATCTAGTCTTCTCACACACTAACATTGCATGGTCTCTGTCTTCTCTCAGACACTATTCTCCCCCTTCCCCACCATCGCCCACACGTGGATTAATCAACCTATGATGGTAACGAAGGGTTTAAGCAATCTATGTTATTTCCCTTTTGCATCACAGAAGTCAACGTTATTTGTAAAGTAACTGAAGATGATTCTTCTTAGTCCATCTAAATGTGTACTTCATTCTTCTTTAATGTAAAGGAACCTCTGTCTCAATCTCTTAGACACCACCTTCAGACTGAGAATTTAGGAAATGTTGGGCCTATCTTATCAAATACACTGGTGGTTCTTCCTCTGCGTTTAGTGTCTCCGTTAAGACTGTAAACTTCCCAAGGGCAGAGCCATTATATCAAAATAAAACTTATAACTGGCTCCTAAGCTTTTCCATGATTCTTTGGTGACATAGGTCAGGTTCTGGTCATTCGAGGCTGGTGCTTTGTCGCTCTAAGAAACTCTGGCCATAAACTCATATAACTGCTTCCTATTTTTACAACACAGAAATTCAAATCCATGTGTTAGTTATTCATGGCAGATAAAGTCCCCAAGGACAAAAACATGTGTTAACCATCCAGGGCTCGACATCTCTATATTCAAAAAAATTTTTTAAACAGCTGAAAATATTGGATACATATGAGGGACATTTCTTCTGGGTATGAGAAGAATCTGAACCTTGGTTTTGTCACATCACCTGTATGCGTCAGGCTCTTGACAATAATAATGTCTTCTCCCCACCCCCACCAGATAAAGAGGCGGGGGAGACCTAGACCACCCTTCCCTCTTCTGTTGGCTCCAATCTCCTTGTGGATCAGCAGCACCACCAGTCTCTTGTTTTCTCATTTTTATGTCACCACACCCCTCATGGGTCACAGTTGCAAAAAGAGAACATGAGGAGAGTGGAACAAATGGCCTCTTTTTTTTTTTTTTTTTTTAAATCTTGGCAAAGTTATTAAATAGACTAGAAACTCAAAATGAGGCCTGAACCTGGATGGTTTTTGGGAGGATGATGGGGATGCAGAAATGGTGGCACAGAGAGGGAAAAGGCCTGGACTAGGAAACAAGAATTCTGGGTGTTTTTGCTCCCAGCACTTTTATTAACTTATGTGATTCTGGGTCCATTAGTTCCCTTTTCTGGGTTTCATTTACTTCACCTGGGGAAAGATTACAATGGCTATGACTACGTACAAGCTTCTTTCTTATCCCAAGAATGCTAAAAGTCTGCAAGGTGTTTTTCATTAGCAAATTTTCTCATGAGCAGCCTCAGTTTACTGCCTGGGTGCCCCATGAATAGTGCCAAAGACCACTGGAGAACTAGATAAAGCCACAGCCCAATGTACAAGGCTGGGGACCCTGCCGGCACCCTGCTCCATGTACACCAAATTCTGCACGTGGTAGATATTTTCTTAAATCTTAAATTATAAAAATAACCAGTCAGGGACAGAATAAAGACAGTGGAAGAAGGACATTAACAGTAGACGAGGTAATCAGTCAAAAGTTTAAAATACTGCTTTCTGTGTTTTGATATTCTGAGGACTTGGGGAACAAAAGTAAGTAAAACAACCTCATCCAGCCTCCAACTTCAGTGTTTAGGACACTTTTCTAACTCCCATCGACTGTAGCAAGGACTATTCCTCATCCCCCCACCAAATGCACATTTAAAGGTGCACTCAACCCACCTCAATCCTGAATACCAGTTTGTGTCATGGGAAGTGGCCTCATTTTTTTCTCACTCTGCTCCCAGAAATCCTAAACCCAGAAAATAAACCTTCAGCCCAAAAGTCTAGAAAGGCAAGTCCCTGGACCTACCTTTCTTCAGGCCTTCAATATTCACCGTAGGTCTGATGCACGCAGTGCTCTGGGCAAGTTCCACAGAGTTCTTTAGTCTAGACCCAGTGAACTTCCCCTACTCCACACCTCACTCACTTTAAATCTGCATTCCTCTTCTAACGGATGTTTGGAAGCTTAAAGGCTCTGTTGAGAATTTCTGAGAAGCACAACTAGTTCCTCTTTTATATCGGAAGCATTAACTGATTTTGTGTTCCCAATATGGGTGTGGATGTCTATTCGGAAATTTGCTGAAAAAGCAGTGACTGCCTGATATAGTCTTTCCTGTGAAAATAATAGTGCTAATTACTGTGGATATCAGTGGTGGAGGATCTACTGTATGCCAGCCTCTGCTCAAAGGTCATTATATACACAAGCTAAGTAAATGGTATTTTGTAAGTGCCCCCTTTCACAGTTTTACACATTTCCACAGTACTCTTGTCTTCCTGGAGAACTACTATTACTATTTTATTAGGCTGGTGCAAAAGTAATTGTGGTTTTGGCCATTATTTCATGGCCAAAATCACAATTACCATTGCACCAACCTTAATATACACAACTTAAATGTTTTATTTACATGAAATCCCACCTTCAAAGATTCATCATGAGTGGCCATAAAATGGCAACAAGCTGGTTGTATGACAGTAAAACAACACCTTTCTAAGTGAAGGAAGCAGCCGATATCATAAAACCAACTGGTCTTTGACTAAGATAAAACCAATGGCAATCATTTATTACATGACCTTGTTACTACCCTGAACCTAAGATTAATTTGTAAAATAACATAATGCCTACTTAACATGGAGGCGAAAAGCAAAGTAGTGGGCAGTTGTCATTCATTCAGCATTTTCTTTAGAAAAACTACTAAAGGCGTGGTAGCTCATGCCTGTAATCCCAGCACTTATGGAGACCGAGCCAGGCAGATCACCTGAGGTCAGGAGTTTGAGACCAGCCTGACCAACATGGAGAAAACTCTGTCTCTACTAAAAATACAAAATTACTTGGGAGACTGAGGCAGGAGAATGCTTGAACCCAGGAGGCGGAGCCAAGACCATGCCACTGCACTCCAGCCTGGATGAGAGTAAAATTCTGTCTCAAACAAAAGAAAAACTACTGTAAGCCAAACAGTGTGCCATGTGCTTCTGATAAAATGGTAAAAAAGTAATTTTCACTCAAGGAGTTTATAGACTACTTGGAAAAACAGACCAGTAAATAAATCACTACAACCCATTATAATCAGTTATCTGCAAGGTAAAGTGGCAATACAGATGAGTAAATAAATCGTTACAACTGATTATAATCAGTGATCTGCAAGGTAAAGTAGGATATTGTAAGATAGCTCATGGGAGGATCAATGAACCCAACATTGGGTAGGCAGAGGAGATATCCTAGATAAGGGAACATCTAATTGGAGACCTGATGAATGAGCAAAAGATACACTAATGGATGGAGAATGAAGAAAGGTAACATATTTTTCAGAAGAAGAAAATGAAAAAAATCAGAGATAGTCCTATAGCTGGCATAGATGAGATTGAAATCCAGTTTTGCTCTATTCCAAAAACTATGTG
Organism: Saimiri boliviensis; assembly: GCF_048565385.1. NCBI lineage: Eukaryota > Metazoa > Chordata > Mammalia > Primates > Cebidae > Saimiri > Saimiri boliviensis. The sequence goes on along the minus strand of NC_133454.1, from coordinate 119,482,100 downwards.
GCCTATAATCTAAAATTATAATTATCAGAATTAAAATAGATTCTATTTCAGAAATACTGTCCTGATTTCATGTAAAGAAACAACAGGAATAAATAATAATACAATCAGAAAGGCTCAAGGAAGAGGCAGTTCTCTAGGGAAGGGATGATGGTTACCTGAACTACCTGTGATGCTAGTGAAGTTGGAGAGAATGAATGAATTTGAAAGATGTTTAGGAAAGAGAAATGACAGTATTTGTTGGTAGAATGAATGTGTAAATCAGGAGAGAAAACAGGAAAGGATGGCACTCAGATTCTGGGTTAGGAAACTGAATGAGTGATACAGCCATTCAATATGGCAATAGACATGGACTGGGATGGAACTGCAGGAACAAAGAGTTAAATTTTGAACGTATTTAATCAGAGTTGTTTAGAGACCTTCAAATATAGTTGACAAGAAGTGGATAACTGGTGGGAGCTAGGGAATAAGATCATGGCTGTAGAGGTAAACCCAACCACTCTTCACCCAGAGGAATGAGGTCACCCAGGCTTGTGGGTGGAGACAGAAAATGTCAAACCCTTTTTTGCTAGAGGATAGAATCAGTGTAATCAGAAATAACAGTTCCCAGAGGATTATGAAAAAGAGAGTAAGGAAGGTAGCAGGCAAACTTGGAAAATGTGGTGTTGCAGAAGACAAGGACACAAGAGAGCTTGAAATTCTTCACTAAGGACAGATATCACTGTCTCCTCCCACTCCATGTGTTGTGAAACGAGACATTATTAGCTTATTAGCAGGCAACAATTTCAAGAGAACAGTAACATGAAACTTGACAGGGAAACATATATCTTATAGAATCACTCCACCTATAAGTAAACATCAAACAAAGCTAACTACTATAGAAATAAGAGCAAATCAGAAAGAGCTCAAGTTCAGTCTCAAAACTACAAGAAGCAGGGGAGTAGGTCGGGGCTCAGAGCAGTTGTTAAGGTAGTTGCTTTCTAAAATTACATTGGAAAAGCTGGGTCAATTGTTCCTCTTTCTCTCACACAGGCATCACATAACAAGGTGTTTATTCCCAAAACAAAATATGACAGCTGTTTTATGAACAAAATTATGGTTCTGCTCTAGATAAGTATACAGAATGCGAGTGTCAGCTCTGCATTAAAAAAAAAGAAAAAACAGGAAAGAGACAAGAATAACATCTAAACTTCAATTAACAGGGTATACAGAAAAAGAAAAAAGCAGAGAAAATTATTATGAAATTGATCCCTAAATGAAAGTCCAGAGTTCACTCTCTGGAGCTGGGATTCTGATCATGGAGACAGAGAGGCCACCTTAGTCTGGAGAAGTAGGGGGCTTTCTCCCACCTACATCACAGTCATTGTATGTATAACCTGGCTTCATGCCCACTCCTGTCCCTCAGTCACCAGATGTAGGCAATGGAAGCAGGATCTACATTCCCTGATATGATAAGAGAAATTACCAAATGAAAGTGTAAATGGACACTGAAGATTTAAGGAAACCAATAACGTAAAATAAAAAAACCAAAGACAACAAACAAATGAACAAACAAAAAATGGTTTCTATTATTTGGTCAATGGTTCTGTATACCCTTAACTCCCCTTTATTGCATTATTTCTCTCTCCAATTAATTTAATAGTTATAAAGTCTTTTACTATGTGTTTTCTTTTTTTTATTGCATTTTAGGTTTTGGGGTACATGTGAAGAACATGCAAGATTGTTGCATAGGTACACACATGGCAGTGTGGTTTGCTGTCTTCCGTCCCCTCACCTGTATCTGTCATTTCTCCCCATGCTATCTCTTCCCACCTCCCCACCCCCCGCCCCTCTCCCATTTCCCCCCAACGGACCCCAGTGTGTAGTGCTCCCCTCCCTGTGTCCATGTGTTCTCATTGTTCAACACCCGCCTATGAGTGAGAATATACGGTGTTTGATTTTCTGCTCCTGTGTCAGTTTGCTGAGAATGATGGTTTCCAGGTTCATCCATGTCCCTACAAAGGACGTGAACTCATCGTTTTTGATGGCTGCGTAATATTCCATGGTGTATATGTACCACATTTTCCCTATCCAGCCTATCATCGTTGGGCATTTGGGTTGGTTCCAGGTCTTTGCTATTGTAAACAGTGCTGCAATGAACATTCGTGTGCACGTGTCCTTGTAGTAGAATGATTTATAATCCTTTGGATATATACCCAGTAATGGGATTGCTGGGTCAAATGGGATTTCTATTTTTAGGTCCTTGAGCAATCGCCACACTGTCTTCCACAATGGTTGAATTAATTTACATTCCCACCAACAGTGTAAAAGTGTTCCTATTTCTCCACATCCTCTCCAGCATCTGTGGTTTCCCGATTTTTTAATGATTGCCATTCTAACTGGTGTGAGATGGTATCTCAATGTGGTTTTGATTTGCTTTTCTCCGATGGCCAGTGATGATGAGCATTTTTTCATATGTTTGTTGGCCTCCTGTATGTCTTCTTTTGTAAAGTATCTGTTCATATCCTTCGCCCATTTTTGAATGGGCTTGTTTGTTTTTTTTCTTGTAGATCTGCTTTAGTTCTTTGTAAATTCTGGATATCAGCCCCTTGTCAGATGGGTAGACTGCAAAAATTTTTTCCCATTCTGTTGGTTGCCAACTCACTCTACTGACGTTTCTTTTGCCGTGCAGAAGCTGTGGAGTTTGATTAGGTCCCATTTGTCTATTTTGGCTTTTGTTGCCCTTGCTTTCGGCGTTTTGGTCATGAAGTCCTTGCCTACACCTATGTCCTGAATGGTTTTGCCTAGATTTTCTTCTAGGGTTTTTATGGTGTTAGGTCTGATGTTTAAGTCTTTAATCCATCTGGAGTTAATTTTGGTGTAAGGTGTCAGGAAGGGGTCCTGTTTCTGCTTTCTGCACATGGCTAGCCAGTTTTCCCAACACCATTTATTAAACAGGGAGTCCTTTCCCCATTGCTTGTTTTTGTCAGGTTTGTCGAAGATCAGATGGTTGTGGGTATGTTGTATTTCCTCTGAGGCCTCTGTTCTGTTCCATTGGTCTATATCTCTGTTTTGGTACCAGTACCATGCTGTTTTGATTACTGTAGCCTCGTAGTGTAGTTTGAAGTCCGGTAGTGTGATGCCTCCTGCTTTGTTCTTTTTGCTTAGAATTGACTTGGCTATGCGGGCTCTCTTTTGGTTCCATATGAAGTTTAAGGTGTTTTTTTCCAGTTCTGTGAAGAAGGTCATTGGTAGTTTGATGGGAATAGCATTGAATCTGTAAATTACTTTGGGCAGTATGGCCATTTTCACGATGTTGATTCTTCCTAACCATGAAGATGGAATGTTTCTCCATCTGTTTGTATCCTCTCTTATTTCGTTGAGCAATGGCTTGTAGTTCTCCTTGAAGAGTTCCTTTACGTTCCTTGTTAGTTTTATTCCTGGGTATTTTATTCTCTTTGTAGCAATTGTGAATGGCAGTTCGTTCTTGATTTGGCTCTCTTGAAGTCTATTACTGATGTATAGGAATGCTTGTGATTTTTGCACGTTGATTTTGTATCCTGAGACTTTGCTGAAGTTGTTTATCAGTTTCAGGAGACTTTGGGCTGAGATGATGGGGTCTTCCAGATATACAATCATGTCATCTGCAAATAGAGACAATTTGATTTCCTCCTTTCCAATTTGGATACTCTTTATTTCTTTTTCTTGCCTAATTGCTCTGGCTAGAACTTCCAGTACTATATTGAATAGGAGTGGTGAGAGAGGGCATCCTTGTCTAGTGCCAGTTTTCAAAGGGAATGCTTCCAGTTTTTGCCCATTCAGTGTGATATTGGCTGTTGGTTTGTCGTAAATAGCTTCTATTGTTTTGAGCTATGTTCCATCAATACCTAGTTTATTGAGGGTTTTTAGCATAAAGGGTTGTTGAATTTTGTCAAAAGCCTTCTCTGCATCAATTGAGATAATCATGTGGTTTTTGTCTTTGGTTCTGTTTATGTGGTGAATTACGTTTATGGACTTGCATATGTTGAACCAGCCTTGCATCCCCGGGATGAATCCTACTTGATCATGGTGGATGAGCTTTTTGATATGCTGTTGCAATCAGTTTGCCAGTATTTTATTGAAGATTTTTGCATCTCTGTTCATCATGGATATTGGCCTGAAATTTTCTTTTCTTGTTGAGTCTCTGCCGGGTTTTCGTATCAGGATGATGTTTGTCTTGTAAAATGATTTGGGAAGGATTCCCTCTTTTTGGATTGTCTGGAATAGTTTCAGAAGGAATGGTATCAGCTCCTCTTTGTATGTCTGGTAGAATTCGGCTGTGAACCCATCTGGACCTGGGCTTTTTTTGGGTGGTAGGCTCTTTATTGCTGCCTTGACTTCAGACCATGTTATTGGTCTATTCAGGGTTTTGGCTTCTTCCAGGTTTAGGCTTGGGGGGATGCAGGTGTCCAGGAATTTATCCATTTCTTCCAGGTTTACTAGTTTATGTGCATAGAGTTGTTTGTAATAATCTCTGATGATGGTTTGGATTTCTGTGGAATCTGTGGTGATATCACCTTTATCGTTTTTTATTGCATCAATTTGGTTATTCTCTCTTTTCTTTTTTATTAATCTGGCTAGTGGTCTGTCTATTTTGTTGATCTTTTCAAAAAACCAGCTCCTGGATTTATTGATTTTTTGAAGAGTTTTTTGTGTCTCTATTTCCTTCAGTTCTGCTCTGATCTTAGTTATTTCCTGTCTTCTGCTAGGTTTTGAGTTTTTTTGATCTTGCTCCTCTAGCTCTTTCAATTTTGATGATAGGGTGTCAATTTTAGATCTCTCCTTTCTTCTCATGTGGGCACCCATTGCTATATATTTTCCTCTAGAGACTGCTTTAAATGTGTCCCAGAGATTCTGGTATGTTGTGTCTTCGTTCTCATTGGCTTCGAAGAACATCTTTATTTCTGCCTTCATTTCATTGTTTATCCAGTCAACATTCAAGAGCAAGTTGTTCAGTTTCCATGAAGCTGTGCGGTTCTGAGTTAGTTTCTGCATTCTGAGTTCTAACTCGATTGCACTGTGGTCTGAGAGACTGTTATGATTTCTGTTCTTTTGCATTTGCTGAGGAGTGATTTATTGCCAGTTATGTGGTCAATTTTACAGTAGGTGTGATGTGGTGCTGAGAAGAATGTATATTCTGTGGATTTGGGGTGGAGAGTTCTGTAAATGTCTATTAGGTTTGCTTGTTCCAGGTCTGTGTTCAGGTCCTGGATATCCTTGTTGATTTTCTGTCTGGTTGATCTGTCTAATATTGACAATGGGGTGTTAAAGTCTCCCACTATTATTGTGTGGGAGTCTAAGTCTCTTTGTAAGTCGTTAAGAACTTGCCTTATGTATCTGGGTGCTCCCGTATTGGGTGCGTATATATTTAGGATCGTTAGCTCTTCTTGTTGCAGTGATCCTTTTACCATTATGTAATGTCCTTCTTTGTCTCTTTTGATCTTTGTTGCTTTAAAGTCTATTTTATCAGAGATGAGAATTGCCACTCCTGCCTTTTTTTGCTCTCCATTTGCTTGGTAGATCTTCCTCCATCCCTTTATTTTGAGCCTTTGTGTATCCTTGCATGTAAGATGGGTTTCCTGGATACAGCACACTGATGGGTTTTGGCTTTTTATCCAATTTGCCAGTCTGTGTCTTTTGATTGGGGCATTTAGTCCATTGACATTTAGGGATAGTATTGTTATGTGTGAATTTGATGCTGTCATTTTGATGCTACCTGGCTGTTTTGTTGGTTAGTTGATGCAGATTCTTGATTGTGTTGATGCTCTTTTACCATTTGGTGTGTTTTTGGAGTGGCTGGTACTGGCTGTTCCGTTATATGTGTAGAGCCTCTTTCAGGAGTTCTTGTAGAGCAGGTTTGGTGGTGATGAAATCTCTGAGTGCTTGCTTGTTCACAAAGGATTTTATTTTTCCTTCACTTATGAAGCTTAGTTTGGCTGGATAGGAGATTCTGGGTTGAAAGTTCTTTTCTTTAAGGATGTTGAATATTGGCCCCCACTCTCTTCTGGCTTGTAGGGTTTCTGCTGAGAGATCTGCTGTGAGTCTAATGGGCTTCCCTTTGTGGGTAACCCGACCTTTCTCTCTGGCTGCCCTTAGCATTTTCTCTTTCATTTCAACCCTGGTGAATCTGACAATTATGTGCCTTGGGGTTGCTCTTCTTGAGGAATATCTTTGTGGTGTTCTCTGTATTTCCTGTATTTGAATATTGGTCTGCCTTGCTAGGTTGGGGGTGTTTTCTTGTAATCTTAAAATTAAAGCATGTGCATTTGATTTATCAATTTTCAATAAGAATTAGAACTTTTATTTCCTCCAGGAAAGTCAATAGTGTGATGGTAGATTTAATCCCAACTATATGAACATCTGTATGTAATAAAATACAAATATTTCAGACAAAATCTTAAAAACTCAAAACTGAACTGCTTACTATATGAAAGAAGTATATTTTAATGCATACAAAAAGTATAAAGTTAAAGGATGAGAAACAATATATCAAGCAAACCCCAAACCAAAAAACTTATCAAAGCTGAAGTTAGAGCAAAAAATGTTACTGATGAACACAAGAATTATTTCTTAATTATAAAAATAGTTCAATTTTCAGGAAGATATAATCATTTTAAGTGTATAAATATCTCATGATAGACCCTCTAAATATATATAGTAAAAATTCACTACCCACAGAGTTTTAGATTATATTTTAATACATATTTTTGAAATATTTGAATATTTGAAAATATCTTTTATTTAACCTTAATAGTAATTAAGAAAATGAAAATTAAAACCACAATTAGATACCACAGTACATCTACCAGAACCAGAAAATGCTCTTTAATAAAAGCATCACAAATTCTGGACTCACTTCTCTGAGTTTACTTATTGTTTTATTTTTCTTTCCAACTTTTATTTTCAGTTCAGGAAGTGCATGTGCAGCTTTGTTATATGAGTAAATTGAACGTTGTGAAGGTTTGATGTACACATTTTTTCATAAGCATAATATACAATAGGTAGTTTTTTTATCCTCACACTTTTTCCACCCTCCACCCTCAAGTAGGCCCTAATGTCTATTTTTTTTATTTCTATGTGTACCCATTGTATAGCTCCTACTTCTAAGTAAGAACAAGTGGTATATTATTTTCTGTTTCTGTGTTAGTTCACTTAGGATAATAGCTTTCAGCTTCATTCATGTTGCTGCAGAGAATATGATCTCATTCTTTTTTATGGTTTTGTGGCATTGCATGGTGTGTATATACCACATTTTCTTTATCCAGCCCACTGTTGATGGGCATTTAGGTTGATTCCATGTATTTGCTATTGTGAATAGTTCTGTAATGAGCATATTCATGTATGCATCTTTATGGTAGAACAATCTATATTTTGGAGGGTTTGTACCCAGTAATGGGATTCCTGCATCAAATGGTAGTTCTTTTTTTTTTAAGTTCTTTGAGAAATTTTGAAACCACTTTCCACAGTGGCTGAACTATTTTACATTCCCATCAGGAGTATAAGTGATCATTATTTTCTGCAAACCTGACCAGCATGTTATTTTTTTCACCTTTTAATAAGACTCATTCTGACTGGTGTGAGATGGGATCTCATTGTGAATTTGTATTTCTCTAATGACCGATGATGTTGAGCATTTTTTCATGTGCTTGTCGGCTGCATGTATGTCCTCTTTTGAGAAACGCAACAAAAACAAAACTTTACAATTAGGACCTAATTGAACAAAAGGGCTTTTTTACAGCAAAGGAAACTATCAACTGAGTAAACAGACAAAGTATAGAATGGGAGAAAATATACACAAGCTATTCATCTGATAAGTCTAATATCCAGAATCTATAAGAAACTTAAAACAAATTAACAAGAAAAAACAACCCCATTAAAAATGGGCATAGGACACGCACTTCTTCTTTTGAATTACTAAAGGGAAATGCCATAGGATGGTGAATCACCCTGCCTGTGTAAATCCTCTGACCTCTCTCTCCTCCTACTCTCCCATTTCTGCCACTGGCCAAGCCTAACCAAATGCCAGAAATCACCTCTACTATTGTCTCCTGTTTCCAAAGTGGTTTATGTTGTTATTTTCCAAGGTGTTTCAGTTGAACCATAGTTCTCTTAGATGCTTTGAAGGGCAAAAATGGAGTAAGTAGATCTCATGGACCATTAATTAATTTAGGCACCAGAAACTCATCAGTCTAAAGCAAATATACATTTGTCTCATGAATGCAAATTCTAGAATCAGGCAGAACTAGGTTTTAATTTTATCCCTTAAATGACCTGGAGCACCTTTGATCAGTTATGAATTTTATATAAAGCACAAATCAGAAAACAATAGCTAATAAATACTCCCAAATTAGAGATCTGTCTCATGTGTCTCTCAAGAACTCATAAAATAATTAGCAAAACTGATTAATTAATCATACCCAACAGGTCGTTTGTGAACAACCAAGCAACTAATCATCAAAAAGGAGGATTTATTTCAAGGGAATTTTTAGTAGTAGAGACCTTTTTGGCATTTCCCACATTGGCCCTCACATAGACAGGTGCATGGGCAATAAAAGAACTCTTTGGAAATTTAGGGGGTGGTTGTCAGAGCAGGGGTAATGTCATTTGGATATATGTCCCCACTCAAATCTCATGTCAAAATGTAATCTCCAGTGTTGGAGATGGGGCCTGGTGGGAGGTGTTTGGGTCATTGGGGACGATTCCTCATTGCTTGGTGCTATCCTTGCTATAGTAAGTTGTCACAGGATCTGGTTGTTGGAAAGTGTGGCACCTCTCCATCTCCCTTGCTCCTGCTCTGGCCATGTGATGTCCCTGCTCCTGCTTTTGCCTTCTACCATGAGTAAAAACTCCCTGAGACCTCCCCAGGAGCTGAGCACGTGCCAGTGCCATGCTTCCTCTTCAGCCTGCAGAACTGCGAGTCAATTAAACCTCTTTTCTTCCTAAATTACCCATTCTTGGGTATTTCTTTATAGCAATGCAAGAAAGGATAACTCAGGGGATTTAAAATTTTATTTGCTGAGCTCCAGAAAACCAGAACAAACCCAAGTCTGCCACCAACACAAGGCCCAAGCAAGCCTCTGGTGTTTGCTGGCACATGATCCCTGGTGTTGGGGATGGCTTAGAGACTCTTGCCTGACCCTCCATGAAGAAGCCTGAGGGTGGGAGGTCCTATTATAGATGTTGCCCATGACAGAGAAAGCTGAGGAGTGGAGTGAACTACACTGGGTGCATGCAATGTGTGTGGACCAAGTAGATGATACAGACGGCAACTGGGTTAGAGGTATTTCTTAAATAATATTTGAAATTTATTCACATTGCAGTTTTGAAAGTAAAATTATTTTCAAAGAAAGAGAAAGGCCAATAGAAATACTAATCCTGTGTGCAGACTCTGAAATCATACTGAATTGGGTTTTGGTTTTGGTTTTGGGGTTTTTGTTTTTGAGACTGAGTTTCGCTCTGTCACCCAGGCTGGAGAGCAGTGGCACGACCTCAGCTCACTGCGACCTCTGCCTCCTGGTTTTAGGCAATTCTCCTGCCTCAGCCTCCTGAGTAGCTGGGACTACAGGTGTGTGCCACCACACCTGGCTAATTTTTGTATTTTTGATAGAGGTGGAATTCACCATTATGGCCATGCTAACATTATGGCATAGTGTTGTTGAAAGGGTTATATTAGATAATATAAATAAATTGCTTATTTTTAATTGTTTCTTTTTGTGTTCACTTCCATATTTCTATGTGAATGATTTTAAATACTGTTCTAATTTTTGGTTTTATGTATTATCAACTAACTTCCTACTACTGAAGGCAATCAACTAAGCCCTGTAGCCTTCATTTTTACCCTGACCACCCTCCTCACCATAACACTTCCTTTTCCCTCATTCTCCCAATATAGCTTTATCATGATTTTTGGTTAATTCAATTTATAGTATGTAAATCACTAATGGCTAATTAATTACGAATGTTATGATTATGCTTCTTTTGACTGTTTTTCTTCTCTGAAGTTAATAACTGCTTCACGTTTTATATGCTTTTTTCTGCATACCTAAAAATAAGTTGTTTTAAATACTCCACCATAAATGTAAATCTCACTGTCCACAGACCAACAAGGTAATTGATCTGTTTCATTCATATTTTTCTGGAGACATTCTCCTTTCCTGAAGCATTATATTCTCCTATTCCAGTTAGGACTCCAGGGATCTTACTTCACTATTCTTAGTGAATTCACTTACCTCAATATTCACTATAGATATGGTTTGGCAATGTCCCCACCCAAATCTCATCTTGAATTATAGCTCCCATAATTCCCACATGTTGTGGGAGGGCACCAGTGGGATATAATTGAATCATGGGGGTGGTTTCTCCCATACTTTTCTCACGGTCGTAAGTCTCACCAGATCTGATGATTTTATGAGTGGTTTTCCCTTTTGCTGGACTCCTATTCTCTCTTGCCTGCCACCATATAAGATGTGCATTTTGCCTTCCACCATGACTGTGAGGTCTCCCCAGCCACGTGGAACAATAAGTCCATTAAACCTGTTTTTCTTCATAAATTACCCAGTCTTGGTTATATCTTTAATAGCAGTGTGAGAATAGACTAATACAACTACCTTCTCAGACACTTGCAACTCATTCCTTTGTACCCAGACATATTCAGCTGAAAGCATTTGTAATTCTTGAGACTTACTCGGGTTCTGCAAAGAGAATCAAGTTTTTTTTCTAGGCTTCCAACTCTATCAATCAGGTTTTCACTTTCTGGAGGCTACTAAGTCACTTATTACTTGTCTAGCTGTTTCCTAACATTTAAAAAAGGAGATGCCATTTCTCTCATATTCTTTTGGAATTTTTAGATTTGTGACTTTCTCCCTACCTTCTATAGCCATTTAGTTGGTTTAGCTGGCTTTCATGAGGAAATAAATGTGTTTAATACACCAAGATTAGCCATTAGTTGAAAATTATACTTTTTGTAAGTGTTTTTCTTACCAGCTCATTGTATCTCTGAGGACAGATAATGTATCTTATTTATTTTTTTTTTATCAGCATTTCTCAATGTCTGATACCAGGTAGGAACATTTCTTTTGAATGCTATGGGGTGGGTAAAATAGAATATATGGAGAGAAAGGATATAGGTGACACATCAGTCAGCAGTGAGCTGAGATACAGTATCAGAGAAAATTATATTCCAATCTCAGCTAAAAAGATGGCAAAACCTTAGAGATGTCTGGAATAAAAGATTAGCACAGAGGAAAAATGTGAAAACAAATATATCTGAAAGTAGAAATTTATTAGAAAACAAATATATTAGAAACATAAAGTTGAGGTGCTAGATCTAAGCACTGTACTTCCTTCTTTTAAATCTAAAAAAAAAGCATTGTTTTCTTTTAATAAAAATATTTTCCAATGCCTATATAAGCCTAAATGAAAAGCACGGAATTTTTTTTTCTATATGGGTTTCCTTTGTGCTTAAGAAGTGGTTCTTCAAATAGTACATATATAGCAACTACAGGTATTATTCTTAAGAAAACACTTAAAATTATTAACTCTTAACCTCAGATACTGGTGCCTATGTTTGTTAATATGCAAAATAAATGCCAGTGTCCCCTAACGACAGGATCTGTTTAGCCCAACTCGTTTATGCTGACACCAAAGTAATGTATAAACATCACATTCTTATCTTCTTTACCATTATGAGACCTCTCAGTTCTGACCAATTTATTGTTCTGCAACCATTTTTGCCAACTAAGGAAATTAAGTTTTTATCTGAAACTCTTAGAAAATGATTTATAAGCCAATCAGGTCACTCAAATTGAACAAATATGTAAGTTATCAAAGGAAACAAAAGCTTTCTTTTTTTTTTTTATTTTGTCACATGCCTTCTAAATACCTACAATTATAGAGACATCTAATCTTGCTTCTCTTGAACATTGAGTTTCACAGAGGGTGATAATCACCAACTATCTTTGGCAAGTAATTTCCCCAACATTTTCATTTTATCAAGTTTCCTAAAGTCATGTTTCTAATACACTGGATTTTGTCTTGTGAATTTGAGACAGATTTTTAAAAATCCACAAAAAAACTAAATAAAATGGAAACCAATAACAAGTTCTGAAATCGAGTTATAACAAAAAGCCTACCAAGCAAAAAAACCTCTGGACCAGATGGATTCATAAGTCAATTCTACCAGATGTATAGAGTTGATAGCATCCTACTAAAACTATTCCAAAAAACTGAGGAGGAAGGAATCCTTCCTAACTCATTCTATGAGGCCAGCATTATTCTAATACCAGAACCTGGCAGAGATACACACATACAAAAGAAAACTTTAGGCCTTGATGAACAGAGATTCAAAAACCCTCAAAAAAATACTAGCAAACCAAATCCAGCAGCACATCAAAAATCTAATCCACCATGATCAAGTAGGCTTTCTCTCTTGAATGCAAGGTTGGTTTAACATAAGGTGAATCAATAAATGTAATTTGCCACTTAAACAGAATTAAAACAATGATTATCTCAATAGATTCAGAAAGGGATTTTGATAAATTTATACATGTCTTTATGTTAAAGCCCTCAACAAACTATCCATTGAAGAAATACACCTCAAAATAATAAAATAATAAGAGCCATCTATAACAAACCAACAGCCGATACCATATTGAATGGGCATAAACTGGAAATGTTCTTCTGGAGGACTGAAACAAAACAAGGATACCCACACTTATCACTCCTTTTCACAGTACTGGAAGTTATAAACAAAACAATTGGGCAAGAGAAAGAAAAAAAATGAATCCAAATAGGAAAAGAAGAAGACAAACTATTTCTGATTGCAAACGATGTGATTCTAAACCTGGGAAACCCTATAGTCTTTGCCCAAAACCTCTTACATCTGATAGACAACTTCAGCAAAGTTTCAGTATACAAAATTAATGTCTGCAAATCAGTAGCATTTCTATACACCAACAACATCCAAGTTGAGCGCCAAATTATTCACAATAGGCTAAATAAATAAATAAATAAAATATCTAGGAATACAGTTAACCAGAAAGGTAAAAGATCCATACAACAAGGATTAGAAAACAGTGTTCAAAGTAATTAGAGGTGACATAGACAAATAAAAAATTCCATGCTCATGGATAGGAAGAATCAATATTATTAAGATGGCCATATGGCTGAAAGCAATCTACAGATATAATGCTATTCCTATCAAACTACCAATGACATTCTTCACAGAATTAGAAAAAAACCTATTTTATAATTCATATGGAACCAAAAAGGAGCCTGAATGGCCATAGAAATCCTAAGCAAAAAGAACAAAGCTGGAGACATCCTGGTACCTGACTTCAAACTGTACTACAAAGCTACTGTAACCAAACCAGCATGGTAAGGGTACACAAACAGACAAATTGACCAATGGAACAGAATAGAGAGCCCAGAAAGAAAGTGATATGCCTACTATTATCTGATAATTGCCAAAGTCATCAAAAACAAGCATTGTGGAAAGGAACCTTATTTAATAAATGGTAACGGGATAACTGGCTAGCCATATACAGAAGATTGAAGCTGGATCACTATCTTACACCATATACAAAAATCAACTAACGATGGATTAAAGACTTAAATGTAAAACCTAAACATACAAACACCCTGAAAGATAACCTAGGAAATACCATTCTGGACATAGGCCCTGGAAAAGATTTCATGTCAAAGATGGCAGAAGCAATCACAAAAAATATCAAACATTTCATGTCGAAGATGTCAAAAGCAATCACAAAAAATCAAAATAAAAAGAAATTGACAAATGGAACCTAATTAAAATAAAGAGTTTCTGCACAGCAAAAGAAACTCTCAACAGAGTAACAGACAATCTACAGAACAGGAGAAAGTATTGGCAAACTATGCATCTGACAAAGGTCTAATATTGAGAATCTATAAGAAATTAAATTAACAAGTGAAAAGCAACCCCACTAAAAAGTGGGCAAAGGGCATCAACAGACACTTTTTATTTATTTTTTTAAATATATATTTTATTGCATTTTAGGTTTTGGGGTACATGTGAGGAACATGCAAGATTGCTGCATAGGTACATACATGGCAATGTGGTTTGCTGCCTTCCTCCCCATCACCTATATCTGGCATTTATCCCCATGTTATCCCTCCTCAACTCCCCACCCCCTGCTGTCCCTCCCCTAGTTCCCCCCAACAGACCCCAGTATGTGATGCTTCCCTCCCTGTGTCCATGTGTTCTCATTGTTCAACACCTGCCTATGAGTGAGAACATGTAGTGTTTGATTTTCTGTTCTTGTGTCAGTTTGCTGAAAATGATGGTTTCCAGGTTCATCCATGTCCCTACAAAGGACATGAACTCATTGTTTTTTACGGCTGCATAGTATTCAATGGTGTATATGTGCGACATATGCCCTGTCCAGTCTATCATCGACGGGCATTTGGGTTAGTTCCAAGTCTTTGCTATTGTAAACAGTGCTGCAATGAACACTTTTTAAAAGGAGACATACATGCAACCAACAAGTATATTTAAAAAAAAAAAAAAAGAACATCACTAATCATTAGAGAATTGTAAATCAGAACTGTAATGAGATACCATCTCGTCACTCAGAGTGGCTATTGTTAAGATGTCAAAAAATAACAGATGCTGTTAAGGTTGTGGAGAAAAAGAACACAAACACTGATTGTGAGAATGTAAGTTCAGCCTTATGGAAAGTAGTGTGGCAAAATTTCTCAAAGAACTTAAAACAGAAGTTCCATTCAACCCAGCTATCCCATTATTAGATAAATACCCAAAGGAATATAAATTATTCTATCATAAGGACACATGTCCACATATCTTCATAGCAGAGACATAAAATCAAACTGAATGCCCATCAATGGTAGATTGGAAAAAAATTGATACACACACACCATGGAAAACTACACAGCTATAAAAAAGAATGAGATCATGTTCTTTGTAGCAACATGGATGTAGCTGGTTTCCTTTATCCTAAGCACGCTCATGCAGAAACAAAACTATCGCCTGTTCTCACTTATGAGTGACAGATAAACATTGAGTACACATGGTCACAAAGAAGGGAAAATAGACCTGGGTTCCTACTGGAGGGTAGAGGGTGAGAAGAGGCTAAGGATTAAAAAACTGCCTATTGAGTAGTATGCTTATTACCTGGGAAATAAAATAATGTACACCAAACTATGTGACATGTAAGCATTTATCTTCTTGAACATCATAATACAAATCCTTAGAGGTCACTGGAACTTGTTTGGACCAAAGAAGTGGCAAATGCAAATCTCTTGAGATGAGCATTTTGTGTGCTTCTGAGGAGGCTGTGAGTCTGGAGACACACTGAGACCGGGATATGGAAAGGAGAAGGCAATGTTGTCTGAGGTGCCCGGGAGCTGAATTGCGAAGGAACTTGAGGTCTTATTAAGGACTTGAGGTTTATTCTAAGTGAAAGAGGAGGCACTGGAAGATTTTCAGCAAAAGGAACACAGGATCTGACTTGTGTCTCAACAGGGTCACTCTGGCTGCCTACTGTGATAAGAACAGACTGAAGGGAGATGAGGGAAGACAAGGGGAAAACAGTGAGGAGGCTCTGACAGTAGTCCAAGAGAGAGGATGGTGGGTTGGGTTGTTGAGATGCAGCAACACTGCTCACTGAAATCCTGGGAGGTTGGTGCCTACACTTGTCTTTCAAATTGCATCTCACAGGGGTTTGGTGTACAGATTATTTATTTTAAAACTATACTTGTACCCTGGACGTAATATAAAATTTTATTTTTAAAGACTGCATAAAGCATCAGGAAGAGCAATGGAACACTATCAACGAAAGAAAACATTTTAATCCATGGTTTATATCCATTGCCAGCTCTTATTTCTCTTTGGAGGGGAAAAACGGGAATGAGCAGACAATATATTTTCTCACCCAGTTATACTTCCAACTTTCCCTATTTGTTATCTCTGTGTGTCAAAGCCAAGTCTCATGTAATTGTTTCTCTCCAGAGGGACACCTCGTAGTGTAGTGGAAAGACCACAGGGCTAAGAATCAGCAGGTCTCACCTCAAGACAATTCAGCCATTTGCCAATTGTGTGACTCTGGAAAAATCTCCTCAAATCCACTATAAATTTGTGATATAATAAAGCAAACCATTCAGGTTTGTTTGGAAAATTACAGGCTCTAAAGAGAGAAAGGACAAAGCATTACTTCTCCTGTTCTCTCTTCATTGACACAGCCTCTGAAAGTAGCTACTTCTTCCGCAATTATACCACAAAGCAACTTCTGCTCTTTATTGGTCTCCCATAATCCTATGAGCTCTTTCAAACCCTTCCTGCCTTTCTTATCTGTAGGGCCCTCCCTTTTCTTCTTTGTTCCTTAACTGTGCCCAAATTCTGTGAGGTCTTCATAAAAATCCCTTAAATAGGTCACATAGGACAAATTATGTTTCTTGGGGAGACCTTTACTGTTACGTGAGCCTTCAAAGTGACTGACTATGGGGAGTGAAAGAAAGAGAATTGTAGGCACCCACCTCCCAGGATTTGAATAAGCATTGATGCTGTGTCCCAACAACCCAACCCACCATCCTCTTTCTTGGACAATTGCCAGAGTCTCCTCACTATTCTCCCCACCTCTTTTCTCACCTCCCTTCAGTCTCTTCTTACCGTGACAGGCAGCCAGAGTGATCCTGTTAAGATGCAAGTTATAACCTGTCTCCCTTTTGCTTAAAATCTTCCAATGCCTCCTATCTCACTCAGAATAAACCGTATGTCCTTAATAAGCCTCAAGTCCTTTTATAATTCCACCCCCCACAAACCTCAGACAACATTGCCTTCTCCTCTCCCTATCCCAGTCTCAATGTGTCTCCAGACACAGCTTCCTCAGAAGCACAGGAACATGCTCACCTCAAGAGCTCTCCTCTTACCAGTTGTTGGTCCAGATAACTGCCAGGGATGTGTATTTTCAGGTTCAAGAAAATAAATACTTGGTGTGTGTGTTTTATTTGAGAAAGTTTTCAGTGAGAGTCTCATTGACTTTAACACTGCTCTAGTACAAAAAAGGAAGTGGTGTTTTCAGGGCTGAGTTCATCCCATGAGTCACACACTCACAGGAAGGTAACTCAGGGCCATTCAGGACACTGCTCAACCTCAGGCCACTTGGTCAAAGGGCCAGGATGTGCAGGATACAGGATTAGAGCCTAAGTTCTCTGGCTTCAAGATAAAGCATATTCCTTTCATGCATATCTACGGCAGATTGAATAAACTTAGAAATGAAGATGCCAAAGGAAGGAAGAGGGCACAAAAGGAGCTGTGATGGTCTAGTGAAATGTGCCACAGAGAGCACCTTACCAGTAGCACAGACACATATTAATAATAACTTAAAACACTGGCATTTATTTGACCCCCCCCCCGCTTTGTTTCATATGTTAAAACACTTCATGGATGTGAATCATGTAAACTGTTCTGTGTCGTATGCAATTGACTTAACAATAATTAAATTTCAGAATGGTAAGGATTAATGTGTGTCCTAAGAAGGTTCTTTGTAACATAAAGATGATGATTATTTCTAAGTGTACAGAAAGGCAACCCAAAAGAAACTGACTGGAAAATGCCATGTATAAGAAACTAAATAACAGTAACAAAAATAACAGAATTCACAAGCACATTGAAGATGAGAGAACTTGGGGTGATGGTTCTGAAGATATAGGAAAAAGCTAATCCAGGGCTAGGAGTTTTGTGAGAAGACATTTGGGTAGGGAGGATAATGGAAAGAGGGAAGGAGATGACAACAATTGGGACTACAGAGCAACTCTTAAGAGAAACTCTTTGCATTTCTGGACCCCTCAAAACTGTGCACCACCTTCTACACATCTTTGTGGTCAAGGCCATATGGTGAACAGGCTATACCATGACTGCTAGGAGAATGTTTCTGCTGACAGAATTTGAGATTTCCATTGCTCATTTAGCCAATTGATTCCCGAAGATACGTTACCTTTGGGGAAGAAACTGGGGAAAGATTGCAAAGTAAATCCTAGCTTGCATTCCGGGGACAATTAATCCCTGAGAGATTTATAACTTTAATCTTGGTTCTGAACTGAGGTCATTGTCTCCTCTAGTAACCTGAAGCAGCATCATGGCATCACATCCTGCTCTCTGTCCTTACAATAAAAGGTATCAGTTTAGTATCCCCAAGTCCAAGTTGGCCCTGCCCACCAGACACAAATGTGAAGATGTAAAGAGAAGGCCAGAGCTTATGGAATAAATATTACTCAGAAGAGAAGATAGGCACAGAGCCAGGTTCTATCCTTCCTGGCTCAATACGAACAGTAGAATTAAAGAGCCTTCAGTTGCATCTGGAGAACTCCAGGTTTGTCTGGAGCAGTAGCTCTTCAAGGGTGGTTCCCAGACTAGTAGCATCAGTATCACTTGACACTGTGATGGAGATGCAAATACCCTAACCCCACACCTATTGAATCAGGCACCCTGGGTGTGCAATGTGTTTTAACAAGCCCTCCAGATTATTTTGATACACATTCAAGTTTGACATCTACAGACTTACACCAGTAATTGGCAATATTGACTGTATTATATGGTAGAATCAGCTGAAAAGCTACAAAAAATTTTGTCTCTCCAGCCATAATCCATATTAATTAAATCAAAATACATGGTAAGGGGACTCATGTGTTAGTATATGTTAAGTTTCCTAAGTTATCCCAATACTCAGACAAGATTGAGACCCATTGCTCTAGAGGCAAAGGCAGACTTCTGAATGAGCCTTTTGCTTCTGTCTCCATCTTTTCAGCTAACTAGTTAAAAGGCCCAGGCCTTTCTCACATGAACTTCCGTTAAGCAAGTTCTAGTCCCATCTCAGGTTTGTGCAGGTGATTTTATTTTTAAATGTAATTTTTGGACTTTAATTTTATCCAATTAAATTTTATCTGTATTTCAATGCTCACGTTCCAGACTTTTGGGTTGTATTTTCCATCTTGATACTCTCATTTTATAAATTATGCATCTTGGTTTTAGATCATTTACAAATAGAATCAGCAACTAAGTTTTCGATGAAAAGATTAAGTGATTAAAGATCCAATCAAGAGACTCTACATAGGATGACATTAACACTCACTTCATAGGATTTCTACCAGATACAATCCATATAACTGAGTTATTCAGGGCATGGTAGGCAGCTATAGTCCTGATTCTCTGGTTTTCCATATTTAGTTTCAACCCTGAGTCACTGACTGAGACCAGTTGGGCCTGAATGTCATCTGATCACCTTTGTTACAGGATCAGTCCCAGGCCTGTACACTTAGGCCTCCTCAGTAGTTGCTTTGAACCATTAACACAAGATTCCAAAATGTCAGGTACAGGAGAAACTTTGTGTTGGAGTTATCTGGTCCTGGGTTTTTAAAACTTAAGTAAGGACAAAGGATGTCAAGAGATACAACTTTGATGTTCAGGTTTCTACTTCAGTCTTCCTCACTTGGCTGTCTTTCCAGCCCTGAAGGAAATATAACAATGCCACACCACCACCATAATTGTGCACTCTGACTGGATGCAATCAGAAGACAGCAGGGCTTGCATTTCACCGCCAGCCCCCTAAAAGACCACATAACAGCCATCACAGAGCCTTCCTGAACTCATGTCCCTAGGAACTTGAACTCTAATTACTCTTCATGCTGATCCTGTGAAAACCACAGTGTGTGTCCTGTCCCAGCTTCCTCTTTCCCAGGGACTTTCATGTCTTAGTCGTTCCTCTAGCGGTAATCTCAGAGCTTTTCTCCACCAACCACTTTTTTATTTTTTTATTTTTTTGCATTTCAAGACACATCACTTTTTGTTTCATTATACAAATTATTTGCTTTCAAATCCATTTTTTCATGCATAAATGCATGACCATGTCTATTTTTTTTTTAGTTAAAATGGTCATGCACTTTATCCATTTTTATTTTTTCTGTGATTACTATCTGGGTTTTCTATTCTCATTTTCCTGCCATTCAGTCTATTTCAACACAAGTAACACATCAGTTGTATTAGTTATTGTACCCTCCATTTTTATTTCTGATGGTACTGTCTTTACTTCAACATTAGTCTTTATTAAAATACTTTTGGCTAGTCATACTCAGTCCATAGGAACATAAAAACATTAAGTCAATTTCCACAAGAAATTTATTTGAAAGTATATTATATTACATCTGAAAAAAATTTGGAATAGCTGACAACCAGAAATAGGTCAATACAGTCAAGTATCTATGTTTCTAAATAAAAAATGTGTATCTTTTCTCATAAAATTCTTCATGTTTCCACTTAAGTGAATTACTGAATACTTTCCACTTAAGTGAATTACTGAATACATAAGTAAGGACAACGGATGTCAAGAGATAGAACTTTGATGTTCAGTTTTCTACTTCAGTCTTCCTCACTTGACTGTTTGCCTAAGTACCCATAAGGAGGAGCGAAAATTCCTGGTGAGAGGGGTTCTTATCTTTTTTACTTGGTCGTGCCAGTGTTTTTCATATATTAGTCAAGAAGAGAAAGACTTTTATTGCCTCCAGCCCATTTTTCCATTCCTTCCCCATGAATGGCCTGGTTTGTTTTTCTCTCCTCATTTTTCGTCTTTCATTTCCAGGGCTTAGAGTAAAGGGTTTTGATCATTTACTTGTCTAAATTAGAATCTGAATTGGAGAAACAGTGGTCTTTGTGACATTAAACAAATCATTTTTTGTGTGTTTCTAAATGTAAAGGAGGGGGAGGAGGGAGGAGTACATTATTTAATCACACAGGGAAAGTCAAAACAAAACATGTAGGCTAATGCATCTGAAGACTACAGAGTTGAGGTGAGCTTCACACAGGTTGGGACTATTGATTTAGATGTTTAGATGTCATGGAGGCTCCAGCCCCAACTCTTGTGTTCCCTTGTACAGTGTATTAGTCTCCCGTCCTTTGTGTGTTGGCCTCATGCTTAGGTTGATTTCCCACCTCTCAGCAAAGTTGTCAATATCAAGTCTGGGCCTTACATCCATATATCACCCTGTAGTTTCAAAGAATAGTGCTTTTGTCTGAGGTTTCAAAACAAAGCTCTTGAGAATCATTCTGATGAGACCATGTAGGGTTACATGTCCACAATGATTCAATTATTGTGGTAGGGAGTGAGGGCAAAAAGCACAGATTGACTTAACCTAGAGCCAGAGCACATTGGAGGCAGGGGTGGAGGCAGTCCTTGAATTACATGTATACCCAGTCAGAAGTCACAGATTGTTGGGAAGAGGAAAGTCAAAGATTGACTCTGGGCAGGCAACAAGTGCAAGCTACAGGTCACTGCTTAGTCTTCTCTGTGCACAAGGACACTTTCTTCTGATCCATACGTCCAACAATAATCATAGCTAATTGATGTGCATTTAGCTTTTTCCTAGTGGATGTCAAGCCAAAACTCTCAGGCACTAAACACTGCATTGGAATATTAAGGGAGCTCTGTCTACATAGGGAACTCTGTCAAAATAGTAACATGTGTTTCTTGGCCAGACAGTTCAGCCACCTCCAGGTCTTTATGAAAAGGCTCCTGAACATCTTTGTTAGTTTTCTGTCTCAGTGATCTGTTTAATCTGTGAGTGGGTGTCAAAGTCTTTGGATGTTATTGTGTGGTTATCTAAGTCTCTTCATATGTCTCTAAGAGCTTCATTTATGAATCTGGTGCTCTTGAGTTTGGTACACATGTGTTTAGGATAGTTCCATCTTCTTGTTAAACTGAACCTTTTACCATTATATAATACCCTTCTTTGTCTTTTCAAATCATTGTTAAAGTCTGTTTTGTCTGAAATTAGAATAGCAACTGCTTTATTTTTCTGTTTTCTTTTCCTTGGTAGATTTTTCTCCATCCCTATATTTTGAGTCAATGGATGTCATTTCATGTGAGATGAATCTCTTGTGGGCAGTATACAGTTGAGTCGTGTCTTTTTATCCTATTTGCCACTCTGCCTTTTAATAAGGGCATTTATCCCATTCACGTTTAAAGTTAATATTGATATTTGCAGGTTTGATCTTGCCATGATGTGTCATCTGGTAAGTATGCAGACTTGATTGTGTGGTTGCTTCAGTGTCAATGGTCTTTGTACTTAAGTATGTTTCTGTGGTGGCCAATAATGTTATTTTCTTCTCAGATTTAACACTCCATCAAGGACCTCTTTTAAGAAAGATCTGGTGGTAATATATTTCCTCAGTATTTGCTTGTCTAAAAAGGATCTTATTTCTTCTTCACCAATGAAGCTTACTTTGACTGCTTAAGAAGTTCTTGGCTGGAATGTCTTTTCTTTAAGAATATAAACCCCCAATCTCTTCTTTCTTGTAATGCTTCTGCTAAAACATCTGCTGTTAGCCTGATGGTTACCTGCTCCTTCTTACTAGCTTCCTTTAGTATTTTTTCTTTCATTTTGGCCTTCAATAATCTGACGAATATGTATCTTGGGTATGGTTTTCTAATATCATATCTCACAGGGGTTCTCTGCATTTTCTAGAGTTGAAGGTTGGCCTCTCTAGCAATGTTGGGGAAATTTTTGTAGATGACAACTTTAAGTATGTTTCTCAAGTTGCTTGCTTTCTCCCTTTCTCTTTAAGAAACCAACAAGTAGTAGATTTGATCTTTTTACCTTATCCTTTATTTATCAGAGGCTTTGTTCTTTCTTATTTATTGATTTTTTCTTTATTTTTCTCTGACTGAGTTATTTTAAAGAACCAGTCTGTCAGCCCTGAGATTCTTTCCTCAGCTTGTTCAATTCTGCTGTTAATACATGTAATTGAATTATGAAATTAATGAAATGAGGTTTTTTTGCCTCCATCAGTTCAGTTTGGTTCTTTCTTAAAAGAGCCATTTTATGTTTTATCTCTTGTATCATTGTATTGTATTCCTTAGATTCACTGGATTAGGTGTAGACTTTCTCCTGTCAATGATCTTTGTTCCTATTCATTTTCTAAATTCTAAATCTGACATTTCAGCCTAGTTAAAAACCATTGCTGGAGAACTAGTGCAGTCATTTGGAGATAAGAAGAGACTTTGGCTTTTTGAGTTGCCAGTTCTTCCAAAGCTCTCTGTCATCTGCTTGCTGATGTTCCTTCAGTCTTTGAAATTGCCATCCTTTAGAATATTAATCATAGTTATTTTAAATTTCTGATTGGATAATTCATTAGAAAAATACAGATCCAGCTGGGCATGGTGGCTAATGCCTGCAATCCCAGCAATTTGGGAAGCCAAAGCAGATGGATCACCTGAGGTCAGGAGTTCGAGACCAGTCTGACAACATGGCAAAACCCTGTCTCTACTAAAAATACAAAAATTAGCCAGGAGTGGTGGTGGGCCCCTGTAATCCCAGCTACTCTTCTGTGCCCTGCAATTTCTTAGAAAATCCTTATTTTTCCTCACTTTCAAGCAATAGTATTTTGTTGGGACTTGTTTTAATATGTTGATTTGCATGGTGGCCTACCAGAAGACTGATGAGTTTCTAGTGCCTCCTAAACTTAAAGGTCCATGAGATTCCAGGAGGTGGAGGTGCAATGAGCAGAGATTACACCACTGCACTCCAGCCTGGGCCACAGAGCTAGACTCTGTCCCCTCCCCCACCAAAAGAAAAGAAAAATGCAGATCCACAATAAGATATCATCTCATACCAGTCAGAATGACTCTTACAAAAAAGTCAAAAAATAACATGCTGGCCATGTTGCAGAGAAAAGAGACCACTTATACACTGCTAATAGGAGTGTGTATTAGTTCAGCCACTGTGGAAAGCAGTTTGGAAATTTCTCAAAGCACTTAAAACAGAATTACCATTTGACCCAGCAATCGCATTATTGAGTGTAAACCCTCTAAAATATAAATCGTTCTACTATAATGATGTATGCATGCATATGTTCATCACAGAACTATTCACAATAACAAATACATGGAATCAATCTAAATCCCCATCAACGGTGGGCTGGATAAAGAAAATGTAGTATATATGCACCATGGAATGCCACACAACCATAGAAAAATGAGATCATGTCTTTTGCAACAACATGGATGATGCTGGATGCCATTATCCTGAGTGAACTAACACAGGAACAGAAAACAATATAACACATGTTGTCACTGATAAGTGAGAGCTATAAAATGGGCATACATAGACACAACGAACAAAATAATAGACACTGGGGCTTACTTGAAGGTAGTGGGTGGAAGGAGTGTGAGGAGGATAGAAAAGTTATCTACTGTGTATTATACTTATTACCTGGGTGACAAAATACTGTGGACACCAAATCCTCACAACATGCATTTTACTCATATAACAAACCTGAACATGTTTAGATGTACTTCCTGAACCTAAAATAAAAATTGGAAAGAAAAATTAAACAATAAGTTTCACTCAGAGAAGTGAGTCCAGAATTTGTTATGCTTTTTTCAATATCATTTTCTGATTCTGGTGGATGTACTGTGGTATCTAATTGTGGTTTTAATTTTCATTTTCTTGATTAACATTAAGATCAAACATGTTTTCAAATATCTTTCGTGCATTTGGGTATTTTTTGTGACATGTCTGGAGAAGCCTCTTGAACGATTTTCCACTGAGTTGTCTCTTTTAATTAATGCATACAATGGTTCTTTATATATTCTGGATATATATCCTTTGTTAATTATATGTATTAAAATATTATTTAATACTCTGCAGATTGTCCATTTTTGCTTCTATATTTAGAAGTTCTGTTATTAAATATATACTCACTTAAAATGATTATATCTTTCTGAAGATTGGACTATTTTTATAATTAAGAGTTAATCCTTCTGCTCATCAGTAACATATTTTTCTCTAAGGTCAATTTTGTCTGGTAAGTTTTTTTGGGGTAGGGTTTACTCAATATATCATTTCCCATCCTTGTACATTACACTTTTTGTATGTATTAAAATGTACTTCTTTTAAATAGTAATTATTTCAGTTTTGACCTTTTAAAATTTTGTCTGAAATATTTGTATATTATTGCATATGACATATTTATTTACATATTTGGGATTAAACCTACCATCACACTATTGACTATCCTGGAGGAAATAAATGTTCTAAATGTTATTGGAATTTGATAAATCAAATGCACATGCTTTGATTTTTAGGATTACAAGATAATACATAGTAAAAGACTTTATAACTACTAAAATTAATTGGAGAGAGAAATAATCCAATAAAGGGTAATACAGAACAGTCAATCAAGAAAATAGAAAACATGTTTGTTGATTTGTTTGCTGTATTTGGTTTCTCTGTTTTACAATATTGGTTTTCTTAAATGACCAGTGTCCATTTTTTTATTATGTCAGGGAATGTAGGTCCTGCTTACCACAGCCTACATCTGGTGGCTATGAGAGAAGAGTAGGCATAAAGCCAGGTTATGCATACAGATTGGTTGTGATGTAGGTTGTAGAAAGCCCCCTGCTTCTCCAGACTAAGGTGACCTCTGTGTCTTCATCATCAGAATCCCAGCTCTAGAGAGTGAACTCAGGACTCTCATTTGGGGATCAATTCCTTAATGTTCTCTGTTTTTTTCTTTTTCTTTATACCCTGTGAATGGAAGCTTAGATGTTATTTCTTGTCTCTTTCCTGTTTTTGCTTAGCGCCGGCACTCACATTCTATATACTCGTCTACAGCAGAACTATAAACCAGTTTTTTTAAATTTTTATTTTATTGCATTGCATTTTAGGTTTTGGGGTACATATAAATCAGTTTTTGGTTTGGTTTTTTGAGCATAAAACAGTTTGCATATTTTGGTTTGGGAATAAACTATCTTGTTATGTGATGCCTGTGTGAGGGAAAGAGGAACAACTGACCCAGCTTTTCCAATATAATTTTAAAAATTAATTAACAACTGCTCTGGGCTCCGACCGACTTCTCTGCTGCTTACAGTTTTGACACTGAACTTGAGCTCTTTCTGATTTGCTCTTATTTGTATAGTAGTTAGCTTTGTCCTATACTTACTTAGAGGTTGGGTGATTCTATTTGTTTCTCTGTCAGATTTCATTTTTATTGTTCTTTCTGTCACCATAAGTTCTCAAAATCACTTGTCTGCGAATAATAACACTAATCATGTCTCATTTCACACCATATGGAAAGGGAGGAAAGACTGATGTCTGTTCTCAGTCTAGAATTTCAACCACTCTTGCAAAGTCATGGAACTCTGTACCCTTGTCTTCTGTAATGTCACATTTTCCTAGTTTGCCTGTTATCTTCTTTAATCTCTTTTTTTGTCATCATCTGGGGACTCTTATTTCTGATAATACTGGTTCTATCCTCTAGCAAAAAGGGTTTAATCTTTTCTGCCTCTACCCAGAAGCCTTCGTGTCCTCATCCCTCTGGGTGAAGAGCGATTGGGTTTACCTCTACAGCCATGGTTTCATTCCCTAGCTCCCGCCAGTTATCCAACTATTGTCAACCTTATTTGAAGGTCCCCACACAATTCAAATTAAATATGCTCAAAATCTTGCTCTTTGTTCCTGCAGTTCTGTCCCTGTCCATGTCTATTGCTTTAGAGAATGGCTCTATCACTCAGTTTCCCAACCCAAAATGAGTGTCATCCTTTCCTGTTTTTTATCCCAATTTATACATCCATTATATAAAGAAGTACTGTCATTTCTCATTCCTAAACATCTTTCAAATCCATTCATTCTCACCAACTTCGCTAGCATCACAGGTAGTTCAGGTAACCATCATCCCTTCCCTAGAGAACTGCCTCTTCCTTGAGCCTAACTCTCTGATTACAGTATTATTTATTCCTATTGTTATTTACATGAAAACTAGGACAATATTTCTGAAATATAATTCATTTTAATTCTGAGAATAAAAATAATTTCAGATCATAGACCAAAAAGTTTTTATAATTAGGCAAAACTGGATTTCAATATCATCTATACCAGCTATAGAAATATCTCAGAGTTTCAGTTCCATCTTCTGGAAAATGGGAATAATAATGTCATCTACCTCCCTCCTCCTTCCATTTGTGTGTCTTTTCCTCATTCATCAGGTCACCAATTAGATGTCCTTTTATCTAGGAAGTCTCCTCTGCCTACCCAATATTGAGTTCATTGATCGTCCTATGAGCTCTCTTAGGATACCTTATTTTACCTTGCAGATCACTGATTATAATGGGTTGTAATGATTTATTTACTCATCTGTATTGCCACTTCACCTTGCAGGTAACTGATTATAATGGGTGATTTATTCACTTTTCTCTATTGCCAAGTAGTCTACAAACTCCTTGATTGAAAATCATTTTTCATCATTTTATCTGAAGCACATGGCACACTGCTTGGCTCTCTAAGAAACAACACTGCTTGGATCTCTAAGAAAATGCTGAATGAATGAAAAATATATGCCACTTTGCTTTCCTCCTCCATGTAAAGTCAGCATTATTTTATTTTACAAATGAATCTTGGGTTCAGGGGATTAACAAGGTCATGCAATAAATGATTACCATTGAGTTTGTCTTAATCAAAGACCAGCTGGTTCTATGATACCAGCTGCTTCTTTGACTTAGAAAGGTGTTGTATTAATTATTGTTGTGCAACCATTTTATGGCTATTCATGTTGAATCTCCAAAGGTGGGATATCATGTAAATAAGAAATTTAAGTTGTGTATATTAAGGTGCAATTACTTCTTCATCAACCTAATAAAATAGTAATAGTAGTTCTCCGGGAAGAAAAGAGTACTATGGAAATGTGTGAAATTGTAAAAGGGGACATTTACAAATTATGATTTATTTAGTTTGTTTATAGGACAATCTTTGAGCAGAGACTGACATACAGTAAGTCCTCTACCACTGATATCCACGGGAATTAGCACCATTATTTTCATAAAAAAGACTGCATCAGGCAGTCACTGCTTTTTCAGCAAATTTCAAAATAAACATCCACACCCATATGGGAAACACTAAATCAGTTAATGCTTGCCTTGTAAAAGAGGAACTAGTTGTTGCTTCTCAGAAATTCTCAACACAGCCTTTAAGATACCAAACATCTGCTAGAGGAGGAATGCAGATTTAAACTGAGGTGTGGAGTGGGGGAAGTTCACTGTGCTTTAACCAAAGAAATTTTAGGAACTTGCCCAGAGCACTGCACACATCAGACCTACGGTGGACATTGCAGGCCTGAAGAAAGGTAGGTCCAGGGACTTGCCTTCCTAGACTTTTGGGCTGATTGTTTGTTTCATTTCCTGGATTTACGACTTCTGGGAGTGGAGTGAGAAAAAAATGAGGCCACTTCCCATGACACAAGCTGGGAGTCAGGGTTGGGGTGGGTTGAGTGCACCTTTAAATGTGCATTTGGTTGCAGTGGTGGGGGGTGGGGGCAGGCATTGATTGAGGAACAATGTTTGCTACAGTCGATGGGAGTTAGAAAAGCTTCCTAAAGGCTGACATTGAAGTCTGGGTGAGGTTGTTTTAGTTACTTTTGTCCCCTAAGTTCTCAGGTTACTGAAACACTGAAAGGAATATTTTTAAACTCTTGACTAATTACCTCATCTACTGTTAATGTCCCTCTTCCATGGTCTTTATTTTCTGTGTCTGACTGTTTACTTTTATAATCCAAGAATTTAAGAAATGATCTACCACGTGCAGAATTTGGTGTACATGGAGGACGGCACAGGCAGGGTCCCCCAGCCTTGTACATTTAGATGGGCTGTGGCCTGACCTAGTTCTCCAGCGGTCTTTGGCACTCTTCATGGGGCACCCAGGCAATCTACTAATGAAAAACACCTTGTAGACTTTCAGCCTTCATGGGATAAGAAGTAAGTTTGTATATAGTCATGGCCATTGTACTCTTTCCCCAGATTAAGTAAATGAAATCCAGAAAGAGGAACTAATGGACCCAGAATCACACAAGTTAATAAAAGGGCTGGGAACAAAAAACCCAGCATTCTTGTTTCTTAGTTCAGGCTTTTTCCCTTCCCATGCCACCATTTCTGCATCCCCATCATCTTCCTAAAAACCATCCAGGTTCAGGCCTCATTTTAGGTTTCCAGTCTGTTTCATAACTTTGCCAGAAAAAGATGATGGTCATTTATACCACTCTCCTCATGCTCTCTCCTAGTGATTGTGACCCATGAAGGGGATGGTGACATAAAAATGAGAAAACAAGAGACTGGTGGTGCTGCTGATCCACAAGGAGATTGGGGCCAATAGAAGAGGGAAGGGTGGTCTTGGTTCCCCCACCTCTTTATCATGGGGGGAAAAAAAAACATTGTGGTTGTCAAGAGCCTGATGCATATAAACAATGTGACAAAACCAAGGTTTAGATTCTTCTCCAATCTGGAAGAAATGTCCCCCATTGTATCCAGTATTCTCTGCAGTTAAATTTTTTTTTTTTTATTGTAGAGAAGTGGAGCCTTGTAAACACATGTTTCTTTCCTTGGGGACTTTACCTGCCCTAGGTAATTAACACATGGATTTCCGTGGTACAAAGATAGGAGACAATTATATAAATTTATGTCCAGAATGTCTTATAAAGGCAAAGCACCAGCCTTGAATGGCCAGAATCTGACCTATGTTACTAAAGAATTATGGAAAAGCATAAGAGGCAGTTATAAGCCTTATTTTGACATAATGGCTCTGCCCTCGGGAGGCTTACAGTCTTACCAGAGAGGCACTAAACATGGAGGGAGAACCGCCAGGTATGTTTGATAAGACAAATCCAACATTTCTTAAATTCTCCTTCTGAAGATGTGTCTGAAGGACAGAAGCAGAGTTTCTCTTATGATAAAGAATTTGGTACACATTTAGGTGGACTAAGAAGAATTATCTTCAGTTTCATTCAAAATAACTTTGGTTTCTGTGGTGTAAAAGGAAAAATAATACAGATTTCTTAAACCTTTAGTTACCACCAGAGGTTGAGTAATCCACATGTGGAAATCAGGGATTGTTGGGCAACAGTGTCTTGGAGAAGACAGGAGCTATGCAAAACTGTTAGTGTGTGAGAAGATCAGATGCTGTGGTGGGTTTGTTGTCATTCTTGTAAGGTTGTCATGGTGGGGAGAGTGGAACATCCCTGCAAATGGGCTCAACATATGCAAATGTCTCAATATAGGAATGAAATTTCTTCTTTGGAACAACTTAAATAAATCAACATACTTGGGGCTTTAAAAAAATAAAAAGGAGAGATTCAAGATAAGGCTAGGATAATAGATATGGGCTGAAGTAGCAGAGTTTCTGTTATCAACAACATTAAATTTTTATCTTTCTACTAAAGGTGGTGAAATGCAAAGAAAGGACTCTAAAGGAGATTGGCATTTGATAATTTTTGCTACAAAGTCAGGGGTGGGTTGAACATCTAAGGCCACAAATGGACACTGGGGAACATTCAGAGGGTGTAAGCAATAGTTCTGATAAAAATAGGATGATGGCTTGGCTTGAGGAGGTAGGAGAAATACAGAGTTAAAAAATGATTGTATAGGATTAGTATATGATTGATGGAGCATAGAGGGTATGTAACGGAAGGCATCAATGACAAACTACCAGACAGTTAACACAGACAATTGAGTTAATTGTTAGGCCTTCTATCAAGAAAGGACACATGCAGTCCCACAGCCCTCTTAGATTTTCTGTTACCTTTAGCTCTTGCCTCTCTTGATTAAGGACTGCTTATAGAGTTCTAAAATAATCTCCACATAATATTCCTTGTGTCACTTTCCTTTATTTGAAAGATAAATTTTGAGGAAGACTGAATATCTTCTACTATGGTCTTCTAATGTTTGAAATAAAAATTACCTCTTCTTTTTGCTCAATTTGCTAAATGATCAAATTATGGACTTTATTAAAATGACTTTAAATGAAGCTCAGAGGGAGACAATTCTCTCAGGTTTAACAAAATATGAGGGTATGGATTCAGTTTAAGACCAAAAATAAGGCCTGCTATTTTATTTTACTCTTTTGCTTCAAATCTTCTGTTCAGGGAATGCTAAAGTCTACATATGGGTTCAATTATACCTACTCAGTAAAATGTAAATATAACCCACCTCACAAATTTCATTATCATTAGAACAGAGATTACAAGAGGAAGAGGAGGGCCTTTTGGCCCAGCTCTACATAGTCTTGTATCTAACTTATTCAATGAGAGCAAAAATGAGCACAACCCTGACTCTTCTGACCAATCTTTGAGACAAACTGCCAAAGAGAGGAAGAATCAACCTCTGACAACATGGTATCATGAATAGCATGCTCTCACCAATTCTATAGACCCCTCTCCTCTGCTTTTCAACTTCCCCCAAGACAGGAGCAGGTTTGAGCAGGGGCATGTCAGGAATAAAGCCCCACTTTAGCATGCCCTTGAGTGGCAGGAAGTGTTAGAGGAAGTTTATGTTTTATACTTCAAGCCAAAAATGAGTAAGTGATAGTAGGAAGACCAATAATAATAGTCAATATGTAGTTAGTATTTATTAAATGACATGAGCTGGTTTAAATGTTTACATGTGCTATTTCATCATTAAATTTCTCCAAGAGATATGCTCTATTATTCACAGGACAGAGCTACAGAAACAAAACATCTACAAAAACAGCTCCCAAAATAACAAAACAGCACTAGTAAATACTTACATATTAATAATAACCTTAAATATAAAGGAATTAAATTCTTCAATTATAGAGTGGCTAAAATTTAAAAAAAAAGATCTAATTATATGCTATAAGAGACTCACATTAGCTTTAAGAAAAAACACAGGCTTAAAGATAAAGGATGAAATATTCCACGCAAATAGTAGTCAAAAGAGGATTGTGGTTCACACCTGTAATCCCAACACTTTGGGAGGCCGAGGCAGGCAGACCACAGGTCAGGAGTTCAAGATCAGCCTGGCCAACATAGTGAAACCCTGTCTCTACTAAAAAACAAAAGATTAAGAAACTCAAGTAAAGAGTGGCAGAACTAAAATTTCAATCCAGGTAATTTGTTTCTTTCCTCATCTCTTATCTCCCTTTGTGATTTAGTAATTTTGTGAAATGCTAAGCTTTTAATTTTTTATTATTCATGTATCTGCTGTAGTTATTATAATTCTTATAGCTCTAGAGGCTGGGAAGTCTAAGGAACTCTAAAATAAGCCTCTGGTGAGAGAAATCCCATGGAGGAAGGTGGAAGTTGAGTGTGCAAAGCAAAGAGAGAGAGATGGGGCCAAATTTATTCCTTTATCAGAAGTCCACTCCTGCCATAACTAACCCACTCCCCTGATAATGACATTTATCCATTCATGAGGATGGAGGTCCCTGAATGTAAGTATATCTGTAAGGTCCCACATCTTATATACTATTACAATGGCAATTAAGTTTTTACATGAGTTTTAGAGGGAACATAAAGACCATAGCATTTCATACACAACCCTCCCAAATTCATGTTCTTCTCACATACAAAATACAATAATTCTATCTTAATACCCTCAAAAGTTTTTACTAATTCCAGCATCAACTCTAAAGTTCTAAGTCCAGAGTCATCAGAAGCAGAAATAGATGATACTCGAGGTATGACTTATCTGGAGGCAAATGCTTCCAGCTGTGAGCCTGTAAAATTAAAACAAGTGATTTGCTTCCAAAATATAATGGTGAGACAGGTATAGAATAGACTTTCTCAGTTCAAAGGGGACAACCAGGCAAGAAAATGGCATAACTGGTTTCAAGTGAGTCCAAAATCCAACAGGGAAAATATAATTATGTTTTAAATCTGAAGAATAATTTCCTTTGACTCCATGTCCTGAATTCTGGAAATGCTGATGGGCCCTCAGACATGACTCCATTACCTCATCTTTGCTGGACTCTGTCCATTGCTTCTGCTCCATTAGGTTGGTGTTGCATGCTAGTGGCCCTATAGTTCTGAGATCTCATAGGTAGCCCCATTCCCATGGCTCCACTAGGCATATCCCTAATTGGGATTTTCTGTGTTAGCTCTGACCCCACATTCCCACTCAGCTTTGCCTGATAGAGGCTCTTAGAAGTGGCTCCACTCCCATAGCTATATGTGACATTCTTTGATCCCAGGTGAAGAAAGCCAAGCCCCTACAGCTCTCGCAGTCTGTGAGCCTGCAGAGTTAACACCACATGGATGCCACCAAGGCTTACAGCTTGTACCTTCCAGGCACAGGTATTCCAGACATAGCAGCGGTGTGAGCTGAGGTCTTAGGCTCAAGGGCTTGCAAAACTACTACAGCATCTGGGACTTGAGGCAAAGGTTCACTCACTCAGTCATGGCTGGATGAAGATTACCCACAAAGCTAAGGCTATGACTCCAGAGCATACCTCAGTAACTCATGCCTATGGGTAGGGATGGAATTGTGACTGATTCTGGAGTCAGTGCATAACATCGTCATGGTTCCAGGGAAGGAGGGGTTCTCTGGAGGCTTGAGCTCTGGGGCACAAGTTACAGTTGAAATTTGGGTTTCAGAGCCAGTAGGGCACAGCAGCAACTCCAACCCTGGGGGATGGAGTGCCACATAGTGGTAATTCTAGCCCCTGGGATGGTGGGGCATGGCAATATCCCAGGCTCTGTAAGGCTGGATATAGCAGCAGCAAGTCCTCAGGAATGGCTAGGCCTGTCTGTAGCTTTTTCCTTGGTTTTCTTGAAGCACTGCAGAAATGAAGAAGCTTGGACTCAGAAGCTTGGGCTCCAGGGTACTAGTCAGTTCCAGGGAGGTGTGGCACTGCAGGTATTTTGCCTAGTTCGTGTGGTGACATAGCTTAATCAAAGATATGGGTGCCCAGAGAGTGGGGCATAGTTTCAACTTGAGTTTGGAGGGGCAGGGTGCACCAGTGACTCAGATGGGGCATGGAGCAGCTCCATGGCAGCCTGACCTCAGGGCGTACAGTAGATGGCAGCAGCTTGATTCAGGTATGGCTACCAGCTGTGTGTGGTGCAGTGGTGGTTAAGCCTCAGGGATGGAGGGGTGTAATAGCTACTCACTCCTGGAGCAGAATCCACTCTAGCAGAGATTTGGTTCCAAGAAGGTGCAGCACAGTAACAGCTCAGGTCATGGAGGTCAGGGCAGTGTCAGCACCTCCTCTGGGATAGAATAGACATGTAGACTTGAGGTAGCTCTGTCAGCTGAGCACAGAGCCTGTGAAGACTCTGAGTGTCTCTGGTAGTAAGACTGCAGGTGTTCATGGTGAAGATGGGAGCTGCTGGGGTGCTCTCACTTACCTTTTCCCTGATGGAAGAAGGCCCTCCTAACTCAGAGCTGGTTCTAACTGGGGTCAGGGGTGGTGGAAGAAAGATGCTTTCTCTCCTTCATGCAGCTATACTAAGTTTCTGTGCTCTACAAGATTTCTGCTACTCCTTTGCTGTTTTCTGGTGCTCTTCTTTATTTATTTTGGTTGGAATGTAGTTGTTTATTCATTTTTGGGGTGTGTGTGTGTGTGTGTGTGTGTGTGTGTGTGTGTGTGTGTATTGATGGTGATGAGGGTTAGTAACTTCTAGTTGGCCATCTTGCTGACATTTTCTAGAATTCTAATCAGACATATTCTAGACCTTTTAAATTTTGGGATGATTTCTTCAATTTTTTCCCAGTTGACTAATTCTAATTTTCAGCTGTTACTTGTTATTTAACACAATGGCTAATTTTTTCAGTGAACATTATTTTATATTTAAAATTTGTTTGAAACCCTGTTGCAAATATGTTGTGTCACTTTTTGCACTTTATCTTTGACTTTTCATTTTTGTGATTTCATTTTCATTTTCCATGCCTTTTTACATATTATCCATACTTTTTACATATTATCCATACTTTTTACATATTCTATATTTGATATATATCCAGATGTTCCTAATCTGTGGGACTTCTTGGAGGCTTATATCAAGGATATCTGCTTCTTTCTTTATGGACTCCAATATAAGACTTATTCAGAGACTAACTGCTTTTGAAGGATATTAGCAAGCTTCATATCCCTAAAATTTTATGGAAGTGGGCCATGAAACATCTGAATATAAATTGAAATATAATAATAAAAATTCCCATGTGGCTTTAGCCTATCTGCATATTACTTTGTTGTAGTCATTATACTGAGGAGAGAAAGAGGCATAAGAGTAATATGTTTGGGCTTAGAATCTCAAAAAAGGACTATGTATCCTTGCTATGCACCAGCAAGTTAGGATTTAAAGCACTGTAATAGGACAAGTGATTTAAATTTGTGGTGCCAAGAATATGACTCAGAGCCATAAGTTTCATTCCCAAAGTTCAGAGTTTGTGGGACAAAATATAAGTTTACGTGGGAGGATTTTCAGCCCTGAGAATTTAACTATTCTCTGGTTATAAAAGGAGGAACTTAACAATGCTATACAATTAATTGGAAGGCAGATGAGTTTGTGTACCTTATTCATATTATAAAAGTAACCCTTCACAAGGAAGTGTCTCTAATCAAGGGACTAGGCATTAAATGGGATAAAAATAAAATCTGAACAGACTTGAGATTTGAAGTTGAAGAAATTTCTCTAATTTACCTCACTTCTGTCAACATGTGCTCTCTTCTAGCATCTTGATATCATATAAGATTTAAGTCTCTCTTTCCCCTTAATGTATTGACTCTTCCACTTCCCTAGCTCTAACAGCTATTATAATACAGGAGGTAAGGTACACCAGATTTTGTCCTTAGGGAGTAATCAGCCCCAAGGTGTCATGTCTTTCTTCTGGCATTTCCAGGATATCATCCTAAATTACATTTCTTACTGCAACACGTTTTCTGCTGCCAGAACAACCATGCAAGGAATGGAACAAGCCATGCCAGGGGCTGGCCCTGGAGTGCCCCAGCTCGGAAACATGGTTGCCTTACATTCACATCTGTGGAAAAGGTTGCAAGAGAAGTTCTTGAAGGGGGAACCCAAAGTCCTTGGGGTAAGTCAGTTGCAAATCTGGGAGAAGACCAGTAGTGTTGTAAACTCATGTTTAATCAGGTCTAATGCCAAATACAGACTCCCATTTGCCTCATAATATATCAACCAGCCCTAGCAACATCAATATTTAATTTCAGGAACTTTCTTTGAAAAGCTATATAATATTCTATCACATCATGCTTCCAAATTAGTTATATTTAAAATATATTGAATTCAGATCTATTCTAGGGTTGCAGGTCAGCCATGAGAATTATATTTAACTTCAGCATAGAAGAACAGCAAAAGAAAAAGCCACCTGTGCCTTAGCTGATGTCCCCTCCACAGGCCTTCCAGATAGCTGATAGCTGTATACTATCTATAGTATATACTATACTATCTACTCTTTCTTTCTGGTACCTTTTCTTAGCCCACTGCTCAGAGGATGAAAAAATCTTCTATTCTCTGAGCATGTCCATCTGGAGTCTCAGGTGAATGTGTTTAAAACAATGTAGGATTAAAAGAATGACAGTTTAAGGCAGGTGAAAGAACATTAAATATATGTTTATCACTAGCTCAAGCTTCAAACAAATGGGAAGATGTCATTGTGGATTCTTGGATTCCTTCTTTTTTTCACCTTTTTCATTGTTTATTTTGGAGGGGGTGGATATGGTTATTTTCCATAAAATATGTTATTTATGTTGGCACATACTAGGTTTAATGTTTTAATGTATGAATAATCATTTAAAAATATACTTGGATGGGCGAGGTGGCTCATGCCTGTAATCCCACCACTTTGGGAGGCGGAGGTGGGGGCAGATCACGACATCAGGAGTTTGAGACCAGCCTGGCCAATATAGTAACACCCCATCTCTACTAAAAATGCAAAAGTTAGCCAGGTATGGTGGTACACGCCTAGTCCTAGCTAGTTGGGAGGCTGAGGCAGAAGAATCACTTGAATCCAGGAGGCAGAGGTTTCAGTGAGCCAGGATCACACCACTGCACTCCAGCCTGGGCAACAGAGTCTCCGTCTCAAAAAAAAACAAAAAAAAAAACAAAAAACAACAACAACAAAAAAAACACAACTGTATGTTTTAGAGGAGTTTTAGTCTTAAAGAATAATTGAGAACAAAGTATAGGTATATTCCATATGCCCCTTGCCCTCACACATACATAGCTTTTTAATTATCAACTTCCCCCACCGGAGCGGTACATTTGTTCCAATTGAAGAACCTACACTGACACATCATTCCTGAAAGTACACGAATCACAATGGGGTTCATTCTCTGTGTTGTGTATTCTATGGGTATTAACAAGGGTATAGTGATATATATCTACCTTTATGGTATCATACAAAAGTAGTTTTACTATCCTAAACATTCTCTGTGCCCTGCCTATTCATGCTTTTCTCCCACCAATCCTTGGCAACCACCAATCTTTTATTGTCTTCATGGTTTGCCTTTTCCAGAAAGTTGTAAAGTTAAAATTTTAAAGTAGGTAGTTTTTTAAGACTGCTCTCTTTCACCTAATAACTTGCACTGACTTTTCCTCCATGTTTTCTTATGGCTTGATTGTTCATTTATTTTTTAGTACTGAGTAATATTTCATTGTTGAGAGGTACCACAGTTTGTTTATGCATTCACTTACTGAAGGGCATCTTGATTGCTTCCAAATGTTAGCAATTAAGACTAACATTTCCATAAATATCTGTGTGCAGGTTATATGTAGACATAAGTTTTCAATTCATTTAGGTAAGTATGATTCCTATATTGTATGGTAAGAGCATGTTTAGTTTTGTAAGAAACTGCCAAACTGTCTTCCATGTTACCTTGTAATTTTGAAGATTTCAACTAGCAGTGAATGAGAGTTTCTGCTGTTCTACCTAATTGCCAGCATTTGGGGTCCTCAGTGTTGTGGATTTTTACCATTTTAATAGTTGTGTAGTACAATCTCATTACCATTTTATTTTGCATTTCCCTGGTGACATAAGATATGGAGCATCTTTTTATGTTTATTTATCATCTCTATATATTCTTTCTTGAGGTGTCTTATTGCTTTGGTACATTTTTTTAAATTGGAATGTTAGTATTCTTAATGTTGAGTTTTAAGTTTGTTGTATATTTTGGATAACAATCCTTTGTCAGGTATGTCTTTTGTGACTAACTTTTGTCAGTTTGTGATTTGTCTTTTCATCTCCTGACAGTGTCCTCTGCAGAGCAGAATTTTTGAATTTTAATAAAATTAAGGTGATAAATTCCGTTTTTCATAGATTGTGCCTTTGGTATTGTGTTGACAAATTCATCACCAAAATCAATGTCATCCAAATTTTGGCCTATGTTATCTGTTAAGAGTTTCATAGTTTTAGTTTAACATTTGGGTCTGTGATCTATTTTGAGTTAACTTTTGTGAAGAATATAAGGTATGTGTCTAAGTTCAATTTTTGCCCATGGAGGTCCAGTTTTTTAAGTAGTATTTTTTTTTTTGGAAAGACTATTCTTTTAATCATATTACCTTATCTCTTTATCAAAGATCACTTGACTGTACTTATGTGTCTATTTATAGGCTTTGTATTGTATTCCATTGATCTATTTGTTTCTGTGCTAATACCACACAGTCCTGATTACTGTCACTTTATAGTACATCCTAAAGTTGGGTAGTGTTATTTCTACAATTCCTTCTTCTTTTTCAAGATTAATTTTTTGCTATTCTAAGTCTTTTGCCTTTCCCAATAAATTGTGGAGTCAACTTAGCAATATACACAAATAACTTGCTAACATTTTGAGGGAGATTGCATTAAATCTACAGATTAAATTGGGAAGAACTGACATCTTGACAATGTTGAGCCTACCTATCCATGGACATGGAATCTCTCTCCATTTATTTAGTTATTAGATTTATTTTTTTTTAACTTTTTCTTATAAATTTCATACATAATTTGTTAGATTTATGCCTAACAAACACCAAATACCAATACCTAAATATTTCATTTTTAGAGATGCTAATTTAAATGGTATTACATTTTTTTTATTGCATTTTAGGTTTTGGGGTACATGTGATGAACATGCAAGATTGTTGCATAGGTACACACATGGCAGTGTGCTTTGCTGGCTTCCATCCCCTCACCTGTATCTGTCATTTCTCCCCATGCTATCTCTTCCAACCTCCCTGCCCCCCGCCCCTCCCCCATTTCCCTCCAACGGACCCCAGTGTGTAGTGCTCCCCTCCCTGTGTCCATGTGTTCTCATTGTTCAACACCCGCCTATGAGCGAGAATATACGGTGTTTGATTTTCTGCGCGTGTCAGTTTGCTGAGAATGATGGTTTCCAGGTTCATCCATGTCCCTACAAAGGACGTGAACTCATTGTTTTTGATGGCTGCATAATATTCCATGGTGTATGTGTACCACATTTTCCCTATCCAGTCTATCATCGTTGGGCATTTGGGTTGGTTCCAGGTCTTTGCTATTGTAAACAGTGCTGCAATGAACATTCGTGTGCACGTGTCCTTGTAGTAGAATGATTTATAATCCTTTGGATATATACCCAGTAATGGGATTGCTGGGTCAAATGGGATTTCTATTTTTAGGTCCTTGAGCAATCGCCACACTGTCTTCCACAATGGTTGAATTAATTTACATTCCCACCAACAGTGTAAAAGTGTTCCTATTTCTCCACATCCTCTCCAGCATCTGTGGTTTCCAGATTTTTTAATGATCGCCATTCTAACTGGTGTGAGATGGTATCTCAATGTGGTTTTGATTTGCATTTCTCTGATGACCAGTGATGATGAGCATTTTTTCATATGTTTGTTGGCCTCCTGTATGTCTTCTTTTGTAAAGTATCTGTTCATATCCTTCGCCCATTTTTGAATGGGCTTGTTTGTTTTTTTCTTGTAGATCTGCTTTAGTTCTTTGTAAATTCTGGATATCAGCCCCTTGTCAGATGGGTAGACTGCAAAAATTTTTTCCCATTCTGTTGGTTGCCAATTCACTCTACTGATGTTTCTTTTGCCGTGCAGAAGCTGTGGAGTTTGATTAGGTCCCATTTGTCTATTTTGGCTTTTGTTGCCCTTGCTTTTGGCGTTTTGGTCATGAAGTCCTTGCCTACACCTATGTCCTGAATGTTTTGCCTAGATTTTCTTCTAAGGTTTTTATGGTATTAGGTCTGATGTTTAAGTCTTTAATCCATCTGGAGTTAATTTTGGTGTAAGGTGTCAGGAAGCGGTCCTGTTTCTGCTTTCTGCACGTGGCTAGCCAGTTTTCCCAACACCATTTATTAAACAGGGAGTCCTTTCCCCATTGCTTGTTTTTGTCAGGTTTGTCGAAGATCAGATGGTTGTGGGTATGTTGTATTTCCTCTGAGGCCTCTGTTCTGTTCCATTGGTCTATATCTCTGTTTTGGTACCAGTACCATGCTGTTTTGATTACTGTAGCCTTGTAGTATAGTTTGAAGTCTGGTAGTGTGATGCCTCCTGCTTTGTTCTTTTTGCTTAGAATTGACTTGGCTATGCGGGCTCTCTTTTGGTTCCATATGAAGTTTAAGGTGTTTTTTTCCAGTTCTGTGAAGAAGGTCATTGGTAGCTTGATGGAAATAGCGTTCAATCTGTAGATTACTTTGGGCAGTATGGCCATTTTCACGATGTTGATTCTTCCTAACCATGAAGATGGAATGTTTCTCCATCTGTTTGTATCCTCTCTTATTTCGTTGAGCAATGGCTTGTAGTTCTCCTTGAAGAGGTCCTTTACGTTCCTTGTTAGTTGTATTCCTAGGTACTTTATTCTCTTTGTGGCAATTGTGAATGGCAGTTCGTTCTTGATTTGGCTCTCTTGAAGTCTATTACTGGTGTATAGGAATGCTTGTGATTTTTGCACGTTGATTTTGTATCCTGAGACTTTGCTGAAGTTGTTTATCAGTTTCAGGAGATTTTGGGCTGAGATGATGGGGTCTTCCAGATATACAATCATGTCATCTGCAAATAGAGACAATTTGATTTCCTCCTTTCCAATTTGGACACTCTTTATTTCTTTTTCTTGCCTGATTGCTCTGGCTAGAACTTCCAGTACTATATTGAATAGGAGTGGTGAGAGAGGGCATCCTTGTCTAGTGCCAGATTTCAAAGGGAATACTTCCAGTTTTTGCCCATTCACTATGATATTGTCTGTTGGTTTGTCGTAAATAGCTTTTATTGTTTTGAGATACGTTCCATCAATACCTAGTTTATTGAGGGTTTTTAGCATAAAGGGTTGTTGAATTTTGTCAAAAGCCTTCTCTGCATCAATTGAGATAATCATGTGGTTTTTGTCTTTGGTTCTGTTTATGCGGTGAATTACGTTTATGGACTTGCGTATGTTGAACCAGCCTTGCATCCCCGGGATGAATCCTACTTGATCATGGTGGATGAGCTTTTTGATATGCTGTTGCAATCGGTTTGCCAGTATTTTATTGAAGATTTTTGCATATATGTTCATCATGGATATTGGCCTGAAATTTTCTTTTCTTGTTGAGTCTCTGCCGGGTTTTGGTATCAGGATGATGTTTGTCTCGTAAAATGATTTGGGAAGGATTCCCTCTTTTTGGATTGTCTGGAATAGTTTCAGAAGGAATGGTATCAGCTCCTCCTTGTATGTCTGGTAGAATTCAGCTGTGAACCCATCTGGACCTGGGCTTTTTTTGGGTGGTAGGCTCTTTATTGCTGCCTCAACTTCAGACCATGTTATTGGTCTATTCAGGGTTTCGGCTTCTTCCAGGTTTAGGCTTGGGAGGTTGCAGGTGTCCAGGAATTTATCCATTTCTTCCAGGTTTACTAGTTTATGTGCATAGAGTTGTTTGTAATAATCTCTGATGATGGTTTGGATTTCTGTGGAATCTGTGGTGATATCCCCTTTATCGTTTTTTATTGCATCAATTTGGTTATTCTCTCTTTTCTTTTTTATTAATCTGGCTAGTGGTCTGTCTATTTTGTTGATCTTTTCAAAAAACCAGCTCCTGGATTTATTGATTTTTTGAAGAGTTTTTGTGTCTCTATTTCCTTCAGTTCTGCTCTGATCTTAGTTATTTCCTGTCTTCTGCTAGGTTTTGAGTTTTTTTGATCTTGCTCCTCTAGCTCTTTCAATTTTGATGATAGGGTGTCAATTTTAGATCTCTCCTTTCTTCTTATGTGGGCACTCATTGCTATATATTTTCCTCTAGAGACTGCTTTAAATGTGTCCCAGAGATTCTGGTATGTTGTGTCTTCGTTCTCATTGGCTTCGAAGAACATCTTTATTTCTGCCTTCATTTCATTGTTTATCCAGTCAACATTCAAGAGCAAGTTGTTCAGTTTCCATGAAGCTGTGCGGTTCTGAGTTAGTTTCTGCATTCTGAGTTCTAACTCGATTGCACTGTGGTCTGAGAGACTGTTTGTTATGATTTCTGTTCTTTTGCATTTGCTGAGGAGTGATTTATTGCCAATTATGTGGTCAATTTTAGAGTAGGTGTGATGTGGTGCTGAGAAGAATGTATATTCTGTGGATTTGGGGTGGAGAGTTCTGTAAATGTCTATTAGGTTTGCTTGTTCCAGGTCTGTATTTAGGTCCTGGATACCCTTGTTGATTTTCTGTCTGGTTGATCTGTCTAATATTGACAATGAGGTGTTAAAGTCTCCCACTATTATTGTGTGGGAGTCTAAGTCTCTTTGTAAGTCGTTAAGAACTTGCCTTATGTATCTGGGTGCTCCCGTATTGGGTGCGTATATATTTAGGATCGTTAGCTCTTCTTGTTGTAGTGATCCTTTTACCATTATGTAATGTCCTTCTTTGTCTCTTTTGATCTTTGTTGCTTTAAAGTCTATTTTATCAGAGATGAGAATTGCAACTCCTGCCTTTTTTTGCTCTCCATTTGCTTGGTAGATCTTCCTCCATCCCTTTATTTTGAGCCTTTGTGTATCCTTGCAAGTAAGATGGGTTTCCTGGATACAGCACACTGAGTTTTGGCTTTTTATCCAATTTGCCAGTCTGTGTCTTTTGATTGGGGCGTTTAGTCCATTGACATTTAGGGATAGTATTGTTATGTGTGAATTTGATGCTGTCATTTTGATGCTACCTGGCTGTTTTGTTGGTTAGTTGATGCAGATTCTTGATTGTGTTGATGCTCTTTTACCATTTGGTGTGTTTTTGGAGTGGCTGGTACTGGTTGTTCCTTTATATGTGTAGAGCCTCTTTCAGGGGTTCTTGTAGAGCAGGTTTGGTGGTGATGAAATCTCTGAGTGCTTGCTTGTTCACAAAGGATTTTATTTTTCCTTCACTTATGAAGCTTAGTTTGGCTGGATAGGAGATTCTGGGTTGAAAGTTCTTTTCTTTAAGGATGTTGAATATTGGCCCCCAATCTCTTCTGGCTTGTAGCGTTTCTGCTGAGAGATCTGCTGTGAGTCTAATGGGCTTCCCTTTGTGGGTAACCCGACCTTTCTCTCTGGCTGCCCTTAGCATTTTCTCTTTCATTTCAACCCTGGTGAATCTGACAATTATGTGCCTTGGGGTTGCTCTTCTTGAGGAATATCTTTGTGGTGTTCTCTGTATTTCCTGGATTTGAATATTGGTCTGCCTTGCTGGGTTGGGGAAGTTTTCCTGGATAATATCCTGAAGAGTATTTTCCAGCTTGGATTCATTCTCTTCATCACATTCAGGTACACCTATCAGACGTAGATTAGGTCTTTTCACATAGTCCCACATTTCTTGAAGAATTTGTTCATTCCTTTTTGCGCTTTTTTCTCTGTTCTTGCCTTCTCTTTTTATTTCATTGAGTTGATCTTCGTCCTCTGATATCCTTTCTTCTGCTTGGTCAATTCGGCTGTTGAAGCTTGTACGTGCTTCACGAAGTTCTCGTGTTGCGTTTTTCAGCTCCATCAATTCACTTATACTCTTCTCTATGCTGTCCATTCTCGTCAGCAGTTCGTCCAATCTTTTTTCAAGGTTCCTATTTTCTTTGCGTTGGGTTAAAACATGTTCTTTTAGCTCATTGTAGTTTCTTACTACCCACCTTCTGAAGTCTGATTCTGTCATTTCATCACCCTCCTTCTCCATCCGGTCTGGTTCCCTTGCTGGTGAGGTGTTGTGATCCCTTTTAGGAGGAGAGGTGTTCTGGTTTCGGGAGTTTTCATCCTTTTTGCGCTGGTTTCTTCCCATTTTTGTGGGTTTATCCACCTGTTGTCTGTCTCTGTCCCAGGGAGTTGGAGCTTTATGAGTTTCCGTTGCACTACTGCCTTTTTTTATTTTTCTTTCAGGTGGGACCCGCCCAGCTAGCAGCAGGCCTAGCCACTGCCTGCCCGCAGGGGCTTTGCTGAGCTGCTATGGGCTCCGCCCAGCTGCTCTGAGCTCTTCCCTGTAGTCCTTTTTATATGGGTGTAGTTAGAACTGTCTGGGCAATGGTGGCCCCGCCTCTGTTATGGTGGACTCTCTCTGTTGTGGCAGGTTGCCTCGGCAACGGCGGGTTGCCTCGGCAATGGCAGCCTGCCTCCGTAGCAGTGGAGAGTCTCAGTAATGGCGGAAGCCCCTCCCCCACCGAGCCGGACCGTCCCAGTTCAGCTGTGCTTGGTTTGAAGGGCTCAACCCAGAGGGTTTCCAATTACTGTTTTTGTTTTCGTTGTTGTTGGGGGTGGAGGGGTGGGACCAACCGAGCCTGATCACCTGGCTCCCTGACTCAGAGTCTTTTCTTTTAAGTTGAAGGACCCCGCGTTCAGGTCGCTTGTTGAAAAGGCGCTGGGATCTCCCGTGCTGTGACTCACGGAGTCGGCTCGAACTG
Source organism: Saimiri boliviensis (assembly GCF_048565385.1). Taxonomy (NCBI): domain Eukaryota; kingdom Metazoa; phylum Chordata; class Mammalia; order Primates; family Cebidae; genus Saimiri; species Saimiri boliviensis. The sequence goes on along the minus strand of NC_133454.1, from coordinate 119,437,481 downwards.
CGGCGCCGGCTCCTGGCGGATTTTTTGCCTAGGAATCTCCTGGCCTGACTCGCTATTTCAGCTGAATGGGGAGCTCTGCCATCTCAGGGTTCTGCTCACCAGCTAAGAGGGCTCCTAGACCAGTGGCTTTTGTATGGAGAACCGCAGCAACAGGGAGTGGTCACAGCAGCCGCGCGGGCGGAATCAGCCCCGCGGGGGCCAAAACAGCCGCACCGGCTGGGACTGCGACTCTGGCAACCCCTCTGCCTGGGTATCTCCTGGTCTGTGGGCAATAAGAGTTCGTCTGGAAATGCGGCGTCCACTCACCCTCTGCACTTTCACTGGGAGCTGAAGTCCTGAGCTGTTCTTAGGCGGCCATCTTCCCCGGTATTACATTTTTTATTTCAAATTTCACTTATTCATTCTAGGTACATAAGAAAGTAATTGACTCTTGTGTATTAACCTTGTATCCTAAAACTTTAATATACTCATTTGTTAGTTCCAGGAGTTTTCAGTTGATTCATTCGGATTTTTATGCAGACAATCATGTCATCTGTGAATAAAAGCAGTTTTATTTTTTTCATTACCAACTATATACCTTTATTTTCCTTTTTTGTCTTACTGTTTCAGCTATGACTTCCAGTACAATGTTGAAAGTAGTAGTGACAGGGCTTGGCCCTGCTTTGTTCTCAATCTTAGTGAGAAAGCTGTGAGTTTCTACATTAAGTATAAAGTTAGCTGTAAATTTTTTATAAATATTCTTTATCAACCTGAAGAAGTTCTCCTCTATTAATTAATAGAAGTTCTCCTCTATTAGTTTTTCAGAATTTTTATAATAAACAGGCACTGGATTTTGTCCATTTTTTTTTCTGCACCTGTTGATATAATCATGTGATTTTTCTTCTTTAGCTTGTTGATGTGATGAATTACATTCATTGATTTTTATATGTCTAGTCAGCCTTGCATATCTGGGATAAATCCCACATGGTCATGGTATAACATCTTTGTTCACCAGGTGTGTTGGCCTGCAGTTTTCTTTTCTTGTAACATTTTTTACTTTTTTTCTTTTTGTAGATGGTAGTGCTAGCTCCATAGAATGCATTAGGGAGTATTTCCTCTTTTTCTATTTTCTGTAAAGAATTAGTATAATTTCTTTTCTAAGTGTTTGGTAGAAGTCACTGATGAGCCTTTTCAGGCCTGCTGCTTTCTGTTTTGAAAATTTAATTATTGTTTCAATTTATTTAATAATTATAGACTTATTCAGAGCATCTATTTCTTCTTGTGTTAGTTTTGACAAATTGTCTTTAAGAAGCAATTCATTGTCTCAAGGTTATCAAATTGTGGGCATAGAATTGTATCATTTACTATCCTTTTAATTTCTGTGGGAACTGTAGTGATGTTTCTCTTTCACTTATGAGTAATTTGTGTCCTCTCTCTCTTTCCCTTAGCCAGGCTAGAGGCTTATTGATTTTATTTATGTATTTTTTCTTTTTAAAATAATACCTTTGGATTTTTTTGAGTTTGTCTATTGATTTTCTGTTTTTTTAATTTTATGATTTCTGCTCTAATTTCTATTACTTTTTTTTCTTCTGCTTATTTGGAGTTTAATTTGTTCTTCTTTTTCTAGTTTCTTAAGGTAGGCTCTTAGGTGATTGATTGTAGATCATTATTTTCTAATACATTCTTTCAGTGTTATAAATTTTTTCCTAAGCACTTCTTTTGCTGCATCCCATACATTTTGATAAGTTGTTTTAAATTTCTTGATCCATTTTAATGTCTTGAGAGAATTGTACTCCAACTCTCCTATTTTAAGAACTCTCTTTACTCATACTCATGTCCTCAGGCCCCAGACTTCAAGAAAATATCGTATTTTCTCTTCTTTTTTTCTTCCCCTGTATACACTCTTTTTTCTTCAGATTACTTCCCCTTGCTAGAATAATTGCTTTATAATTCCTTGGGCACTTCTCTCTGAGTGTGTGACAAAAGAGGGAAACAGTTGTGGTAGTATCCTAGGTATCAGAAAAGCACCTCTGGGCTGGATCTGGCATACTCCTTTTAACCTTGAAATTATTGACAGTGGTAGAGATCCTGAGAGATAATATTGGTAAGATAATATTCATGGTTCTGTATGTGAAAAAAGAGTGACAACAGAATATCAAGGTTATATGAATATTTCAATGAACAAGAATAAGGATAGCTTCGTCATTGGAAAGGGGGTGGCATAAGCACAGTTTTTGTGGTGGATAATCAGTTTTTGCTTTCTTCATTATTTCTAGGTTGTGCAGATTCTGATTGCCCTGATGAACCTTAGCATGGGAATCATAATGATGTGTGTTGAATTTATGTCTTATAGACAACGTTCCATTTCCTTCTATGCTGGGTACACAATTTGGGGATCAGTGATGGTGAGTAGAGTATCTTTTGATATAATTGGAGATAACATAATATAGGTGCTAATACCTTGATCTTTGCAATTTTATTCTAACTCTATCTTGTAATTCTGTAAATTTGAGAATAATATCTAACCTTTTTAAACTCAATTTTCCCATCTTTAAAACAGTAATAATAATATAAAACTTAAAGCTAGGCAGATTAAATACTTTATATATGTTAGTTAGAATATATTACAGCAGCAAATTGTCAAAGACCCAAACCAGAATGGCTAAACATTGAAAGAACTGATTGTTTCCCACAAGCTTAGAGGCTTGTCATTTCCAGTATTGCTTAACTCAGTGGTGTAAGGATTTTATCAAGGACTGCTAGCCAACCATATCAGACGGGATATGGTAGCCATGTCTCATTTCTGATAAATATTTTGTGTATATATGCCCAAATCAACCATCAGTAAAGATAACAAACTTGCCACTACTGGCTTGGGCTAATTAAGATTTACCTCTATAGCTGGGAAGAGTCTAAACTACCTTTTAACTTAGGAAAAACTGAAGAGAATGATGGTTTAGTTAGCAAAGAAAAAAAGGAGATGTGGCTGGTACACAGGCAGTTTCTCATATATAGTCTATCGGGTATCAAATCTCAGGAAATTTTTACTTTAAAAATTAAATTGTTATTTGAAATAGTTTGTTTTATAAGTTTACTAGCAGTAACTATAATTAATATTAAATTAAAATTAGAATGAAATTTAAGTTAAAAAAACCTTCTCCCAAGAGAAACCACAAGAGAGTTTTGATGCAAATTGAAAGGAAATTGAGAATAAAATACCGAGTTTTATCTATTGACAAGAGAATAAAATTTATAAGGCAGGTTTATTTTAGAATCAGGGAATCTATTCTAGCATTACAGGGTTTTCATTTATTGCTATAACTGAGAATGAGATACTTCAGAATTTTATCATAGAGCTTACTTTTTGTTCCTCTTCACCTGTGTACAGCAGAAGTGCAAGATCTGAAGGAGATTATATCAGTCAGGGTTCTCTAGAGGGAAATAACTAGTAGGATAGATGTATATATAAAGGAAAATTTATTAAGGAGTATTGACTCACACAATCACAAGGTGAGGTCCCAGAATAGGCCATCTGCAAGCTGAGGAGCAAGGAAGCCAGTCTGAGACCCAGAGCTGAAGAACTTGAAATCTGATATTCGAGGGCAGAAAAGATTCAGCACAGGAGAAAGATGTAAGCCAGAAGACTATACCAGTTTAGTCTTTTTTTTTTAATATTTTTTTAATTGCATTTTAGGTTTTGGTGTACATGTGAAGGACATGCAAGATTGTTGCATAGGTACACACATGGCAGTGTGGTTTGCTGCCTTCCTTCCCATCACCTGTATCTGTCATTTCTCCCCATGCTATCTCTTCCCACCTCCCCACCCCCCCATCCCTCCCCCATTTCCCCCCAACAGATCCCAGCGTGTAGTGCTCCCCTCCCTGTGTCCATGTGTTCTCATTGTTCAACACCCACCTATGAGTGAGAACATGCGGTGTTTGATTTTCTGCTCTTGTGTCAGTTTGCTGAGAATGATGGTTTCCAGGTTCATCTATGTCCCTACAAAGGACACGAGCTCATCGTTTTTGATGGCTGCGTAATATTCCATGGGGTATATGTACCACATTTTTCCTATCCAGTCTATCATTGATGGGCATTTGGATTGGTTCCAGGTCTTTGCTATTGTAAACAGTGCTGCAATGAACATTCGTGTGCATGTGTCCTTATAGTAGAATGATTTATAATCCTTTGGATATATACCCAGTAATGGGATTGCTGGGTCAAATGAGATTTCTATTTTTAGGTCATTGAGGAATTGCCACACTCTCTTCCACAATGGTTGAACTAAAAACCAGTTTAGTCTTAAAGACTATACCAGTTTAGTTCTTCTGCCTGCTTTTAATATGGCCTCCCTGGTAGCTGATTAGATTATGCCGGCCCAGAATGAAGGTGGGTCTGCCTTTCCCAGTCAGCTGACTCAAATGTTAATCTCCCTTCGCAACCACTTCACAGTCACACCCAGGAATGATACTCTGTATCCTTCAATCCAATCAAGTTGGCATTCAATATTGACCATCAAAAGTCTACCCCTTGTCAACCTGAACCTGTACACATCTCCTGAAATCATACATAATTTTCAAATAAAGAAAATAAAGACAATAATAAGGTCAAATTATGCCTAACATAATACAGCTATTTTTTTTTGTATGACCCAAAATGCACCAATCCCAAACTCAAATGCTATTACATAAAGTTAACAACACGTAAATGCCGATATAGAGTTAATAAATATTATGTCACGTGATAAAGGAAAAAGAAAGGAAATAAAATGAAGATATTTTCTTAGTACAAGTGTATACGTGCACAAACATGTTCTTAACAAAAGGAAGAAAATAGTCATGACAATTATGATCTTCATTTCTGCAACTGATCACATGGTCATAGCTGGTATTGATGACAAACTTCTTCTACCCATTCTCTATTCCCTTTGCCTTCAGTAAGCACCTCAGCAAGCCGTGTGTGTGTGTGTTTGTGTGTGTGTGTGTTTTCTGTCAGAGTGACCAAAACCTTCATTCCTGAAGGGTTTGTACCATTTATAGTCCTGCCCAGATTGGGTTGTTGTAGTTTCCCGTTGATCTCAATCATAGGGCATGGTAATACTAAGAGATATCCTAAGGGATCTCGTGCATTCCGCACATACTCTTTCTTACCTGCATTGTGGAGTAATAGACTAATTTTTCTTGATAGTCCAGGTCAGTCACCCTAGCCAACACTGTCACTCCCTTCTTAGCTAGGTAACTTAGAGATAAGCGAAAACCAAAGTGTTCAGGTGGCAATCTTAACTTCCAGTTTAATAAGATCGTTGTTGTGTCTCCTGGTGGCTGCATTCCTTCCTCTGGAAATAAGACCCATAGTCCAGCAGAACATGGTGTCATGGGAACAGGAAGCAAATATTTTGCTAGTAGGTCACTAGGGGTGATGGTGAGTGATGTCACTTCCACTTATACCCGTTGATTTCTGGACCCATGAATCTTGGCTATAGGAGAAACAGTATCTTATATTAGATGCTGATTCAGAGCATACACAGCCTTCTGGAGAAGGCTTTTCCCCAACCCTGAAAAGTATCGTCACCGCCAGGCGTGGTGGCTCATATCTGTAATCCCAGCACTTTGGGAGGAAGAGGTGGGTGGATCATGGAGTCAAGAGATAAAGACCACCCTGGCCAACATGGTGAAACCTCATCTCTACTAAAAATGCAAAAAAAAAAAAAAATTAGCCAGCGTGGAGGCAGGCACTTGTGGTCCCAGCTACTTGGGAGGCTGAGGTGGAAGAATCGCTTGAACCCAGGAGGCAGAGGTTGCAGTGAGCTGAGATTGCACCACTGCACTCCAGCCTGGTGACAGAGCAAGACTCCATCTCAAAAAAAGAAAGAAAGAAAAGTATTTTCACTTAGTTGGTGTTGTAATTGTGACTTCAAAAGCCCATTCCACCATTCTATCAACCCATTCCACCATTCTATCAACCCATTCCACCATTCTATCGACCCAGCTGCTTAAGGATGATGGGAAACATGGTAAGAGCAGTTAATTCCATGAACATGAGCCCACTGCCACACTTCTTTAGCCATCAAGTGAGTGCCTTGATCAGAGGCAATGCTATGTAGAATACCAGGATGCTGGATAAGGAATTCCTTGAGTCCATCAATGGTAGTCTTGGCAGAGCATTGTGTCCTGGATAGGCAAACCCATATCCAAGGTGTCTATTCTGGTGAGGATGAACTACTTCCCTTTCCATGATGGAAGAGGTCCAGTATAATCAACATGACACCAAGTAGCTGACTGATCACCCCGAGGAATCATGCCGTATAGAGGGCTCAGTGCTGGTCTTTGCTGCTGGCAAATTAGGCACTCAGCAGTGGCTGTAGCCAGGTCAGTGAATAGAAGTCCGTGTTGCTGAGCCCATGCATACCCTTCATCCCACACCATCCACTTTGTTCATGGACCCATTGGGTAATGACAGGAGTGGCTGGAAAAAGAAGCTGACTGGTGTCCACAGAACAAATCATCTTGTTCACTTGATTATTAAAGTCCTCCTCTGTTGAGGTCACCCTTTGGTAAGCACTCACATTAAATATAAATATCTTCACAGTTTTTGACCACTCGGAGTGGTTCATTCACATACCTCTTCCCAAAATTTCTTTGTCACCAATTTTCCTTTCATGCTTCTTCTAACTCAAGAAATGCTTGAGTTTTCTAATTTATACAAGCAGAAATCTGGAAAATAGGCATGGGAATGAATATTAAGTGTGGTATAATGGTGGAAGGAACCTAGAGTTGAATCAGGCTGAATTTATTGATTTGGGCCCTCTAAGCAGAAATTCTGCATTTATTGTTGCAGTTTGGAGAGTCAAAAAAAAGGTTCTAGTTTATTTGCTTAGTTATCTGAAACTGGATTAAAAGATGGCCCACTGTGAGTGAGCTAGAAATGCCTTGGTTTAATGTAGAAGAAGGGATCCAAAGGCTTAGGGAGATTGGGATGGGGGAGCAGATTAGTCACGTTAGACCTACTCATCCCAGCTGGGAGGGTTTCTCTTTATCCTTATTTTATGAATGAAGAGAGGTCAAGTAACTTGCGCAAGATCACAACTATTTGGTATAGGAATCAGGGTTCATATAGGGTCATTCTATTATCAGAATCACACACATGTAACTACCTAGTTTTCTGCTTTTATGTCCATTTTCTTTTCAAGATTACATTGAAAACCAGCTTACATGTTTTTAGCCTTCCACACATGTTCAGTAGATTACCAAGAACTGCAGGAGCTGTGTTTGTCCACTGAGACATCACTCAGACTCTTGTAGGCATTGAACTAGGTGAGCCTTTACTTAACTGGCAAACCTTTTTTTGCTACTACCTTACATTATTCTTTCAACCTTTTTTTTCCAAACATCACCTGTTAAGTGCCTCTCTTTTCTCCCTTTTACAGTGTAAGTACCAATACCAACAACCAGCTGCAAGTCTCTATTATCTTTGGCCTCTTCAGTTCTGTTCCTATTTATGTTTCACATCCTTTGTTAAGGTTTTTTTCTCTGAGATACTATACGTGTAATTTTTCCTGTGGTAAATGAAGTCCTTTTATTCAATCCTATCTTCAAATATACAAGCATACATACACACTTCTAATACATATATGTAATTTCTCTATATAACGTTTTTGCAAGGTTCTTTACTGAAATTTTTAGTTTATGGTACTTTTAGTTCATCTTTTTGAATGTTTGCAATATATATTATTTATACTTAAATAACAGTAGTTTAGCCATTTGTTTCAACTGTTTTTTTATATAATTATTTTGGTTAATATACCCCAAATAATAATACATAATAGTCTACATCTTTATCTTGATTTTGACTTTAATAAGATGGTCCTACTTCTTTATCATTAAGCATGGTAAAGACTTGTAGACTGAGATGGATGTTTTATCATGCTACAGAAAGTATAGTTCTTTATATTAAACCAATAATATTTAAGTCACTAACCTTATTGAATTGTATTAAACATCCCATGCTATCAACACTGTAAACATGAAAAGGAATTAGCATGTAATGTTTTTCTTAATTTATTACATACAATAGAATATTTCAATATTAAAAATCTTTGTAGAGTTGAAGGAACATCCCAAATGTTTATGATGTATTTCATATCCTATGATGGATGATTTGTTCTGCTTTTTTTTCAATGGTGATTTAGATGACATGAATCATTTCTATGTCTGAGTATTTGGAAACTAAAGAAATTTATTGAACTATTTTGTTAGTTCAGTTTCTTTATATTAAGATACAATTTTTGAATCATCTGGGATCAAATTTGCAAAGGAAATTTTGAAAACCTCACACAATGGAATATTATAAGGTAGAGAGTCCAACCAATTTGACTAGCTATTTTGACTAAATGAAAAATAATTACCCTATTGTTGGTTTCAAATGAAGCAGTATATTATAGTCATCAAATTATTGGGAATTAAATTTTATGTCCTAATATTTTATTTTATAAATTTTTAAACATATTTTAATGAGAATGATTTTAGTGTATTTTTTATTATATTCAATATTGATATCATATAAGAATTATTTCTCATCAAGAATTTGTAAGCTTTATCTTTTAGGGCCCTCAAACAGTTTTAATGCCATTCCAGTTGTTTATCATTTGAAAAGCTTGGTAAATTATATGATAGACTCATCTGGCAGAATTTGTCTGTTCTTTATGGAAAAAGAGAAAAGTACATGCAATCTCTTGTTTTCTAAGATAATTGACTTGTTTATACATATCTATCTAATTTGGAATTAAGTTTAGTACATTGTGATTTCCAATACCTGTTTAAAGTTTTTTATCTTCATTTTTTTTCTCTCATTCCTAGTTTGTTATTTCAGGATCCTTGTCAGTTGCCGCAGGAATTAGAACTACAAAAGGTCTGGTGAGTAATAATTTGTTGGGGGGGTATCAAAAAGAAAGGATTAATAAAAAATGTATTCTGCCAGGGTATAAACAGGTTTTGTTTGTTTGTTTTTTAAAAAATCAGGAGTGATTGTGCATTTTATTTAGCAGAATCTGTCTTTCAAAAATTGTAATCAGGCTAATGATAAAATTACTGACATAATAATGGATATTTTGTCAAGGTAGTTGCTGAGGAAATCTTTATGGAGATATAGAGAATTATTGAGAACAAATATCAAGTGGGATAACTCAAAAAAAAAAAAAAAACTCTGCAGCTTGGGATTCCGCCCATGAGAGTCACAACAAGTATTTGTGTGGCATAATGTTGATTGACAGATTAAAAGGTAGATTCCGGTCAGGCACTGTGGCTCATGCCTGTAATCCTAGCACTTTGGGAGGCTCAGGCAGGTGGATCACTTGAAATCAGGAGTTCGAAACTAGCCTGGGCAATATGGTGAAACCCCATTTCTGCTAAAAATACAAAAAAAAAAGTTAGCTGGGCTTGGTGGCAGGTGCCTGTAATCCCAGCTACTTGGGAGGCTGAGGCAGGAGAATTGCTTGAACTCAGTAGGTGGAGGTTGCAGTGGGCCAAGATTTCACCACTGCACTCCAGCCTGGCAACAGAGCAAGACTCCATCGGAAAAAGAAAACAAACAAACAAACAAACAAACAAAAATAGATTCCAACTGTATCCAAAAAGGATTTGAGTTTTCAATATAAGAAATTCACAATAAAATTGTTACATAAGAAGCAAATTTAAAATATAACTCTTATGTCAAGATGCCTTTCAAAAAGCCAATAAAGTGTAAAAGCCAAGATCTCAATGAGAGTTTTTCTGGCTGAACACCATATTTGAGTTTTCTTTGTTCAAAAGATAAATATCAAACTCTGGAGCATGATCAACATGGGTTTTCCAAATCTGGCCTAACCCAGCTTCCTGATATCCTGCAGGTGTCCTTCCAGGGACCTGCAGCCATACTATACGCCTCATACTTTCCTGTGCAATTTTAGTTTGTATAAAAAGCCTCCTTACCTTTACCCGTGAGAAGAGAATGTACAGAAAGGAAAACACAACCTAGAAAAATAATTTAAAAGTTAGAGAGTTACAAGAGGCAAGCAGCATTTAGAACAATAATAAGAGATCTGACACCAGAAGCAAGGAATGGCAGGGAAGGACACAGACAGGATGGTCCAGCTAACATGTAAAAATCACTGAAAATCCTACTACATGATCTGGAGATTATCTCATGAGCCCACAGGAATCATCTGAAGAATTTAAGCTGGAGAATAATAGGATCATATTTGTGTTTGGGCAAGAGATTAGAGTTGAAACCACTATAAGGAGACAACATAGAAGACTATTGAAATAATGAAGCTAAAGATAGATGGCAGTAAGAAATGGTGGGTGTAAAGTGATTCATGGAGATATATCTGAGGATGCTGTTGGATTGCTTAAGTAATTTTCATTTCTTTCTAGGTCAGAGGTAGTCTAGGAACGAATATCACCAGCTCAGTCTTGGCTATCTCAGGGATCATAATCAATGCAATAAGCTTGATGTCTTATCTATTCCGTTACCACTACTGTGGCTACAATCAGTTGTCAAATAATTGTTATTTGACTTTGTCCATTTTAATGGTGAGTGCTTCATCTTTTCATGAGATACTATTATAGAAGCAAGTTTGGGGGAGTGCTGGCTCTGGCAATGACAATAATTAACATTCCCTAATTGCTGAATGACTTTGGAAGTTGGAAGTGATTGAGAAATAGAATAATAATCTTTTATTTGGGAAGAGATAGCATGGGGAGAAATGACAGATACAGGTGAGGGGACGGAAGGCAGCAAACCACACTGCCATGTGTGTACCTATGCAACAATCTTGCATGTTCATCACATGTACCCCAAAACCTAAAATGCAATAAAAAAATAAAAAAATAAAAAAATAAAAAAATAAAAATAAGAAAAAAAAAAGGAATCAGGTACACATCTCATCTCTGTCTTTATTTTTCCTCTATATGTGGTGAGACAAAATGGGAGGAAAGCTTATCGTTATAGAACACCTAGTCCTTAATAGTTACTGCGTTGGGTATTTTGCATAAATTTTTTTGTTTAATTTTAAAACATTGATGTAGTGTGTACTGTTATCTTCTATAAAAATGGGGCCCAGATGTCGTTCCCTATTCTCTAATAATGAAGTAAAATTGTCTTGAACAGCATTTCACAAGTGGTGAGTAACTCAGTATGCTTTCCGACATCTTTGGATGTTCTTGCAAGGTTAATCACTTTTATCTTCAACATGTGGCACCCGAAAAATTCTCAATCTCCATTCTAAATTTTACTACCTTTTTTTTTCTAGTTGTCCTTATTTCAATGCTCTCTTAATTGCTTTATTCAGAAAATTGTCACTTATACAATATTTTGTAGATAATAAAATTTCTTGATTTTTTTTTTTTTTTTTGGCCATTGGGTAAGTGTAAGGCAGAAGAGTTTTTGCAGCATATCACCGCAGACTAAAATGCACAATTAAATCTTTATTATTAAAAGGCCTATTGGCTGGGCACAGTGGCTCATGCGTGTAATCCCAGCACTTTGGGAGACAGAGGCGGGTGGATCACCTGAGGTCAGGAGTTCTAGAGCAGGCTGGCCAACATGATGAAATCCCATTTCTACTAAAAATACAAAAATTAGCCAGATGTGGTGGTGTGTACCTGTAGTCCCAGCTACCTGGGAGGCTGAGGCAGGAGAACCACTTGAACCTGGGAGGCAGAGGTTGAAGTGAGCCATGATCACGCCACTTCACTCCAGTCTGGGTGACAGAGTGAGGCTCCTTCTCAAAAAAAAAAAAAAAAAAAAAATGCCCATTGGTCATTTTCAACACCACCAAATTTTCTGTTACTTTCCCTCTATAAGTGCTTTCAGCTTTCATTTTGCTACTTAGTTCTGTTCCTCACTGTGCCCTTCCCTCACATGTATGTGGAAACTCCACATTCTTCCTAACTTACTAGACAGAATAAATTGCATTCCATTTATTTCATTCCTAGCTAATCCCACATAGTCTTGAGGGCTATATGGTCATACCAAAATAACCACTTAAGGTGTCTTTGCTAAACGAATTTACTGCCCTTGAAATATCTAATGATTTTTATAGTAAGCAATTTTATTTCTTGCCACTCACTCAAAATAAGAAAAGAAAGCTTCTTTTGAGAATTTCACAAATTTTTCCAAAGTCACACAGTTAGAAATTGGCAAAAGCAGGATTAGATTGTACAACTTCTTGTCTCTAATTCCCTTCTTATTTGCTATTGTTATCTTGAAGAAGAACCTTACTTTCAGTTTATGAAGATCTCTTCATTCATAGACTTTAATAGCACTAGGATAGAGACAAAATCTGGAATTACCCAGCATCATAGGGCTAATTTCCTGGGCATGGGACCTGTGCAGTTACTCAGGACTTCACAGTTATAAGAGCCCTGTGCTTGATCTAATCTTCTGCTGTTGCTATCTTGAATTTATTCTTAGAAATTTTAAACAAGAGACTCTGTAAGTTACATGGCTGTTTCTGCATTCATCTCAATCACTTTTTCCCAGAGGCCATCCTGAATTCCTGTTAATCATGGAATAACAGTATTAACAGGAATATAAACATTTTATATGCCTGTTCTTATAGCAGAGGACTTCCATAAGGGCTTTCTGGGATTCGAAACAATGGGTCTATTCTTGCCTGGGCACCTGCACAATCAATCCACAGGTCTATGAGCCAATATTGTATGCCCCATCACAGGGTTGTCACTCCAGTAGACATAAGATGGAAAATAGTTCCCTACTATAAAGAAGCATCAGTTCTCCTGGAAGAAAAAGATAGAAACGCTGGAAAGCATGTAATTATTAAAGAGCCTAGAAAAAGTTAAGCTCTAGAAAAAAGTAGTAAGGGTCTACTACCCAGAATCATTAGGCGGCACCAGAAGAAATTGCCAATGATCAACTATACTTAACCTAGAAGGACAGCAGTTTCATAAATTCCTGTTAATTGTGTGAACATTTTTATGCCTGTTCTTATAGCAGAGGACCTCCCTAAGGGCTTTCTGGGATTTGAAGCAATGGGTCTATTCTTGCCAGGGCATCTGTACAATCAGTCCACAGGTATACATATATCATACTTTTTTTGGAAGTCCAGCCCCATATTTGTTTTTGTAAATAAAGTTTCATAAATAAAGTTTAATTGAAATATAGTGAAGCCCACTTGTTTACATACTGTGTAATGCTGCTTTTGTGTGATAACAGCAGGTTTGAATATGTGTGACAGAGACCTTGTGGTTTTCAAAACCTAAAATGTACATTATCTGGCTTTTACAGAAATCTTGCCTTCTTTCAGTCTACCCTTCTAGATGCTAAAATCCTCGAAGACAGGGGAATTGTCTGTTTCATTTGCTGCTCTATTTTCTGTGCTTACAACAATGTTTGAAACACAGAGACCACTACGTCTGTTGAAGGCACCAGAAAAACAAATCAGCAATGAATGCACATATTCTCAAGGTCTCCTTAAGTCTGCATCACTCATATCCTGAGCTCTTCGGCAACACAGGGACTATCCCTAACTACGGAGAGAAAAAGAGAATATTTAAACCAGATAATCCTTGTGTCAATCCAGGGTAAAATTAATAGAAATCAGTGTACTGCCCAATGTTCTCCAAATTTTGACTGTATTTCTTGGCTGAGGATTAGACCTAAAGTCGGTGCTCTCGGGAGATGGAATAAAGACTGACCTACTTGGTGTTCACTGTTGTGTTAGCTTCTTATTGTTACTATAACAAATTACTATGAATTTAGTGTCTCAAGACAACACAGTTTGGTTACATTTCTGGAGGTCAGAAGTTCAAAACGGAGCTCACTAGGCTAAAATCAGGGCACTGGCAAGGCTGCACTCCTTTCCGAAGATTAGGCGATGGTAAGTTCTATTGCCTTTTCTGGCTTCTGTAGGCTACCTATGTTTCTTGGTTTATCATCACATCCTCTACCTTCAAATCAAGAAGTGCAGCATCTTCAAATCTCTCTTGAACTCTATTCTGCCTCTTGCTTCCACTTAAAAAGATTCTGTCATTACTTTGAACCCACCTGAATAATCCCAAAAAATTCTCCCCTTCTAGCTAATAAGCAATCTTAATTTCATCTGCAAATTTAATGCTTTTTGCTATGCAAAAAGAACAATGGTCCCCCAGGGAGGTCTGCATTCTAATCCCCAGAACCTGAGGATTAGGGGACTAGGATGCAGACCTCCCTAGGTACCATTACTCTGCTTTCAATCACTGAGATATGGAATCATAGTATTTTGTCAATGATATGAATTTCTAGTACTCAAAAGGACTAAGATGATAATTGTCTTTATACTGCCTTCCTGACTTTTTAAATCACTTTCATCTTTCTTACGCATAATAGCACTGGGAAGTACTGAACTAGGGAATAAATGTCCATGATTATTTTGTCAGTGAAAAAAGTGAGAAGTTACTTCAGCAGATCAAGAATCAGTCAAGGGTATGGCTGCAATTGGGAGGCAGGTTTCCTGACTCCTGGCCAGGGCTTTTCCTCTTGTGACATTGTGGTTACTGGTAAATGTTTTCACCTGTCATCTCCGTTTCTCACATTTCTTTGGTATGAGTTTTCTCCTAGGGTATGGATGGCTTGGTGCTCCTCTTAAGTGTGCTGGAATTCTGCATTGCTGTGTCCCTCTCTGCCTTTGGATGTAAAGTGGTCTGTTGCAGCCCTGGTGGGGTGAGTTTTGACCTTCATTTGAAGATGTCTGCATTAGTTTTCTATTGCTGCATAATCAATTACACAAACTTAGAATCTTAACATAGAACACATCATTATCTCTCAGTTTCCATGGGTCAAGAGTCTGGGCCCAGCTGAAGTGGGTCCTCAACTCAAGATCTTACAAGGCTATCATCAGGAAGTTGGCTGGGGCTGTGGCCTTGTCTGAAGCTTCTGATTCTCTTCCGTGCTAATGTGGCGGAATTCATTTCCTCTCAGTTGGAGAATTCACGACAATGCACATTTTGTTTGAGACCAACAGGAGAGTCAGTTGCTAATGTTTTAATCCTCTCATAAAGGGTTCACATGAACAGGTGAGGTCCATCCAGAATAATGTCTTTTTTGATAAACTGAAAGTCAGCTAGTCAGCACCTACTCACAAGACTTGTATCCCATCTTATACACAGGTTCCATCCACAATGGAGGGGAGGGAATCATCAGGGGTCAGTGAGTGTCACCTTAGAACTCTGCCTACCACAGTAGCTACATAAAAGTTCTTTTTCCCCTTCCTTTCTACCTCAAAGAACATAACCTCTGAATCCAGATAAGAAGATACTTCACAAGGAAGAGGTCCCCAAAAAGTACTTGATTTTATTCCATTATCCTATTATAATACTTTTCCTGGAATGCCAAAGAAATGTCAGGATCTCAGACTTCTCTGTCAGTCTGTTCCCAACTGCCCACTCTCTTGCCCTGAGACCTGCAGCAGATGCTCCTGGCAGCTAAGCCAAAAGAACATCACACAAAGAGGAAAGTGGAGAATGGAAGGAGAGAAGAGATCAAGAAAGAGGCTCTAGGAAGAATGGGGAGGGATATCCTCCAAGAATTGAGGGTTCCAGAATGAGGATATCGACAGTAAAACCCCAGCAGCTACTCATTAGCTTCATTACCCAAAGGTTGACAGGCAGACAAAACCAACAACAAAATTGTAATCTTAGTTTGATGAGATTGTTCCTCTGGTGTCCTTTTCCATCATTTTGTACCACCCCATCTTCTTTTGGGATTCCCAGGTAACACCACATCCCACTCCCCCACAGCTCTTCCTCACAGAAGAGAGATTGACTGTAGCACATTAACTCTAGTAGTGGGGTTTTGCACTGTAAAACCCTGGAAGTGAGAGATTCTCAGCAATTTCATCAAGTGAAGTAACTTTCATGTCATAAGATTTAAGCCTAGGCCGGGCACGGTGGCTCAAGCCTGTAATCCCAGCACTTTGGGAGGCTGAGGCGGGTGGATCACGAGGTCGAGAGATCAAGACCATCCTGGTGAACATGGTGAAACCCCGTCTCTACTAAAAAAATAAAAATAAAAATAAATTAGCTGGGCATGGTGGCACGTGCCTGTAATCCCAGCTACTCAGGAGGCTGAGGCAGGAGAATTGCTTGAACTCAGGAGGCGGAGGTTGCGGTGAGCTGAGATCGCGCCATTGCACTCCAGCCTGGGTAACAAGAGCGAAACTCCGTCTCAAAAAAAAAAAAAAGATTTAAGCCTGTGTTCCCTTTGGCTCTTAGCGTAGAAGCTGGGAAATGTTGTTTCCCTAATCTGGTGTGAGTCCAGAGAAGCAGTGGCTTTGGGGCATATCTTAACTAAATCTGTATTTCTTCCTGGTTCCCCCACCATGCTCTACCAACCCAATGTTGCACTGAGTTTGTGGAAGAATAACTGAACTTTTCTTAGTTTCATGATGATCCCTGCTATTCTGAGCCAGTGTGGTTTTTGCAAATGCTTTATCCATAATCAGCAAATCATGATTTGGGTATGTTGATAACATCAGCATGAACAACCTGGTTTGGAAGAAGAGCCCCATATTTTTCATGACACCTTGGTTTACCAAATGTCTTTTGCACTATCATCTACATGTAAGATTGATTCACTTCAAGACCAGGGCAGTGGTCATCAACAGCTCAGGTCAAGAGCTATCACTGAATGTTATGTCCTAAATCTGGCTTGATCTAGAGGATGACTGAGAAGTCCCACGTGCTTGATCTTGAGAATGAATCAGAGAAGAAAAGAGTAAACTCTGGTCATGATGAATTTATGTGGGGAGTAAATGAGCACCCTGAGGTTATTTGGGTGACTCACGTATGGCATTCTGATTGTTTCACAGGTTGTGTTAATTCTGCCACCAAATTCTCACATGGCAGAAATAGCATCTCCCGAACTACTTAAGACAGTTTGATACCACCAAAAGATCAACAGAAGAATGCTCCAGAAATCTATGCTGACTGTAACACAAGAACCCCACAGGAGAAAATACCAGAATCCAACTCCGATACTGATAGATATATTGATATCATTATTTTATGTAATCCAATTATGAACTCTGTGTGTATGCATATATGTATATCAATTCAAAATCATGTTCTCATTTTTTCTCCTGGTATTCAAAAACTCATTTCACTGACTGTTTTTTGAGAGCACTAGAGCTAAAATAAATAAATAATGCATTTAATGAGGCAACAGTATTTGAAAGTTTTCATTCATCATCAGTCATTTAATGCCTTTCTATAAAGGCATTAAATTGGCAAATAAGATTTGGAAGCAGAAGAGCAAAAAGGTATTGCTAAAACGAGGCCTCCATGCAAAACACATACTTCTGCTCCCCTGTATAATATTCCTCCCACTTATTTGA
The DNA here is from genome assembly GCF_048565385.1 of Saimiri boliviensis. NCBI lineage: Eukaryota > Metazoa > Chordata > Mammalia > Primates > Cebidae > Saimiri > Saimiri boliviensis. The sequence continues at coordinate 119,420,133 of NC_133454.1, read as the reverse complement.
CGTTTTTTTCTGTCATATTTGGGGACCGAATAGTCGATCTTGGAGAAAGTTTCATGCACTGTTGAATAGAGTGTATATTCTGCAGTTGCTGGATGAAATGTTCTGTATATATCTGTTAAGTTCATTTGTTCCAAGGTATAGTTTAAATCCATTGTTTCTTTGTTGGCTTTCTGTCTTGATGACCTGTTTAGTGCTGTTAGTGGAATATTGAGGTTCCCAACTATTATTGCGTTTCTGTCTATCTCATTTCTTAGGTTTATTAATAATTGTTTTGTATATTTGGGAGTTCCAGTTTTAGGTGCACATATGTGTAAGACTGTGATAGTTTCTTGTTGGACAGGGCCTTTTACCAATATATAATGTCCCTCTTTGTCTTTTTTAACTGCTGTTGCTTTAAAGTTGGTTACGTCTGATATAAGAATAATTACTTCTGCTCACTTTTGGTGTCCATATACATGAAATGCCCTTTTCCATATCTTTACTTTAAATTTATATGAGTCCTTATGTGTTAAGTGAGTCTCTTCAAGGCAGCAGATAGTTGGTGAATTCTTATCCATTCTACAGTTCTGTATTTTTTAAGTGGAGCATTCTGTAAGTCCAGTTGCATTCAATGTTAGTATTGTGATGTGAAGTACCATTCCATTCATCACACTATTTGTTGCCTGTGTACCTTGGTTTTTTGTTTCTTAAATTGTATTTTTATTTTATAGGTCCTGTGAGATTTATGCTTTAAAGACATTCTTTTTTTGTGTGTTTCCAGGATTTGTTTCAAGATTTAGATCTCCTTTTAGCAGTTCTCGTAGCAGGGGCTTGGTAATGGTGAGTTTTCTCAGCGTTTGTTTGTTTGTCTGTCTGAAAAAGACTGCATGTCTCTTTCTGATATGCTGGTTAGTTTCACTGGATACAAAAATCTTGGCTGATAATTGTTTTGTTTGAGGAGGCTGAAGATTGAGCCCCAATCCCTGCTAGCTTGTAGGTTTCTGCTGAGAAATCTGCTGTTAATCTGATAGGTTTTCCTTTATAGTTTACCTGGTGATTCTCTCTTACAGCTCTTAAGATTCTTCCCTTCATCTTAACTTTAGATAATCTGATGACAATGTACCTAATTTCCCAGTGATGAATTTCCCAGGTGTTCTTTGTGCTTCTTGTATCTGGAAGATAGGTCTCTAGCCAGACCAGGGATGTTTTCCTCAATTATTTCCCCAAATATATGTTTCAAACTTTTACATTTTTCTTTCTCAGGAATGCTAATTATTCTTAGGTTTGGTCATTTAACAAAATCCCAGGCTTCTTGGAGGCTTGTTAATATTTTCTTATTCTTTCTCTTTTTTTGGTCTTTGTTTGATTGGGTTAATTCGAAGACCTTGTCTTCAAGCTCTGAATTTCATTCTTCTACTTGTTCAATCCTGTTGCTGAGACTTTCCAGAACATTTTGCATTTCTTTAAGTGCAATTTTGTATTTCCTGAAGTTTTTATTGTTTTTTATTTATGCTATCTATTTCATTAAATATTTCTCCCTTCACTTCTTGTAACATTTTTTGGATTTTCTTGTATTGGGCTTTGCCTTTCTCTGGTGCCTCCCTGATTAGCTTAATAATTAACCTCCTAAATTCTTTTCCAGGTAAATCAGGAATTTCTTATTGGTTTGGATCCATTGCTGCTGAGCTACTGTGGTTTTGGGGGGTGTTAAAAAACCTTGTTTTGCCATATTACAGGAGTTGGTTTTCTGGTCCTTTCTCATTTGCATAGGCTCTGACAGAGAGAAGGTCTGAGGCTGAAGGCTGTTGTTCAGATTCTTTTGTGCCAAGGGGTATTCCCTTGATGTAGTACTCTCCCCCTTTTTCTAGAGATGTGACTTCTTGAGAGTCAAGCTACAGTGATTGTTGTCCCTTTTCTTGATCTAGCCACTCTGCGAGTCTACCAGCCTTCGGGCTGGCATTGGGGGTTTTCTGTACAGAGTCCTGTAATGTGAACCATCTATGGGTCTCTCAGCCATGGATACCAGCACGGTATTTGGGATGTCTCCCTGTCTTGCAGGAGATATCCTCTTCCTTCAAAGGATCTGTGGGTTCTCTCAAGTTTCCTGATTTATTTCTGTAGTCATTCTGGATCTAAAATTTACAATGCAGGCCTCCACACACTGCTTTGTCTGTCCGAGTCAGAGCTGCAATCAGGCCTGCCTACTGTCTACCATGATGGACCTAAAATATACTATTTTGCATTTTCTTCCCTTCTTAATTATTTTGTCTCTGGCATTTATTTTTGTTAGTATTGTTTATTATTATAAATTGAATATGTTTTTTGTGTTGTTGACAAGTATGACATTAGTACTTAATACAGAGCCTACCATCACCTAACTGACCTTAGCTGTTAATATTTTACCATATCATAAAGAAATATTAGTCTATTCCTATATCTAATTATAATCTTTTAATTATTGTCTATGTGCTGATATCTCACTTATTTCTCCAATGTTTTATTAATATTTCACAGATTTTAATACCCAGCATTTATTCCCATTTGTTCTGACAATTATGACCTAATTTCCTCCAAAATATCACCATTATCTAATTCTTAATTTAGGTACAAGGGTGGAGCTCACTCAACTCCCAGCTCCAGGAGTTGACCTGCGCCCTACATCTGGGAAATGGCAAAAATTACATCAACTCAGCTAGAGTGAAGTTCTGTGGTAGCTTTGTGATGTAGGAAAAACCAATTGTGTAAATGACTGACACGTTTCCAATCAAAACTAATCTCATCACTTTCACTTCACTGTCCAGGAAATGATCTTCCCCTCCTTCCTGTTTCCTGTTGGACTTGAAGCTGTGAGGAGGTAAGTTTGCTGCTGTCATGTCCTTTGCATGTCCAAGCCAGAGTTTACCTCAAGTTGGGTCAATTCCTGGTGTTTTACATATATAAAGGCAAGAAAAGAGCATTAACTGCAATAACTGGGGAAAATCCTTCAGTGACTTCCTCTCTAATTCAGAATAAAAGCCAGAACTCACACTAAATCCTACGAGCCCTTACATCACCTGATTCTTGTTCTCTCTTGGATTTTGTAAAATATCCTAACTTACATCCTGATATATTGCTTTGAGATTATTTTAAATGGCATGAGAATACCTTCTCTTAGTTTAAATTAGAACATATATAAACTTTTTAAGGTTAACACTTACATAAGCAACCTAAGATTAGTGCATTTTTAGTTGTAAAAAGTTAATAAAAATATCTTAGGCTATTCATGCAAGATACTATGATTTCAACTTGTAGAGACTACATCATTTATTTCATATCATGCGATTTTAAATGTTTTCTCCATTTGGTTATTCTAGGTTCTATCTATATATGATTAGGAGGTAAAGCAGTAGGAAAATGTCCGTGAGCACTTTGCCTTCTTTTGCTACCTTTACAATAAAAATAGTTATTCTTTTTATTTATTTATTTTTGAGATAGGGTATGGCTCTGTCACCCAGGCTGTAGTGCAGTGCAAGGGTGTGATTCTGGCTCAATGCAACCTCTACCTCCTTGACTTAAGTCATCCTCCCACCTCAGTCTCCCAAGTAGCTGGGCCTACAGGTGTGCACCGCCCGGCTTATTTTTGTATTTTTTGTAGAGATGAGGTTTCGTTATGTTGCTCAGGTTGGTCTTGAACTCCTGAGCTCAGGCAATCCACTCACCTTGGACTCCCAAAATACTGGGATTATAGGCATGAGCCAATGCACCTAGCCAAAATAATTATTCTTCATATACATGATTAAATTCCCCACAACTTACTAGCTGTGGGCAGCTTATCATTGTGTTGCCTCAGTTTCTTCATCTATGAAAATTACAATAGTAGCTACCTTGTAGGTTCTTATGAAGGCTATAGGTATTATTAATACTTGTAATCACAGAATGAATATTGACACTGGTAGGTGATATGTAAAGAATGGTGAGTGATACTGATAGGTGATATATAAAGAATTATTTAACAAATAAAATGAAAACAAATAACAAAGTAAAAATAAACAGGCTAAAGATTAAGATAAGTCTTAACATGAGCACGTAAGCAGTCATCCTTTTAAATATGCAGGAAAAGAAACACATGGGGTGTCCACAGAGTTCTGAATTTTAAATAAGTGTACTAAGTATAAGAATAATGTCCACATGGGTCACAAAGAAACTGTACTATCCTGAAAATCAGTAATGTGCATTAACTTTAGTGAAGTTTTAGAAGTGGCAATTTACAATATTCCAGTTTCAAATTTATTATCAGAATAATCTAAGATTCTCTAAAAATGGAGTCATCTTCCCACAAGCCTATTTTCCATGGAGTCATTGTGAGTTATGCAAAACGAAGTACCAATTATAGGACACAGTTTTCCACTGTCAATAGTGATATGCAGTTGGGATAAAGTAGTGAATCTTTTTCTCTAAGAGAGGTGTATTAACTTCTACAGCTGTCATGTTGAGAATGACATGGGGCAGAACAGGGCATCTGGAGTCAGGTTGGAAGGATAATCATCCTGCAAGAATCAGCAGTGCACCCATGTGATATAAATCAATTTTGTGTTTAGGAAAAACTCAGTGAGGGTTACTTAGTTGCTTTGATGTATATTTGGAAACCAGGACTGTTTTCAGTTTTGGTGATAGCTCTCCGATGGCTATCTGAGAGGATTTTTAGGACAGAAGAAACATAGTAGGGAACAAGAAAAAAACTATAATCTAAGCCAGTGTAGTGTAACACAAGTGCATGCAATCAGATAATTTTAGAATGCTACTGACCAGAATGAATGGCAAGCTCCCATACATTCTATATACAAAGCATCAAAAAGTTATTTAAAAATGTGCCACTCTGTCATTAGTCTTCATTGTAAACACATTCATAGCACCAAAGAATAGCTTTGTTTCAAAAATATAGCAACAATTTACCAACAGCACACACCATAAATATTGTCCTTCAGATCTTCAGTTTAGGTCCTTATCTACACCAATTCCTTTCCTTTAGATCATCTCAACTTGTATTAATGAGACATAGGGGCAATTTGATTCTATTTGCTTAATGATTGCAGTGGATGCTTTGTTGGGTTGAAGTAGGCCAAGAATTGCCTTTGTAGTGGCTGCTATGTACATGTCTGAGTTTGAGGCCTCTGTCAATTAACAATAGTGCTTAACCATCATTTTGCCCTGTGAATAGGAAGAATAAAAACAAATTATAAGGTCTTGAGTATATATGATGATATTATTGATAACTTCTAACTATAAGTAGTCCAAGCTCTTCAGGTAGGTGCAAGATATTTGGGACTAAAAATGATTTATTTTTTTTAAAGTATTGATCCAGTATTTTTTTCTTTAGAATCACTGAAGCAATATGAAGCCTTCACACTAAGTTAAATTTGTGTTATCATATATTTCTGTCCCCTTCCTCCTCTAAAATCTAATTTCTCTTCACCCATCCTGTATATCAAAGACAAGAAAAATAACAATTAAAGATTAAAGAATATTCAGACTTGTGATTCTTTCAATGATAAAGAAATGGGTAATCAATAATAAGCCATTTGTAAGTGTACTATAATCAGTATTGCTGCAAAAACTGTTATCTATTGAGAAAACATGCATTCAACTATTATAAGTAATTCATATTTATAAAATCAAATTAAACCCACTTATAAATGTAAGAGAGGCCTCAAAGGGCTTCAAAGGGCTTCGATCACTGTTACAACAGTTATAATAGGCATTTCTATATTTTAGGTTGTAAAATGATAATACTGAATACCATATGCAAAGTCGGGGCAAATCAAGATGTGTAACCCTTACATTATGCAGTAAATTGGATCATAGAGCATGAAACAGATTCAGGAAGAATCATCTCGGGTGTTCACAGTGACCATTAAAAATCTACAGTTTATCTTAGCTTAAATTAACTGTTTTTAAAATTTACCATTTTCCACAACTCGTTTTTTCTGATTCTGAGTCTTGATCCTGTAAACTTGCAGTACTCTGTGGAAAGGATTTCAAGAGAGATACACTTTTATCTTTAATAAAAAACAAATTATCGTGGGCTCTGTGGTCTGTAGGGGGGGAATAGGGGAGGGACAGCAGGGGGGTGGGAGTTGGGGAGAGATAGCATGGGGAGAAATGCCAGATATAGGTGATGGGGAGGAAGGCAGCACATCACACTGCCATGTGTGTATCTATGTAACAATCTTGCATGTTCTTCACATGTACCCCAAAACCTAAAATGCAATACAAAATTCGAAAAAAATGAAAAAAAAGACTAACACTTTCTTCTGATTTTAAAAATTGAAAAAAAAATAATTAATTAAACCAGGAAGAAGGAAATAAAGAGTTGAAGGCCACTGCTATGGCTACTGAAATAATTGATGCATTTTATCTTAATAGTTGATTAGAAATTTCCTGTTTCTTCAGTTTGTATCTTGCTATTAATTTTCTTCATTTTTAAAATATATAATAGCTTTATGGTAGCATATGTCTCATTTTTCTTCATTACTAAAATTGATTTGGCCCTTCTAAGTCTTTATTTCATGTAAATTTTAGAATTGGCTTGTCAACATATCAAATCAAAAAGGACTTTCTTGAATTTTGGTTAGGAGAGTATTGAATCTGTAGATCTACAAGGAAAAAATTGCCAGCTTAACAATACTGAGTATTCTAATCCATTAACAGAACATACCTTCAGTCTTCATTAATATGTCTCAGCAAGGTTTTGTGATTTTCTGTTAACCTGTAGAACTTCCTTTGACATTCATTGTATTGATTTTTTAAGGTACTAAATCTTCTCAGATCTTATTGTCTGTTGTCTGAATATATCTCTATTTTATCTTAAGTTTTGATGAATATTTTCAAAGGATATGGATCCCGTGTTTACAGTTTTTGCCTTCAAGTACTCTAATGATGTCTTATGACTATCTTTTGGCTTACATAATGTCTTATGAGAAGTCTGAAATTATTCTTATCTTTGTGATCATGTATCTTTTTTCCCCTCTGCTATTACAATGTTCTCTTTCTTACTCAGTTTTAGCAATTGAATTAAGTTATGCTTTGGTGTAGTTTGATTTTTCTTTATCCAGCTTGTGGTTAGCTAGGCTGTTTAGGTCTATGGGTTTATACTTTTATCAAATTTGGAAATTCCAATAATTTATGTAAATAAGTTTTTAATTCATGCCCTCTTCCTCTTCTGGGACTCAGCTTACATGTTAGATCACTTCATGCTGTCCCATCGATGTTTCATTAATCTTCCCATACTTTTTTCCTTCTCTTTGCTTCAGATTATAGAGATTCTATTTCCATCTTCCAGTTCGCTAACATTTTCTTCTGGAAAACATGATGCATTGTTACTCATAGGCAGTGATTTATTCATTTCATATATTGTAGCTTTTATCTCTAGAAGTTCTATTTGGTTCTTTTTATTTTTATACTCTCTATGACCATGTATTTCTTGAAATAAGGGAGGGACAGCGGGGGGTGGGAGTTGGGGAGAGATAGCATGGGGAGAAATGCCAGATATAGGTGATGGGGGAAAAGGCAGCAAATCACACTGCCACATGTGTACCTATGCAACAATCTTGCATGTTCTTCACATGTACCCCAAAACCTAAAACACAATTTAAAAAAATAAAAGAAAAAGAAAAAAAATTTAAAAAAAGAAATTCTTATGCACATTTATAATGTATATTCTAAATCATTTCTCTTTTGTTGTAATCTCTGTAATTTACAGGTCTGTTTTTATTGATTAATTTTTCTCCTGGCTATTTGTTATTGTGGTTTTTTTTTTTTGCTTATTGGCATATATAATAATTTTGGATTAGATGCTGGATATTATGATTTTTATTTGATTGAGTGCTCAAATTTTTATTTTTTCACAAAGTTTTACACTTTGTTTCTTGCAGGAATTTAAACTTGGAGACCAATTCTTTTGAGGCTTTGTAAAAAACATGATAGGGAGGGTATATTTTTCCATTTTCACAGTGCTATAAAGAACTACCTGACACTGGGTAGTTTATAAAGAAAAGAGGTTTAATTGACTCAGTTTCACAGGCTCTACTCAAAGCATAGTTGGGGAAGCCTCAGGAAACTTACAATCATGGCAGAAGGTGAAGAGCAGGAAGCCAGCATGTCTTATGTAGTGGAAAGAGGAGGAAGAGAGAGTCAAGGGGAAGTGCTACACACTTTCAAACAACCATGAGTTCTCACTATTACGTGAACATCAAAGGGAGAGTTCACTCCCACGATCCAATTACCTCCTACCAGATCCTTCCCCCAACACTAGGGATTACAATTCAACATGAGATTTGAGTGGGGCACAGAGCCAAATGTTATCAGAAGAATTATAGTTGTTATTAATTGGAAGTATTCTTTACTAGTAATTGGCTTTTTATTAACAGATTAATTATCAAATGATTAATAATAATTGACTTATTTTTAATGTATAAACTTTCTGGAGGTCTCTATTCTATCCCTCAAGTATTCATGGAAGTCCCTGCATTCTAGCTGATTGGAACTTGAATATCTCTCAGCATTGTGTGAGCCCTGGTAATCAGACAGCTTACAATTACCTGGCTAGTCTTTGACTTTACTTTAAAATTTTTAACCTATAAAAGTATAGCTTAGTATTGGACAACAAATTTAGGATACTTCCTTGTAGATTTCTGGAACTCTGTCTCTGTAGAGCTAGCCCTTTTATGATTCTCTTATCACTAATTCTATCTGTCTCAGTGACCTCAAACTCTGGTTTTTGTCTTCTGAATTCAGCAATATCAGAATAAATCTCTTTCTCTGACCATGGTCTGGAAAGTTTCTTCATGCAGAAAACCAGAGCAATTATTTTATTCACTTTCTTTTTTCATTTTTTTTAGTGGCCTTAGAAGAAGAGAAAAAGAAATTTATTGTATTAAACCACCAGGAAACCATCTGTCAAAAGTCCTGCACTAACTTTAATCAATGTCTGGAAACAGTTGCGCTTATTTTTTTTCCTGTTTTCTTTATGACTTAAAAAATTTCATTGAGGCAAGGACTAACACTATCATCCAGGATTGAGTGCAGTGGTGCAATCATAGGTCACTGCAGCCTTGAAATCCTGGGCTCAAGGGATCCTCCCACTTCAGCCTCCCAAGGTGCTGAGATTAGAGGCATGAGCCACTGTGTCCAACCCAGTTTTTTAACTGTACAGAGTGGAAGATTAAGTCTGAGTCTATCATAATTGGAAGATCTGAGCTTCAGCTTTAAAAAGATGCTCATGAATATAAACCTTAGTGTTTTTATTTCTTTCTTTATATTTAAATTTTACTTAAGCATGTCAACATATGTAACTTAATTAAATTGATACTGGTAATTTAAAATATCCAAACAGAATATTGAAGTATTGTCATTTTTATATGCTGCTATTTTTAGTCACCTTATTTAGGTTTCATGAAGAAACTATTAAAAGACACTAGCACATTACAGTTATTTAATATTTAAATCAATTTGTGGTATTTTCCAATGTTTTATGCAGTAATATCCAGTTTTAATATATGTTCAAAAGTCTTTGTCTTCACACAACAAAAAAACACAAGAAATATAATAAGACAAAATTATACAAATTCCAGGGAAAATATGTAAATATTTTATTAATAATTTAATAATTTAATAATTTAATTAATTAATTAATTAAAATATGTCCCTTTGTTTGAATGTTGAGTTTACTGTATGAAAAACAGAGAAAAGATGTATCAAGCAACATCCTTTTGATTGCCTGGTGGATAGACAAAGGAAAAAAACAACTGCATTTGAGATACAGTTTGAACAAAGCTGATGAGGCTTTTGCCTTCCTGTTTGAATCTCTTCAAAGTCAGCAGTTTATTTTTTTACTGACTAAGGTTTGTTGGGATTGCTAGTGCTCATGTGATTCCCAGGAACTTAACTTCTTGTGAATAACTGTGTGAAGCTAATAATACTAGATTAAGAAAAAGAATTGTCTTCAATAAGTATACTCTTTCTAGCAGAAGAAGCAGTTCAGAAAGTTCCTTGTGATTCCCCCTCTGGATCTTTTCATCATCAGTTTTAGCAAAGGGTGGTATTTCTGCCTCCTGAAGGGTAACTGTAGAGTGATATCAGAATGTCAGCCCCATGAGGTCATAGAGGGCTCAGTTAGTTCACTCTATATTCCCAGTAGTGCCTAGAATGTAGTAGATGCTCAATAAATATTTGTTGAGCATCTGCTGCAGTAAAAGATCAAGAAACTTTGTTTTAATCCTTCTCAGACTCTAGGTACAGCTTCACCAGATACAGTAGGCAACTTGCTCCCATCTCTTAAAAGGGTGGTTTCAGTTTGGCCAGGAGGGGCTGGACATCAAGAGAAGGAAACCCACAGTCTGAATGGGGCTCAAGAACCTCAAACTGCTGTATTAGCTATCATCTAAGGTGGTTCTTTTCCACTTACACCAGTAGCAAAGTGCCTCAACCCTTGCTGATTACTTCCAGTAATTTATTTTTTATCTTAAATTTTTTTCTACTTATTATTCCCTCATATTTGGAACAAAATGAAAACATTTCCATTTTACCTCCTGCACTGAAGCCACAGATGCTGTGCCCCTAACAGGGTCACCAAATGGCCTAAATTCCATACATGCATATCTATATCTATATCTATATCTATATCTATACACACATTCACATATATATATGGAATATATACAAATTTGTAAGTTATTTGAAAATATATTTAAATACATAAATAATTTGTATATTACACACAAAAGTATGTTATTTGAAAATATATTTAAATATATAAATAATTTGTATATTACATATAAATGTATGTTATTTGAAAATATATCTAAGTATATATATATATAACTTGTATATTACTTAACAAATTTATCTATTTTTCATATACATATATGCATACATTGTTTTTTCTTAAGTTATAAAAAGTTGGCAACATCTTATATAAGATAAGATTCCTTATTGTGGAGAAAGATCCTCTTTTCCAGAATCAGGATTAGAAAATTTGGTTATTTAGCACTTGGTTATATTGTTTCAAAGTTTTAATGTAATTTATTCTGGAACTAGAAATGAGCCTGCAAATTCTGCAAAAATCTTCATTATAAATATATCATATGCATATATTTGTTTTAGCTGACCTAGAAAGAGGCAGTTTCATATTTCAGTCACTTTTTATTTTTATATCTAAAAGAGATTTGATTCAAGAAGAAAGTCTGTTCAAAGTCTTTGTAGATATGATATATTCTCTATTTCCAATTATATTGCCCAAGTCAGAGTCTATTATTTTCCCCAGGTGGCTATTTGAAAGGACTCAACAAACACTGCAGAATGTATTCACAGAAGGCTTTTATCTAAAGGCAGACGGTACAATGCAGCAAGAGAGAGAGTAGGCAAGAACCAGAGACATTTCTCAATATAAGCTCCCCACAGGTCCAACCAGACACATGAACCAGGCCAGTTGCTGATTTGAACTGCCCAGATCTACGCAAGAAATTCTCTGTATCTCAGTGAATAGTAGTCTAGACAGGCTTGTCACACCCATTAGGCTAGTTGCAAGTCATTAGCAAAGAAACTGATCTTGGGGCTTGCCAAGAGAGTTTAAATGATTCTAAACTTCACATTATAAATGCCAATGTTCTTAGCTTGATAAAGAGTCAAAATCAATACATTCAGTCGTCTTCAGGAATGAAGACAGAGCTCTTAAACAAGTCTGTAAATTAACTCTATCTCAAAATATCTTTATTCAACAAATATTTACTGAGCATCTACTACATTCCAGGCACTACCGGGAATATAGAGTGAACTAACCGAGCCATCTATGACCTTATGGAGCTGACAGTCTGGTTTCACTCTACAGTTGTCCTTCAGGAGGCAGTTTTAGCACATTCAGTGCATGTTCTTAGTTAAAAGTGAAAACGAAAACTTGGCATAATTTCTAAACTTTAATTTGTTCTTATAATTAGCCTTTTTTCATCATACTGAAACCTTACTGACCTACAAACTTGGGAGAAAAAAATACAGATTTAATTTAATCCCAGAGTTTTTTGGTTGTTATCCAGCAAAATAATAAAACTGAAGATAAGTCAAACTTCCAAAAAAAATACATGCTGTATGATTTTATTAAGTAAAAGACCAAAAGCAACAAAACTAATCACAGGTATTAGAGGTTGAGATGTTGGTTACTCTTGGGGTATAGTGGCAGGAAGGGAGCAAAAGGGCTCTATACCTTCTTAGTACAAGCTATTTTCTAATTTTTAATTGGGAGGTAGGAACACACATGTCTTCACTTTTTGATAATTCATTGAGCTGTACATTTCTGATTTACACACTTTATGTGCTCCTCCAACTGAAACATTGTCATTAAATCCCTGTCTTAGGCTTTGTTTTCTAGTAAACCCAGTGCTTGAGCTGACACAGTGCACAACCTTCCTAGGAAATAAAATCTTGGTTGATTCAAGCAGTCTTATCTCCCAGAACCTGAGCTAATGCAATGTCCCATTTCACCGCTATTAGAGTCTTGGCCCAACCAAACAGTTATGCCTCCTTGCACCTGAGCTAATCCAGTGCCCTGCCTTCTGAAGAAATAGAATATTGGTCAAGTCAAACAGCCATGCCTGCAAGGGCCTGAGCAGACATGATGCCTCACCTCCTGGGGAACCAAAGTCTTTAATGAGCTTTGCCACCCAACTCTAAGGACTGAATGTCTAGAGCTCTCTGTCTCCTTGGAATGAGCCTAGCCACCTGGAATCTGAGCTGCTGACGTATGCTGTCTCCTAGAGAATGGAATCATTGCTGCACTACCCGCTGCCTCCCAGGGCCCAAGTCACAGTTGCACCTCACCACTCTTGTATCTTTGCTGCCACTGCACTTCCCTTTTCAGAGCCTGGGCTGCTGCCATGTTCCATCAATCCAAGGAACAGAGTCATAATTAAATGAAGCCTTATCCCTTGAGGTCTGAGTTGCCACTGTGCCTTGTTGACTCCAGGACCTGAACTGCAGATGCACCCAGTTTTCCAGGCCCTGAGCATCTAAACCATCTATTTTTTCTCCAGAACTATGATGATACTTCACTCTACCTAGTCAGAGTCACAGCTCCATCCCTTCCTCTTTGGCCTGAGCTGCTGGGGTACCTTAGAATCATAGACCTTAGCTTTGTAATCTACATTCACCATGACCTGGAGAGTGAAACAGTGCATTAACAGTGAAACCATGCACCAAGTCTTAGATGGAAGTTGTTTTATAGACTGTGGGTCCAGAATCCTGGCTCCACAGCTACCCTAAGAGACTGTATCTTCTATTTCAATACTGTTGTGGCTGCCTGTGGGCTGTTAGACCAAATATCAAAAGGGATTCCCTCAGATAAGTCTCTCTAGTGTGGGGGAAATGATTAAAAGTGGAAACCAAAAGCCCTGTCATTGAGGACCCAAATAACCAATGGTGTCACCACAGCCACTACAAACTTTTGAAGCCGAAGACATTTTGACACCTGCAATCATCACTGATGTGGACCACAGATAAGGAAGCTGCATCCTGTGCACAACTGGAAGCAGAGCCACCACACCCCGCCCAACTGGCACCCTTGGACCCATTTGCAAGTGAGGCTTTCCAGTAGAAATTCACTCTGTAAAGTTTGAAAGAGGTGACTGCACCATCAGATATATCAACATTACCAAAGACATCCAAGAAATGTAAAAAAGCAAGAAAATATAAACCCACTAAAGGAACACCATAATTCTCAAGCAACTGGCTTCAAAGGAATGGAAATATACACATTGCCTGAAAATAAATTCAAAATAATAATCTGAAGAAAGCTCAGTAAGATATGAGAATACATTTAGACAATTTAACAAAATCAGAAAAAAATTATATGAATGAGATTGAAAAATAGAGATCGTTGAATCATTGAAAATAATTAAACAGAAATCATGAAGCTAAAGAATTCAATGAATTAAATAAAAAATATGTTAGAACTTTGACAGATGACTACATCAAACAGAAGAAAAGATATTCCATATCTTGGGCATTTTATTGTGTTTTTCCATGAGCTTACATTAACTATTTTAATAAGAACACAACATACAAGATGTGGCTTACTTACCAACTTTCCTTTGCATCACACAAGGAGGCACGTGATAACAGTTTATTCCAATTTTGGCAAGGATTTCTTTGATCAATTAATTAAGGTGGTGTTACCTACTGAATGTTTATGTTTTCCCCAAATTCATATGTTAAAATTCTAACCCCTAAGATGATGGTATTAAAAAGTGGGGCCTTTGGGAGGTGATCAGGTAACAAAGGTGGAGTCCTGATGAGTGGAATTGGTGCTCTTCTTAAAGAGACCACCACACTAGGTGCAGTGGCTCACATCTGTAATCTCAGCACTTTGGGAGGCTGAGGTGAGTGGATCACCTGAGGTCAGGAGTTCGAGACCAGCCTAGTCAACATGAACCCTGTTTCTACTAAAAATACAAAAAATTAGCCAAGTGCTGTGGTGAGTGACTGGAATCTCAGCTACTCAGTAGCCTGAGGCAGGAGAATTGCTTGAACCTGGAGGCAGAGGTTGCAGTGAGCTGAGATCACACCACTGCTCTCCAGCCCGGACAAGAGTGAAACTCTGTCTAAAAAAAAAAAAAAAAAATCAAACCAAAAAAACCCAGAGAGCTCTCTCATTCCTTTCTACCATGTGAGGACACAGTGAGAATATAGCCATCCTTGAATCAGAAAGTCGGCCCTCATCAGACATGAGGATATGCCAGTACTTAGATGCCAGATGCCTCTGCCTGCAGAATAGTGAGAAATAAATATTTGTTGTTTCAGCTACCCAGTTGATGGTATTTTTGTTATAACAGTCTGAACGAAGATAGGTGATATTCGCATGCTAGCTTCCTTTTAAAGGTATATGTTTAACTTCATAACTAAAAAGTAATCAGTAGGCTGATACTTTTAAGACCATGTGAATATTATGTTTCCAAACGTGTTTTCACTGGCTGGTTTTCACATGCATTAAATTTGTCATTTCATCCTCTTTCCTCAGCCTAAATGTGTTAATCTATTTTATTACTCAAGTTACAACTGAAGGACAGAAGCTCAGATATCAAGCTATAAATATTCTGCATTTCCTGGGAACACATAATTGTAGCAAACTCTTAGACAAATTGATCCTAATTATGTGTCAACGTTCATTATTCATGAGGAAGTTAGCCTTGATCTTATGTCAGTTCATGGCATAATTTGAGCCATCTATATAGCCTAAGTAAGTCAGTGTTTCCCCATGTAGCTGAGGTGCTAAGTGTAGGTATTAACTTATTCAGAGCACCATAAACCTTGTCAAAACCATGAAACTGCTATCTCTTTATTAGTTGACCCAAAATAACAATTTAGACAGAGATGTTTCAAGACATTTTCAGATATAAACCGTTAAACAAATATACCAAATAATGTATGAGACACAAATAGAAAGCAATGGATTTGAGGCTATTCTTCATATAACAAGTCAGGTTTTATCTTGTTAGAAACACAGACATGCCCGCAGAGATCAATCAGAGCCAGAGGACTCTTTCTAGCTGTTGATTCCTCCTCCTCACAAAGAACCCGCACACCTCACTCTGTTAATTGTCAGAGGACAGCATTTCCTCCTTTCTTTCTTTCATACTTCTTTCTTTTCCTCCATTATAGGAAGAAACTTCTCATGTATGTATGAGAAGTTACAGTCACTTTCATGAAGTAGCTTATGCTGAATATTAGTCCTTCCTTCTCCGAATCTCTTAAATAGTGGAATAGTTGCCAAGCTGTGTTTTCAACTGAAGACTCCTGTTGCCCAATACTAATTTATTCACTGGAGATTACAAGAAAAATTAAAATTCTTACAAGCACATAATTTTTTATTCTCAATTCCAACCACTTAGGACTTTCTTAGTTCTTTTCTTAAGATAATATATGCAAAGGGAGAAATAAGTGAAGGAGATAGAGGAATATACTAATGGAGAAGGGAAAAGGAGATGTTGTTTACTAACTTCTAGTTTTTGCTTTCTAGCAATCCAAAGAATAACATCTCACTAGAGATTTTATGGTAAGTGCTTCAGAACGATGTATCAAAAGAGAAGAGTTCCTAGTGTATGGAGAATGAGAGGTGTCATGGAATGGAGGAAATAACATGATAATTAAGAGAAGCACAGATGTCCTTAGGGAATAGATGATGCCCCTGGTCCTGAAGGAGAGAGTTGGAGAGTAGGAAATGAAAACTGAAATGCAGATGGGACCTGGGAAACAGGGCTACCTAGGAAACAAAAGCCCAAATAATTGTTTTGGGTCCAAAGAGTTAAGGCCTTCTTATTCTCTAAGGAGAGATCCTTGGAACTAGAAAGGCCAGAGAACAGACTTGCCCACAGACCTGCAGGAACAAGAGGTATTTTGTGGAGAATGTGCACACGGAGTTGTATGTATATTTAGAGGAACACCAGAATTTCTCTACAATGCTCTTGTTGTCAAACATGAACATCTGTTTGTGAGCTTTGCCATGGGAACTTGGGATAACTATATGACCTTTCAGCACAATAGAATCTAGTAATAGGAAATTAACTTGATCTTGTAAAGATATTTGTACACTCATATTTATTGTGGCATTATTCATAATAACCAGAGGTGGAAGCAACCCAAATGTCCATCAATGGATAAATAAAGAAAATGTATAGATCTACAATGAAACATTCATCAGCCTTACAAAAGAAGGAAATCCTATCATGTACTACAACACGGATGAAACTTGGAGATTTCATGCCAGTAAAATAAGCCATCACAAAAATACAAATACTCTGTGATTCCTCTCATATGAGGAATCCAAAGCAGACACAGAGTGAATAGGGAACTGAAAGTAGGACGGTGGTTCTCGGGGACCAGGAGCAGGAAGGAGAGGGGTAGTTGTTCAATGTGTATAGAGTTTCAGTTTTGCAAGATGAGAAAGTTCTAGAGGTCTGTTATACACCAATGTGAACATAATGAATACTAGTGATCTGTACACTAAAAACTGGTTAAGATAATGAATTATATGTGTTTTATATCACAATTTAAAATTTTAACAAAAGTTTAGAAATTGATTTAAAGAAAATATTGTTTTGTTTCTCACACACCTGCCTTTACACAGAACACACACAAAAAAACCCTTTCGCTCCTAGGTCAGTGGTTCTCAACATGGATGTGAGGGGATTTTGTTCTCCCTCCATCAAGAGACATTTGACAATATCTGATGATGTTTCTGGTTATTACACATAGGGTGGGGTTGTGCTGGCATAGGCCAGGGAGTTGGCTGAGCATCCTACAGCACCCAGGATAACCGCCTACCCCAAACAATTACCCAGTCCAAAAGGGCATTGTAGCTTATTTGAGCAACATGTCCTAGATTATTAATCAGAATGTGTTATCAATATATCAGTGTTTTCCCTTCTAGTTAGGTTGGTAGAGTTCAGACTCTGGAAAAAACTGAGAATATAAAAGGCTGAATAAGTGTAAGCTGAAAAACAAGAGAGGAGTTTTGTTCAGAGCTTACTGAAGCCAAAACAGAAAAGAAGGAGGAGGCTAGGAGAGGAAGACAATCAACAGACCACTTTCAGGCCATAATTCTGTAGGGTTCTGAGCTAAGCCCCTTACATGTGTTGTCTCACATAATCCTTAAAACTCAGAAATCATTTTAAATTAAATAACACAGAGAGGAAAACAGAGTGGAGAGGGAGTCTTTGCTTGGATAGACAACTCTAACTGGTTTATTAACACATTCCTCTGAAGGGAAAGCGGGTATGATCGCTCCTGAAGAGGCTGGGCTCCTTCTTAATCAAAGCTCAGAAGGAGAGCTGCACTCCACTATTTCATGAGTGCTGTGACAGTGACAGAGATGCAGGGCACCCATGGGAAACACAGCTGGCACTCTGCAAAGGGGGAAGGGGCACCAGGAGCTCGGATGAGCGAGGTTGGAAGTGATTCTGCCTGTCTCCCCAGCCTTTCTGGGTGAGTTCATTCCCTCTCTCAGATTTATTGTTAGAAATTAAGACAAGCCAATTATATTTTGTAATGTCTGGGTCATTCAGACCCTGAGAACTAATCCAGCCTTCTAAATGGTGCTTGGTAACTCCTTTCTTCAACAGAGAAGTTAATGTGTGGAATTAATTCAGAACCCATGGCCCTCTGAGGTGACAGTGATGGGGTTCAGGTTGTGTTTCTGGGTTTATTCTGCCAGCTTCCCCCCACACACACACAAAAAAGGGGAAAAGGAATCTTGCAGGGTAGGGTTTTGCCGTTGTCCTGTCTGGCTCTGGTTTCCTTGCCTGACACATTAAAATCAGCTTCCAAAGAACGCCACCCAAGGGTTTGAAGGGGCACAGTGGCTCTGTCCTCACAAACCAGCTCACATATAAGTTTGCTGAATCATTAAGGTCCTGCTGAGTCTTTCCCATTTGTTCTTCTCTGTTTCAAAACATCCCTAGAAGGGCCCAACCTTTCCGGAGGGCAAAGATCTGTTGTTAGAGAAAGAGTGTAGCCAGAGGAGGAAGGTGACTTTAGGGTAAGCAGCAGTTAGGCAATGAGGGTTGAAAGGCTGCTTTCAGCTTGCCAAGAGCTTGAGGAATTAGAAAAAAACAAACAAACTACATATATATGCATATATATAAATTGTTTAAAGATTTTTTATGTTCTATATTATCATTATTAGTTATATATTATTGTATGTTCCTTAAAAGTATAGTCATTATTGCTGTTATTATTATTATGGTTAGTTATATACAATGGAATATTGTTGTTTGTGTTTACTATGATTACTAGCAATATTATGATTATTAGTTACATATTATTGAATGCCTCAAAGCAGCATAGGCTTTTTATAAATATTTTTGCTCATCTTTGTGACAATTCTCCAGTGTTGGTATTGCTCCTCTATTTAACAGATTAGAAAAATGAGGTTCTAAGATCAGACTGGCCTAATAGCAGGTAACTTGTACACCTCTAA
Organism: Saimiri boliviensis; assembly: GCF_048565385.1. Taxonomy (NCBI): domain Eukaryota; kingdom Metazoa; phylum Chordata; class Mammalia; order Primates; family Cebidae; genus Saimiri; species Saimiri boliviensis. The sequence continues at coordinate 119,401,157 of NC_133454.1, read as the reverse complement.
GTGACAATTCACACATAAATCTCCGTGACTCATGAATTCTCACAGATATAAGTTGTTTCTTTTAATGATTATTCTGAAGTTGCCAGAAGTTTACAGAAAAGGAAGTGCAGGCACATTTCACAAATCTACAATCTGTGAGTATCACATCCTGTGTAGCTGCAAACACTGGAATAAGGAAGGGTGGATGACTTTCAGAAGATGAAGGTATGTAGAAACCATTGATGGGACTGTCTGAGAACCCAGAGTTAAAACTTCTTGGGAGCTTCTGAACACTCAGCTGGAACCAAGGGGCACAAGTAAGTAATGCTAGAAGACTTTTCTCATCTCACCATTTCCTTGCTGTGACCTCATTAGACGAGTAACTTGACTTGAAACTCCTTGACAGCAGTTAAGAGACACTAGAGCATTTTGAAAATAGAGTGGGCAAATGGAAGGAATATCTGTTTTTAACTCTGTTTCTGCTGTATACTTATTGCATGAACTCAGTGAGTCACTTACCTAAGTGTTGTGTAATTAGCAGAAGAGCTCTGGTCTCTTCAAATGTTTTTGGACTGTTTGTAAACCAGGCAGTCTGTGGGCTGAGAATGGTGCAGTGAAAAGAGATCCAAGTGAGCTCAGCAACAAATACCGCAGCCTACTTGGTCTTTATGCTAAAAAGCGGGGAGGATCCAGGACGGGAACCTATGTGAGATGACTCCAAGACTTGTCTTCATACCACTGCATGCAGCTGCTTCTTCAGCCCGAGTAAACTCAGACACAGGCTGGCATTGCCAGGTGGAAACGTAGGAAGAGGTAGAATGATGTAGAGATTTATGCAAAGGCTTCAAACTCAAGGAAAGCTGAGATCCAAGACTGGCTTTAGAGCTTCCCGGCTGTGTGAACAGGGTTGAACAATAAAGGTAACTGCAAATATTTCTTCAGCATTAATTTTAGGCCATGCATTTATACAACATGTATACTATTTGTGTTCATAACTTAAACTTTATTTGAGTTTTCTTATTTATTACATGTTTTTACTGACTTAGATGCAGAACTGTTGTAGGGATTAAAAGAACTCCAGGATAAACTAAAAACATGTCGAGTAAAATATGATAAACATACCTAAGATGAATGCTAATAAATAGTATGATTAGACAAAAAATAAATAAGCAGAGTTCATTTATTAGTCTGAAAATTCATCAAATATACGGCAATACAGTCATTGTCAGTAGGACTGGGGAAAGGGAGATTGTTACATTTTGCAAATTTTGTGTGACCATTTGCCTCTGGACATTGGACCTCTCAAAACTGATGTTGCTGCCACCCTGTAATGTGTCTATTATCTGTAATGGACTGTGTCAAACATGATGGAAAAATCCTCATGAAACCAAGATTGTGTGGTTTTCACTGTTCTATACTATCAGTTCCTTTCTCTAATGGGCAGGCTAAGCCTGGACTAATTGGCAGACTGACTTAACAGTTTTTGGAGCCAGAACCAGGGAGCTCTGTACTTTTTAAAAGCTAAATCTATTTTTTCTTCCATAGTTGGCAGCACCATCATGACATCACAACCTGTTCCCAATGAGACCATCATAGTGCTCCCATCAAATGTCATCAACTTCTCCCAAGCAGAGAAACCTTCAGCCACCAACCAGGGGCAGGATAGCCTGAAGAAATATCTACAGGCAGAAGTCAAAGTTATTGGGGTAAATTTAATTCAGGATGTGTTGGAGGTGGGTTGGGGGAAGTTCCAAGTGATGATGTGTATCTTGGGACTGGACAGCTGTTGTGAGTGTAGAGACTCTTAGACCCTTCATTTTTGCCAGAGCAAGTCCAGGGTAGGAACCACTTGGAGAAAACTGTTGCAGAACTTTTCCACAAGGGGTTGTCTTAAAATGTTTTTTTTCCCTTATTCTGAATATGAGGAATTGATTTTCTGTTGTTGTTTTTGTATTTTTACAATACAGTACTTCTCTAATTTTCTTTTACAAAAGTAATGGTGGTAAATAATTACATATTATATATGTGTGTGTGTGTGTATATATATACATAAATATATACATATCTATAATATGTAATTATATTATATATATGTCTGTATTTCACAATTGCATGCTTAATAACTCACACTGGTTTTTGCAAAGAATTTTCCCCTCACTGCAAATTACAGAAAAAATACAACTCCTTTTTCTCTTTCTTCCTTACCTTTTTGAGAATGGAAATGATATTCACCTTTGGTTTGTCTGCCTTTCATCTCATCCAAAATTAATGAAAGAAGCTGTATTGCATGAAGGAAGGAGAGAAAGAAGGGATCTGTATTGGACTGGGAGGGAAACACAGAGTTTTGGTTTCTAGAATTGCCTCTGCACTTATATGATGTGAGGTGAGGCCCTCTGTCTGACTGGGTTTCAGGACCTGGTGGGACTGGTTTCTTTGCCTCATGTACAATTGTGGGTTTCTATGAGGCTCATGTTACATAAGGTCTAGAAAACTTCTTGGTAAATAATAATAGAGCTGTAATCTCTGAGGTGGATGTCAGGAAGGAAACTGCCCCCTAAGACAGACTTCAGTTATACATGAGAACACACAGTATTTGGTTTCTGTTCCTGTGTTAGTTTGCTAAGGGTGATGGCCTCTATATGATGAGAACACATGGACATGTAAAAGGGAACAGTGCACACTGGGGCCTTTCAGAGGGTGGAGGGTGGGAGGAGGGAGAGGATCAGGAAAAGCAACTAATGTGTACTAGGCTTAATACCTAGGTGATTAAATAATCTGTACAACAAACCCTCATGATGCAAGTTTACCTATATAAAGATTTGCACTTGTACCCTTGAACTTAAAAGTTTAAAAAAAGAGAGAGAGCTTCCAGAACTTCAGTTACAGGGTTCTGGACTGCAGTTTCCAAGGAGGTGACCAGAGAGGGCCAAGCTCCGTGTCCAATGGAGTCTGGGGGATGAGGGGAGGGACTTCTGCACTGCCATTACTGCAGAGAATGTGGGGCTTTCAGGTGCCCTGCTTGCAGACAGGTAGAAAGACAATCCACTAGTCATGGATTCAGAGGTCCTGAGAGCTGGGAAAGCAGATCCCAGCAGCTGCTGTGAGCTAGAAGCAGGGGTCATGAGCAGACCAGCGTCTGAAAGGCAGAAATGCCTGAAGCCTTGCTGAGCACCTGCCAGACACCCAAGACTGTGGCTTTTGTGGCAGACCCACACACCCTCCAGGATGTCTTTTTATGTTTCTCACTCCAGAGTTTCCACAGGGTTTGTCTCCTCACTGGGATCTTGCTGAAGGTGATAATATATTAGCACTGTGGGAGAGGCAAAAAGACCCAGTCTTTACAAATGCTGGTTTTAATCCTCAATTTCCCTTTCTCTTCCCACAGACTATCCAGATCTTGTGTGGCATAAAGGTGTTGAGCTTGGGGATTATTTTGGCATCTGCATCTTTCTCTCCAAATTTTAGCCAAGTGATTTCTACGCTGCTGAAGTCCGCTTACCCATTCATAGGACCCTTGTGTGTGAGTAGTTTCTGAGGAGGGCATGATGGAGTGAAGATGGGAGGAAGATTCCAATAACTTAGACTTTTCCACCTGCCATATTACTGTGTGATCTGCCAGAACCAAGGAGTTGATGGTGAAACTTGTTCTCCTGTGTGTGTAGTTCTGGGAGGATTGAGTAGGATAGAATGCCAGGAGTTGCCTGATTTCAGATCAATTTCTTGTCAGACTCAAATAAGCATTTCTCTTGAAAATCATCTTATTTTTCATCTTATCATCTTGAACTCTGATGAAGCTAGTGACTTCTCTCCAGATTTAGGGGGAAAAATCCATGAATTAGGATTAAGTTGGGAATGAATATTTTATACAAAAAAAAAATGAGTGTCAATGGAAGACATCATACACTCACAGAGAAACCACACTGTGATCCCCTCATGCTTATGGGGATTATGGAGGAAGGAGAATTTACATTGCTGAGCATTTTGAAAATACTTTTACTGCACTGACTGATTCCCAGGGAAGGCTGAGTAGATATCTACACCTCAGTGATGGCCTGGAAATTCCTCTGAAATAGCTGCAGCTCTGGGGTTTCAAAAGGACTTAACAGTCCTTTTCTCAGAGAAATGCTTTCTCTTAGATTGATTCTTTCTCATAATTAAGCTTCTCTTTCATAGATGTTTTTTCCTTCAGTTCAGTAGCTATTTGTTTTTCTTACATTTGCTTATTTGATGCACCAAGAAGTCCACTTTTTGTGTGTCTTGTCCATTTTTCTTCTTTTAACTAAACTTACACTTGGATTTGGATTTCACCAGCTTTCCCCAAGATTTTCCCCAAACTTGGACCTTTTTCGGTTCCAAGATCCATGCAAGGCTGCGACATTACACTATGTAACATTTCACCATGAGGATTTCTTGGGTTCCTCTAGGCTTTCTCAGATTTTCCTTTTCCTTGAGGACTTTGATAGTTTTGGGTAGTGCTGGCTGAGATTTGTATAGAATGTTCCTATACATTTGGGTTTGTCTGATTTTTTTTTTTTTTTTGATGTTTGGACTAGGTAAAGCACCATTTCATCAAGTCATAGCAAGGGTCATGCTACCAACATAATGTCACTGACACAATTAACCTTGATCATGTGGTTGGGGTAGTATTTCCAGGTTTCTCCTCTCTAAAATTACTATGTTTTTTCCTCCTCTTTCTATACTCTTTCAAAACAAGTCACTAAGCACAGTCCACCACTGGAGAGGCACCTAGTTCATTTTTTAAAAGACTTGCCATTTGTTTATAAAGACACATAACTAATTGTCTGGGTCACAGTAATCATAACTTTTCTTTGGATTTTGCCCCTCCTTTCTTTTTTAACTGTCAAAGAATTTTCTGTTTCTTAATGGCTCTAAATTCATTAGGTCATGAATACTTTAAAGGATGAAAACAATGTCTCTGATTTTTTAAACACAGCCTTGAAGGATTTCTGCCATTCATTTTTGTCTTTCCTTCTCTTCTCATTGACCATTTTACCTTAAGCTGGGGTGCCAGCAACGTAAGATCCATGTCTCTGACCTCCCACATCTGTTAACTTCTCCCATCTTTTACTTTCTTTTAAAGAACCTAATAACAACACTTCTCTATCTCTTCCAAAAAATTGAAGAGGAAGGAATACTCTCAAACTCACTTTATAAGGCCAGCATTACCCTGATACCAAAGCCAGGCAAGAACGTTACAAGAAAACTATAGGTCAATATCCATAATGAACATTGATGCAAAAATATTCAACAAAATACCAGCAAACTGAATTCAACCACATCTTAGAAGGATCATTCACCATGATAAAGTGAGATTTATTCCGGGGTACAAGAATGGTTCAACCTACGTGCTGATTATCAGCTTAGTTGGGAGACCCCACCCAGGCGGCATTGAAGGTAATGAGAGGCAGACACCCACATAGAACAACACAGTGGATCTACTGGGGGGGCCAGCAGACTCTCAAGCTGAGAGCCTCAGCATTCCAGGATGAAGGCCCTGAGCAGATCCTCATCCATGTAGTTATTCTCTCTTGAACAGGTGATTCTTATTAATCAACAGGTGTTCTCAATTTACTCATAACTCAAAAATATACCAAGTAGGCAGCTGTTACCCACCTCCCACTAATTGCAAACTAAAAGGTATTCTCCACAAGGGAGCTATGGGGGCAGGGTAAACTTAATGTTTCTCAACACCTATATAAATCAACAAATATGATATATCACATCAATATAATGAAGGACAAAAACCACATGATTCTCTCAATTCTTTTCTCTTTTAATGCTATTGCTTTCAAATTCTATTCTAGAGAACATCTTACACCAAAATTGCCTCATTTTTATTAAGAAAACAAAAATTATTTCCTGGCTTTTAAGGTCTTCGTTTTGTTTATTGGGATATATTTCTGCTATCTTTTTTTTCTGATACTATCTGAATGTTATATGGGAAGAAGGGAAAAATCTGTGTCTTTAAATGGATCTTACCTCATTGATTCATGACAGTCTTTCCCATGACAGTTTTCTGTGAACATTGTGATAGTGACATCACAGTTACTCTGCACGTAAAAACTGACCTGATTATCTTCTCTTTTATCTTAGTTTATCATCGCTGGCTCTCTATCAATCACCACAGAGAAACGGTTAACCATGTCTTTGGTGAGTTTGAGAACTATAACCCACAATCAAAGAGATCAAAATGAAACTTAGGACTCATTAAGGCCAGTCTTTCTACTTTCAAAAGCTGAAAACTTAGTTCCAGAGCAGTTTGTTGTTAAAATGAGGAGTTGGGCCTGGATCCTCTGTATCCTTGTTCAGAGCACATTTCTCCAATTATTGTACCCTACATCAAAGTCTGCATTCAGAGAATTACAATATTCCCTCTGCCCATGCCGAAGAATGTGCCACAGCAAAATTGTGCTTGTTTATGATGTCCTTTTTTGATAATTGGCCTTCCAATTCAGGTTTTCAATGGCACGGAAGCTGACAGTGTTATAAAGAGGTCTATTGGGTTTCACTGTTTAAGCCCGGGTGTTACAACCTTTGACAAAAATGAGTTGAAGTGTTGTTCCTGTGAAGTATCCAAAGTAGGCTACTACAGTATACACAGAGCTGTACACAGAGGCCGCTACATTATACACAGAGGTGTACACGGAGGCTGCTACGTCACACACAGAGGTGCACACAGAGGCCGCTACATTATACACAGAGGTGTAGGCGGAGGCTGCCGCGTCACACACAGAGGTGTAGACGGAGGCCGCCGCATCACACACAGAGGTGTACACAGAGGCCGCTACATTACACTACATTACGTTTAGTCATGATGTCTCCTCAGGCTCCTCTAGACTTTCTCAGATTTTCCTTTTCCTTGAGGACTTCAATAATTTTGGATAGTGCTGGCTGAGTGTATTCTTTCATATATCTCACCAGAAGTGTTATTTTGTTTGTGTATAAATTCTAGCACCCTTAAAAGTTGTCTTTAGTCATTTGTATTGGCTAAGAAAGTAAAAAGCTTTACCTGTTTTTAATCCCTTATTCCAGCAAAAACTAGAGTTGGAAGTGGCAGAGAGAGAAAGGCTGGATTATGGGGAGAATTTCTTGTCTTTAAAGTTTCATTAACTCTTCAATCAATCTGTTATCCCTCAAGGGGTTGATATTGGAGATTATGTGAGAGAATGTCATATAATGTAATTGCACAGAAACTCAATTTGAAATCTCTGGCTATGAAAATCTCCCAAAGGAAGCAAGGAAGTGAGAGAGAGTGCTCAGAAAAAAATGCCAATTCTTTCCTTTTCCCATCAGTATTTAGATATCATTATTTGGAACCCTCAGTTAGACTCCACAATGCTAACTAGATCTGTGCTGTTCAATGTAACTTTCTATGATGATGGAAATGAAATGTAACTTTCTATAATGATGAAAATGCACTACAGTTGTACTGTACAATATTGCCGTCACGTGGATATCAATGCTGTGAGATCTAGAGAGTGCAACTGAATAAAAATTTCACTTAATTTTACTTTAAATATAAATAGTCAGTGTGGCTATTGGCAATCATACTGGGTATAACCTGGCACAAGGGTAGTATTTTCAGACTTCTAGGAGGAAATATCTGGGCCTCTTACCCCGGAGAACAATCCCACAGTGAACATGCAGGAAGCTCAAGGATGCAGGTTGTGGTCTCAGGGTGGGCTCAGACTCACTAGAGATTTCCAGGCTTTAGTGAGTTCTCCTCTTGTCACACATTGTACCAGCCCTTTCTGAGATTGCAGAAGAGTGCCATCTCAATGGGAATCTAGCTTATTCTAAGAAATATATACTCTGGGAATCGGGACTACCACTGGCTACTAGGAGCCCCAGGAGTATACACTTTAGTCATTATGTTGGGAAATCAGGGTCCCAAAGCATCAACTGGTGAGTTCCTAAAAGAAGTGCCCACTTATTAAAAGAAGAAGTGCCCTAACACTCTACTGTACAGCTGTGGGGTGTGCCCTGGAGCCTGTCTACCTATAACTACAGTTTTCAGAATGCTCTTAGCTCAATTCTCTTTTCTGTGTGAGTTGGAGGAGAAAGGAAGTCACTTCTGAGATGTTTATTTATTCCCTTCACTTCATCAATGTAGAAGTGAGAACCACAGTGAGAAGTAAAACCAAGGAACTGAGTATCCAAGGGAATAAGCTGAGACAAGTCTAGTACTGTGACCTCAATATTCTGACCTGCAGTTCAGACCTTCTTTTTCTACTCCCCGCTGCCTCCCACATGTTACACCATCCTTGGGCCTGCACCTAGTCCTCTGTCTACAGCCGTCCCGTGCTGCCCTCTCTGTGGCCAATCATATGCCCACCCAGGTTCCAGGGCCTGCCTGAGACTCAGAACCAGCCCCTCATCTTTGAGAGGTGTGCTTTTGAGAGAGGCAATGGGCATGCAAGCGTGAACTATTAGGTTGATACAATCATAATTGTGGTTTTTCCCATATGGCAAAACCACAATTACTTTTGCACCATGCTAATACAGTATCTACTTTTTCTGTGTGGCTGATGCTTCCACCAAGGGTTTCTGAGTTGAGCAAGAGAGAAACTGCATCTAGTACATTGCTACCTTTGCTTTGGGTCATGCTCTCGTGGTAATGTTGCAAGCAAAGCCTCATCCAGACCCTACTATCTGTCCCAGAGAAAGAATTTAGAAGAGTAACATTCTCTACAACATCACCGAGGTCCCACTTAAGGGAAACCAGTTCATATATTCATTCATTCAGCCAAGATTTACCTTGGAGAATCTGAGATTTTTGCTGGGCACTGGAGAGTCATATAGCAATAAATGATCAATCCCAGACCTCCTGAGGAGACACAGAAGGGAATAACTTACAATTTAATGGCAAAGATGTATAAGAGAGATTCTGGCTTATTAGCATTTCTCTTTTAGGTGCACAGCAGCCAGGCTGGAAGCATTCTGAGTGCTCTGTCTGCTCTGGTGGGTTTCATTCTCCTGTCTGTCAATCTGGCTGCCTTAAATCCTGCCTTATTGCAGTGTGAGTTGGACAAAAATAATACGCCAACCAGGAGTTATTTTTACCATTATGATCCAATTGATACCACGGACTGCTATATAGCCAAAGCCAGTCTGGCTGTAAGTATTTTTAGATGGGACGTTCTAATTTCATGAGGCATTCAAAAGCCTTGATTTCTTGTTATTTCTTCTTTTGAAAATCTCTCTGTTTGTTCTGGTTTGGGCATATGGGGGGGAGGCCAGGGTTATATTAATCTAAGGAGACTACATGGATGAGATTAAGGGGATTACATACTAATAGAGTAGAATTGAAAATGTTAAACAAGGTTGATGATGAAAAACTTTTAACTTATTGTTTGTAGAGTTTCTTAATTATCAAACTAATCCAATTTTGGAAAGTTAAAATACGAGTTTGTCAAACTGCAAATCTTGGTACATGGAATGGTGGATTAAGAATGGAAACAGAACAGAAAGACCTAGATGATCAGAATATGCCAACAAGAAAACCTAGTATGTGTGTGCGGTAAGGAGTTTATTTGGTCTGAGAAGACACCTGATTCAATACTAAGAAAAAGAGAATAGGAAATATGGGGTTAGAAGGTAAGGGCTTCTCCTAATGATCACAATAATAAATAGTACCGAGCACGTGAGAATGCAACGTTATTGTTGCTTTTTGTTATAGCTGAAAGGAGTATGATATATTGAATCAGGAGATAAGAAATAGAGGGAGAGAGTGTAACTGAATGATTGCAGGAGAATTCGATCTCTTTGGAAGAAGAAAAATAAGGAAATTTGGCTAATAGAAATAATATTTCAGAAGTTGAAAAATTAAGGAGCATGTGCATGGTCAGCAACACGCTATGAGGAAAACAGGCAACATAAGAGTAAATCAGTTGCAGAATATTTATTGTCCTGTAATCACATAAATGAGATAAGCCAAGAACTCAGCAGGAAGATGGATGGATAGAAAGGTCTGGTCACAGTCATGCTGGTAGAGCACTCATTATAAAGTGGACCTTGCTCTCAAGGGAATGGTATAATGAGAAAAAGTACAAGTAAATGAGGCTGACAGTAATTAGTACAAATTAACACCTGGCACAGCCAATTCCTCCTTGGGAAAAATTCTGAAGAGAAATTTGGGAGTGATAAAGTATAAATTCAAAATGAGACAATTTTACATTGGAAATAAGAGAGATTCTGTTGCTCTTGCTTGCTGGAACTATTTCTAAGGAATGGAAACAAGTTGTATCTTCTCTTTAACTATGTGTAAATGCCACAAAACAAAAGTTCATGTGGTCAAATTATTTCCTTTTATTATGGGCTGGCCAGTTCTGCGCAAAGAATGTCTCAGGATGGAAGTGATAGAACCTATCCTTTTGAGTTGGTGTTGGTGATTAGCAACTCTGAGAGTTTACTACCTTCATTGTTTTTTCTAAGGCTTCCAGTCACCAAAAAAAAGAAAAAGAAAGAAAGAAAGAAAGAAAGAAAGAAAGAAAGAAAGAAAGAAAGAAAGAAAGAAAGAAAGAAAGAAAGAAAGAAAAGAAAAGAAAAGAAAAGAAAGAAAGGAAAGAAAGAAAGAAAGAAAGAAAGAAAGAAAGAAAGAAAGAAAGAAAGAAAGAAAGAAAGAAAGAAAAAAGAAAAAAACAAAACAAAACAAGAAAAATCAAGAACAAATCCAAAGGGGCTCTGATACCTAGACACATAGACACATAGATGGGGATGTCAATACTGAATTTTATGGAGGACTTGTGCAGTCAAAACCTCCTTGATCCTCACAAATCTCTGAGAAGGAAATGTTAGTTTTCATGTTTCATACATAAGGAAACAGGAGCTAGAGAAAGAGAGAGACTTGTCCAGGCTTACACAGCTACTAAGCAGTAAAGGTGAGGCTAGAATTGGAGCTGCTGATTCTCAGTCCTGGGAGTTATGGCACCACACGGCTTTCTTACTGAGTGGACAATGTCATCAGAACTATCGATGTCTCAAATAAGTAAGAAAGAAGTGTATGAAGTGGATTAGTTGATTTAGTTACTACTTATCTCCCTTTCTCCTCTGAAGGAAGTGAGTAAGTGAAGGAGTTGAATTTAGACAATTGTGTGGTGTGGGAGGAGCAGTTTTGTTTTCCTGATGATGTCCTTACTTCATTCTCTAGTGGTTGAGGTGGTCTTCATCTCTATGGGCACCTCTCAACTAGGCATGAAGGCTTCAGCTGACCCAGGTGCCACCAATTTTTTTTATTTCTTGACTTTCAGGGAACTCTGTCTCTGATGCTGATTTGCACTGTGCTAGAATTCTGCCTAGCTGTTCTCACTTCTGTGCTGCGGTGGATACAGGCTCACTCTGACTTCTCTGGGGTGAGTGTGCTGGCTGGCCTAACTTAATCTTGTCTAGGTGTATCTTATCTCTACACTGTGATGAGCTAGCTATGTCACCAAAAGTAGTAGAAGGATTGTTTGACAGAGGGTTTATATCCAAAATCTACAAAGAACTAAAACAGATTTACAAGAAAAAAAAAACCATTCAAAAGTGGGCAAAGGATATGAACAGACACTTTTCAAAAGAAGACATAGAAAAGGCCAACAAACAAATGAAAAAAAGCTCATCATCTCTGGTCATTAGAGAAATGCAAATCAAAACTACATTGAGATACCATCTCACACCAGTTAGAAGGGTGATCACTAAAAAATCTGGAGACAATAGATGCTGGAGAGGATGTGGAGAAATAGGAACACTTTTACACTGTTGCTGGGAATGTAAATTAGTTCAACCATTGTGGAAGACAGTGTGGTGATTCCTCAGGACCTAGAAATAGAAATTCCATTTGACCCAGCAACCCCATTACCGGGTATATAGCCAAAGGATTATAAATCGTTCTATTATAAGGACATATGCACATGTATGTTCATTGCAGCACTTTTCACAATAGTAAAGACTTGGAACCAACCCAAATGGCCATCGATGATAGATTGGACAGGGAAAATGTGGCACATATACACCATGGAATACTATGCAGCCATAAAAAATGATGAGTTCATGTCCTTTGTAGGGACATGGATGAACCTGGAAACCATCATTCTTAGCAAAATGATGCAAGAACAGAAAATCAAACACCACATGTTCTCACTCATAGATGGGTGTTGAAGAATGAGAACACACGGGCACAGGGAGGGGAGCGTCACACACTGGGGTCTGTGGTGGGGGAACTCGGGGAGGGACAGTGTGGGGTAGGGAGTTGGGGAGGGATACCATGAGGAGAAATGCCTTATATAGGTGATGGGGGTGGAGGCAGCAAACCACATTGCCATGTATGTACCTATGCAGCAGTCCTGCATGTTCTTTACATGTACCCCAGAATCTAAAATGCAATTATATATATATATATATATATATATATATATATATATATATATATGAAAAAAAAGAGTAGTAGAAGGAATATCAGACAGCCATGAAACGGCACAGGTCATTTTCCTGGTAATGGAAGGCAGAGAAGGAAAGCAGATGGCAGTTGAGTAGCTGACAAGCTGAGAGTTCACTGGATATGAAAATAGTTAAGCATGAGAAATCAACTGGTTCCATCTTCCCATTTTGTCAATGGAGGGAATGACACTCTGAGAAGTCAAATGACTTGCCTGGCTTGCCTGGCATTATGCTATGAGTTCGTGCCTGTGCTGAGGACATTAGAACCCGGCTTGCCTCCCTCCTAAGCAGAAACAATTTCTGCCACAACCACTAGTCTCTTGATTAGTATTGACTCGGTAAAGGGCATTTACACATGTGACTAGTTCCAGTGAATGTCTTATGCTCTGCTTTTCCTCCTGGTGATCCTAAAATTCTTTTTCCTCTTAAAAGATATATTAAACATGTATTGTTGAATCAAATTCCATAGGATACCACCCCTATGGACTCATGGCTTTATTTAACTGAATTAAAAAACCTTGATTTCTCCAAAATTTTATTAAAGAGAATAGAATGAATACTAGGGTGACAAATTGCAATTATTGAAGAACCTAGTGATCTGCTCTACTTACCTTGGATTAGCTAAGAATTCTATGTATACAGTTGGAGAAAATGGTATCTGTACATCTGTCTTGAATCTGAATGAAGTCTGAAGACCTAACATATTTTGTCTCTTCCAGAGTGTGCATTTCCTACCTCGCAGTTTCGTCGATAATTCTAGCATGTCCTCAAAGATGACTCATGGCCCTGGATATGAAGAACTATTGAATTCTTAGGGAAAAAAGGATAAATATTCATCAGAAAGTTGATTTTTATGATAACACAGAAAACCTAACCTTTATCAAAAAGCAAACTTAAGTTTTCTAAATGTAAGCTTTTAAAGTAATGAACATTTGAAAAAAAAAATTATTTCACTATCATTTAAGGTATGTGTTCATTGGAGATCTCTTGATTTGCCTGACATTGACCCAGCAAAGGCACAGACCTGTAAATTACTGTTTACTAGACTAGTCATATAGTCATAGACATTTCCCAGAAAACTAGGCAGTATGATGATTCCAAAAACACAGTGAAGCAAAGGATACAACTTTTTTTTAACCCCTGAATGGTCAACAGGTGTTAACTGATTCGTTGTGGTGTTAAGACTCCTTTCTCATGGGTGCTAGTATTTTATCTCCTGTATTTTACTCATCATTGTATAAAGGCAAGACCCATATGATGAAGCCTCGTGGTGTATGGAAAAGTAGCTAGCTTCAAAATAAAATCTTATTTTTTTGTTTCTTTCTTTAAATACAGAATAAGTCAATTATGACAGACATAAACCCAAATTTGAACTCCATTTTCTCCCCATCAAATATTAAAGCAAAACTAATGAGTGGACAAAAGCTAACCAAGAATATTTATCTGTTATGAAGCACCAACCAGTTCATTCTTATTTTCTTATTTTAGAAAAGACCAATTGTTTGTGTATAAATGTTAAGTCTTAGCGTACGCGCATGCACATGCACACACACACACACACACAGAGAAAAGTATTTCAATTTTATATAAACTCCATTTCTTTGAAATATCTGGTCATGTTTCTCTGCTCTGAACCACTATAGCAGGGATCATACTCACTGTATCAGATATTTTGGTAACCAGACCATTTCTCTGCTGTTTTTTTCCAGTCTAAAACTGGACTGTCTGATTCTTTGATTTTAGCTTTATCTTCAAAATCTGTTTCGTTATGGCTTCTCTCTGTCCTTTGCACCTGCCCCCCTACACCCCACACTGCCACACACCATTTCTTTTATTTATTTACCTATTGTGGACATTCAACTTTTATTGATACTTATTGGATACCAGACACTATGTCAAATAAGGGAAACAGAGATGACAATGAAATTAGGAATGTATACAGGGTACTAACTATTCGAACACAGAGTAAAGTATACCTTCTTCTGCCTAAAAGAACGTAAGGATAAACACATGTGTTTGTATGCATGTGTCAGGTGGGGAGAGAGAGCAAGTGAGAGTGAGACAGAGAGAGAGAGAGTCCTTTCTTTGAAAATCCACCTCCCCCCTATCAATCACATGGTGCCACCTTCTGCCACAGGAGAGGACTGTGACCCAGAATCCACAATTGGTGTATCCATCTACTGTATTCACACTCCAGCTTTGTTCCTCACCCCTGCCACCATATCTTCACCACCACCACAGCACTCTGGATACCAGAAGTTTTACTGATTATCCAGTCACACTTCTGGTCTTCAAAGTTCCCCTGGGTATCTCTTCAGCTTTGACTTGTTTATCAGAGAAGGCATCCAGCCCTTTAGGCACACTCAAAGCCACTTTTTATCCTAGGCTCAACCTCACTGCCACGTCAGTCATTGATATGGCTTCTTTCAAGTAGCAATGCCTCTCCAGCCCAAGTCAAATGAGAATGACACCTACCTTAAGATAGAAGTTGTATTGAGATGACCTTAACAAAGCAATTACCTTGATATCTGGGACATGAAAGATGCTCAGTGAACTTGAGTTCTATTGTCTGTTTACTTCCCTTTGGTTTCACTTCCATAGTCCAACTTTCCTTCCCCTTTCACTTCCATACTCTATGTCTAAAATTAACGTCAACCCCAATACATCACTGGGATTTGGAACCTGATTATACTCATCAAATCTTTCACTTCTTCAAGAAAGTCTGGGCCAGGCACAGTGGCTCACGCCTGTAACCCCAGCACTTTGGGAGGCTGAGGTGGGCAGATAGCTTGAGTCCAGGAGTTTGGGACGAGCCTGGGGAACATGACGAAACCCTATCGCTACAAATTAAAAAAAAAAAAAAAAATAGCCAGATCTGGTGACACATGCCTTGTAATCACAGCTACTCAAGAGGCTGAGGTGGGAAAATCAACTGAGACTGGGAGGTTGAGGCTTAGTGAGTCATGATCCTGCCACTGTACTCTAGCCTGGTGGACACAGTGAGACCCTAAAAAAAGAAAGGAAGGAAGAAAGAAAGAAAGGAGAAAGAAGAAAGAAAGCAAGAAAGAGAAAGAAAGAAGGAAGGAAGAGAAGGAGGGAAGAGAAGAAAAGAAAAAAGAGGGAGAGAAAGAAAGTCTGTAGAATGCTTTCAATAAGGTGCCTCAGACTGTTAGGAAACATGTTTTCTTTTCCCTTCGCAGGAGAAAGATTTGAGAGTAATTGGCCTTTTCTAATTTCTGCCCAATTGACTCTACTGACACCTTGTGGTGATTATGAGGAACAACTTTCCACCCAAGAGAAATAGAAAAAGGCAAACCAAGACACTAATTGTGCCTCCAGGAGAATTCCCCGGAGGTAGCTAACTTGACCATAGGAAATTGCACTTGCCACCTTTGTCCTTTACAGTGTCTCTACATGTCATCAGTGAGAGAAAACTATGCATTTTTCAAAAATTATTTATTCCTGTAAGGAAAATGGCTATGCTTGTCAGGAGTAGGTTGAGGCAGACATCTGGTATGGTGTGACACAGCAGGTTTGGAGTGCAAGTGCACAATCCCAGGCATTATGTAGCCATTTCATGTAACCTGTTTGTGTGAGCTCATACCTGGCTTTGAGCCAGTATGTCTGTGGGTAATATAACTGCACTGCTGACTCGTAGGACAGAAGAGAGAATAAAGCCATGTCCCAACTGCCTACAATCCCTCCAGTATTCTTTCAGCCACCCACCACCTGTCCACCAGCTCCTCTCAGAACCCAGCTCAGGTTGGAACCTAACAACTGACATAGTCAGTAGGATCCCAAGGTGAGCAAGCCCTTCCCTGAGTGATCCCAGGTCAGCCATGTGGCCCCAGCATGGGTTGTGGTATCTGGTGGCAGTCATGCTGCTAGGATGGGCCTGAGTGGAAACATGGGTGGTGGTGGACAGGTCCCCTGTGAGCATGGAGAGGGCACTGAAGCACTTGGAAGTACAGAGCACTGAGAAAGAGTGTGCCTGTGCCAGCAGAGTTGGATGGGCATTTTTTACTGTACTACAGGAGATGCACATTCAGTCCCTGTGGGATGCAGCAGAGGTAGGGGACCTCCAGGCACATGCAGAGCACCTGGAGACCCAGATACACAGCTTGTAATGAGAATTAGAGGCTGCCATTATTGTGGGCTTGGGCCCACCATCTCAGAGACCCCTGCTTAGTCTGATACCAAGGAGGAAGAACATCTGTTGTGGGTTTGTCCAGTAGTCCATCAGAAAATAGAGCAGGAACAGCCATTGGGGCCACAGGGCTGGGCTCAGGGAGCCTCTACCATGACAGAGCACATGTCATACAGTGCCTATACTCCAACTGAGCTGTTGGAATTAAACAGTGTTAGCAGCACTCGGGGAAACCCCTAATTGCCTGGATGCCTTGCCTTTGGGATGAGGAAGCCAACAGTATCACCACTCTGTCTCTGAAATGGAAAAGTTGGCCTCCATTACGACGCATCCCTCCTCCATCAGTAATCGCCAGTGAGCAGATGGTTATTAGCAAAGGCGACTACACCATAATTGACTGGCTGATGGTGGCCATTTGAATGGTATGAAAAGATGCCAGAGAAATACCAGAAATAGTGAGTAATGGCAGTTGTATCCAGATCTGGTGCAAGTAATCCAGGAGATGTGTATGTAGCAGGCTATGTTCAATCTGAGGGCCAGATGATGAAGCTTTACCTCCCACATAAGGGACCTTATGTTGGGCTCTACGCTCCTGAGTGCCTTAGGCTCCCTGGCCACCATCCTCATTCTGTATGTGAGGTGACTACTTCCATGGTGGCTCTCAGGGAAGCAGAGGGCTGTAGGCAGGACCAGGGAGTCTGTGCCACTGAAAAGGGGAAGGTTTCCCTTCCACAAGGGACCATCTCTTGGAACAAAATGTGGCCCCAGTGGATGACCTGCACAGAGATGTAGATTGATTTGATTTTGGTTGGGGTTGCTCAAAAGAAAACTGATAGGCAACCCATTGAAGTGCTGTTAAGTTTGTGGAGGCAATTGTCCCCAGAGCAGCAATTCTGGAACATGCTGAAGAGGGAGAAGGATGATGCTGCTTGACCCAGTCCCACCCAGACACTCTGGCTCAAGGACTGTTTTCAGATTGGTGAAAGTATAACCCTTTTGTGTGTAATTAGGGAACTGGCTGAGGTGCCTGACTTAGGGGGACACCAGGTGACCAGGAGGCCACATGTGGAATTGGTAATCCACTGGTCCTTCACCAGTGTACAGCTGGTGCTGGCACAGACTGTAGACTTGTCTGTGGGAACCCAGATCAGTTTCTTGGCAAGGCTGCACATATAGACAGCTAAGGGGCCGGTGAGTGAAAGCGAAACCTGAATCTTTTCACCTTGGCATCAGCTGGTGGCTCCATGTTTATGCACTGTGGATGTCCCTCCCATACATGAATACATTCTAGGGGTGGATATTCTAGGGGTGGATATTCTACATGGCTTGGCTTTACAAACCACAGCTGGAGAATTCAGACAATGAGTATGTGTGGTTAAGCCGGTACTGCGTGGACATAGGCATCACCGGCCCCAGGTACTGCCACAACTCCAACATTCCATTCCACCTGTCAATACCACTTGCCAGGTGAGCATGCAGAGCTGACTGTGACTATTAAGAAGTTAGAGAAGGGAGAATAAAGGCATGTCCCAACTGCTTACTGCCTCTGAAGTGTTCTTTCAGCGACCCGCCACCCGTTCCCACCAGCTTCCCTCAGGCCCAAGCTCAGTTTGGAACCTGATAATTACAGACATATGCAAGGAATATTTACCATAGGAGAGCTGGTGTAACTATATTTACATCAAAGAAAACATACTTTAAGATAAGAAATATTGCTAGCAAGAAAGAGAAGAAAAAGTTCTTTTCATTTTTATTTTATTTTACTTTTTAAATTTTTATTTTTATTATTAATTTTTTGAGACAGATTCTCACTCTGTTGTCCAGGTTGGAGCATGATCTCAGCTCGTTGCAATCTCTGCCTCCAGGTCCCAGTGATTCTGGTGCCTCAGCCTCCCAGGTAGCTGGGGTTACAGGCAGGCACCAACATGCCTCGCTAATTTTTGTATTTTTAGTAGAAATAGGGTTTCATCATACTGGCAAGGCTGGTTTTGAATTCCTAGCCTCAGGTGATCCGCCTGCTTCAGGCTCCCAAAGTGCTGTGATTACAGGCCAAAGAGGGACATTTAAAAATGGTCGATGTAGCAGAAGGATACAACTGTAAATTAATGCAACCTAACAGCAGAGTCCCAAAATATATGAAGCAAAAATTATAGAATTGAAAGAATTTTTAAAATATCAGTAATAGTTGAATTTTAATACTTTATTCTTATTTATTGATAGAAAAACTAGACAGAGATCCAAGAAGGAAATAAATGATTTGTATAACTCTATCAACTTAACTGAAATATCTACTGTGTATCACTCTACCAACTTCTGAACACCCAAACATTTCAGGTGTGCACATGGAACATTATTCAGCACAGACCACGCTGTAGGCAGAATTTTAAGATAAATGCTAATGATCCTCACCCTTCCCTTGAATCATTTCCTTCAAAAATTTGAATGAAACCTGTGAATATCAAGAAATATCACTTCCAATTTTATGTTATTCTATTTGGCAAAGGGACTTTTGAAGATACAGTTATGGTTACTAATATATTGACTTAGGATTAATCAAAGGGAGATTATCTGGGCAGCCTGAACAAGCTCATGAGCCCTTTATAGCTGGGTCTAGAGGTCAGAAGCAGAGGAAGTCAGAGAAGCAGTAGAAATATTCTCTTGCTGGCCACAAAAGGGCAATTACCATATTGCGGGAAGGGCTATGTGACAGGGACTAGTGGGTGACCTTAAGAGGCATCCAGTTAGGAGGCTGAGGCAGGAGAATTGCCTGAACCCAGGAGGTGGAGGTTGCGGTGAGCCGAGATCGCGCCATTGCACTCCAGCCTGGGTAACAAGAGCGAAACTCCGTCTCAAAAAAAAAAAGGAGGCATCCATCCAGTTGATGGACAAAATATTGGAACTTCATTCTCCCAGAGTTGCAAAGGACTGTGTGCTGCAAACATCTCGAATGAGCTTGAAACAGGACCCTATGCCCGAGATGCTATTATATCTATGGCCAATGAAATCACATGATTTCAGTCATGTGAGATCATGAGCAGAGAACCTGTTCACATCATGTTCAGCTCCAGACCCCAGGAAACTGTGAAATAATAAATTTGTATTAAATCAAGCTGCTGTATTGGTGGTAATTTATCATATAGCATAAAAAAACTAATACAGATAATTTACCAGATATTAAAATAAGACAGACTCAATCAATTTAAAAATATTTAAATGATATAAAATATATTCTCTGAACAAAATAGAATTAAAATAAAAATCAATAGCCAAAATGAATTTGAAAATTTCCCAAATAAGGGGAATTTAAATCACTCATATTTCCATTAACTATGGGTAAGGAAATCACAAGGAAAATTAGAAAATATTTTGAATTAAATTTTTTAAAATACCTAAATTTATGGGATACAGCTGAGGTAGGACCTAAGTGGAAATGTATTACTTTAAAGCTATAAGTTGGCTATATTGGAAATAAAAATGGTCTCAAATTAATAACCTAAGCCACTGCCCTCAAAAAGTAAAAAAGGAAGAGCAAACTGAATCCAAAGTAAGCAGAAATATAAAGGTAATTAGGATTCTAGTGGAAACCAAACACATAAATAACAGGAAAATAATGAAGAAAAATAAATAAAACCAAAAGTTGGTTGTTTGAAAAGATCAACAAAATTGATAAACTTTTGTTGGATTGACCAAGCAAATGCAAGAGAGAAGACACACATTGTCAGAATAGAAGAGGAGAGGCATCACTATCAACTTTACAGAAATTACAATCATTATTATTATTATTATTGTTATTATTATTCGAGATGGAGTTTCACTCTTGTTGCCCAGGCTGGAGTGCAATGGCATGATCTCAGCTTACCGCAACCTCTGCCTCCCAGGTTCAAGCAATTCTCCTGCCTCAATTTCCCAAGTTGCTGGGATTACAAGCATGTGCCACCGCATCCAGCTAAATATTTTTTGTATTTTTTTTTTTTTTTTTTTTTTTTTTAGTAGAGACAGGATTTCTCCATGTTGGTCAAACTGGTCTCAAACTCCCGACCTCAGGTAATCTGCCTGCCTTAGCCTCCCAAAGTGTTGGGATTACAGGCGTGAGCCACCATGCCCAGCCAAGAAATTTAAATGATTATAGAGAAATATAATGGACAAACTTTTGCCAATAATTCACACAATTAGATGAATTTTCTTAAAAGATAGAAAGACATGCACCAAAAATGACCCAAGAAGAATTAGAAAATAAAAGTAGTTCTATAACAAGTAAAAAATTTAAAAGAGTATTCAAAAACCTTCCCAACAAGTAAAGCTCAGGCCTAGATAGTTACACTGGTGAATTTTATTAAATATTTAATTAAAACAATTCTAATTATTTACAAAGTTGTTCAAAAAGGAGAGGAGGAGGAAATGCTCTAGAGGTTAATATTCTCATATCAAAGAAAAAGACTTTAGAAAAAAGAAAGTTACACAAAATATATGACTCATAGTTGGCATTTTACATTCTCCTGATGTAAATGATGGCATTTTACTTTCTACTGTCACAACAGTAGAGTCATATAAGATGCTCATTCTGCTGGTGCCTCTTCTATTACAGTGTCAGTCATAAACTAAGTGAGGGACATTCTATTTGGAATTTTGTGTCTGTCTTCATATAGGCAGTTTGATACCGCCAGCCTCTGCAGCATTTACGTGGCTTCAGTGGGATTTACCCATCTATATCACAAAGGAGGAACAGCAGGGTATTTGCCCTTTTCTAGATGTGTGTGATTAACCTCTCCTTTAACCCATTCTGATAAATCCTTAAAAATCGTTTGTAACATTTTAATAAAGTACCTGCATAGCCTAGTAATCTAGTTGTCCAGGCACCTTTAGCTGGAGCGTCACCTGCTGTCCAGAAAGGGCAAAGTTCACTTTTGTTTTTACTAAGCAGGAATGCTAAAAGTAAATGTTTAACTGATCTGCCACTTTTTATTTATTTGTTTTTGCACTTCCCTACTCATCCATTTTGTTAGATCCTGAGATTTTTTTGTATTGTTTCCAAATTACGCTGGAAGGTTTTATTATCAGTAACTGAGTCCAAAGCCTTTGCTACTTGGAACCAAAGTGGCCTCGTTACCACCCTGGTAATGACAGTTTGTTTCCATTCTCTTTGTCAAAACCATCTTTGTATAAGTAAATCCCTAGCAACATTTTTAGTTAAAGATGAGTCTGGCTATTCAGTGCAATGCCACATCTGATTCTAAGTGCTCTAATGGTGGACAGAACTCAGTAAGACAGTGTTTACAAATCTACAGTTTATTGCATGAATAGGATTCAAAATAGCAACGACATTAAAATTAAAATATGTATACCAGTTAAAGACGTCACAGCGAGGAATCCAGAAAAGCCAACCTTGAGTTTCTATTGCCCTCCCTTCCTTTCTGTGATGCCAGTTCTGTTTTTATAGGTAACCCTCAATAGAACACCTAAGAACTTGGGAGTTCCAAAACATCGTGCTAATTGGACTTTCTCATCCTTGTCTTGTGTGGGCACATTTCCTGCTACATAACCAGCCCTAACTGCAGACCATTCTATGTCTGTCACTGAGACCACATCCAGATCATCAATCTCACTGTTATCAATTAATGGTGCTCACAAGCTGGTACAAACCACTCAGAAGCTCCACACACCCATGGTTACAAAGCAATGCTCTTAATCTGTATGTTTGTGACTTGAAAAGATCAGTGCTATGCAGGCTTAGAAAAATTTTATGCCTGCTGAAATCAACTCCAGCAACACAGGCATATATCCTTCAATGAATGGGCCGGGTGTAGTGGTTCATGCCTGTAATTCCAGCACTTTAGGAGGCCTAGGTGGGTGGATCACTTGAGCCCAGGAGTTTGAGAGAAGCCTGGACAACATGGTGACACTGTCTCTACAAAAAATATAAAAATTAGTCAAGTGTGGTGGTGCATGCTTGCAGTCCCAGCGACTTAGGAAGCTAAGGTGGGAGGATTGATTGAGCTTGCTTGGGAGGTCAAGGCTGCAGTGAGCAGAAATTGTGCCACTGTACTCCAACCTGGGCAACAGAGTGAGACCCTGTCTCAAAAAAAATAAACAAAAATAAGTAAATAATAAATAAACATTTAGAAAGATCAATGACTTTAACAAAATTGATCCTACTTTGATCCAATTATTCTTGTTTCTTATTTCTGATATTCAGTAAACAATTTTTATGTTTTTCTAGGTTGTTGCATCTATCAGTAGTTTGTTCCTGTTTTATTATTAAGGAATATTTCATAGTATGAATATGTCATAGTCTGTTTATCCCTTCACCTGATGATAGACATTTGGGCTGTTTTAGACTAGTATGAGTAATGTCACTATAAATATTAATGTCTACCTCTTTGTGGATATCTATTTTCATTTCTTGAGTAGATACATAGAATCAGATTATATCATAAGGTAAATATATTTAACTGCGCAATCAATTGCCAGACTGTTTTCCAATCATTCTGTACCATTTTGCATGTCTACCAGATGGTGATTGTTCCTACATTCTGTTTCCTGTCTACAGGTATTGATCGGCCTACGACCTTTGTAACTTATGACCATTCGACTTTACGACCACAATCGCTAGCCACGACTGCTCCATGTCTGGCAGTGCAAGCATTGCCCTGCTAGGCGTACAACAGTGCAGACCAGCTTCTGGCAGCACTACCATCTCCACGTGCACCATTTCAACTGTTATCCCAGACTCGGTACAGCAATTTGTGTTTTGTATCTTGGATATTTTTCATCAAACCCCTCCCAAGATGTCTACCAAGAGGAAATTGTCTTTGTCTATTCCTCAGCCTGCCAAGAAGGAAAGAAAGGCCATCGATCTCGACAAGAAAATGAAGGTAATGAAGCAGTAGGAAGCAGGAAAGAAAGTGAATGTGATCGCACGTGATCCGAAGTTATCACACTCGACTGTGTCGACGATTTTGAAAGATAAAGAAAGAATTTGTGAAGCTGTGAAAGGTTCTGCACCCAAGCGATCAACAGTTATAACAAAGCAACGAAGCGGGCCCATCCACGAAATGGAGAAATTGCTGTATATTTGGATGGAAGATCAAATTCAAAAAACGGACACCATTAAGTCTTTTTACTGTGCAGATGAAGGCAAGAAGTCTATTTCAGACTCTGAAGGAGTGTGCTGGAGAAGATTACAGTCAAGACTTTGTAGCAAGCACTGGCTGGTTCCAGAGATTCAAGAAAAGATTCCAAATGCATAGTGTTCCAGTGACTAGAGAAGCAGTGAGTGTGGATGAGGAAGGAGCACGTAGATTTGTTGATAGTCTGGATGAATTAATTACAGATGAGGGATATCTAGCAGAACAGATTTTCAATGTTGATGAACTTACAAATGAAGAGCTAATCGAACTGGAAGAAGAAAGAGTGGCGGAAGAAGAAAGAAGAGAAGCAGAGAAAGAAGAGGAGGAGCCAGAAAGAAAGTTCACCACTAAGGGATTATCAGACGGTTTATCTTTACTGAATAAACTTCTTATACATTTCGAAGCAATGGACCCAAACATCGAACGATTTGCAAGGATTGAACAGATGGCACACGATGTGTTTCGTCCGTATCATGAAATTTATGAAGAAAAAAAGAAACATACAATTCAGACAAAGCTCACTATGTTTATGAAAAAACCAACTCCGATAACCGCAACTACTGCCTCAGATGACTACATCAACGATCCGCAGCCAAGCACCAGCGGCCAATAAAATGTCTCGTACATTTTGATATGTTTTGCAATTGGGAAAATGTTTCCTATGATATTTTTTACACCTGTATTTTGTATTTTTGTATGCACCTGTATTTTGTAATTTTGTATGTTTTGCAAATATTAAACCAGTTGTACTGGTAATGGAGTGTTTTACTTAAATCTGATGAATGTAAAAATACAGTAAGAAACAAAATGGTGTAGAGATGATACAAATGGCCTAAAATGAACAAAGAACATTATGATATATAACAATAATGAATGAAAATTATGATAAAATATGACAAAGATTTTTATAGCATCATTTCACAGTACTGTACATATAGCCGACTCAACTTACGACCAAATCGTGTTACGACCAGTCTGTCAGAACCAATTGTGGTTGTAAGTCGAGCACTGGCTGTATAGGGTTATTTATAGAGTGTTATATTTGATTAAAGGATGATGAAAAGGAGGACTTCAGAAACTGCTCTTGGTCTTTGGCATCATTTTATTGATGCCATATTTCCCCATTATCTTTGATAAGTCCCTCAACCTTATATGCAAACACAAATACAGACAAGAAATCAAGTTACATTATTCCAATTTATTGCACAAATACAGATAATAGAGAATACATAAGGAGATCACAAGCACACTAATAATCAATGATATAATACTACATCATGGGATAGAGTCATTTTATGAAGTCAGAAATTAAGGCTGGATGAAAAGGTGTGCATTCAGTAATCTTCATAGAGAAGATGACCTTGAAGTCGAAATTTAGAAAGACAATTTGGGGCAGTGATAGTGTGAAGAGAACCCCAGCTTGGTGCTCTATGTCTGCCTGAGGTGGGCATACTATAAAAGGCAAGCAGGGTGGGACAACTCTCAGAATGATCTTGAGAAAAAAAGTGTGTGATGTGCATAAGAAATGTGTAGTCCATGATGAAAATATAAATTGAGTGAAATAAAAGAGGTATCATACATTATACAGCTGTAAGACAGATTGGATCCACTCCTACAGGCCCCAGTAAACCAGGTTTAAGAGTCTGTATGTGAACATCCATGCCATAGAAGTGATGTGGTTAATACCTACAGATGGTCAAGAGTAGAGATGCAACTTAGCATGGTACACAGTGAAAGGGTAGGGTTTTTCATTCTGCTGTCAAATTTGAGGAAACAAAATTTTATTTTAGAAAAATAAGAATGGAAAACCTCAGGTCCTGAAATTAAATAAAACATATCAAGTCACTTAATTATTTGTTGTGTGACTGTCGTGATTACTTTCATAATCTAGGAAAATTAACATCGACCTGTCACCTTTTATTTTTGGCAATCTCAATACATAAAATGTAATTCATTATTTCATTGTGACTAATACTCTCAGAATGATTTTTTTCAGTCCCTCTACAGGACTCTGATACTTAGACTAAAAATGTAAACTATCTTTTCCTTCTTTTTTAAACAGAAATTTTTCTTAGCTTGGTTTTCTTCACCACCTTCTATTCATAATCAACTGTCGTATTGCTCACATATGCCCCCATTCTCTGTCTCTAAAGGCCTTTGCAAGTGTTGTATTCATTTACTCATCAGAATACCTATGTGTGGAATGTCTCAGTGCTTTTTGCATTCATCCACTATTGCTATTTTCTCTGCCCTACATTCATGTCTTATGTGGAGTTGGTTATCACTGTGGACTTCTCTCTTGCCCAAGCCAACAGATATTGTCTCTGATGGTTTGTTACTTTCTGTTTATCTAATCTTTCTCTGTTTTGGGCTATCTACTGTTTCATAATGCATGTTTATGACTAATTATCGTATCTTCTATTCTAGATGTTATTCTTGCTTTTTTCCTCCAATTATAGGCATGTAAAGTTTAACTTAGCATCACTTCTATCTCAAAATAATTATCTTAGAGTGTTAACTTACTTTATTTAGTAATGATTTTTTTTAATAATAATACTAAACCTCTATCGAATTTTATCTTTACCAGAACTCTGTGTGGCATGCCATCAGGTCCTCTATGACTGCATTTCCCTTTGTCTCCTCAAAATGAAAGTCTAAAAATGAGTTTAATTTAGGTCTATTTGTACTCTTCCTCCACTGTTCATATTTCTGACTTTTTATCATTTTTTTCAACATAACTAGTGTTCTCCTTTGATCTTAGACTCAAACACCTAATGCATTAGTCAACTAGTTGCTTGTCTAACTTTATTCTTTAATTTGTTAACAAAATCTACCAGTTACTCTTTTTCTACATGTTTTAGATGTAACCATTTTTTCCATTGCCACTCTTTATTTCAACCCGGGTCTTGATTTCTTCTTTTTTTCACAAATGTCTCACTAAATGATCTCTCCACTTATAGTTTCCCTGTTTTTATCTATCTACCTCACCAGACAAGAGATAACTTAATAAAATTCCCCATTTCCTACTTATCAATCTGCAAACACTATCTAATAATATCATGTCAGTGAATGTGCTGGTGATTCAGACAATTATACAGATTTTTATGAAACTTCATATCTTTGCAAAAATGCATTGACTGGTGGCAAAATATTTGCATAAAAATTATATATAGTGTAAGGAGTATATATGTGTGTGTGACCATGTGGGTATCAGTGGGTGGTACAAACCATTCCCAATGGTAACTTTTAGGAATGCTAAAAACAAAAACAAAAAAAACCTAAGAACCAAATATTATCAAGCTGTCAAAGTTTAACTCAACTTTCAGCCAGCCTTCTTGTTTTCTGTATTTGCAATTATAAACACACAGTTAAATCTTGCTTATTACATGTTGACTTTCTAAAAGAGACAGGTGTGAAATCATAATAAAAAACAAGAAAAATAGGAGTATATCATATCTACAAATGAAGGGAGCATATTAAGATGATCTTAAGCAACAAAAACAAAATATTCTCAACTGGTGAATAAATTTAATGTAAAATTGGCAGACTGTGGAGAGAATATAAATTTTTCCAGTGTCCCATTGAGACCTTGGCCTTCTGGATCCTTAACTATGAATCAGAGTGTTCTGGACATGTGATTCTTATAAAGCAGTGGGAGGAGACACTTCCCCTGGGTTTCCCAACTCACTGTAAGTACCGGAATATATGTTTAATTCTTCATAAACACGATCATCTGAAACCTGACAAGAGAAAAATCATTTCCTATCAATCACCACAAATTTCCCATCCCTAGAAGTCTTGCTCAAGAGACTTCTCTGCTTTTGTCTTTCTGGTTCTCACACTTGTCATTACACTCTAATTATTTCTTTCATTTCCAGAAAACCAAACCAGGCTGCCTGACCGAGTGAGCCCAAAAGAAATCATATCAGTCAATAACAAGTTGGTCAGGTTATTCCTTAGTATATCTGCTGTCTTATTTATCTATCTTTGGATGAGAGTAATTTTTTCTTCTTCTTTTTTTTTTTTTTTTTTTTTTTTTGTTTGA
Organism: Saimiri boliviensis; assembly: GCF_048565385.1. Classification (NCBI taxonomy): domain Eukaryota; kingdom Metazoa; phylum Chordata; class Mammalia; order Primates; family Cebidae; genus Saimiri; species Saimiri boliviensis. The sequence goes on along the minus strand of NC_133454.1, from coordinate 119,373,421 downwards.
GACAGAGTCTCACTCTGTCACCCAGGCTGAAGTGCAATGGCCACGATCTCAGCTCACTGCAACTTTCACCTTCCAGGTTCAAACAATTCTCCTACACTGAAATTATAGGCAAGCACCCCCATGCCCCGCTAAGTTTTGTATTTTCAGTAGAGACAGGGTCTCACCACATTGGCCAGGCTGGTTTCCAACTCCTGATATCAAATATATATATACACATTATATATTTGTACATTTTTGGGGGTGGGGCAATACATCACTTTATTTCTTCGGTTTTCCAACTTTACTCTTGGACGAAGCAAATTTAGTCTCCCACCTGGCTGGCTGGTTTGTGACCCCTCACTGAAGATGGGGTTCAGGCTCCAAGGAGAGGCTCAGCAGAAGGTGGAATCCCCAACAGACGGTCAGGCTGGCAGAGGACTGCAGGGTCCCAGAGGTGGATCAAGCACCCACAAGCAGAGACTCTGGACCATCCATATCCCCCACACAGAGCCTGCATCTCCTCCCAGCTTTGCCCCACCCGGTACCACACTCCTTGCAGTGGACAGGCAGCCCCTCAGTGATCTCCAGTGCCTCAGCGCCATCCCTTCGAGGCCAGCCATGGTTCTTCCTGTACATCCCTGCTGCTGCTCATGCTGAACCTGGCACCTTCTCCCTTGGAGATGCCAGGCACAAGCTGCTGATCAGCTCCACATTTAATTTTCTATTTTTTTTTAAGAGATGGGGTCTCGATACATTGCCCAGGCTGATGTCAAACTCCTGGGCCTCAAGTGATCCTCCTGCCTTGGCCTCCCAAAGTGCTAGGATTACAGGCATAAGCCACCACACCTGACCCCATATTTGAGTTTAATGTTCCTTTGGGAAACATCTGAGTAAAAAGGATGCCAAACCCCAAAAGAAACTAAAGATACACTTTCCACCCAGTGGTACCAATGACCATGCTATAATGCTCTTTTTGTCCCCAGGTAAAGCTGAAAGCAGCTTTGCCTCCAGCTTGGCCTCCCAAAGTGCTGGGATTATAGCTATGAGCCTCTGTCACCCAAGGCTGGGTGCAGTGGCATGATCGTGGCTCACTGCAACCTCTACCTCTTGGGCTCAAGTGATTCTCCTGCTTTAGCCTCCCAAGTAGCTGGGACCTCAGTTGTCTGCCGGCATACTGGGCTAATGTTTTCTTTTCTGTTTGTTTTTGTTGTTTTGCTTTGTTATATATTTTTTAGTAGAGATGTGGTTTTTGCCATTTGGCCGGGCTGGTTTCAAACTCCTGACCCCAAGTAATCTGCCCTCCTTGGCCCTGCAAAATGGTGGGATTACAGGTGTGAGCCACCATGCCTAGCCTGGAGGAGAGTGATTTTAAAAGGTGGATAGACTTGAATGCCTCAGGAACATGGACAGATGGAGAGAGTGTTTTTCATCTATCAGATGTAAGTAAGTGCATGAGCACCAAGTGCTGGTGATTCTCATCAGAGGTGTAATGGACACGTGAGGCAAACGGAAACAGTAGGTAGTCATGAATCAGAAAGGAAAAAAATTGAGGTTTTAGAGCAAGTGGGAAAGGAAGAGTCAAGAAGTAAAGGAATAAAACAGAAAGGTGTTTTATTCTGAATAGGTGGCTACTTCTGGGGTAGAAAACAAGGCCAGATACCTGAATGGTTTCCTTACATGGCTCCTGCACATTCATCTCTCATGCTACACACACTTCAAGGCATCCACATTTTCTAAAATTATACATATCCTATTTTCCTAACCCTCATTTAGAGGGATATATTATAAAATGTGTGCTACTACTTTTGAATATAAAATGTGAGCTTTAGAAATCAAAGAATAAAACTTGGAGAAACTATTTCCTGGAAGAAACATCTCAGAAAACCGAGGCCATATTTTTAAGGAATGAAGCTCCAATTCTTTAACCCATCATTCAAGATTTTATATCAGGCATCTGCTTACCTTCTTTCCTTTGAGTTCTTCCCCAGCTCCAAAGACTGTGAGTGACACAGCACTACCAAATCCCAGAACGGTGAGAAACAGCATCATCACTACAATTTCCTATTGAGCAGCAACAAACAATAAACAAAAAGACAGATCACATGGTGGGTGCCCAAAAAGTCTATTTTTGTTTGTTTGTTTGTTTGTTTGTTTTTTCATAGTTAATATGTATTTTATTTCTTTTATAATATCGAGATCATTTTACACTTCTAGCATTATATTTTAGTAATCATGATTTGAATTATTTTTGTGTGTGATAGTTCTTTTTTTTATTGCATTTCAGGTTTGGGGTACATGTGAAGAACATGCAAGATTGTTGCATAGGTACACACATGACAGTGTGATTTGCTGCCTGCCTTCCCCTCAGCTATATCTGTCATTTCTCCCCATGCTATCCATTGATGATAGACTGGACAGGGAAAATGTGGTACATATACACCATGGAATATTACGCAGCCATCAAAAACGATGAGTTTGTGTCCTTTGTAGGGACATGGATGAACCTGGAAACCATCATTCTCAGCAAACAGACGCAAGAGCAGAAAATCAAATACCGCATGTTCTCACTCATAGGCGAGTGTTGAACAATGAAAAGTCTATTTTTTTTTATCGTGCCTCCTGCTTTCATCTCCCCACCATATGACCAGTCCTTCTAAAGTGACACATACACTCACATGCAAACACAGGCACAGGAAAACCCAGAGATCATTATCGGCAGCAGATAACTTTAACCCTGAGAAATCTGCCTTGGTTGAGGGGAGTGGGCATCCAGCATCTCCCTGGACTGCGTAAACTTATGGAACATTATACTATGTAATGGAGGCTAGGAAAAGGATGGTGTTCATGAAACAGGAAAAGAGGGCTTCCCACAATAAAATACATACAGCAGAAAAAATACATACAGTGGAAAAAGAAGCCACCGAGCAGTTTTTGGTCTCATAAAGTTTCTGGCAATGGTGGATGTGCATATAAGCGGAGCTCTTCTTCAGGTTGATGATCAGCATGGTAATTCCTGTTCCCCCAGCTATGCTGCTGGCAGTGTTTGCCCCCAGGCTTCCTCTGGCCTGATGATAATGAAGAACACTCAGACCTGGGCCTGCACTTGCTGGCACATTCAATAAACCTATCTTCATGTCAGGGCTGGATGCATCCAGTAAACTCCACAATGGTTCAAAATTTTGGTTAAAAAGGGAAACCTTGAAAATGTCCCCATTGTTTAATAAGCATACATTACTTTCTTGCTGGGACTGCATTCGGGAACTACATGAACACACATCATCTTTCCTCAAATAGTCTTCCTAATTGAAAACTAATAATTTATTTGATCATGTGAATATATCTATAAAGATACAGCCAGTGTGGGGACACTTTTCTTTAAGACACATGTCAAGGTAAACATAAACTTCATTGTATGTTAAATGGTACAATATATGTTTCTAATGATTATATCCAGTTTTTGTTGCAAAAAGCCTCACAACACAAAATAGATTGAGACAAAATCATATATCCTTGTTCACTAGTAATATAAGAGATAAAAGGTCGGGCGCGGTGGCTCAAGCCTGTAATCCCAGCACTTTGGGAGGCCGAGGCGGGTGGATCACGAGGTCAAGAGATCAAGACCATCCTGGTCAACATGGTGAAACTCTGTCTCTACTAAAAATACAAAAAAATTAGCTGGGCATGGTGCTGCATGCCTGTAATCCCAGCTACTCAGGAGGCTGAGGCAGGAGAATTGCCTGAACCCAGGAGGCAGAGGTTGCGGTGAGCCGAGATCGCACCATTGCACTCCAGCCTGGGTAACAAGAATGAAACTCTGTCTCAACAACAACAAAAAAAAGTATATATATAAGAGATAAAGGCATGTTTCCCTTAAGACACCTAAAACTCCATTCTTCTTACCTTTTCAAGGATGGACAAAGAAATGGGCAACTCACCAGACATGTTGCATTTCTCCTTTCAGATACAATTGCCAAAATTCCAGAAATAGAAAACTGTTCAAATGAGAGGGAAAAAAAGCAACAATGAGTTTCTTGTTTTTAATGTGTCATTTTTAACCCCTTCTTCCAAACATAGGTAAAATTTGAGGTACTCAATAAAGTTACTTATTAATGTCACCTGTGAGCTCAATATTTTCTTATTCTCATTTTCTATAGAGTGCTTCTCAAAATTAAATGTGTATGTGAGTAAGTCTGGGTGCAGTTGCTCACACATATAATCCCAGCACTTTGGGAGGCCCAAGAGGGTGGATCACCTGAGGTCAGGAGTTCAAGACCAGGCTGACCAATATGGTGAAATCCCATCTCTACTAAAAACACAAAAATTAGACTGGCGTGGTGGTGTGCATCTGTAGTCCCAACTACTTGGGAGACTGAGGCAGGAGAATTGCTTGAAACTGGGAGGCGGAGATTGCAGTGAGCCAAAATCATGCCACTGCACTCCAGCCTGGGTGACAAGAGTGAGACTCAGAAAAAAAAAATTGTATATGAATCATATGAGGGTCTTGCTAAAACGCAGATTCTTATTCATTAGGTCCTAGATGGAACCTGAAATTCTTCCTTTATATGAGGCTCCCAGGTGATGCTGACCCTGACAATTTAAGGGTTTCTCTTTGAGTAGTGATGTCCAGCAACATCAGCTGCATGAATCTGTTTGACCACCACTCTCATTCTATTGCAATTGTCGATTTGTATGTCCATTGTCCTTCAGCTCCATTAGGCAAGAAACGTGTGTTTGTGGCATGCACATTTCCAGAATTTGACATATATCATGTGAATATAGAGTAATTTCGAAAATATACATGATGATTTTTTATCAAAATGTACATATTTGATATAAATATAACTCAATCGCACAAATTTAAAGCAATCTCTTAAAGACTCAGATTGTGAGTTTGATGGGTTGAGAGACATCTAATAAGCTGTGTTTGGAATAGAAAGACAGTAGCGATAAGTTTCAATTATAACACAGGTAGAGGTTCAAGGAACAAGTCATCTGAGTACTAAAGATTTAGCAGAATACAAAGTGAATTTGATACAGTTTAGAGATATTTAAAAAAACAACATGAATAATCTCAAAATAACTGTGCAGTGAAGGAAGACAAACAGTAAAAAGAACATACTTATATAAAGCTCTAAAAAATGCAAGTTAATTAATATTGACAGAAAGCAGATCAGTGGTTTCTTGGGGATGAGAGGACAAGGAGTTTAGGGAGGAAGAATTACAAAGGAGCACAGGGAAGCTTTTGGAAATGATGGATACATACATTGTATTAATGTGTTGATGTTTTCATGTGTGTCTGTGTGTCAAAGGTTAGCAAATTGTACACCTGAAATATTTGCCATTTATTATATATCAATTAGACCTTTAAAAAGTTATCTATCTTATGATCTTACTCATCCATCCATGTTTTCCAGATAGAACAATGAGTAAAAGAGATACCAGGAGAAAATATCTAAAAGAGTTTCTAGGGCATAGAAGGTCACCATATGTCCATTGATCCTGAGTTTTCTCATCCCAGCAATCTCTTTCCTCATTTTTCATGAAGATAACTTTTTCTGTTATTATTATTATTATTATTATTATTATTATTTTGAGACAGAGTTGCACTCTTGTTGCCCAGGCTGGAGTCCAATGGCACAATCTTGGCTCATTGCAACCTCTGTCTCCCAGGTTCAAATGAGTCTCCTGCCTCAGCCTCCCAAGTAGCTGGGATTACAGGCATGCGCCATCATGCCCAGCTAATTGTTTGCATTTAGTAGAGATGGGGCTTCACCATGTTGGTCAGGCTGCTCTCAAACTCCTGACCTCAGGAGATCCACCCACCCCAGCCTCCCAAAGTGCTGGAATTGCAGACATGAACAGTCGTAGCTGGCCTCTGTTATTGCTTTTAGTTGACAGATAAAACTGTATGTATTTATTATATAACTTTATTAATGAATAGTGCTAGATGTATGTTCCTGGAATTAGATTCTGAAAGTTTAGGTTCAGTTACTATTAGGCAAGTGTCCCTTAGACAAGTCATTTAACTCGAATTAGATTCAGGTTTCTCATCAGATAAAACTGTGGGCTAAGTGTTTAACCCACAGTTAATTATAGAAAGAGTCTTTTGTTGTTGTTAATGAGCATATCTATGTTAAGAATTATAAATATCATCTTAATACTAGAAATAAACAACTGGTTAGATCTGTGCAAGAGAAAAACCAATGTTCAGTGTTATTTCAGAAACAATTATAGCTATATACTCACAAATATGGCTCCCCAGAATGGATAACCTGCTTTAAATGATGAAAAAATGTCTTCCTCAAAGTCTGAAATATTAAATACAGAGCAGACAACTGTTCCAAAACAAAGGCATATCAAACCAATCAGAATTTGTGTTACCTGTAGAAAAACACATGAATTTCATTAAAAACAAAATATTTTCCCAAGACGATGTCATTTTTTAATAATAGAGTCCAAATATGAGAAACTGCTTTAGTGTGCTAAACTGTCCTGAGAAGTGACCCAAATTTAAAATTTTTCAGGATACCCAGGCCACTGTAAGAATTGGTACAAGCATTACCTAATGCATGGATGGCCAATACTTTTCTCATCTGCATTTATTTACATAGTCATGTTGAACATCAGTAATTGTTCCTTACATCTAAGTAAAGATAAAGATTATGAATCCTTCACTCTTATTGCCATTCTTGTCTTAGCAATTTACAGTCTTTATGAGGAAATGTTTCTCTCTTCCCAAAAGGTCCCAGATAGTGTCAGCTCTTTATGAGGTTTTTGTAGATGATGTGTCACTTCATGAATCCAAGTGGGAAAACAGTTGGTGCAACTAAATATTATTTTCTAGAGCCAATCCTTAGTCAAGTCAGAGTTGGAGGAGGCTCACTCACCCCTAGGAATTCCTGCTCTTTTTTCAAAACTGTCAGCCATGTATGCTGTGGTGGAGACGAGGCAGACTTCAATAGTCTGCCTGAAGATACTTCCTGGGGAGATATTTCCAAGACTTCAATTTCAGGCACACTGTGAAATTTAAAAGCAATTTCATCACGAGAACATTCTCTAACTCCCTGTGCAACATCCTTCACTAACAGAAAGAGGGGTTTTCTTTATTTTTTCAAAGCCATCCTGCAATTCAAATTTTCATTGTAATCACTAAGAAACTAAAGCTCAGAGCATCCAAGTAACTGACCAAGAACACCCGAACTCTATTCAAGGGATTAGATGGGACAAAATGGAACAAAATCCATGCCCAATTTTTCTATTCTTAATCCAATGTTACTTTCACATTCTTTCTCATTCATCTATATTGACAAGTAAAACTGAAAATAAAGACATTTACCTATGCATCTCACAATATTTTTAACATAGAAATGTATCTGAATATATTTTGTCAATAACAAACCCCTACTTCATGTACACAGAGTACAATGAAGGGATGACTTTGAATGGCTAGATGGAACTCTATCACGATTTCATCTTCAGAGAAACATCCCACAGCTTTTGGTTCATAAAGACCAACCAAGAAGCAGGTTATTTTATAAAGTATTTACAAAAGTATCTGTGAAGGATGTGTCCCTCAGCACATATCAGACACAGAAGCAAGAGATCTACATACATAGTATGAACTCTCCTGTCTCATACCCAGAAAGTGAGCCTGTAATGTGAGAAAATCTGTTATTTCCAGTTTACAAGCTGAGTAAAAATCTTTCTCTCCAGGGAGAGAGAAACACTTGGAAAGTACAGTAAGTAGCTTCCTCATACCCAATATATTAATTAAAATAGATGGATCCATGCCTACATCAATAAATTTTCATCTCCCAAGCACTGTGACTGATTTCCCCTGCCACTAAGTGACTGAGAATAGAAAAAATAATACCCTGTACCTACCTGGACGGCTCTTGCGGGAGAGCAAGATTTTCTCTCCTATTATGTTCTGTGTCCATTTTTTCATTAGCTGAGTGATCCAGGAGTAAAGAATATTGTCATATCAAGACTTGGCGGACTTCCTCCTACTGCGTGCTCTGCTTGGCAGTTGAAACGGGTTACCTCATGACATTGATAATTATCTTTACACATAGCCACTTGCCAGACAGATAAGTTTCTTGGCTGATTAAGATCAACAGGGTTCTACTTGTAATGAATAGAAAAATTAAGAAGCCTACTAAATAAAGACTAACATGAAATAAGAAAATTTGAGACTCCTGGAGCATACTTCTGCCTGAGACTAGCAGGATTTACAGAATCTAAAAATGAGACATTCTAGTAGGAGTTGAGAAGATGAGAGAGAACTTCAGAAAAGAAAGAGATGTGCCCTTCTTCTGGAATTTTCCCCATTTGTGCCCCAATTCAGCCATTTCTATGTCAGAAGTTATCCGGTTGCACCTTTGGAAAGTGTGTCTTCCCTGTTTAAGGCATACTTGGTTTCACACATAGACCCGAAACTGAAGTGCTGTTTTTTCATGTGAGTGAGCGTGTGTTAGTCTCTGAATCTCCAGATCCATCTCTGACTTTAGTATCTAGCATTTTTCTCTCTCTTTCTGTCTTTTGGAAACTGTTTATATGACTTTCTGCAGCAGATAGTCCCGGAAATACAGCAGGCTGCATTCTAACTGCTGTGAACCATACCTCATAATGTGTAAAAGCTAAGACGACTCCATTGTCTGCTAAATTACTAGACCAGCTGCTTAGATCTTTATAATGGCAAGAATGGGATAGTGAAAATACTGAGAGGTGTGAACTTTATAACAAATGCCATTAGCAAATCTAAACAGCATTGGACTGGGTAATATACCTAAGTTAGAATGAGAACTAAACCAATGTGATCATTCTAATACCATAACTAGCTAGACCATAGCAAAATCAGTACGGAAAAGATAAAGAGGTTTTTATTTCAGTTTAATTGTAAACATAATCTCAAATGACTCATTAATAAAATTTAAGATAATAAAAATCATGTGTGAATAAAATAAAATCATGATTTTATTTAAGATAATAAAAATCCCCACATGATTAGATAATAATCTAATAATTAGATAATAATCTAATCATGTGTGGATTTTTTTTGGAGAGGATGTAAAAAAATATTTTTGTAAGAAACTATGATATTTGCATAAACAGAATATACTAAAAGATATAATGGCATAGCTTTTGTAGCAAGTTTATTAACTCAGGAGTCATCTTCCCACGGTGTCTTCAGGAATTGGTGGACCTAACCAAGGTGTTTGGAATTAAGGAATAGACCTTATTCACTTACACATTCATCCAAAAAGAACTTAATATTCCATGCCAGGCACTGTTCTTATCACTGTGTATGCACAGATGAATACAAAATCCCCGGTCCTTCTAGCCCACAATCAAGCAGAATAGAACAATGATATTATCCAATATGTTGGAGGCTAGAGGATGTTGGAATCATAGGAGGGCATAACAATTCTGCCTGATAGGGGATATGTAGAGTTCAGGGAAGGAATTTCCAGAGAAGGTAACCTTCAGACTGAAAGCAGTAGCTACAACAAATTTCTCTTCTTTTTTTCTTTCTTTTTTTTTTTTTCTTTTGAGACAGAGTCTCACTCTGTCACCCAGACTGGAGTGCAACGGCACAATCTCAGCTCACTGCAACCTCTGCCTCCCAGATTCAAGCGATTCTCCTGCCTCAGCCTCCTGAGTAGCTGGAACTACAGGAGTATGCAGCTACATAGGGCTAATTTTTTTTTGAATTTTTAGTAGAGACGGGGTTTCACCATGTTAGCCAGACTGGTCTTAAACTCCTGTGATCCACTTGCATCAGCCTCAAAAAGTGCTGGGATTACAGGAGTAAGTCACTGCACCCAGTCAGGAATTTTCATTTTTTTGCCTGCCTGCCTGCCTTCCTCCCTTTCTGCCTTCCTCCCTTCCTTTTCTTTCTTTCTTCTTTCTCTCTCTTCCTTTCTTCCTTCCTCTCTCCCTTCTTCCCTTCTTTCCCTTCTTTCTTTCTCTCTCTTTCTTTCTCTCTCTCTTCTCTTCTCTTCCCTTCCCTTTCCTTCCTTCCTTCCTTCCTTCCTTCCTTCCTTCTTTTCTGATAGAATTTCACACTTTTTGCCCAGGCTGAAGTGCAATGTCAGGACCTCAGCTCACCACAACCTCTGCCTCCTAGGTTCAAATAATTCTCCTGCCTCAGCCTCCCAAGTAGCTGGGATTACAGGCATGCACCTCCACACCTGGCTAATTTTGTACTTTTAGTAGAGATAGGGTTTCTTTATGTTGGCCAGGCTGGTCTTGAATGCTCAACCTCAGGTGATCTACCCATCTCAGCCTCCCAAAATGCTGGAATTATAGGTATGAGCCACTGCATCTGGCCTTATTGCTTCTCTTAGTGAAATTACCCCACACCTGCTAGGAAAAGTCCTGAAATCATGGTTCTATGTGGTGTTTCTTAGTAGTTTAGAGTAGTTCATTATTTGTGTAGCAAATAATTAGGAATTGAACTTGAGATTTAGACAGGAAACAAACTGAAGATGATCTTTAGTCTTTAGACACAATGCTATTTTCTGAGCATCGTCAACAGAACCTTGCAAAACTCAAATCTGAATCTGTCATAACTTATGGCCTCTGAATAGTTTCCTATTCCAATTTTCACAAGCACCTCCTTGCCCCGTTGTAAGTTACTTATCATCTTCTATGCCCACACTTTGTTTCCCTACAGCCATGTTTTATCATCTTTCACAATAGTAAACATTGAAACATATGACAAAATGACTGGCTTTTTTGGATGAGGCAAAATTATCAAGATGAGTTTTAACTACACTGCTACCTGAAAGGAAGAGATAATAGAGCTAACACCCCTTCCCTACCCTGTATCTTTCCTCCTCTAGCATGGTCTTTGCACATGCCTTTCACCCACACCCATCTCTGGCTTCCTCTTTGACAAGCAAGTTTTCTTCTTTCAGTTACATACTAAATTTATTTCTTGAAACTTACAAGAAATTTGCTTTTGTATCCCACATGAATAATTGTTTTCTCAAACTGAATGCTCAATTTACTTAAAATATATATGCATGAATTTGCATGTTACAAGTTGAAATTTATACTATCTTGGATTAAAGCCTTAAAAGTAAAACCATAAAAAGCCTAGAAGAAAACCTAGGCAATTCCATTCAGGACATGGGCATGGGCAAAGACTTCATGACTAAAACACCAAAAGCAATTGCAAAAAAAGCCAAAATTGACAAATGAGATCTAATTAAATTAAAGAGCTTCTGCATGGCAAAAGAAACTATTGTCAGAGTGAACAAGCAACTTACAGAATGGGAAAAAAAATTTACAATCTATCTATTTGACAAAGGTCTAATATCCAGAATCTATAAAGAACTTAAACAAATACACAAGAAAAAAGCAACCCCATCAAAAAGTGGGCAAAGGATATAAAAGGACACTTCTCAAAAGAAGACATTTATATGACCAACAAACATATGAACAAAAAAGCTCATCATCACCGGTCATTAGAGAAATGCAAATCAAAACCACAGTGAGATACCATCTCACACCAGTTAGAATGGCAATCATTAAAAAGTCTGGAAACAACATATGCTGGAAAGGATGCGGAGAAATTGGAACGCTTTTACACTGTTGGTGGGAATGTAAATTAGTTCAACTATTGTGGAAGACAGTCTGGCAATTCCTCAAGCTTCTCCTTGAAGGAATGAAAACACTGGGCCATAAGTTTAGCATTCTAATTTTTCTGGGGGCTGCTGAGGCATTTACTTCTGTCTTGCCTATCTCAGGCAAGGCCAGACAAGACCTAGCATACTTTAGTCACATTGAGAACAAAGACTGCCGTTTGAATATCAAGCAGTACATGCCACATTCCAGCCTTCCAGCTCAAGGAAAAGCAAATAGGCAAAACAAACAGAACAACACTGAACCACAACTGCCCTCCCACCACCACCAAAAAAAAAACTCAGCTATCTGAGAAGGAAAAGAAAAAGAGAAAACCATACGTTCAATGGTCTGATTTTTCTGAGGGCTGCCTAAGGCCCTGGATCTGCCTCAACTGTCTCAGAGGTTTAATGGGTCCTGCCATATTCCAAATGCCTAGGAGCCACTGAGAACAAAAATAACAGTCCAAGATAGCATCTGGACTTGAGATGCTCCCAGATGTCTGGACTGGCAGGTTGGTGAAGTGCTTCTTCTATAACAGTCCTTTCTATGAGACTATTGTGAAAACATCAATGCAAGAGTCAGGGGCAATGAAGAAACAAAAAATATGCTCTAAAAAATAAATAAGTTTTCAGAAACTGACCACAAGGATACAAAGATATGTGATATACCTGAAAGAGAAATCAAAATAACCATCATAAAAAAGCAAAATGAGGTCAGGAGAACATGCATGAATGGGAGAATTTCAACAGAGATAGAAAGATTTAAAAGTATCAAATAGAAATCATAGAGCTGAAGAACACAACAACTGAAATGAAATTCACCAGGTAGGTTCAACAGGAGATAGAGTAAGCAGAAGAAAATATCAGTAAACTTGAAGACAGTTTATTAAAATTATCTAGAGAAATGAAAAGAGTAAAAAAAGCTTAGAGAACTTATGGAACATCATTAAGTGGGTCAATATAAAAATTATAGGATTCTCAGAAAAAGAAGAGAGAGAAAAAGAAATAAAGCTTATTCAAAAAACGATAAAAGAAATTGTCCAAATCTACAAATAAAATGGGCATCTAGAAAGCCTAATGCATAACTTTTCATCTATAGTCCATAATAATGCAGTGTACATTTAAAAATTTGTTAAGAGGACAGTTAAGTGTTAACTCATGTTAAATGTTCTTACCACGGTAAAAAATACGAAGTTGTACACTTACTATTTGTACACTTTTATTTATTTTTCATATACCTCAATATAATGTATTTTGAATAAAATATCAGTTTGTCTTTTCCTCTTTCAGGCATGTCCTAGTATGATCTATCACACATTTTCATTACTACTTTCCATGGCAAATATCTATTTAGCCACAATTTTAGTTTTTAGTATAATGTAGGTTTCCATGTGGCTGGTGGGGGTTTCCATGCTTGCTTATTCCCCTGCCCCACCTTTTAAATATGTAATTGATAAATGTTGTATATATGCAAGGTGTACAATGTAATGACTTGATAAACATATACATTGTATAATGACTACTATAATCAAATTAATTTACATATTCATCACCACCCATACTATACCTTATCTATTAGTCTGTTCTCACACTGATATAAAGAACTGCCTGAGACTAGGCAATCTATAAAGGAAAAAGGTTTAATTGACTCACAGTTCCACATGGCTAGGAAGGTCTCAGGAAACAGAATCATGGCAGAAGGGGAAGCAAACACGTCCTTCTTCACATGAGGGCAGGAAGGAGAATGATGAGCAAAGAGGGAAAAACCTCTTTAAAAACCATTAGATTTTGTCAGAACTCGCTCACCATTATGAGAACAGTAACATGGGGGTAACCACCCCCATCATTCAATTACCTCCCACAGGGTCCCTCTCATAACACACGGGAATTATGGAAACTATAATTCAAGATGAGATTTGGGTGGGGACACAGCCAAACTGTATCACCTTAGATAGCCAGAACTTGTTAATTTTTTTCCTCTATTGTATTTTTATTTGAATGTACTATTTGGGACAGTTATTCAACAGGGGCAAATATTTTCCCAACTTAATGTAAGGTCATGATAAAACAAGCAACAACCCAGTGTTTGGGATTTCTCACCAGTGTTACTCACCTTCATAATCAAGACTCACTGCCTCCTGTCATCAATATTTATTGAGCACTTACAATGTGCGAGGCACAATAGAACATACAGACAACATTGACCTTCCTCTTTAGGAGCCTACATTCTAAAAGAAAAAACAATATGCCTCTTTTAATGATTTGTTTGGCATTTTCTGCAAAGTATTGAGGAAATTTTCCGTAGAGTGAACTTTGGGTATAACTTAACTGCATTATTATTTAGAGAATAGAGGAAAAGAGAGAGGAAAGATTTCAAAGGCAGAAAATGACAGACTTTTAAGGGCAGGTAAGGTTTAAAGGGAGATAAACACAATCTCATCAACTAAGGAGAGATTTGTTGCAGTAAATAGGATGAGGGAAATAGTTTGTGGGATGCAAGCAAAGGAAGCAGGGTGTCTTAGACATTTAGTGGAGCCAGCAAGATCACGTAGCCTTTTTCCAAGTAAACAGCTACCAAGTAGGAATGGTTGGTGACAAGAGAGAAGGCTAAAAAAGAAAGATAATCTTATGTTTCTGACAAATAGAAAGAATAAAGGTTCAAAATCAAAGGCAGCCTATAATAGTATCTAAGTTTCTTAAAAACCAAAAGTTATTTTGAAGCCCAAAATTTACAGTTAATGCTACCCAGTGTCATGATGGGGCAGGAACATTGTGGCTTCCTAAGTTAGAAAATGCTGTATGGCAAAATTTTAAGTGAAACATTACTTTTTTCCAATTAATCTCCTTCCACTAGAAAAAAACAAAAACTCATTTTCTCCAGGGTAAGGAGAAGGAGAGGGGAACACGGGACATGGTTGCAAATGGTAATTATGCTATTAGTATTTTTGCTATAATAAACTTTGTGTTTAAACTTGGTAAAATTCCATTAGCTGCCAAGAGAGAATAAGGAATACATTTCAAAAAATGTACAACTTCCTTTAGAGAAATTTTAGACTCAAAAGACTAATTTACATCAAAAGCTATAGAGAAAGTAGTGGAAAGGCTATTCATACATTTATTCCACTTAAATGAACATAATACATGTGTTGTTAACAATTATGTTGGAGTGTTCATAAAAATATCATCAGATATTAAACAAAACTATGCATTATCTCAAGTTATTTCTCTGTTAACTACTTTTATAGCACGTGCATGTAAGGCAAGTATCAAAAAAATCATAAAAGAAAAAACATTAAAAGAATTAAATACTTTTTTAAAATTTTACTGATTTGCTTGATATAAACGAGGTAATGACTGTCAAGCAATTCACTTTTACTGCATCTTTACTTTTATGATTGTTCTTAGGTTGCCTAAGACATTTGAATACAAAGATAATGAGCGTAGCAAAAATAATGAAAGCAAACAGCAGTGAACTTCACAAATAATGGAATTTAAACCATTTCTGCCCTTATCCAGAGTAAATTGGTCTCAGCTTTGTCTAAAGAAACACTTCTGCAGCTGTAGTCAAAGGTGGGCACATTGAGATTGAGTATTCTGCAGACATACGTGGTTTAACATGTGGTATCCATAGCATATCTGTTTCTACCACAATCTTGTAGGTGCTCCAAATCTTAAAGGACCCACAGTTACTATACCTGTGACTGGAACAAATTATCCCTTTTATTCCCCACCAAGACAAACCAATTTGTAAGCGGTTTTCTTCATTCAGACATGGGGGCAGCTTTAGTTCTGGTGATTGTGAAGTCACAGGGTACCAAAAGTACTATGCCAAACATTTATAATTTATATAAAAATTCCACATCTCCATTTTCGCCATCTCAAAATGAAAACAGATAACTCCCAAAATGTTAACTGGCTCTACTCTCCTAATGTTAAACATAAAACACCACATAGGAAGTATTGAAATTAAAATAGAAATTCCATATCTTGGCCATTGTGAATATTGCTACGACGAACATAAACCTGTCACAAATCTAAACAAAAAACTATTTGTGAGACAGCATGAATGACAAACTGTCTACTGTGTAAATTTTAGAACGAGGCAGATGAAAGTTGGAAGGCTGGTTAATTTTTTCTTCCTCTTGCTCCAGTTTCATCTCTTTGAGTATCCAATGTCCGCATGTCAAGTTGTCTCTCAGTAACTGCATTAGCAAGCTATCTTTGTATAACAACTTAATGTATCAAGTTCAACAAGGGCTTCACCAAAGCTGCCTTTACAAGTGAATGGGATTTCTCTGGGGAGTTCAGAAGCTCATAACAGAAGACAGAGACATTAGGGGCCAGACCCAATCTGATAGGATTTGTTGGTTGCATTTCCTTTTTGATAATTTCACAAGCTTACGGTGTGCTTGTTGTGACTGATTACAACCTTTTTCTTGTCATCACCGGCAGCAACCTCAGGCCAAGCAGCAATAGCAGTCTTTTTCATTTTTAAATAGATTTTGATCTCTGCTTCTGAGGCATGGGATCAAGAACTTTTCCAAGAGACAGTACATCATTGTAGATGTCTTTTAGCTCCCTCTCAATTTTCTCTCTGTATGCTGGAGCCATTTGCTGTTTTTTCTCAGAACCTCTGTCTTTTGTTCAATACTTGAGACAACCCTGCAAGATGACCTACAGACTCCTACAACAATCTTATAAGACACTGAAGGAGGATTCCTCTCCTTGATTGTGGAAATTGTTGCCAGATGTATTATACTCAGAAAACAGGTTATAAATAAGCAAGGTTGGGAGGTTGCTAGAATGGAAACTGCATGGCCATGTTTCAGTAGAATTTATCAGTAGGAATTCATGACAGAGAGAAAGAGAGTGGTGGATAGATACATACACACATATGATAACAAATATAGACATATGTGTGCATGGGTTAGTGTACATGCCTATATTTCATAGCTTTGTCCCCTGAGAGTGCCTGGAAGCAGTGACGCACAGTAGCAATAAGCATATCTTGCCCCCAGGTCAGGTTTTCTAAACATAGTTCTCTCAATAAAGAAACCAGGGCTGAAAATTCTAGGTCTGTAGCAGATGAAATAACAGGAAGAACCTTGTAGTTCCAGAAAATATGAACGTGGTAAAAAGGGAAGGGTGGGATGGAGCATGCAAAAACTACACAGGAACTAACTCAGCTCCAAATGGCCACAGTTGGAAAACGTTGAGAAACAAAATAAATATTGGTTGTAACCAAAAGAAAAATAAAAATATTCATGAGCACAAAATGATAATGATACAAATATTTAATAAATGAATAGAGAAGAGACAAATCTTCCTTACTGAAACATTTAAATGATAAATAAAGTAGAAATGAGGGAAACAAAATCACCTTTCAAACAACACAATAGTATTTGCTGCAGGCAAAGTCTACATGTGAATGCTAAAACCTGTAGCTTTTCCCATCTCTGTGGTGTAAATCCTCTCATCATAGCTAATTTCAAGCTACCCAAATTATGTTGACTTGTGCTCCCTGGAAATTTAAAATTGACTTCCACAACCAATACAAGCCAGTTTCAGGACATCACTGTGTAAAGTTTTTGTTGTTGCTGTTGTTGAGATGGAGTCTCACTCTGTTACCCAGGCTGGAGTGCAGCGGTACAATCTTGGCTCCCTGCAACCTCTGCTGCCTAGGTTCAAGTGATTCTCCTGCCTCGGCCTCCAGAGTGGCTGGGAATACAGGCATGTACCACCATGCCCAGCTAATTTTTGTATTTTTAGTACAGACGGGGTTTCATCATGTTAGCCAGGCTGGTCTCGAACTCCTGACCTCAAGTAATCCCCCTGCCTCAGCCTCCAAAATTGCTGGGATTACAGACGTGAGCCACCATGCCCTGCACTTGGATACATTTTCAGTTGCTTCTTAAGACTCACAGAGTTGTCGTCTAATAATCTCTTGTGACATACGCTTCTCTCTTCAAACTTTTATCTTTCCGTCTGCCCATTATACACTGAAGTTAGACCCACTAACGTTCCTAGTTTATTCTTTGAATATTCAAAACTTTTTCTAACTTAAAGGCTTTTGAATGTATCCTCTCTTCTTCCGTTTCCCTTCCATTGTGTAAACTCCCAGTTATATTTAAGATCTGTTCTGAAAAATTATCACTGACATGTCCTCTAATCTGAGTTAGAAACTCTTCTTATGTGCTTCTCAAAATTCCTATACTCTTCCTATCATAGCCCTTATGTGTTTTTAGGGGTCTGTATCTCCCACTACAAGTGACTTAACAGCATAGCTTATGCATCATTCTCTGTTATATGCCAAACTCTTAGCACAATACATGACACATAACAGGCACTCCCCAAGTGATCGTCGAATGGATTAAAAAATAAAGAAATATTTATTATATGGTAGGCGAGAAGTAGTAGAGAAGAACCGTTGCACATATGATACACAAGCAGCTAAGAGGAACTTCTGGGTATACATTTACGGACACAGTAAGTGTTTACATTTCTAATTCATACATTTTATTTATCTTGAATATTTATGAGTAAGAAATCTAAGTGCTTTAGCAGATATATAAATGAGGAACTGAGGGAAGTTTTCACACCACATTGCTACCTTGAAAAGATGGCCATTGAAGTTGTCGGAGGTTATACGAGAAGGCGCAATGGGAGTGTGAGTAAGGGTTTCCACTGTATCTCCCCAGTGCATCTGACCACAATCCCACCTAAGCTTTCAACGGCAACAGCAAGACCACCACCAACAGCAACATCATCAAGTACCTTTGGTGCTGTTCCACATCTTCTTTTTATTTCCTTTTAACCCTCGTAGCGGCTGACAAAGTAGTTGTCTGTATTATATCTATTTTAC
Source organism: Saimiri boliviensis (assembly GCF_048565385.1). Taxonomy (NCBI): domain Eukaryota; kingdom Metazoa; phylum Chordata; class Mammalia; order Primates; family Cebidae; genus Saimiri; species Saimiri boliviensis. The sequence goes on along the minus strand of NC_133454.1, from coordinate 119,354,947 downwards.
AGATGTGGAAAAATAGGTCAGAGAGATTAGGTACCGTGTTCATACAGGTAATAAGCGAAAGTTTCAGAATTTGAACCCAGATTTGTCAGATTCTAAAGGCCTTCCTTGTTCTTGGCTTCTCTACTTTACAGTCTCCCATTGTCCTTTGAAGAACACATTTAGGCTTGCTCTCAGCCTCACCAACATAAATCATCATATACATATCAGGGCATGTGTGAATTCCAGCAGTTCACTGAAACAAAATCCCTGAGCCTTAACCCGCCCACCTCAAATACAGTGAAAATTTATTTTCATGACAATGATGGTAATTTTTTCATTTGACACTTTTTGTAATGCTAATGTTAGCTAAAGTCAAGAAGCATTTCTCTGTAATGAAAAAAAAAAAAGTCTCAATTTTCTTCCTACTGGGTGGTCAGAAGTTGGATTTTAGGAAAAATATATTAAATAGGTATTATACTACCTTCCTTCCTTAAACCTCATAAAGCAATGAAGTAGGTGGGTACGAAAAAATAGAACCAATTTCTGAAACAACTTTGGAGTAATGATCATAGAAGTTACAAATCCAAGAATGCCTGAAGAGATATATCTGTCCTTCTATACCCACAACACACTAGTAGGATTTATAGTAAGGAGAGAAAGGATAGAGTCAGTCAGGTGTCCAAGGTTCTAGTGATTGGTGACATGATAGAAAGATTGAGCTTTACAGGCAGGCTCATGTTCTCCTGAGTTTATGGGTAAACCTCTGAGTCACTGGAGATTTAAGGTCAAATATTCATGCTTTCAGAATTATTTTCATAAGGAGGTATTCTTGATTCCACAGAATTGGGAGATGAGGAAATCGCCTGGAAAATAAAACAACATTAATGTCCAAGAACAGGATCGTCATCTCCCTCTCCTCCCATCCCTTTTTGTTATCATCATAATCATCAACAATAAAATCCATTCACTGATTATTACTGTGCCAAATGCTGTAAAGATTATATACACAGTCCTCACAACAAACATCAGAAGAGAATGAAAATATTATTTTCATTTTACAGTTAATATATCTAAAATTTAGAAAGAATTATTCACTGTTCCTAGGTCATATAGGTAGAAAGTCACAAGTTATTAGAAAATAATTAAACTTAATTCCAGCTGTACCTGTATACCTTGTACAACCTCTACCTTCAATGGCCATCTTTTCAAGGTGGGAATGTGTGCTCTTATATATTAAACACAGTATTTCCTCTTGCATTTTCACATCCAAATTATTTTTAGCCTTCATTCTATCTCTAACAGTCATACAATCTCTAACTCCAAGAACTCCACAAATCATTACCACATAAAGGTTTAAGAGTCAGAAACAACTTCAAATCCTAGAGGGAGGCTTTAAGACCATGTGAATGATCAGTCATTTGAAAAACCTCACCTCTCTAGAATCACAGCAGTTTGCATTGCACCAAATGGCCAAGGTAGAGATGCTCACACACAATTCCAGGAAGGTGAGAATCAGCAGTAGAGACACCATGCCCTAAGGGATATGACGCCTCATATCAAACCCAGTGGCAACATCCAGAGGGGGAAAAAAAAATGTCAGCAGGAAACCAGACAAAACATCTCCTTCCCATAAAATGGAACAAAGTGAACCATAAATTAGATTTAAGACACAGACACACATAACACTGTAGAAGGGATAGTATTTCAATCTAAAGTATGAAAACATTTTATCTGAAGAGAAAGATGTGTGGCATTTCTTATGTCAACCCACGTGAAGTAGCTACAGGGGGAAGAAGCTACAGAAACAAAATTCTGACACTATCACTAGCACCTTCCAATTTGAATTAGTAAACTAAGGAGAGTAGCAGGCAGTTTAGGAAAATGAACAAAAATGACCTTTCCACAATTTCATTAACAGTACTTCATAGGAGTTGAGGCATTTACTTTATCCCTAGAAACTAAAACACTAAGCTGATATAAACACAAAATAAAATTGCTTTTGGGCTAGTGACTCTACTTTAATTACTGAGGCACCTAGAAGCAACCAATACGATATATCCCTGGTGGAAAAATACGACCAAATCTACAGAAAAATCAGGCTCTGACAAATATAAATTTAGATCATTAAAAATACAATAAAGAAAATGAGAACACAAACTTCCATGAGTAGTATCAGAAAACAGAAAGCTTAGGAGTGAGTCTATAACTAATGGTTCATAGACCATTGGGATGAAATGGATAATTCCAAGGGAAAATATTAATTTCTAAGTAGACCTCAGAAGAGGTAGAATACCTAAACACAAATTTTAAAAACTTGGTAAGGGGGCTGGGCGCAGTGGTTCATGCCTGTAATCCCAGCACTTTGGGAGGCCGAGGCAGGTGGATCAAGAGGTCAAGAGATGAAGACCATCCTGGCCAACATGGTGAAACCCCGTCTCTACTAAAAATACAAAAATTAGCTGGGCATGGTGGCATGCACCTGTAGTCCTAGCTACTCGGGAGGCTGAGGCAGGAGAATTGCTTGAATCTAGGAGGTGGAGGTTGCAGTGAGCCGAGATCACACCACTGCACTCCAGCCTGGAGCCTGGCAATGGAGCAAGACTCTGTCTCAAAAAAAACCTGGTAAGGTTATTAAAGAGCTTTCCTTTTAAAACACCATACTCATTTAATTCTAAAGTGAAGTCCTTCAAAACTTAACTCATGATTTGAACATTCCAGATTTCAGAGAAAGCTGTAAATCTCTCGTTTGTTTTATTAAGCAAAGAAATATGAAATGAAACTTCCAAAAAATCTCTCTGGTGAGTGTAATAGTACTTGTTATAGTAATGTTAATAACATAATATGTTAAGCCTTGTTTTAATTGTTTATCATATGTTAACTTATTAAATTCTCATTGCAATCCCATGAAATGGGTTGTTACCCTCATTTCAAAAAAAAACATTCAAAGGATTATCTAATTTGCCCTTCATTATAGAGCAAATAGACCCAAAATTCAAATTATGGTAGCATGGTACCTGACATATTATTTTTCTGTACATTCTGGATTGTTTGAAATATTTTATTATTATACATATTCTTCAAAAACATACATTTGATATGGAGCCCATGTAAATACATAGGTCCTGTGATGGTAAAGACCGACAGCTCTTTAATGACTGGACATTAACTGCTAAATTTACTGAGAGAAAAGCAATCCCCACTAATGCAATCGTAGCACTGGCAATGTTCATTCCAAAACTGTGTTGCATCTGAAAAAGAGTAAGAATTTTCAGTTAATATCTTCAGCACATACCCCATTCCTCTGGCAACAATTCACTGAAACAAGCATTGATTGAATATTGTTTACACACGCATCGATATCCTAGACGCAAGGCAAACATCAATGACCAAAGAAAGATTTCTGGCCTGGCGCGGTGGCTCAAGCCTGTAATCCCAGCACTTTGAGAGGCCGAGGCGGGTGGATCACAAGGTCAAGAGATCGAGACCATCCTGGTCAACATGGTGAAACCCCGTCTGTACTAAAAATACAAAACATTAGCTGGGCATGGTGGTGCGTGCCTGTAATCCCAGCTACTCAGGAGGCTGAGGCAGGAGAATTGCCTGAACCCAGGAGGCGGAGGTTGCGGTGAGCCGAGATCGCCCCATTGCACTCCAGCCTGGGTAACAAGAGCGAAACTCCGTCTCAAAAAGAAGAAAAAAAGAAAAAAAGAAAGAAAGAAAGATTTCTGGTCCCCACCCTCCATGAAGCTTACATTCTAGCAATAAAAACAAAGAAAAAAGTAAACATACTAATAGGTAAATTACATAATATTTTTGAAAGCAATTAAGTACTAGTGGCTAATAGAATGGTGTAAAGAGAATCTGGGTATCCAAAGAGAGGTGGTTCATGATATTAAATAGAAATGATAGGCCGGGCGCGGTGGCTAAAGCCTGTAATCCCAGCACTTTGGGAGGCTGAGGCGGGTGGATCACAAGGTCAAGAGATCGAGACCATCCTGGTCAACATGGTGAAACCCCGTCTCTACTATAAACACAAAAAATTAGCTGGGCATGGTGGCGCGTGCCTGTAATCCCAGCTACTCAGGAGGCTGAGGCAGGAGAATTGCCTGAACCCAGGAGGCGGAGGTTGCGTTGGGCCGAAATCGCGCCATTGCACTCCAGCCTGGGTAACAAGAGCAAAACTCTGTCTCAAAAAAAAAAAAAAAAAAGAAAGAAAGAAAAGAAATGACACTGGGGAGAGGCGTGAAAGAGCTGTGGGTGCCAGCCAAGAGGATATCTGAGGGAATATCCTTGCAGTCAGGGAAAGACTCAGTTCAAATTCCTGAGACCAGAATCTTCTGGGGAAGCAAGGGGGCCAATGGCATTGGGGGCACATGGGCAATATTAGGATATAAAGAAGAAGGAAAGTTAACAGAGAGCTAAATCATGTAGGGCTCTGCAGAATCATGAACAGGACTTTGTTTCTAACTCTAAGAAAAACACAAAGCAAATGAAGGATTTGGAGCAAATAAATGATATACTTGGCTTGATGGCTTCAGGGGATCACTGTTTCTAGCAAGGCAAAGAGAAGTTCAGCGATAAAAGCTGGGAGCCTGATTAGTAGAGACGAGGTGAACTGGATGAAATGTCATTAGGAGAAAGATGAGAAAAGGTCAAAATCAGATATAATAATAGCTTGAAAGTAGAGCCAACATTATTTGCTGATAAATCAGATTCAAGATTGTGAAAGAAAGAAGACTCAGGGATATTGTAAGATGTTTGGTCTGGAAATCTGGAAGGATGAAGTTCCCATCAGCTGACATGAGGAGAAGGTTGGGGAAAGAGGCTGGGAGTTGAGCTTTGAATCTGCACATGCCAATCTGATGATCAGGAGATAGACCTGGGCTGGAAATATTATTTGAGGGTTATGGGAATATAGATGTTATTTGAAGTCATGAGAATGTGTGAGATCACAGAAGAAGTAGCTATAGATTGAGAAGACTAGGTGGCAAAGAATTCAGCTCTGGGGCACCAGAATATTAAAAGGTCAGAGAGAGGGAAAGGATCCAGGAAAGGAGACTGAGATGGAGAAATCAAAAGATGGGAGGAAAATCAATGTATGCTGGAAGCCAAGTGAGGAAATTCCTGGAAGGAGAGTGGGTGACTAACTACAATAAATGTTACTCCTAGGATAAGGTAGATGAGGATCAAGAATCGACCATTGTTTTAGCAAGGTGGAAGTTTTCAGTGATCTTAAAGACAGCAGTTACAGAAGGATAGTAGGAAATAAAGTCTTACTGAAATGGGTTTAATTGAAACCAGGTAGATGGAAATTAGAGAAAGAACATGATAATTCCTTTGAAGGAGTTTAGCTACAGAAAGAAATACAAATTGTGCCTGTACCTAGCAGGGAGAAATACTGTCAGTTTTCTTGTTTTGTTTTAAGTTGATAACAGTAACTGGATGCTTACATGCTGATTAGAGACTGGGCAAGGTAACTCATGCCTTTAACTTCAGCCTTTTGAGAGGCTGAGGCAGGAGGATTGCTTGAGTCCAGGATTTTGAAATCAGCCTGGGCAACATGGCAAGCATGGCAAGATCCTGTCGCTACAAAAAAAAAAAAAAAGACAAAAATTAGACAGACATGGTGGCATGCACCTGTAGCCACAGCTATTCGAGAGGCTGAGGTGAGAAGATTGCTTTGGCCCTGGAATGTGGAGGATGTAGTGAGCTGTGACTGCACCACTGCACTCCCACCTGGGTGACAAAGGAAAAAAAAACTAGCAGAGAGACACAAATTAAAGTGATGCACTTGTGTGGGGAAAAAAAGAATGGAATCTTATACTTCATACTCAAGTAGGGAGATCCACTTTAAAGAAAATCACAGGGAGTTTACCTATGGTTAAGAGGCTAGAAAATATATATATATATAAAATATATATTTTATATATTATATATATATATATATATATATATATATATATATATATAATATATATAAATCTAGTCCATTAAGTGGTAGAGGTCTGAAAATTCTCTTCTAATAGTTTCAGTTTTCTCAAAAGAGACAAAAACATCATCAGCAGTGAGTAAGAATGAAAGAAGAAGGATTGGTGTTTGAGGCCAGAGTAAAATGGTAAAATAGCCTTCCATGGAAGAGGGAACGTGAATGAATCGAGTAGGAAAGTACAGTATCAATGGCTACATGATTCACTGAGAACACATCGTAGAGACTTAGCAGTTGTTTAGGAATAGAAGTTTGGACTTTCAGCTGTGAAACTAGTTAGTAGTGGGAGTTCTTACATTCAAATAATTAGAATTAGTCAAATTTGGCAACACATAAAAATCAAGAAGACTTTTTCTAAGCAGATTCACCAATATTCAGAGTAAGCAACCCAAAAATGCATGCTCACCATCTGTGTCATCTTCTGCTGACCTACCATCTGAATACGTTAAGAAAACTAATGTTTTATACATTAAACGATACTTGGTGTCTCAGTTGTATCCATGGACCCCCTACTCTCCTACTGTTTATGAATAATTTATTACTACTCCTCTAATCATAGAAAAAGAAGAAGTACTACTTACCCGTGTTCTTGTGGGTTTTCTCCCTGCTACAACAGACAAGGTTCCTGAAATACAAAACTGTTTGAAAACAGGAAGTAAAACATATAAAGGAATATTAAGTCTCAATCATTTTCTTCTTGGCCCTCCCTCAATTAGCAGATACCCAGCAATAGTCACACAAACCTCCTTTTTAAAATTTACATCCCAGGACAGAAAACTGAGACAGGGTCTTGGTCTGTTGTCCAGGCTGGAGTGCAGTGGCATGATCTGGGCTCATTGCAACCTCTGCCTCCCCAGTTCAAGTGACTCTCGTGCTCCATCTCCAGAGTAGCTGGGATTACAAGCAAGCACCACCATGCCCAGCTAATTTTTGTTTTTGTACTTTTAGTAGAGATGGGGTTTCACCATATTTCCCAGGGTGGTCTCGAACTCCTGACCACAAGTGGTCCTCTCGGGTTGGCCTCCCAAAATGCTGGAATTGCCAGACTGATCTCGAACTCCTGACCTTGTGATCCACCCGCCTCAGCCTCCCAAACTGCTAATATTACAGGCATGAGCCACCACACCTGAATACCCATTTTTCATTTAATTTTTTAAGTATCTACAAATGTAACACATAGATATACGATAATTTTTAGGACTTCATTTGTACTTGGTAAATGTGATTTCTCTTAATCAGAAAGAAGTTTTTGGCCAAGCATCAGGGATCGCACCTAGCAATTACAGCATTTTGGAAGGCCAATCCAGCCTGGACAACAGACCAAGACCCTATCTCAAAAAAATAATTAAGCAACAAATTAAAAAATAAAAAAAGAAAATGTTTGTTTCTAAATGCTTGTAACAAGAATCCAAATCAAAACCACAGCATGCAACCTTCAAATAACCTACAAACAATACTTTTGTCATCAAACACATCTCCAGCAGTGATGGTCTAAGAAATAACACACAGCCAGGGGAGTATGAATACTCACAAACACAGCACCCCAAATTGGGTAGCCTGTGTAGAAGGTGAAGAAAAAGAAGTGCCTGTTGAAGTAGAACAGGTATGGCAAGGAACCCAGAAAGACACCCAAAGCAAGAATCATTGCTGCATTCAGGATATGGATAGCCTGAAAAAAAGGAGAGGAAAAAGAGTCATAACAGTCATTTACTGAAGAGTACACTGAAAACAGACCATTTTAATTGTCCTCAGAAAGGAGATATCAGTACTCGAAATGGTTTAAGTGTCAAGCCTAAATTAACTGGGCAAGAGCTTATCTGAAAGTGTTTTTTCTTCCACACCATCCTCACCAATTCCAGCGGTAGCCTTTCATCTTCACTTCTCCCCCACATTTCTATTCATTCTCAAGAATTCCTCAAGCGGCAGGAGAGTAAAGGAAACACGGCTGGTAAGGTAGATAGAGTCAAAGTCTCTTCCCAGCACATTTTGGGGCTATAATATGATGAAGGCGGACAGAGGGCAACCCATATTTTACTCAGCCTTTCTCTCAACACAATTTTTGAATTTAAAATATAGAATAGGGGTGGGAAGTTGGGGAGGGATAGCATGGGGAGAAATAACGGATATAGGTGTTGGGGAGGAAGGCAGCAAATCACACTGCCACGTATGTACCTATGCAACGATCTTGCATGTTCTTCACATGCACCCCAAAACCTAAAATGCAATAAAATAAATTTTTTTAAAAAAAAGAATATAAGCTTCATAGAGCTCAGCCTCCTGACATGGCTGGTCAAAGGCACAAAGCAGAAAATAAAGGATCTTGGAATCTATTCTCCAAGGTTTGATGTTTTCTACCATGAGAGAATGCTTCTGCATTTCTGCTCCCCAGATCTTTAATAAATCCCTGTCTTTTCTCCAATTCTTCATTAATTCAGTGATAACTGAGAATTATAAAATTTATAAATATCATATAAATAAAATTATATAATTTATAAAATTATTAAAAAGTAATTCACATGATACAGTTGACTCTTGAATAACATAGGGGTTTACAATGTTTACCCCTTCACAGTTGAAAATCCACATATAACTTTTGATTTCCCAAAAACTTAGCTACTAATAGCCTACTGCTGACCAGAAGCCTTACCAATAACGTAAACAGTCAATTATTACATATTTTGTATGTGATATATTATATACAATAGGCTAGAGAAACTAAAATGTTATTAAGGAAATCATAAGAAAGAGAAAATGTATTTACTATTCATTAAGTGGATTTTCATCCACTTATAAAGATCTTCATCCTTATCCTCTTCACATTGAATAGACTGAGGAAGAAGGAGAGAGCAGGGGTTGTTCTTGCTGTTTCGGGATGGCAGAGGTGGAAGAAATCCACATGTAAAAGAATCCTCACAGTTCAAACATACATTCTTAACAGGTCAACTGAATTTTTTTCTTCCCCCTTAAATCAATTTTTAAACTAAGTCTGACTTACCCCAAGGAACTGTAGTTCTCCTTTCTGATAGTCTTGTGATCCATCAGTGGGCTGGTAGACAGAATTATTCACCCCATCTGGTCCTGGCTCAATGCCTGGGATACCATGGGCTGAGGCTGACCCTAGCTCTGCATCTTCAACTTCATGGGAGGCCATTTGGTGTTGTTTATGACTGTGATAGAAAAAAAATCCAAAGGCTTTATGCTTTCCCTTTTCCCAATAGCTGCCACAATTTTGAGTGTTATAGAAGGATTCAATTCTGTCCATACATTACAATGACAGTCTACATATGGGACACCAGGGCAGAGTAACAGAGTTTGTACAATATTCAATTCTGTCTTGCCTTGGAGTAGTAGACATCATCAGGTCATTGTAGTTGGCCTTGGTACTTCACTTAACTTTGGAGTGGTAAAGAGCAATTTCTTTCTCATTTTACATGCCCTGATATATAACCCCTGCCTTTCTTCAAATTGGTTGTGAGCAACCAGACATATGGATTCTCTGAGCAGTGGTTTCTTATATAAGAATGATGGCTTTAGTCACAGTCCAGTAATAATAGTAGGTACCATTTATTTAGTACTTATTTATGTGCCAGTCACTGTCTACTTGCTGTGAATATATTAATATATTTAATCCTGTTTGTTGTAATATTATTTCCATTTCACAAATGAAAAAATTGAGGTATAGAGAGGTTGAGAAACTTACCCAAACTCATATAGCTTTAATGATTTCATATCCTACTAAAAAAATTCTACTCTAAGGTCCAGTATTTTTCAAATCATTACATTATATAGCACTATATAGGAGATGTCTTTCTGAGTATCAACATCACATGGCGGAGTTTAAGTACTATGGAAGATCCAAATTCAAATCCAGATTTCATCATTTCCTAGTTGCAGACCATGTAGTGGGAACCTGAGTTTTCACTTCTGTAAAAATGGGAATAATTTTCATTTCATATTAACATTGCAAGAGTTGACTTTGATAGCATAGGGAAATTTTTAACCTATGAACAGGTGGTATCAACTTTAAACTTATACTCTGCCTACTGACAAAAAGGACTTCAAGTTTGTATATAAGGTCACAAAACAACCACCTCAATCATTATAGCTAAAAAATATGTATCATTAAAGTACACACAGAATGCTTATATTGAACTTCTGAATGCTGGGCAATATAACTTTCTAATTCATAATACCCTCCAACACAAAACAGTTGTAAAATGCTTATATGCTTTTATAACTGATAAGGGAGATGGTATGGAATGAACCATAAACACATGAAATGATGCTGAATTCTGTCAAAACTATTGACTGGATTAAGAATAAGATCTTAATAAAGACACATGCACAAGAACTTGCATTGTAACACTATTCACAACAGCAAAAACATTGAATCAACCCAAAAGTCCATCAATGGTTGACTGGATGAAGAAAATGTGGTACATACATGCCATAGAATACTATACAGTCATAAAAAATAATGAGATCATGTCTTTTGCAGGAACATGGATGAAGCTGGAAGTTATTGTCCTTAGAAAGTTAATACAGGAACAGAAAAGCAAATATCACATGTTCTCACTTATAAGTGGGAGCTAAATGATAAGAACAAATGGACACAGAGGGGAAAAACACACACTGGGGACTATCAGAGAGGAGGGAGGAAATCAGGAAGAATAATGATTGGGTACTAGGCTTAGTACCTGGTGACAGTCTGCACAGCAAACGCCCGTGGCATGAACTTACCTATACAACAAACAGGTATATGCACCCCTAAATGTAAAATAAAAGCTTTTTATTTCAAAAGAAAGAATAGTATCTTAATTTCTACTTTTTGTTAGAAATTATATTCCAGATCCATTTTTCTAATAACTTTGTTTTTTGGTCACACTAAATACATGCCACTTACAGGATGTTTACCTTTCTAATTCTCTATTGTGGGAACATGTATGACCCTCATTTAAGTGTGGTAACAAATTTACTAAGCACTAATTTAAAAGAAAGTGAGAGTCAGGCCATGTTTTATTATTACACTGGGAAATGCTATAAAAATTTGTAAAGGTTCCCTACCAATACTGATAAAAAGTTTATTATAAGTGTCATAAAATTTTCCTACCAATACTCCTCATCAAAGTTTCCTACCAACACTGATTTTCATGCTAGGATTAAATTACATTTTCTATGTATTTAAATTTAGATGAATGTAAAATGACAAGGAGCCTTTACCTCCCATGTTCAACAGTGTACAGAACCCAAGAGCAAGGGAAGATCAACAGAGCTTAAAGCAAACTATGTGAATGAGTTCCCAATGTAATTATTGCAAGAAGTACAAATAAAAATAGTCAAAAAGCCAAGACTTCAAATTTATCCATTGGAAAATTATACGTCTTTTGGATTAAATATCTAATGAACTAAGATGCATGCAATGTGGAGAGAGTTGCTGCTTTGCGATCAGAAAACCTCTCGCCTATTCACAATAGCAAAGACATAGAATCACCCTAAATGTCCATCAGTGGTAGACTGGATGAACAGCTGGTATCAACTTTTAAATCTCTTGCCTACATCTCCCTATCTCAAAACTCCATCCAACCTTGTTTTATTGATTTGTCTTCCTTCAGAAGTTCCAAGCCCTCAAATGTCTTCAATACTCTGTGCTATCCCCCTATTCTTGAAAGACAAGTCCCCTCAAGTTTCACGTGGATAATTTCTGGTCTCCCTCCAGACTGATTTTTTTTTTCTTTTTTCAAGATGGAATCTCGCTCTGTTTCCCAGGCTGGAGTGCAGTGACAGGATCGTGGCTCACTGCAACCTCCGCCTCCCTGGTTCAAGCAATTCTCCTGCCTCAGGCTCCCAAGTAGCTGAGATTACAGGCACGTACCGCCACATCCAGCTAATTTTTGTATTTTTAGTAGAGATGGAGTTTCACCACGTTGGCCAGGCTGGTTTCAAACTCCTGACCTCAGGTGATCCACCCACCTTAGCCTCCCAAATTGCTGGGATTACAAACGTGAGCCACCATGCCTGGCCCTTCCAGACCGATTTCCAGCCCACATGTCATGTTTCCAGGAAGTTGTTTTTAGTTCTGGCTAAGTCTGGAAGATACACCCCTTTTAGATGCTCTCAGAATTTCCCCAAATTCCCTTCTCATACCACTTAATCAACCTGAGCTCTAATTGCCTGGATACTTGTCTGTTACCTCACTATCCACTCATAAGTGCCACTCCAGTGCCTAGCTCAGAATCATTAGATGGCAAGCACTCTGCTAACACATGTTCAATCAATAACCAGACTTTTGGTCCAGCCCAAGGTAGCCATTCTGATAAGTGATAATGGAAAATATGTCTGCGAGCACTGGAGCCTCTCATCTCAGAAACTCCAAGAGCATTTCTGCAGAGAGAAAATACCTAACCATGTTATTTAACTTGATTTGTATCAATAATCAAAATAATCAGGGATAATTTTCAACCATCAGGTAAAACAAACTATATTTTCTAAAATTTGGTCAAATCAATTATTTATTTGTTAAAAAAATCAGAGACATGCAGATTTTCTAGGAAACGACCAGTTAAGTTCACCTCTCCAGCTCTTAGTATGTGGCAGGTGTTTGTTCTAGGGACTCTACTCATGTTTACTAATTTCGTTCTCACAACATCAGATGAATGGGTACTACTGTTACGATCCTTTCCATCTAACAGACGAAGAAACTGAGCAACAGAGAAGTTAAATAACATTCCCAAGCCCACACAGACAACTATTTGAAAAACTACAAGTCAGAACCTGGTAATCCATCTCAAGTGATCATTACACTCTACTGTCCCTTAAGCTATATTAAAATGCATTTTACAGACCCCATACTTCAGGCACATCCAGGCCACCCCTCATTATCAGAGCTGGCAGACAAACTCAGGTGCAGTCAGTGGGATTTAATATATCTAAGAGGTGTGTGTGCATATGTGTGTATCCATGCCCACATTTTTTTCCAAAGAAATTCCTGCATTATTAGGTCTAACATTTTATTATGACTCCAAAGGAATCATCACATCCTAAAGAGAAGCCATGCTCACAGTGAAGTATTCCAAACCTCTACATAGCAACCAAACAGAAACCTTGGCAAACAGCCCCAGTAGTCCACCAGAAGACATTTTAACCAAAGATATAAAAGAAAAAGGAATGTCTATGGAGAGAGAATCTATACCTTGGAGGCTTCAGGCTTTGGCAGATGTCTTTCCTCCCAAGTCCAACTTGTCATAAGTAGGAGACACTCAGAAAAGATCACTACAGCGCCCTTTCCGGAAAACGGCAGCCTCCACAGACTTAACGTATCTTTGCCTTATGCAACACTTCAGAGGAGCTGGTGAAGACGCTTTGTGGGCTGACTGACTAGTGTGCCAATCACACCTGCATTTGGTGCCTGGCTGGTCCACTGCGTCTCCCCAGGCCTTAGTGATGATTAGGAAACGTGTCAGGGGCAACTGTCTTCTGGCTTTCAGATGTTGCTTAACACATTGTTGGAACAGGAAATACAAGCAACAGACACGGGTAGACAAGTGAGAAGAGGTTGTGGATGGAGGTAGAACAGAGTTAGTTGTATAGCAAGAAGAGATAAAAGTCATATAGTAAGAGAAGGGTCTGGAGGAGGGAGGTGGTCACTCAGGCACTTATTTTACATGATGTGCCAGCAACAGCACTATGTACCTTACATGCATGATCACATTCAATTCTCACCTACTTTGAGAAGTTACTTTGCTCAATATCATAGATATAATAATAATGCTAATTATGGTTTAAATACATTAAGTGATTATTATGTATAGGTCATTGTTCTAAATGCTTTACGTATGTAAACTCATTTCCTCACAATAACTCAGGACCCAGGTACTACTATTAACCTGATTTTATGGTAGAGAAAATTACGGTATAGAAATGTGACCCTGCTTTCCTAAAATTTAACTGACAAAGCCTTGTGCAAAATCTCCAATTCATACAAGGGTAAAGCCCAAAGTATGCCTGTTATCCTAACATGATTGTTAAAACCCCTCCTTTCAGTCTGTTTGGGTTTTGGGAGTTTTTTTTTTTTTTTTTTTTTTTCTTTTTAGATGGAGTCCTGCTTTGTTGTCCAGGCTGGAGTGCGGTGGCATGATCTCCGCTCACTGCAACCTCCACCTCCCAGGTTCATGCAATTCTCCTGTCCCAGTGCCCAGAGTATCTGGGACTATAGGCACATGCCACCAAACCCAGTTAATTTTTGTATTTTTAGTAAAGATGGGGTTTCACCATATTGGTCAGGCTGGTCTCGAACTCATGATCTCAGGTAATCCACCTGCCTCAGCCTCCCAAAGTGCTGGGATTACAGGTGTGAGCCACCGTGCCCGGCCTCCTTTCAGTTTCGAAAGTGGCCAAATTATATAATCATCCTAAATAAATGTTCTAAAACAGGTGATAGAAAGATCAGAGTCACCTGACAGGGAGTAAGGAAGTAGGTAACATGTGAAGATTCAAACCACAATCCTTAGGAAGTTCACAGGGGCCAGGCCTGAGAGGAAGGCCCAGAACGAGGGCACAGCTCCTGATCCATGGCCCCAGGGGAGTCTGTGAAACAGAGAAGAATTTTCACAGCAAGGAAAGTGAGGTCCTAGTCCTACAAACGGGAGCATGAGTGGCCATGTGATCACAGGAAAGAGAAAGAGGGCCAGATACCAAGATCAAAGCATAGTGTGTGGGGCAGAGATTGTGAATATGAAGTGAGCAGGGGCCCAGCTGCCAGAAAACTTCTGCACATGCTCTCTGCTAGGAGAGCTGGCACCTGAGCCCTAGAGCAGCAGCTCTCCAGGGTCTACATTTAGGAGTGAAAGGGACTGACGAAAGAGAAGACAGTGACAAAAGTCAGAAGGAAATAGTGAAAAGGAAGGTAATAAAGATAGGCTCCTTCCCTCCGCATTTTAGCCAGAACCATTGGAAATGGAATACTGAAGAAAAAAGGGACGACAAGAAAATGCCTGCAGCAAAGAAGAGAAAGAAATATGAATGAGTGAAAGGAAAAAGAGTGGATGCTTTCAACATGCTCGTTTTGAATTTGGAGCTGTAGAAAAAACCATGAAAGGAAGTTACTTACTCTTTAAGACTTCAGTTCTCCCATTTGTAAATTGAAGATCATGGTGCTCACTTTGGGGCATGAACTTTAAATGACAGAATGTGTGCAAAGATCTTAGTAACTAAGATCTCCACATGAGTTCAAAATAAATAATAAAAATGATTGGGCTCTTTCTTCAGTTCCTTAGAGAGAGAATGATTGTGAGAAACCGCTTTCAAAGGAAGACTCACAAATAAAAATTTAATATACTTACCATGTACATGATGTCTTGACACATGTATGCATTGTGACATCATTACCACAAAGCAGATAATTAATCTATCCATCACATCACATAATCTTTTTTTTTTTTTTGTGGTGGTGGTGAGAACATTTAAGATCTCTCTTAATGAATTTTAAGTATACAATACAGTATTGTTAACTCCAGTTAACATGGACAACTGGAGTTAACAACACTGTATCATATACTTAAAATTTGTTAAGAGAGATCTTAAAAAAAATTAGATCGCCAGAACATTTTATCTAATTGCACCTCATTAAAGCTGAGAGGAAAAAAAGTAAAATAAATACATAAAAATTATTTTTTTCCTATTTTTGTAGGTACATAGTAAGTGTACATACTTATGAGGTACATGAGCTGTTTTGATACAGGCATGAAATGCACAATAGTCACATCATGAAGAATGGGGTATCCATCCTCTTAAGCACTTATCCATTGAATAGCAAACAATCCAATTACACTCTTTAAGTTATTTTTTAAATGTACAGTTATTATTGACTGCAGTCACCTTGCTTGCTATCAAATAGTGAGTCTTATTCATGCTTTCCATTTTTTTGTACCCATTAACCATCCCCACCTCCCCTCACAGCCCCCTACTACTACCCTTCCCAACCTGTGGTAACCATCCTTCTACTCTCTGTCTTCATGAGTTCAAATGTTTTGATTTTTAGATCCCACAAGTAAGTGAGAATATGTGATATTTGCCTTTCTGTGCCTGGACTTAATGATCTCCAGTTCCATTCATGTTGTTGCAAATGACTGGATCTTATTCTTTTTTTATGGCTGATAAATAAAAATAAATAACACATTTTAAAAAACAAAAAGGAAAAAAGGAAGATTCATAGAACTTTCTTCCACTTGCATGCAGTATCTCCTAATGGCAGGGGAAATTATCAAGGAGAAACTGAGTAGCTTCCAGTGCTGAAGTACCTTAAAGAATAATTGAGTTCAAAACTCAAGTTGCAAATTTCCAAAAGGAAAAGGAAATCTTCAAGTGAATTCACCAATAGTCTATCTGTTCATTTACAAGTGCCACATTTGACTATTTAAAAAGTGATATATTTCTCAAGACTTGCTGTTTTTATCTACTTACTAAATATTATTGCCTGCATTGTCTGTTTTACCCCCCACACACACACTCATGCCCATGTGTGTACATATTAAAATCACACCCTTAATGAAGCAGTACCTTTATATATCTTAACGCATGTATAAGCTCTTAAAACAGTTAACCACCTAAGGTTTTTGACTTTGGAATGCATTAAATGTGTTTATTTTGTAAATTACTAGTTCATAATGTTGCAAAAGTCACAACTTTGAAATCATGCTGAAATGGCATTAGTTAATATAATTGTAAGATTAATAAAAGTTTAAGACAGACAAGGATTGTTGTTCCAAGAGGTCTTGAAATAATAAGCCATCAGATAAAATAAAATCATCAATCAGAAACTAGCCTTGATTCTTTGCTTTGACCTCATGCTGTGTTTTCAAATAAATGAGGAAAATAGACTAGAGATTCAATCTTAGCATTTCAATAAAGGGATTCTTTTTTAGAGTTCCTAAGAAAACTGGAGGAATTTATGACGACACTTATTGGTAAACATGGAAATAGCCTAGATAGAAAACGCTAATACAACGCTTTTACTTTCAACTACCTAGTAGAATCTTCTGGGGAGTTTATAAAACATTAAATCAGGATATTTGTCATAAACCCAACATGAATCTGAACTTGTTTTTTTTTTAGACAGAATCTTGCTCTGTTGCCCAGGCTGGAATGCAATCTTGGCTCACTGCAGCGTCTGCCTCCAGGTTCAAGTAATTCTTCTGCCTAAGCCTCCTGAGTAGCTGGGATTACAGGCACACACCATCATGCCTGGCTTATTTTTGTTTTGTTTTGTTTTGTTTTGTTTCGTTTTGTTTTGTTTTGAAGTAGAGACAGGGTTTCACCATGTTGATCAGGCTGGTCTCGAACTCCTAGCCTCAAGTGATCCACCTGCCTCAGCCTCCCAAAGTGCTAGGATTACAAGCATGAGCCTCTTCACCCAGCTCAACAGGAATATTTTTTAAAGGTCCCAAGACAAGTCTAATGTGAAGCCAGATTGGGGAACTACTGGGCATGTCTAAAAGGACTTTGTTATGAGGTAGTTGTAAATGAGATAGGAAATAACAAATGCATTTCTCTAAGAACACCTCTTCTCCTGGGGTGGCCTATATACTTTATTTTAGGGTGTAAAATTCTATCTTAGTTTGGAGTTAAGCAGATTTCATTCATTGGCAGCCACTTTAATAGGATTTCATCCTGATAAGTACATTTTCCGTAGTGCAAGATGGGCTTCATATGAAATATTACAGCTCTTCCATCTTCTTGTGCCTTGATTTGGATTCTTCTCACCAAAAGTAACCATTGAGTTCTACATGCAAACATTCTTAATATACATAAATGCCATTGTGTTATATATGTCATGGTCCTCTTTTTCACTCAGCTCTGTTAATAATGCCCAAGTTTATTTGTTTGTTTGTGACAAAGTCTTACTCTGTCACCCAGGCCGGAGTGCAGTGGCATGATCTTGGCTCACTGCAACCTCCTCCGCCTCCCAGATTCAAGTGATTCTCCTGCCTCAACCTCTCAGTAGCTGGGATTCCAGGCATGCACCACCACGCCCCTCTAATTTTAATATTTTCAGTAAAGACGGTTTCACCATGTCAGCCAAGCTGATCTCGAACTCCTGACCTCAAGTGATCCACCGGCCTTGGCCTCCCAAAGTGCTGGGATTATAGGGGTAAGCCTCCATGAGTGTGCAGTCTGCTGTATCCAAATGCTGCACCTACATCCATCGTGTTTTACCTAACCACCCACCCATAAATGAACACACAGGGATTGTAGCTTGATATCAGGAATCTTCTCATATCCATGTTCCTTAATTCTGTATAAGAATTTCTTTGCAATATATAATCAAAATCCTAATTACTGGGCCACAGGATGTGCACATAATCAACTTGACTGAGGACTGCCAGGTAGAATACCCCAGAATGCCTCCACCTCTATGAGCACACATATAGTGTATGTGGCATTCAATATTCCCACTTGTTGCCACCCATGGCACTATTCAACTCCATTTTTTATCAGCCTAAGAGTTTTTTCTGGGTCAATTCAGCTAAGATGTAATTACATTTACTAGAATTATTTCTCCTGAACCATCCTTGGGTTGGTCATATAAGAAATTTGTGTGAGATTTGGAAGGTAGAAAGTAAGACAGTAGCCATGGTGCTCCAAAGGGGGTTTAGGGTGCAGGTTGCACACTCTGTCTCTGATCCTCTGGCCCACCTCCCTAGCACTGGACCATAGCTGGGCCTGCGATTTCTCCTACTCTAACCAAATCTCCTTTAGCACCTCTGAGTCTTGGACCAGGCACTGGCACAACTCTATGGCAATGGATGCCAGGTCATCCTTGTGGTTGAGGTTGGAAGTGAGAGGAAGATGTGGTTCCAATGTGTTCTTATGTTTCCATGCTTCAAGTGTGCCTTTTTAAAAATTACTGTTAAAAACGCATAACATAAAATGTACCATCTTAATCATTTTTCAAGTCCAGCTTGTTTTCCAAGCTGCCAGCCCTGCTACCTCCAACAAAAACAGGTTCACCATCAGATGCAAAAGCAAGAGCCTTCCATAGAATTATTTCCCAGTTCTCAAAATTAATTATGATAAATTCCTTATCAATATCACTCAATCTAGTTCTGCTTACCTGATTGAACCCTAACTGCTACAAGGTATAAATATTATATCATGACTCTTTTCTGGTTTTCATTTCTCTTCTAGCTTTTTGGACTTATTTTCCTATGAGCCATCAGTGGATTTATTTGATTAGAACAGTATGACATACATTTCACTGAAACTAGCTTTCAATTTTAAAATGCCTTTTCAACCTTGTCTAAAGAAGAAGAGTAGATGCTAAGGAATTCTGGCATTTTCACAGAATATAGAACCCTTGCCCTCAGGATTGCTCCTTAATTTTAGGGATGACTTTAAAATACCATTAATTTGACTTCCACTCCATTCAACCTTTTAAATACATAGTTTCACATATTAAAAACTATACAACCTTTTGAAATTCTGATTATTTTGGAAGCATTCGAGGAATATAGGCTCTGTAATGAAAATGATCCATCTCTTTTTACAGTGCCTGCAACAGCTTCTTATCTTGCCCAGATAAAAATTGTATGTCACTGTGGGTATCCTGGAGAGATTCCCCATTATGTTTGCTGTTGTTGTTGTTGTTGTTGTTGTTGTTGTTGTTGTTGAGACAGAGTCTCTCTGTGTCATCCAGCCTGGAGTGCAGTGGTGCAATCTCAGCTCACTGCAACCTCCACCGCCTTGGGTTCAAGCGAGTCTCCTGCCTCAGCCTCCTAAATAGCTGGGACTACAGGCCAACAAAGCTAGAGTTAGTTAGGAGGAATAAGTTCTAGTGTTTTATTCTGTAACAGGATGATGAAAGTTAAAAATAGTGTATTGGGTATTTCAAAATGACTAGAAGAGAGGTTTTTGAATGTTCTTATTAAAGGAAATAATATTTAAGGTGGTTGGTATACTAAGTGCTCATTACCTGATGTATACATGTATTGAAACATCACATTGTAGCTGATATATACAATTGTGTCAGTCATAATTTTTTTTTAAAAAAAGGAAAAAGTGAAATAGCAAGATAAGAGGTTTTAGAGCCACCCTTCTAAAATCCAGCCACATCATCCCTCTTTATCTTGTACATATGTATTGTCTCACACTCAATAATTTACTTTATTTTTAGCAACCATTCACCTGACCAGTATCCGTCTCTACTAAAAACTACAAAAATTATCGAGGTGTAGTGGCAGGCGCCTGTAATGCCAGCTACTCAGGAGGCTGAGGCAAGAGAATCGCTTGAACCCTGGCAGAGTTTGCAGTGAGCCAAGTTTGCACCACTGCACTCCAGTCTGGGTGACAGAATGAGGCTCTGTCTCAAAAAAGTAAATAAATAAATAAAAATTGTACTTCCATATTCAAGAGAAACATTATTGCTAAACGTTAAGTTTTATTGAGTTATGTAACTGCTTGAATACCAATTGTTTTCTAGAGCACTAAAGTTCAGCAACTTAAGACAATTACAAGCCGTAGAGTATAGTTGCTAATGTACAAGGAGAAAGCAGAGAGACAGACCTAGAGGCAGACTGCCTGATTTTAAATCTTGAACAAACGCCAACAAGTTGTCAGACTCAGGCAAATGATTTAACCTGCGTTTGTTTGCTTATCTGCAAAATTGGGATAATAGTGATACCGTTTTCTCTTTAAGGTTAATTTATTGCAATGTACTTGTACCATAGTCTGACACTTAGGAAGTCCCATAGAAGTATTACCTCTTAGCTGCATAGTAACTGCCAAAGAGAGATGGCCACTATGACAGTGTCAAATTCTTTGACAAGTCAACAGCTATAGGCAGCATTTTATTGGAAATGGAATAGTATCACTTTAATTAAAAATAATAACAAATAGTATCTTGGTAAAATTTGTTTCCAGGAGAATGTGGCAACAAAATGTAGATTCAACAAGCGATTGAACAGCCAATGGCACAGTTCAATTCTCACCCTCGATATAAGAAAGCTACAAAAATCAAAAGTGTTTTTTTGATATATTACATACATAGACTCCCTGTTTAAGGGAAAGAAGAGAGTATAAAGTAGGTGGTAATGATTATTTAATGAATTCCCTTAGGTGGCAGGATAACTCTTTGCTTGACCAACTCAACCAATCAATCATTTTGAGTGTGGAAGGACCATACTGAGGAGAAAGGAAAACCTAATATTGAATTTCAGCTAAGGTAGTGGTTACTTGAGCTCTGGAAAATAAATTGAATTTACTTCTAGAATAATCTAAATAGGTTGTCACACTGCATTCTGATTAGGATTCAACTTTACTGATTAATAGGAAAGTCTACATGAATTTAAGTATCTGCACATAAAAGGATTTTGTCTTTTGTGATAGTTAATACATCAAATTTTACACTAGGCTCAAAGTTTTTCCTCGTGCACATTTTTATGCCTATCTCTATTCTTTATTCTACCTGAAAAATATTAGAACATATTTATTGGAGGTTTATATCAATTAAATCAAGTCATTATCATTGAAGACGTATTGCTGAATCTTCTACACAGAACAGAAAAAAAATAAATGTATAATATGAATTACCTAATAATTAACATTAAATTAATAAGCCATGCCCCTATTGAATACAAATATTTAGAAATACACATTTACTAATCAACTAATCAGGACCTTTACTGAAGTAGGGTTTTTAGAAACCAGAGACTTAAGGAGAGATATATAGCAACTATATTCTTGCTATGAAAAAACAAAAGTGTTTTCCTCCCAAATATATAATGCCACCTTCAAGTTTCCATTTCTCCTTTAGCTGAGAGCAATTTGATAGAAGATAATAATCCTAACTCTTCTGGTGTTGCCTGAAAGTCAGCAATAAAAGGACTAGGATCCAATTTTAGGTCATTCTCAGTAGAAACTGGTGTAAGCCACACTGATTTCCTAAAGAAAAGGGAGACAGAAAGCAGATAGTGTTGGCACACTTGGGATCAAGTCGGTTTTACCACTGTTTAATACCACGATCATTTTCAGAACAGTCATTCAGGAGTATGGCGTAGAGCTGGCATACTACACCTTCTAGAGCCTCGTGGACTCTTGGCATGAGATTTGAGCAGACAGGCTTATAGAAGAACTAATTACAGCTAGTCTCCCCGTGATTTCTGCACCAAACACTGAGTAGAAAGATTAACGGTCTTAGATAATTTGTGATGCCTGTGTTAGAGGAGAACCAACGTGCCCAGCAAAACACTCAGCCAAATGGATCCTAAGACCAGTAAGTAAAAGCCACCCAAAGCTTAACTGACCCACTGTAGTGGTGGCAAAATTCTATATGTCAAGGTGAGTAAGTGAATATGAGAGAGAGAGAGAAAGAAAGAGACAGAGACAGAATAAAAATGAGAATACAACAGTAAAATTCGTGTACCCAAAACCTAAACAGACACTTTTGTTGGTCAAATCATATTTTCAAAGAAAGTAGGCTTCAAGCAACATACTAGTTACTATCAAAATAGGAATATCTATTTATCACTATAACTCTGGTAGCCTACGGAGAGGCAGTAGTTCTGGGGCATTAGGTCAGAACTCTGTGTTGCTCCAAGCATTGGGTAGTTTATAAAATTGAAAACATATATATGTATGTGAAAGATAGAGCCAAAGAGATACACAAAGACAGAGACAGACAGAGAGAGGCAGAGAGAGACAGAGACAGAGAGACAGAGAAGGAGAGACAGAGAGACAGAGACAGACCAAGAGACAGAGACAGAGAGACAGAGACACAGACTGAGAGACAGAGAGACACACAGAGACAGAGAGAGATACACAGAAAGAGACAGAAAGACAGAGAATCAAGGGGTAGTTTCTATTTAAGGTTTAAATAGAATATCACTAAACCCATCAGACTTATGAAATAATCTAAAGGGAAGGTTCAAAGTATTAACAGTGTGAATAGAATTAATGTCACCGAACTGTACACTTAAAATAGTATTTTATATTATGTATATTTCACCAAAATTTAAAGAAAAACAATTCTGCTTCCCCCTGAAAAAAACGGTACTATAATCTCATTAAAAGACATTGCATATTGGCTCTAAGCTCTAAACTCTTATTTTGATGTCAACTATTTCCATGTATTAAACAAGGATAAAAATTTTTCCTGTGGTTTTGAGGTAGTTTCCAAGATTCGCCACTCAGATTTATAAAACTTTAGATAAATATTTCAATGGCATTGTAAAAGTGTCAGGATACCTTTCCACTTAGTACCAAAGTTCATGTGGGGCTCTTGGGATTCAATACCTCAGTTCTACAAAATTGCAAGCAAAGTATATTTAATGATTAGGCTCATAAGCCCTTCCTTCATGTATTCGTCATTAGTATTAAATGAACTGATTGATTTTCTTACATTTTAAGCCACTTACTCTTACAAGATGAAATTGAACAATAAAATGTATCAGAAAAAAATATTATAAAGGACAAAACATTGAACGATAATATCAATACTCAATTTTATCACTTACTAAAAGTAACGGAGTATTTAACAACTCTGCTTTGTAGTTGAGTTATTATAAAATAACCTAGTTATACTAGATTGTCTGTTAGGACAATTATATATTTATATATATATGTATAATATATATAATATATATTATATGTCTACATATTTTTATGCTAAAGTAACCATTGCATTCAAAATATTAAAACATTTTAAAATATTCATTAAAATATTTGTGTAAATGCTAATTTGAGGTTTACAATTATCATATTTTCTAAAATCCATGCTTCTGGAGAAGCTTCTAATTAACAAAGGTAAAGCTAAAACATTCCAAAGGAATCAGATCTGCTGGACCTACCTAGACGCAGAACACTCCAAAGAGATTTCCTCAGGGTCACGATGTATATTCCTTGGGTTAAAGTACAGCTCCGTTTGAAAAAGGAGCGTTTCCTCAGAAATTACCTAGGGAGAGCACAAAATTTAACTGAAAGATGGAGTAACAGAGGAGAAATACACGCACTTGAATAGGATGGAAAAAACATTCACGATATCAAAAATGGCTACTGTTGTTCTTAGGTGTAAATGAAGATCTGACAACTCACTGGGAAAGAAGAGCTTGAGTGTTATCCCTCACAGTGAATTTTAAATGCCTGGGGGCAAAAAAAAAAGCTTAATTCGTTGCAGCAAATTTAAATTGCCACTTATAGACATCTTTATGATTCATTTATGAAAAGGTTTCCCACAGTTCTTTTGAGAAAGGTGATTTGGAAGTCAAATGACAGGGTGGTTTAAAGCACAAGCTTTGGAGAGTGTTCATCCTGTTCTGGCATCTAAACTACCACCACCAAGCTGTGTATCCCTGGGAAAAATGGCAAAGCACCTTCTGAAGCTCCAAATTCCTAATTTCTAGAACAAAGGCAATACCTTAAAGGATTGTTATAATAATTAGTCCCTGGTCCAAAATATTTGTGTAGTATGAATATAAATTGTTTAAATTTGGGAATCTATGAGAAGATAATATCCTAAGATAACATTGCAATTTAGGATTTGTGCCTAGCTGAATAACCAACAAGAGATTTCATTTCCATGAAAATCCAATCCGTATATTGACACAAATCCTCATGGAACATGGATAGATTTCAAATGGCCTAACATTGAACATGATACAACTTCCCAAGATTGGTGACTTTCCACATTAGAAGAATTAAATAAAATTTAAAGCCATCTACTAATATTTAGTAAAATATAATAGTAGCCTAAAGGCAACTTAGAATCAGTTCCCTAGCCAATCTATAAATCTGTAATCTAAGGTCCTGTGCACACAAAATGACCCAATATTCAGTGAGGAATAAATGAGGAATTCTGTTGTCCTCTACCCATAAATTACGATAATGATGAACAAAAATTATTTTTAAAAAAGATCATTGTAATACTAGGCATAAAATTCTGACAAAACGTTTAGTATTTTTACAATCACTGTCCTCACCCTTGTCCTGATGCCACAATCATGAACAAGATATATAAACTCATATACATATGTTTGTATCCGATTTGCAGGGCAGCCCACTCCCAGATGTAATTCATCTGCAAATATATACAGATTTCTGTTTTCTTCAAGTGGGACAACTGAAACCATCAACCAGTCCAGAGAGCAATTTATTTTCACTGTGGAAAGAACCATATGAAAAGCATCAGAAGTGTGTCTATCGTAAGTGTTCAAAAAATATTCAACTCTGTCCTTTGTGATAAAGAAAAGGTGTTTTTTTTTTCCTCTGGCAAGGGTAACCATGGCTTAAGGTTTTCATATAAACATCATTAACATTGTTTTCCAAAATATCTAACTAATTATGTCCCCAAGTAACTAGATTTCAGTAATTTCATGGGGGAGGTAGGAGGATCAACATGCAAGGATGAGAAAAAGCATAACCGGCCAGGCACAGTGGTTCACACCTGTAATCCCAGCACTTTCAGAGGCCGAGGCAGGCGGATCACGAAGTCAAGAGATCGAGACTATCCTGGCCAACATGGTGAAACCCTGTCTCTACTAAAAATACAAAAACATTAGCTGGGTGTGGTAGCACATGCCTGTAGTCCCAGCTACTCGGGAGGCTGAGGCAGGAGAATTGCAGTGAGCCGAGGTCCTGCCACTGCACTCCAGCCTGGCTCCTGGTAACTGAGTGAGACTCTGTCTCGAGAAAAAGCATAACCGTATAGCCCCTTGCTTTCTCCTAAATAAGTTATAATTTCATGGAGGCTGACATATTTAGTACAAAACATAAGGGACAGAAGTAAATTGCAATGCATTAGAATAAGAGTGATATCATCCCAGTATATTTTTGGGAGAACAAGAGGTGAAAGGGTGGTTCTTGAACAGAATTCCCGTCTAAAGCAGCCACAATCAGAAACCATCTCAGCCATAAAAGGAAATAGTCTGAAGAAATAAAATCCTTTATCTGGGATGTTAGTTCCATGCAAGTTTTGTTGTAAAACCCATCTTTAGTCTCTATTTAAATCGTCAGTAAGTCAATAATAATCATTATTTGTAATAGATTCCATTTGGAGGAACTGAGTCTTTTCTGCATCAAAAAGTACATATTTATATTATTAATGAGCAAGTGGCCACAGAGGACTCCACCACTCCTGGAGCCTGGAGGTCCTGCCATTAGAAATCATCAGCAGCAATGTAAGACAATGCACATTTCAGAAAAGGTGGCATAGAGAAGGCATGTGTTCTACATTAGTGATCACAACCTTTAAATCACATCTCTCCATGTGTTTGAAATACTGTACTCACGTCACTTAGGAAAGATGAGCAGGAAGGTCCTTCCGAAAGGAAAATAAATTCCAGCAGCTGAGATTAAAGATGCATGGAAAGGATAAGGGGACATGGACGCACAGGAAACTCATACTTCTGATTTCACCGCATTTTTTTCACACTATCATTAGAAAGTCGAGTCTTTTTGGTTGTGTTTGTTTTTGAGATAGTTTCACTCTTTCACCCAGGCTGGAGTGCAGTGGCGTGATCTCAGCTCACTGTAACCTCTGCCTCCCAGGTTCAAGTGATTTCTCCTGCCTGAGCCTCCCGAGTAGATAGGATTACAGGCACCTGCCACCATGCCTGGCAAATGTTTGTATTTTTAAGAGACAAGGTTTCACCATGTTGGCCAGTCTCATCTCGAACTCTTGACTTCAGGTGATCTACCTGCCTCAGCTTCCCAAAGTGCTAGGATTACAGGTGTGACCCAACATGCCAGCCAGAAAGTCAAGTTTTGGTTTGACATTCTCTCAAATAGCTGAGAAAAGCCTGAGGAACACATATAGACACTTTCACTGCAGCGGAATCTTCCTTTTGCTCAGACTTGACGGAAGACAGTTAGGGCCTGAACTCCTTACCCACCCCAGATAGCCGGAATTCATGGTCGCTCTTTCTACGCGCTATTCATTTCAATAATTAACTGTTATGTGGTAAGCTGTACTGATCTAGGCATTCTTAAGATTCATCTTAGATAAAATGGAAAAATATCAGAGGTTATATGTGGTCTTTGCTCCCAAAGGGATTACAGGGCAATTGGATAAGAAATTGACATATCAGTTTCAAAGAGAGACCCCATTTCAAGTAAACAAACAAAAAGAGAAGTCTACAAAAAAAAAAAAAACACACAAAAAGTAATATTGAAATGTTACTTTACAGTAGATGACATTTAGTCAGGCCTTGGAGCTGGCAAGCATTTAGATTCCAGGCAAAACAGAAAAGATACATTGAAATCAACTTGTGGGCAGCAACAAGCTGACTTAGCTTTATCCTATTAGCTTTGCAGAACGGTTGATGAGTTTAACATGAGTAAAGGTCAGAGCAATCTTTTTAAGAGAAGAAAAGAGCAATAATATCATCATCAAGCAAAACATGAAGAGCCTGGAAGCAAGAAGATCAGTTAAGATAACACCAAATATCTTACAATATTATACAATCAAGCAATAGTAATTAACAGTGGGTTTGAAAAGTTAGACTGAAACAGAGCCAAAGACTATTCCCGAAGAACCTCTGTAAATGAGCCTCGAGATGGACTGAAGACCAAAAGAGAGAGAGAGAGAAATAAAAGCATGAGAACTGGGGCATTTAAACAGAAAGAGAAAATGTGTCCTCTGTATATTGACACGAGTCTACTTGGCCTGAAAGCATTTCATCTTCTAGCCAGTTAGAATAAGATCCGATTTCTGCAGGAGGTAGAACACTTGCATGGAAAGCGATCATTATGAATAACTCCTTCAAGGAAACATTGTCTAAAACGGGTTATTTACCATGTAAGTTCTCAGCACCAGGCCAAATCAAGACAGCAAGGAGCATCAATGCTTCTAAAGCCATGGAGACCTTCATCTGGGCAGACCTCCAGCACGGGACTACTTAGGAAACAAGAAGTGACGACTGGTTTAAGTGATTTTTATATGGCATCCCATACCCAGCTGCCTTTGTTTTCCTCCTTATTTGGGTAGTTCACAGGATGCACTTATCACAGTCTCAACTACCTAAGTCTGAGACTCTCTTGATACCCAAACACTGAAGCTCAAAGAGACATATCAAGAAAAAAAGTGTTATTTGATAATAGTCTACGCAAGCCCGTTACAAACATCAGGAGGATGGCATGGCACGCAATGCTTCCAATAAATAGTAAATTACAAGAAACTCTTTTTAGTAGCTAACATTCAGGTGTAAGTTTCCATCTAATAGAACAGCCTAGATCTCATATACTTGAAATCCAAAGACTATTATTTTTTCATCTCTATGGGTTTGGCTGGAAGAAGCAAAACAGAAATGATAAAGTGACTTAACCAGGAACATAAATCCCTAGGAGGAGACAGGCACCCAAAGGAAAGTGAAATCTACTGGTGTTAGGAAAGTTGACAAATCCATCTGTGTTGATTTTTTCTAATGTTTCAGTAACTTTAGACATTTCAAACCTTATGAGACAAGAGAATATTTTATATGCATATATATATATATATATACACACACACATATAACTTTATAGGTATAATAACTTTACATGTATAATTCATTTCAATACTTAAGTAGAATAAAAGTTCCAACCAATTTATTGTATACATATATTTTTTTCTTGAGACGGAGTCACACTCTCTCACCCAGGCTGGAGTACAGTGGCACAATCTCAGCTCACTGCAACCTCCACCTCCCGGTTCAAGCAATCCTCCTGACTCAGCCTCCTGACTAGCTGGAATTATAGGCATCCATCACCACACCTGGCTAATTCTTGTATTTTTAGTAGAGATGAAGTTTCACCGTATTGGTCAGGCTGGTCTCGAACTCCTGATCTGTGATGATTCACCCTCCTCGGCCTCCCAAAGTGCTGAGACTACAGGCATGAACCACTACACCCGGTCTATTGTATTTTTAAAAAATGTTAGTCACAGTCTGAATGTGACTGTGTGGTTTTCAGGGTACTTGAAAATCAAAGGCTAACAGTAAATAAAATTCAGAGTCTGAATTAAATGCCTATTATTGTTTTTAGTCATATCTGAATTATATTTTTAATGTTACAATCTGCTGTCAAATTACTGCATGCACAGAGCCACCCTGTGTGTTTAAGAAGGGCTTCCATTTCTGACATTCTCTTGGGGACAATGAGATTTTCAAAGCTGTGACCTGCACAGTGCTCTGTGTCGGGAAAGCCTGGAGAACCCAGTCACCACCCACCAGAGGGGAAAGAGTATTAGAGAAAGAGAAGGGTAAGTCTACATGTTATTTTTTGTCTTTCATTTTTTTAAACATTTTTCTGATATTATGAACATTTTCAGGAGCTAAAATGTATTAACTTCATATGTAGCTTTTAAATCTTGCCTGTGTAGACATCTCATATTGTTCCAAAAGGAATCACTGGCCAGTTTCTCGTATTTTTGTAAGTTTGAGAAAGTTAGTTTAAAAAGCTAAGGCTCATGTTCACACTCTGTAAAAAGGGGATATATATTCTCTCTAAATTTATTGTGAATAAGACATAACAAATGTAAACAGTGTAGCTCCAGTTAATAGTATATAAAAATATATATATATATAATATATGACTCTTTATCTTGAAGCACAGTTAGTAAATGGATTTTATGCAATGTTCCAAGGATTACTCAAAGCCACAGAATTAACAAAGTTTATTTTCCAGAAATTCCAATTTTAATACAGGATTTTCCGGTGAAAGAGTAATGGAATTTAAATATAACTTTAATGTAAAATAGAGATAAAGCAGAGATAAAACAAATATTTTTAAACAATTTATAACTTAGGGAAATGTTGCAACTACAGTACAAAAAAAAATCTTTATTTTTCCTGGCCCTTTTGAGAGTAAGTTGCTGTTAAGATGTTCCCTTGACCCTAAATATTTTGAATTATATATCCAACAAATAAGGACATTCTTCTACTACAGTGACTCTCAATAATCGGACCTTAGATGATAGAGGGGTCCGTGGGATCAAATCTATTTTCACAATAACACTAACACATCATCTTTTGCACAAGGTTGACATTTGCACAGGTGTGCAAAAACAGTGGTGGGAAATGCCGCTGCCTCTTGAGCACCAATCAAGGTAGTGGCACAAAAATATGTTAATGTGTTAGTTATCATTGTATTCTTCACTGCCATACACTCACGGTAAAGGGGAAAAGACAGTTTCATTTAAGTCTTGAAGCAGTAAAAATAATTTGTTTTATTAAATGCCTTGAATGCATGCCTTTTTAGTATTTAGGATGATAAAATAGAAAGCATATATAAGACACTCCTGCTGCATATCAAAGTATGAAGAGTGTCTCCAGGAAAATCTGTGCAGTTGTTGGAGGTGTGAGCTAAACTAGCCACTTGTTACATAGAACACCATCTTTATTTAAAGAATGACTGTCAGACAAACAATGATTATTTGCCCGTGGGTATTTGACATTTTTTGAAGTTGAATGATGTAAGCTTGTCACTCCAAAGAAAACAACTAAGTTATACCCAGTGATAAAATTCAAGCTTAAAGGAAAATTATAATTTTGAAAAAGTTGTATTCTCTACCATGAACTTGGCAGCTCAGCGGTGATATGGTAACTATGATTTCTTGTACTGCATATTAAAATGTCATCATTTAAAACATCTGCATAACTCTAAACTTAAATTTTCCAAATTATATGCACATGATGTTACAGAGATATTCATGGGCAGAGTACAAGAAGAACCAGTGGATTTTAATGTAGATAAGTACGAACAGTTTATTAATACATTTTCAGATTCATGTTGCAATAAACCTCGAAGATACTGCCCCTCAGCAAGTTTTGGTGTTGTATCAAAAAAAAAAAAAAGAAAATAGCCACAGCTATCTGAAAAGACCTTTAAAATAGTCTTCTTTTTTTCTAACTACATATCTGTGTGAGGCAGAATTTTCTTTATACACATTAACCAAAGTGACATATTACAAAGACTGAATGCAGAAGCAGATATGAGAATCTAGTTGTCTTCTATTTAGCCAGACAAGAGACTTGCAAAAATGTGAATATAAAACAACATCACTCTTTTTTTGGAAAACAGTAATTTTTCCCTAAATGTTCACTATTTTATGTTAACACCTGTTGGGTTTATTAGTTATTTTTAATTACTTAATATTTTAACCAGTTTTAACTTCTAATTTGGTCATTTGGATGGATAAAAGCCATATAAATATAAGCTCTTTGTAATTCAATATTTTTAGTAGTCTAAAGGAGTCCTGACATCAAAAATTCTCAGCAGCATATATACCCAGAAGAAAGGAAATCAGTATATTGAAGAGATATTTACATTCCCATGTTTGTTGCAGAATTGTTAACAATAGCTAAGATTTGTTAGCAACCTAAATGTCCATCAACAGATGAATGGATAAGGAGAATGTGGTACATATACACAATGGAGTACTATTCAGCCATAAAAAGTCATGAGATCCTGTCATTTGCAACAACACAGATGGAACTAGAGGTCATTATGTTAAGTGAAATAAGCCAGGCACAGAAAGACAAACATCACATGTTCTCACTTATTTGTGGGATCTAAAAATCAAAACAATTGAACTCATGGACATAGAGAATAGCAGGATGGTTACCAGAGGCTGGGAAGGGTAGTGGGGGCATGACGGGAGAAGGGGATGGTTAATGAATACAAAAAAAGTAGAAAGAATGAATAAGACTTATGATTTGATAGCACAACAGGGTGACTATGGTCAGCAATAACTTAATTGTACATTTTAAAGTAAAGAGTGTAATCAGATTCTTCATAATGTAAAGGATACATGCTTGAGGAGATGGATATCCCATTCTCCATAGTGTGACTATTAATGTACTACATGCCTATATCAAAATATCTCAGGTACCCCATAAATATATACACCTACTATATACTGGCAAAAATTAAAAATTAAAAAATATTTTAAAAGTCTGAGCAGCCAGCATTATCACATTGTGGCTGTAAAGTTTTTTAACAGGTATAAAGTTACAGTTTTACAAGATGAAGAGTTCTGTTCACAATGTACAGATGAAGAATTCTGTTATACAACAATGTAAATGTACCAAGCACTACTGAACTGCACGCTTAAAAACGGTTAAGATGGTAAATTTTAAGTTATATAGATCTTATTAAAATAAAATTAAAACTGATATTACACATCTAAATATGAAAGGCAAAACTAACTTTTTAAAAGAAATACATAGGACAGAATATCTTGGTAACATTCTGACAGGGAATGTTAAGGTGGAGGTTTGGAGTGGCAAAGAAATATAGGCATGTCCATGTTATACATATTTTGGTTAAGCAGTTTTTTTACCAGTCACTCAAATATGTTGCACAGGAAAATGAATAACTGAGTCTACCTTTCAGGGGTGAAGTCCAGGATAGAGATGTAACTTGAAGCCATCAGTATAGCAATGTTAATTACAAAAAAGAGACTGAATAAACTCTCCAAGAGAGTGGATATGTATAGATGGGGTGAGCAGTTCAATGTCCTATCCCTAGGAACCCCAATAAACAGGAAAATAAGAGAAATTTCAGCCACGGAGGAGCTCCTAAAGACAAGTAGTGATCACAGAGAGGATGCTATTGCAGAAGCCAGATTTTTTTCAAAAGTTGGCTGGAAGAATTAACATATCAATAATATACCCAGAGATACATCATACTAAATGAGGATAATTATTTCCATTAAAACTAGGCACAAAACAAGGCCTACATCTTTGCTATTGCAGAAAAACAAAAAGCTTATTGTACTCCAAAAAGAGACGAAAAGCTTATATATTTGAAATAGTTACTTTTGGTTTATTTTGAGACAGGATGTCACTCTGTCACCCAGGCTGGAGTGCAATGGCACGATCACGGCTCACTGCAGTCTCAACCTCCTGGGCTCAGGTGATCCTCCTACCTCAGCCTCCTGAGTAACTGGGACTACAAGCACCCAACACCATACCTGGATAATTTTTGTAGAGATGAGGTTTTGCTATGTTTCCCAGGCTGGTCTCAAACACCAGGGCTCAAGCAATCCATCCGCCTCTGCCTCCCAAAGTGCTAGGATTACAGTGTGACCTACTGTGCCTGGCCTGAAAGTTAATATTGTTACTAATTTCAGCTGATACAATCAACTTATTTTAAAAAAGAGAATCAACTAACAAATTATTAAACTGATTAAAAATTAAACAAACAATGGATATTACTACTCAAAAAACACTTAAAGCAGTCATATGTGCTAATTTGGATTCATTGATCAAATTCAAAAAAAATAAGAATAAAAGAATCCCATTAGCAATTGTTTCCGAACTTACATGAAACCTGTAGAGGACCTCATATTGGCAGTTGGTCGGCCCTGTTCATTGTGTTCTAGAATTTTTGGGGATACCTGATTACTAAGTTCTGAAGAGAACAGTCCATGTGCTTTCTTTCAATATATTAGTTGCCCTGTCTGTTTGTGTAAGATTTGGGGCAACTCAAACTGCACCACCACTGTGACCTTATCCTAATATGAAACAACTTTTCTATAATACACATGCAGAATAAAGCAAGTGTATAAGGAAAATTTAAAGTTATACACACTTTGTTCAAAGTATTCTTGGCAGAGACCACATGTGTAATTATTCATATTACATGAAACATATATTAGCATAATGAACTCATAGGTGGAAATATTTGATTCGATTTATCAAAATTAAGCCATAAATATTACAGCAGTTTTCTCTGTAGTTATCTAGGTTACACTGTATATGCTAGAAGCAAAGGATGGAAAGACTACATTACTTAAATGCCTTTGTTAGGATTATTCGGGTGTCAGCAGGTGTAGCAGCCATCGCTGATCACACCCATCTGACACCTACGTATGCCCCACTTCATCCCATTCTTTGACTAGGGCACCCCTGGAATTGACTTTCAGTTTGCCTTTTTTCTATATTTTGTCACAGCTATTAAGGAGAACAAAACCTGCTAACTCCCCTAACCACATTAACTTTGAGCCCACTCTTTTTTGGCATTGAAGAACTCAAGATAAAAAGAAAACCAGCAAAACTGCTAAGACTTAAAAGATGCTATATTTTTAAGCCTGTACAAATATTAAGTTTTGACTCCCAAAGAAACCTTCCACCACAAGTCCCCACTTATAGCCCCAAATCACAGAAGACATGCTTGATTCCAGTGTGTTTCTCACACTCAATGTCCAAACCATTTGTATGTTTTAATATCCTGCAAAATATATCCTCAATTGTACCACTTCTCTTGACCCTTGACCCTAACCTTTTAATTCAAAAACAGTTTTCACCAACTTTCTGACTTGTCAGCCTGTTTACTGCTATGCCTCCAGGAAATTAGTAAGATTCTTTAAGGCAGAGATACTGTTTCTTCATTTTCATGGCTGCATAAATCCTTACCAAAAATAAGACAGATTATTATCTGTCTTATCTCCCTTTAATACACTGTATACTCCTGAAATCATGATGATTGAAATTAGTGAATACTTACACTAAACG
This sequence comes from Saimiri boliviensis, assembly GCF_048565385.1. Taxonomy (NCBI): domain Eukaryota; kingdom Metazoa; phylum Chordata; class Mammalia; order Primates; family Cebidae; genus Saimiri; species Saimiri boliviensis. The sequence continues at coordinate 119,320,504 of NC_133454.1, read as the reverse complement.
TTAATTTTAAAAACTTAAGATTTTCTAAAGCATCAGACATTTAATGTCAAAAATTAAGGTCTAAAACCAAAACCATCTGGATCAAAACCTCATGCTGACATATAGAGATTTTGGTCAATTGAATTCACCATTGAGACTTTTTAGGTTGAGTTCATGAGTACCTGCCTCATTACTGCAGTGACTGTTAAATAAATACATGCATCCTAGTGCACTGGGGGCAACAGATGGCTATTTTTAAATTTTGATTCAGGGGTACATGCGCAGCTTTGTTATGTAAATTGTGCATCATAGGGCTTGGTGTACAGATCTTTGCCACCCTCCATGCAGTGAGAATCCTCATCTGGGATTTATAGCTGGATCTCCCTGCTCGACATTTTGCCAGTCAATTCAGGAGCCTCAAAAGGAAGAGCAAGTGATCTTGTTCACTAAGAAAATCGCCAGCAAATCACTGATGGTGAGAAGCGTGGTGTGATCATGTAGTTGTGGCCCTATATGGTTACAACACTTTCAAAATTAGGCCAAAGAACAATTGGAATCTTATTTTCTTCTAGACTGGCTTTATCAAGGTAATAGGAAAGAAATGTACAATGCCAAAATAAGTTTACAATGTTTCCTTATGAGACATTACCAGGAAACAGAAAAGAAAAAAGCAGTATAGAAAGTCAAAGATGAAGGACTGATAGAAAAATCCTCCTTATAAAAGGGGAGGAAGATTTCAATATATTTCACTAAGACATATTTACTAAGCATAAGGGATAAAATTAAAGTGAGCAACTAAATCATAAAAATGCTGAATGTTCATTCAGAAAAGTACATACCAGATATGGGCAAGCTTTATTACATATGAACTTGATTTCACAGAGTTAGAATGGCCATTTCACTTAAAATTTACTGACTAGAAAGTGTAAATATCATGGTATAGATATGTTATCCAAAACTCCAATAGGCAGTGAAACTGGTAACAGATACTGCTACTCATCTTTGGACAGATACAGCAACAGTATTGATGAAACTGGTTCTCAGACAAACATGTACCACTTGCTCCCATACTTCAGGGAGGAGAGGGTGTTATAACACAGGCATTATTGATGCAGTGACTCATGGGTAGTTGCTCCTGTAGCATGTGGGGTGGGGGGTGGGGGGAAGCAGTTAAGAGCTGCTTAAATATAACTCTTACCTTAAAAAAAAAAAAATGTTCAGATAAACTCATGCATACTCAGAAGTAATGTGAAAAAAGGCCGGATGTGGTTGCTCACACCTGTAATCCCAGCACTTTGGGAGGCCAAGGCAGGTGGATCACAAAGTCAGGAGTTCAAGACCAGCCTGGCCAATATGGTGAAACCCCATCTCTACTAAAAAAAAAAAAAAAAAACTATGCCAGGCATGGTGGCAAGCAACTGTAGTCCCGGCTACTCAGGAGGCTGAGGCAGGAGAATCACTTGAACCAGGGAGGCAGAATTTGCAGTGAGCCAAAATCATGCCACTGCACTCCAGCCTGGCAATGAAGCAAGACTTAGTCTTAAAAAAAAAAAAAAATCAAATTTCTACCCTAAAATGTAATCATTGGCATTATCCAACTATATCAAATACAATCATTAGATATTATGCATTAGAAGTGATTAGCATCTACATACTGACTAGATCACTGCCTTTCTGAGACTATCAAGTAATTATGCCATACATTTCAACTTTAAGTGGTTTTCAGGTCTCCAGAACAAAGCATATTTCTTTATGAAATGTCAACTTCAAGGCTATTGTCAATATGCACAAGTTTTCTGGCATTCTTTTAAAATAAGCTCAGTAGAAAAACCCTTTCTAAGAAAGGTGTTTTCTACAGGTATTAATTTCAGGAAAACTGCTAATTAGGTGTAGCAAATTCCTCTAAATTTAAGCCTAGTTTAACTATCTGCCTACTTATATGTATATAGACATGTTTTTCTGCAGATATTAGTATAAAATAAGAGATCTGGTATGAGGCTTCCATGACAACTATTTTATTTTGTCACAAATGATATTTAAAATGAGCAATTCAGTATCTGAGAGGATAGGTAAGGACCAGTATGGACTCTATTCATGTTGATGTGCAACAAGAAAATTGTAACTTTATCTAAGTACAGACCAGGATACCTAAGTCTACAGGGTTAACCTTGAAACTGCAGCGATTTCATCATGCAGCATTCAAATAGGAATTCACATTATTTCCTTCATTGAAGTTATATTTAACAAACTATAGTTAACTATAAAATAAACAGCTCTATATTCTCACCTTATTAACACCCTTAAAATCAGGTTCCCATGTTTTACTTTGTGTGGGAGCTGGTGGCTCTTGTTCTTTTGTTTTTTGAGGGATATTTTTCAAGGTGTTGGCATCCAACCCATTTATTCCAAATTGTATCACAGATGGGAATTTAAGCCTAAACATAGAGCAAACAAAAGAAAAGCACAAGATTAATAGCTATACAGATCTTTCTGTGGGAAAAACATGTATTAGATACATGTTAGTTATAAGTGATAACCCAAAATAACTGACTTGCTGGGGAAAGGCAAATTAGCTCAGTCAATCTAAATAAAGAATTTGTAACAGAATCTTGAATAGGATGTTACTTATTGATCCAGAATTGATCCTAGACTTGACTTTGAGGCTCCGGGGTCAATAAAAATTTTGAAAAGCAAAATGATTGTTAGATGGGACAAACATTCTATCTATGGCTAAATGGACTATGACTCAACCAAGCCAGCCACACACATCCCAAGATTATAAATTGAAAGCAGAGATCTGTATGTATGCAAAAAGATCCTACCACCAAAATCTTAGGCAGGAAATACAGACATAGAGACACCCCATTTCAAGGTTAAAAAGCATCTAGATTCCACCACCTTTAATTACCACCTCAACCCCTCCCCATCCTGTCTTAGGAGTTGCAGTGTTTATTCCCACTGCTGGTCTTTCCTTCCTTGCATGTAAGAAAAACAAATGTGGTTCGCTCGTCTCCCAAAGCCAGCATGTAGTCAGTACCAGAATGATCCAGATTCAGAGTGCATGTGTAAAGGGAGGCTAAAATCTCATTCAAATTTTCAGTATTTCTTGTTGAATTGAGAAAGGCTAATATGTCTTAGCATATTTGATCTGGGAGAAAAACAGACTGCAGATAGATAAGGCATAATAGCCTTTACTTCTATCATCTGCTATTGAAACAATTTTTTGAGAGCTTAGTGGATGCCTAGATAGATAGTAGTTGGGACTGAACTATATTGCCAAGATCAGCCTTAAGATAGCCAGCACCAAGTAACAAAATCAAGGATCAAATCTGATGTTCATGATAGACCCATTCAGAAAGTCATTAAGCGAGGAAGACCAGCATTTGGACTCACCATGGAGAAGGCATCTATGCTCAGTGTTGGCTGAAAGACCCCTACAACCATTTCAGTAAACAGACATTTTCTCTTTTCATGTATTAATACCATTACCCTATCCCAACAAACCCAGGAAAGGTAGGGGAAGAGAACAGATTTTAAAACCACAAAAGGAACACATTTAAGAATCTACTCCAATACCTCAAACCCCAGCATCATTGGAACTGGAAAGAAGAGAGGGAAGAAACATAAGTATTACTAGCATTAAGTTGTACTCCACTAGGAGTTCAACTTAATGCTAGAAATTCTAGCATTGAGTTTTACTCCACTAGGGCTTCACAAGTCTAATAACCAGAAAATGATCTTCAAGATGCTGTCAAGCATTGAGGAAAATTTTACATTGCATAAAAGCAGTGACTACACACTGGGTGCAGTAGCTCATGCCTGTAATCCCAGCACTTTGGGATGCCAAAATGGGCAGATCACCTGAGGTCAGGATTTCAAGACCAGCCTGGCCAACATGGTGAAACCTCATCTCTAAACCTATGAAAATTAGTCAGGTGTGGTGGTGCACACCTGTAATCCCAGCTACTCTGGAGGCTGAGGCAGGAGAATCACTTGAACCCAGGAGACAGAGGTTGCAGTGAGCTGAGATAGTGCTACTGCACTCCAGCCTGGGTGACAGAGGGAGATTCTGTCAAAACAAAAGGTAGGGAGACTCCTTAAAAAAAAAAGAGCAGTGACTACAAAACTACTTTTTGCAAGGTTAGACTATCCAATAATTAATTAAAAGGTGAATATACCAATATCACCTTTTAAAAAAGCAACTACATTTCATGAATCAGAAGTAGGAATTTGACATGTAACTTACAACCACATTAACATGCTCATTTCCCTGACTCCATTGCTGTAAGTACCACATCTTTCCATGAGCCAAAAGGAGACTGATGGCTTTTTTTTTTTTTTTTTTTTTTGAGACAGAGTCTCACTCTGTCACCCAGGCACTCGGCAGGGGTGCTATCTTGGCTCACTGCAACCTCCACCTCCCACATTCAAGTGATTTTCCTGCCTCAGCCTCCCAGGTAACTGGGATTACAGACATGCACCACCATGCCTGGCTAATTTTTGTATTTTTAGTAGAAACAGGGTTTCACTGCATTAGTTAGGCTGGTCTCAAACTCCTGGCCTCAAGTGATCTACTGCCTTGGCCTCCCAAAGTGCTGGGATCTCTTTTTTTTTTAATCACATAGCCGTTACTGGCTCAGAGGCTAACAAGTTTACAAAGGCTCTTTGAAAAACTTGTTGGCCTTGCCCAAGTCAGGTCCTAACCCCTGGATCAATTAAGTGGAAGAGGATATGTTTTGGTACCAGTACCATGCTGATTTCATTACTGTAGCCTTGTGGTATAGTTTGAAGTCAGGTAGTGTGATGCTTCCAGCTTTGTTCTTTCTCTTTAGAATTGTATTGGCAATGTGGGCTCTCTTTTGGTTCCATATGAAGTTTAAGGTGGTTTTTTCCATTTCTGTGAAGAGGGTCATAGGTAGCTTGATGGGGATAGCATTGAATCTATAAATTACTTTGGGCAGTAGGGCCATTTTCACATTATTTATTCTTCCTAACCATAAGCGTGGAATGTTTTTCTGTTTGTGTCCTCTCTTATTTCCTTGAGCAGTGGTTTGTAGTTCTCCTTGAAGAGGTCCTTTACATCCTTTGTTAGTTGTATTCCTAGGTATTTTGCTCTCTTTGTAGCAATTGTGAATGGCAGGTTGTTCTTGATTTGGCTCTCTGTTAGTCTGTTATTGGTGTATAGGAATGCTTATGATTTCTGCACATTGATTTTGTATCCTGAGACTTTGCTGAAGTTGCCTATCAGTTTCAGGAGATATTGGGCTGAGATGAGAGGGTCTTCTAAATATATAATCATGTCATTTGCCAATAGAGACAATTTTACTTCCTCCTTTCCTAATTGAATGCCCTTTATTTCTTTTCCTCGCCTAATTGCTTTGGCTAGAACTTTCAATACTATATTGAATAGGAGTGGTGAGAGAGGGCATCCTTGTCTAGTGCCAGATTTCAAAGGGAATGCTTCCAGGTTTTGCCCATTCAGTATGATGCTGGCTGTGGGTTTGTCATAAATAGCTTTTATTGAGATATGTTCCTTCAATACCTAGTTTTTTGAGAGTGTTTAGCATAAAGGGCTGTTTAATTTTATTGAAGGCCTTCTCTGCATCTATTGAGATAATCATGTGGTTTTTGTCTTTGGTTCTGTTTATGTGGTGAATTACCTTTATAGACTTGCATATGTTGAACCAGCCTTACATCCCTGGGATGAATCCTACTTGATCATGGTGGATAAGCTTTTTGATGTGCTGTTGCAATCAGCTTGCCAGTATTTTATTGAAGATTTTTGCATCTATGTACATCATGGATATTAGCCTGAAGTTTTCTTTTTTTGTTGAGTCTCTGCTGGGTTTTGTTATCAGGATGATGTTGGTCTCATAAAATGATTTGGGAAGTATTCCTTCTTTTTGGATTGTTTGGAATAGTTTCAGAAGGAGTGGTACTGGCTCCTCTTTGTATATCTGGTAGAATTCGGCTGTGAACTCATCTGGACCTGGGCTTTTTTTGGTTGATAGGCTATTAATTGCTGCTTCACTTCAGCCTTTGTTATTGATCTATTCAGGGTTTCAACTTCTTCCTGGTTTAGGCTTGGGAGGGTGCCAGAGTCCAGGGATTTATCCATTTCTTCCAGGTTTACTGGTTTATGTGCATTGAGGTATTTGTACTAATCTCTGATGGTAGTTTGTATTTCTGTGGAATCGGTGGTAATGTTCCCTTTATCGTTTTTTATTGCATCTATTTGATTCTTCTCTTTTATTAATCTGGCTAGCAGTCTATTTTGTTGATCTTTTCAAAACCAGCTCCTGGATTTATTGATTTTTTGAAGAGTTTTTTTGTGTGTCTCCTTCAGTTCTGCTCTGATCTTAGCTATTTCTTGTCTTCTGCTAGCTTTTGAGTTTTTTTGATCTTGCTCTTCTAGCTCTTTCCATTTTGATGACAGGGTGTCAATTTTAGATCTTTCCTTGCTTCTCATGCCTCCCTCCCTGTGTCCATGTTTTCTCATTGTTCAACACTCCCCTATGAGTGAGAACATATGGTGTTTGATTTTCTGTTCTTGTGTCAGTTTCCTGAGAATTATGGTTTCTGGATTCATCCATGTCCCTTCAAAGGACACAAACATGAACTCATCGTTTTTTATGGATACATAGTATTCCATGATGGCTGCATGACATTTATGTTTCTTCTTCTGTTATCTTTGTCCCAGAAGGATACCCACCAGATGTCAGCCTCGGCTCTCCTTTATGAGGTGTCTCTTTGGATATACCAGAGTCAGGGAGCTGTTGAGGAGACAGTCTGTCCTTTATAGGAGCTCAAGTCCTGAGCTATGAGCTCCATTGTTCTGTTCAGGGCTGCTGGGCAGGTACATTTAAGTCTGCTGCGGCAGAACTCGTAACCACGTTTTTTCCCCAGGTGCTCTGTCCTGGGAAAGTGGGTCTTTATTTGTAAGTTGCTGACAGGCTGCTGCCTTTTTTCAGAGATGCCCTGCCCAGTAAGGAGGTAGCTTAGTCACAGTCTGCCAGCAGAGGCATTACTGAGCTGCTGTGGGCTCTGCCCAACTGCTGTGTGAACTTCCTTGTGGTTTTGTTTACAGAGGTATAGTTAGAACAGCCTCTGTAATGGTGGACTGCCTCAGTAGTGGTGGACTGCCTCAGTAATGGCAGACGCCCTTCCCCCTGCAGAGCTGGACCGTCCCAGGTCCAGCTTCGCTTGCTGTGAAACTCTCAATCCAGAGCATTTCAGAATGCTGGTCTTTGTGGGGGTGGGACCCACTGAGCCAGATCACCTGGCTCCCTGTTTTAGCACCCTTTTTTTCAGTTGAATGGGTGGCTCTGTCTCCCAGGCATTTCAGATGTCAGTTGAAACAGCTGCCCAGATGTGTGTGAGTTTTTATGCAGAGACCTGCTGTGCTGGCTGAAACAACCATGCTGGAAACTCGTGGTGCTTTTCAGCCTGGGAATCTCCTGGTCTGTGGGCAGTAATAACTCATTTGGAAATGTAGTGATCACTCACCCTGTGTTGTTCTTGCTGGGAAGTGCACTCCAGAGCTGTTCCTATTTGGCCATTTTGGATCCCCTGTATGACCTTTTTAAAGTCCCTCATCTGAAATGTCCCTATTAAATAGAGAAGCACCTGGTCCCTAAGAATTGATCACTGCAAGAGATAGGAAGATGCTGGAAAATTTTTATTAGGAAGGAACTTTTGATACTATATAGCCCTGAAAAAAAATTCAGAATATGTATTAAAGAAAGGCATCATGGCATTTACCATTTTCTTGATCCCACAAGAAGTGACAGGATAAGAAAACTCATAGTTAAATGACAACAGTCTTGTTACAAGACATTTATCTCCCAGGTGTATGCTGCCAATTCTAATTTCCACATTGTTATCAAAAGGCCTTATTTTCATTCTAACAACCAATCGTCAGAACATGTTGCAGTTATTGCTAAAAACAGAAAAAATCCAAAAAGTAGCATGACAGCATACTTCATTTCAAGACATAACACACTATTGGTGCTGACAGACAAATATAACACACACCACGTGTGTAGCATTCAGTCTTCTATTAGCCATGTTAAAAAATAAGCAGGTATAGATCAGATGCAGTGGCTCATGCTCGTACTCCCAGCATTTTGGGAGGCTGAGGTGGGTAGATCACCTGAAGTCAGGAGTTGAAGATCAGCCTGGCCAACATGGTGAAACCTCACCTCTACTAAAAATGCAAAAATTAGCCAGGCGTGGTGGTGTGCCTCTGTAATTCCAGCTACTTGGGAGGCTGAGGTGGGAGAATTGCTTGAACCCAGGAGGCACAGGCTACAGTGAGCCAAGATCATGCCACTGCGCTCCAGCCTGGGCAACACAGCAAGACCCCATCTCAAAAAAAAATTAAGATTTTAAATTTTAAAAGCAGTTATCATTTAAAATATATTTCATCTAAGCTAATATATCCCAAATATGACCATTAACATTAACAAAACAAAAATTGAGATTACACTTCTTTCTCATACTAATTTTCTGGAACTGGTATGTGGGGTTTTTGGGGGGTTTTGTTTGTTTTGAGATGGAGTCTCACTCTGTTGCCAGGCTAGAGTGCCATGGCATGATCTTGGCTCATTGTAAACTCCACCTCCCAGTTCAAGTTATTCTCCTGCCTCAGCCTTCTGAGTAGCTGGGATTGCAGGCATGTGCCACTGCACCCAGCTAATTTTTGTATTTTCAGTAGAGTCAGGGTTTCACCATGTTGGCCAGGATGGTCTCAATCTCTTGACCTGGGATCTGCCCCCGTCAGCCTCCCATAGTGCTAGGAATACAGGGGTCAGCCAGCGCATCCAGCCGTGTGTTTTGTATTTGCAGCACAATTCAAATTGGCCACACTTCATGTGCTCAGAGCCACTTGAGGGCAGAGCCTCCTGTGCTTCTCTGTACTTTACTCAGCTGCAAAAATCCATAGAGAGGTTAGTTGGTTATTTAATTTCTTTGCAACCATTTATTCATATTTAGAGTGAATGTTGTCATTATTACCTACCTTTTAGGGTGCTATGATGATTTAATGAAATAAGGCATATAAAGATCTTTGAATACTGCCTAGAACTTTGTTGCTCAATTAATGTTTATTAAGGCAAAAACAATGTAATGATCTTTATGTAAGATACTACCGCCACAAATTCCTTTCATATAGATCTCCATCAAGCCAGCCTCAGTATCAACTAGTTAAACTAAACCTGGATAAGAATTTTAATACTATATAAAAAGTTAAGTTACACAGAGTCCAATCTTCTCATATTAACCTGAAGAAACTGTGGCTATACCCTAGGAACATTTTTACAATACCAGGCACACAGGAACATTTCATATTTTGCCATTATCTCTCCCCACTCCCAGGAAAAAAAAAATCACATCTTCATCTCTTTATCCCCAGCTACATATGGCATGTATCTGGTCTTCAATATGGATTTTAATTAAGTAAGCGACTAATCCAACCACATGAATAAGACATTGACCCAGGTTTTAATCTCTGGACAGCTGGCAGTGCCCAGTGATCTACAGCACTCTGACACATGCCTATTGGGACAGCTAGAAGAACAAAGACACAAGTGCAACATGGAACTCAGCATTTAGAATTTTGAGAAAGTATTTTCCAAGAGAGATTAAGAGTATAAGTTAGTCATATGAGGAAGTTAATAGATATCGATAGTAAATACGGTGATGATAGCCGCAGAAGTGAAGTTTAGGATGAGGATGAAAAAAATCTGCAATCCACTTGCCTCATAGCAAGCAGGACTATGGTACAATGTCCATGGTCCATATCGAAATAGGAATTGTCATTCCTATCAATGCCCTTCTTTTATTCAGACTAAGAAAGGAGCCATAGCCTATGTATTTTGTATTTGTATCCCAAGAATGGATATATTTATCCTAAAAAGTAAAGCTTTCAGGGCCAGGCTGTCATTTCAGAGTCAGGGTTAATATGTTAGACCACAAGCCTGTTCCCAGGGGGATTCCCACATTTACTGTCACAAAAATAAAAAGTTCTGCTGTTTATGTACCAATTCCTAGGTCAAATGTCACTACATACTTTTTTTTTTTTTTTTTTTGAGACAGAATCTCAATTTGTTGCCCAGGCTGGAGTGCAGTGGCATGATCTCGGCTCACTGCAAACTCCACCCTCTGGGTTCAAGTGATTCTCCTGCCTCAGCCTTCCAAGTAGCTGGGATTATAGGCACATGCCACCGCATCCAGATAATTTTTGTATTTTTAGTAGAGACAAAGTTTCACCAGCTAGGCCAGGCTAGTCAGGCTGGTCTCAAACTCCTGACCTCAGGTGATCCACCTGCCTCAGCCTCCCAAAGTGCTGGGATTACAGGTGTGAGCCATGGCACCTGGGCTACATTCTTGTTATTGAGTCCAACAAAGAAAGCCTGAGATAGGACAGATAATCTCTTCATTTTCCAGATAAGAAATGAAATGCTCAAACCATTAAATTACTTGAAGAATCTTAAGTCTGGTACATAATGTGGCTGACCCTTAGTGATCTAAGCCATCAGTAGTCCACTTAGTCACTGCTGCAGTCTAAACAGTGTCTTCTTTATCCACTGAAAGATCTATGTCTTAGGAGATGTAGGAGTGAAAAGTGGAGAATTAGAATAACAATGAGTGCCTGACTCATGTTTCAGTTATTCTCTATTCACAGACAATTCACTATGCTATATTAATAATGCTGGCCAGTGAGTAATTCGTCTAAAGCCTCAATAATCAAAGACTTGTTTATAAATGGTAATATCAACATCACCTGACCAGTCATTAGAAATACTGAATGTTAGGCGGGGCGCAGTGGCTTACGCCTGTAATCCCAGCACTTTGGGAGGCCAAGGCAGGTGGATCATGAGGTCAGGAGTTCGACACCATCCTGGCTAACATGGTGAAACCCTGTCTCTACTAAAAATACAAAAAATTAGCCAGGTATGGTGACAAGCCCCTGTAGTTCCAGCTACTCAGGAGGCTGAGGCAGGAGACTCGCTTGAACCTGGGAGGGGCACAGGTTGCAGTGAGCTAAGATCATGCCATGGTACTCCAGCCTGGACAACAGAGCAAGACTCCATCTCAAAAAAAAAAAAAAGAAAGAAAGAAATACTGAATTCCAGATCTCATCTCTAACCCATTGACTCACTTTGCATTTTAATAAGATGACTTATATATATACAAAGTTTGAGATCTGGTGTAAGAGGTACCAACATTCAGAACTACAAGGTGACCACTGAATATAACAAAAGCAGATAAAAACATGTGAAGAGAAGGATGAGAGGCCAGATTTTTTTCACATAGCCATTCATTCCATTTTTACGTAACTAATGATTTCCAGTTCAAGAATGGAAGACCTTGTGTGTGCCAAGCATTATGGCTAGACCACAGTTACAAAACCATCAAAAAATAGATTGATGGTACTCTTAGAGCAGGAGCCACGTTTTGTTTTGTTTTTAAAAATGGAAACTCCCTCTGTCACCCATGCTGGAATGCAGTGGTGGGATCCTGGCTCACTGTAACCTCCACCTCCTGGGTTCAAGTGATTCTTCTGCCTCAGCCTCTGGAGTAGCTGAAACTACAGGCATGCACCACCACACCTGGCTAATTTTTGTGCTTTTAGTAGAGATGAGGTTTTACCACATTGCCAGTCTGATCTTGAACTCCTGAGCTCAAGCAATCTGCCCAACCAGGCCTCCCAAAGTGCTGGGATTAGAGGCACTAGGTCAGGCGTCCCCAAACTTTTTACACAGGGGGCCAGTTCACTGTCCCTCAGACCATTGGAGGGCTGCCACATACTGTGCTCCTCTCACTGACCACCAATGAAAGAGGTGCCCCTTCCTGAAGTGCGGCGGGGGGGCCGGTTAAATGGCCTCAGGGGGCCGCATGCGGCCCGCGGGCCGTAGTTTGGGGACGCCTGCACTAGGTTTTCTGTTGTTTTGAGATGGAGTCTTACTCTATTCTATAGGCTGGAGTGTAATGGTACTATCTCAGCTCACCGCCACCTCCACCTCCCAGGTTCAAGTGATTCTCCTGCCTCAGCCTTCCAAGTATTTGGGATTAGAGGCATCCACCACTGTGCCCGGTTAATTTTTGTATTTTAGTGGAGACAGGGTTTCACCATGTTGGTCAGGCTGGTCTCAACCTCCTCACCTCAGGTGATCTGCCTGCCTCAGCCTCCCAAAGTGTTGGAATTATAGGCAATGAACCATCACGTCTGGCCTATAAGAGCTAGGTTTTTAACTCATTTTACTCCCTGGGTTTCCCTAGACTCATTAATGTGACTAAAGTACACTATGTCTCAATTCCACCCTTAACTACATATTCTAATTTTGGTCTCATGGAATGGCAATAAAGGAAGTTAGACCCACATAGAAATAAAAAGATGTTAAGGCACTGAAATCCAAAGAAAAATCAAACAGGTGTAACAGAGAAGCCAAGTCTAATTATGAGACAAGTAATCACAGATTTGAGATTTGATATTGGGTAGCCCCCCACAAATCTTACTCACTGAGACCCCTGCAAGGAGGTGGTCATTAGCTTCGGTTATTAGAAATCAGGATTATGTGAAACACAGCAGTGGTTTCAGCTGGTTTCAGGTCTGGCACTAGTTCTGCTTAGAAAAGTGTCTCATAGGGCTGGGCGCGGTGGCTCAAGCCTGTAATCCCAGCACTTTGGAAGGCTGAGGTGGGTGGATCACAAGGTCAAGAGATCGAGACCATCCTGGTCAACATGGTGAAACCCCGTCTCTACTAAAAATACAAAACATTAGCTGGGCATGGTGTCACGTGCCTGTAATCCCCGCTACTCAGGAGGTTGAGGCAAGAGAATTGCCTGAACCCAAGAGGCGGAGGTTGCAGTGAGCCAAGATCGTGCCATTGCAATCCAGCCTGGGTAACAAGTGAAACTCCGTCTCAAAAAAAGAAAGAAAGAAAGAAAAGTGTCTCATAAATACATGCCTTAAAGTGCTTCTAAGCTGAAGTAAAACACAAAGCTAAGTTTCTCAACTCAGCCCTATTGATCTATAATCTATAATCATTATATTGATCTATAATCAAGGAGATTTTGTAGTTGTTGGCTATATGTTGCAGACCGTGTAGTGGCATTCTTGACACCATCCACTAGATACCACCATCCACTAGAAACCCTCTTATGACAGCAAAAATCCCTCTAAACATTGCCAAATGTTCCCTGGAGAGCAAAACCACCCACTGAGAACCAGTATTCTAATGCAAAGGTGGAAGAGAAGCAACACCTGGTTACAGATATGGGAGAAAGTTGATAGGCTGCTTTCTTTGCCAAACCTCTCACACTGACATTAGACACAGCTGACATCACTCTGCACCCTGAACCAAACAGCCATCTCCTCATTACCTCACCATCATTCCAGCACTAAGATTTTAGTGTTTTCATTTCACTGGCTCTCTCATCACCGTATTTTAAGGTGTGATACATTCCTAGTAACTTTTTCCTGGTGACCAAACTTAAGTAGAAAGACTTCAAGTAACTTGCCCAAGTTCATGCAGCTAACAAGTACAAAGTTGGGGTTCAACTGTTTCCCAAACCTCAGTATGTAGAGGAAGGAATTAGAAGTCATCCGAATTTGGCTGCTCATTATCTATATAATTTTCATTCTATCTATCCAGCACCATGGATAGGCCAAGAGAGTCAGGAATCCTCCCTGGAAACCCACAGATCTCTAAGGCAGCCCTTCCTTTCCCTAGTTCTCCCAAATTACAGGAGCCCCAGTTATATCAGAAACATGGTCTCATCATTATTCTAATGATGAGATAATGGCAGAAGATAAAAACTGGAGAACCCTCAAATTGGTTTATAGAAAAAGAAAATACTTTGACAGTTTATGTGACTAGAAACACAGTAACTTTTTCTTAACTGAGTAATTAGAAATGAGCAGCCCTACCTGTTGGTTTATAATCAGGGAGAATTAAAAAAAAAAAAAAAAAGTCAGCTTTTTACACAGCAGTGTTTTAGAAAGTCATTCTTACCACTTTAAATCACCATCCTCTGATGATTCTTTTTACACAGCAGTGTTTTAGAAAGATTCTTATCACTTTAAATCACCATCCTCTGAAGATTCTTATTCATACCTGGGTTGAGTCCAGAAGAATTCCAAAAGAAAAGAGGAAAGACCTGCCTAAGAGCACAGAGATCTTCATTGCTCAAGACTCCAAGACACAACCCAGGAAACAGGAAATGGCAAGGAGCTGGGTTCCTTGAGTGCCTATAAACCTTTGGCCACATCCAGCTGTCTCCAATTACCCTCTGCTTGGGTAGCCCAGGGAAACCCCTTAGCATCCTCTCAATGCATGATCCATCAGCTGGCAGTAGCTGCATCACTTTACCTGGGCCATAGGCAACCTGGGAGGTTGTTAGATATAAAATCTCAGGTTTCACTCTAGACCTACAGTATCAATCACAAACTGCATTTCAACAAGATTACCAAGCTGTCCACATGCATAGTAAAATTGAGAGGCATTTCTCTTAGCATAGCCTGGGTCACCTGACTACTGACTTTTTAAAAATTATTTTAAAATTAGAAATCATGATATAAATAAAGTTACTAATTCTATTATACATCTCTAGGTATGTGGATGTTTCTTGGTGAAGTCCTACATGCCTGCATGATACTTAGTAAATTACAAGGAACAAGATCTCTAGGATTTAACAAGCATCAGGTGACTGATACAGGTGACACACTTGTGATTTCATCTCACCATCATTCGCTCATTGTGGATCAATTTTAAATTTCCCGAACTACAAATGAGGTTGAGCACCTTCTCTAACATTTACTGGCCATTTAGATACCCTCTCTTGTGAAATCATTTTCCAAATTTTTTTATCTGTATTTTTAAAGTTAATTTATAAGAGTTCTTTATATATTCCAAATATGAATCTTCCGGTTTATGTGTATTGTGAATATTTTCTACCACTCTGTATTGTGATGGTTAATTCTATGTATCAATTTGATTGGGCCATAAGATGCACAGATCTTTGGTTTAACGTTATTCTGGGTGTGTCTATGAGGGAGTTTTTCAGTGAGATTAACAATCGAATGGGTAGACTGAGTAAGGCAAACTGCCTTCCCCAATGTGGGTGAGCCTCATTTAATCTGTTGAAGGCCTGAATAGAATAAAAAGGTTGAGAGAGGGAGCATTCACTTTCTCTGTCAGACTGTCTTCAGCTGGAACATTGATCTTCTCCTTTTCCCCACTTGAACTTAGACTAGAAATTACACCGTCAGCTCTGCTGTTTCTTAGGCCGTTTGACTTGGACTGGAACCATACCCTTGGCTCTTCTCAATCCCCAGCTTGCTGACTGCAGATCTTGGAACTTCTGAGACACTGAGAATCACATGAGCCGATTCCTTATTGTATGTGTGTGTGTGTAGACGTGTGTGTGTATGCATATCTCACATATATACGGTATGTTATACACACACATACATACATCTCATATTGATTCTATTTCTCTAGAGAACCCAAATAATATGGTAGGTAATCTTGTTAATTTCCTCATGGTGTATTTAATGATAATAAACAGAATAATTAAATATTAATGTGGTCTAACAAATTCATTTTTTCCTTTAGAGTTCTTGCATTTTATGGCTCTTTTAATATCTTTATTGATCTGAAATCCATGACAATTTTTTTCAATATTGTCTTCTAAAAACTTTATCATTTTGCTCATCATATTGAGGTTTTAAATCATACTTGGAAATGATTTTTGTGAATAGAGAAGCATATTTGACCATATGGATAGCCATCTGGGGATTGAAATCATTTAATTATTTAAAAGCCTATCTTTATCCACAATTCTGCAATCTGTCTTTCATAAGTCAAGGTGTGTATGCCTATTTCCAGAGCCTCTGTTTTATTCTTATCTATTTATTTATTCCTGTATCAATATCAACATATCTTGTTTACCATAGATTTATCTTGATATTGGTACAATAAGTCCTCCTACTTTTTCTTTTTCAGTATTCTGAATTTTTTGACCAATTATGTAAATTTTAAGACCAGCTTGCCAAGTTTTAGCAAAAAAAAAAAACAAAACTGATATTCAACAGAATGAGAAGGCAAGACATACACTGTTAGAAAATATTTACAAAAGGCATATCTAATAAAAGACTTGTTTTGCGGTGGGCAGATCTAAGAAAACCTACCCCAAAATCCAAGGAAGCTGAAGGGCAGAAGAAAGTGGCTGACAAATCCAGTTTCTTTGAAAGAGTCATTTATAGGGTCATAGAAACCATGTAGCCATGTCTGTGCCTCGGTGGCAACAAGACCAGATGGTGGAACCCATGCCTTTTCCCCCAGACCCAGAGGAGTACACCATAGGGATATAGGGATGGGCAGTTGGGGCACTCACAGTATTTGGGGTGTCTCCTGGGTCCTGCAGGAGCAGTCTGCTTCCTTCAGAGGGTCTGTGGGTTCTCTTGGGATTGCTGGTTTGTTCTTGCAGTCGATCTGGGGCTAAAATTCACAATACAAGCCTCTGCACCACTGCTCTGTCTGTCCGAGTAGGAGCTGTAATCTAGTCCTGCCTCCCGTCTGCCATGATCTCCAAGAACAGCCCAAAATATACATTACTTTTTAACTATAGTCACTATGCTGTGCATAGATCTCAAATCCTTATTTCTCCTAACTGAATAACATCTCTCCATCTCTCCCTCTTATCCACCCTCCAACTTCTAGTAATGACCATTTGTTCCACTTGTAGGAGTGACTATTTTAGATAAAACGTATGAGTGAGATCATACAGTATTCACCTTTTTTTTTGTCGGCTTATTTCACTTCGGATGTTATTCAGGTTCATCCATGTTGTCACCAATGATAGCATTTCCTTTTGTTAAGGTTGAATAATATTCCATTGCACATATGTACCATATTTTTCTTTATCCATTCATCCATTGATGGACACTTAGGTTGATTCCATTATCTTGGACGTTGTAAATCCCACTGCAATGAATATGAGAATGCAGGTATCTCGTCACCATACTGATTTCAATTCTTTTAGATATATATCCAGAAATAGATGGCTGAATCATATGGTAGTTCAGCTTTTAGCTTTTTGAGAAGCATCCGTAGTGGTTTTTATAATGGCTGTCTTAACTTACATTTCCACCAATAGAAAAGCAAGGGTTCCCTTTTCTCCACATTCTTGCCAGAATTTGTGAATTTTTATCTTTTTTATAATGGCTATAAATTCTAATATCTAATTGTGATTTTAATATGCATTTATCTGATGTTTAGTAACGTTGAGTATTTTTTTCATATTTCTTTTGGCCATTCGTACATTTTTTTTTTGAGAAATGTCTGTTCAGGTCTTTTCACCATTTTTTGACTCAGTTATTTGTTTTCTTGTTATTGAGTTTGTTTGATTTCTAATAAGACTGAGCTTTTTCAATGGTTATTAGTCATCTATGTGGATTATTTATATGATTTTATTCTTTTTCTATTCAATGTTTATTCTTTTTACATAGATATAAGTTTATAATCTGGATATTAAGCTTTTAAAATTATACTTAGTGATGGTTTTCTGTCATTAATCTTCAAAATTTGTGTTGTAAAAGTGTAAAGATATATTTTCATAATGATTCCTGGATATTGATTCTCGCTTGGAAAATATTATCTAGGCCGGGCTCAGTGGCTCATACCTGTAATCCCAGTACTTTGGAGGCTGAGGCAGTTACAAGGTCAGGAGTTCGAGACCAGCCTGACCAACATGGTGAAACCCTGTCTCTACTGAAAAAAAAATACAAAAATTAGCTGGGCGTGGTGGTGTGCACCTTTAATCCCAGCTACTCAGGAGGCTGAGGCAGGAAAATCACTTGAATCCAGGAGGCAGATGTTGCAGTAAGCCAACATTGCACCATTTCACTCCAGCCTGGGGGAAAGAGCAAGGAGAAAAAGAAAAGAAAATGTCATCTATATCAGTTTACCTTATAATGTTACAAATATTTATGTTATATTAAATATACATTATATGACATATATAGTGTATATCACTTATAATTATTGTGGCTTTCAATGTATATTCACCTCTTAATATTATTTTTGTGCAGAGTGTAGAGATGTACCTAAAAGTGTAGTCCACATGCCTTATAAAATAATCCATCCTTTCTTTCATCATAAATTAATCATACATCTATGTATAGGTCAATTTCTAAAAGCTGTTTCAGCAGCACCATTTCTATTCTGGAAAAACTATATATTAATACAGTTTTAGTTTATGTTCTTATAATTAGGTGAATAATTACTAAAAATTTTATTTTATTTTTACTACTAAAATTTCTCTAATACAGAGAAAGAGTAAGATATAATTGTTAAAAGCAAAAGTTCTGAATCTACGCCTAGCAGTAGTATGATCTAGGAAATGTTACTTAACCTCTATTTGCCCCAGTTATTTGCTCTGTAGAGAATAAAATAGTCCATGTACTATAGAGGATTGCTGGGCTGTGTGGATTAAAGTGTTAGTTCATATGATTAATAGGTTAATTACTTGAAGCATGTCCTTGGAACGAAAAAATTGTTTTTCTCACTTGAATCTGTTACTATACTGAAGTACATTAATAGAATGCCTGTTAATATTACTTTGAATTCGTTTTGGATAATTTTTTAAGATGCCACATTAAGTTTTCTAATTATATATTTCTGAATCTCTTTCTATATTTTTATATGCATATATTTAAATATAGGTCAACAATTTAGGTGCCTGTATTGTCCCGGCCAGTTATTATAGATAGGAGAGGATTATATGTCTTTAATTTTTAAGACTTTGAGATTATGAAATACAGATATTTTTGTTTACAATTAGTAAAATTTGTTTATAACATGCTAATAAATATACTATTTGTAAATATATGACAACTTCTAAATTGGTCTCTAATTCTCATCAGACTTTCTGTATCTTAAACCTATCTTGTATTATTTTTGTAAAGTGTTAGTCATTTCATCTTCATTTTCAAATATATTGGCCTAAATTATATAACATTTATAAAGACTCCAATTATAAAATTCTTAAAAGGATTATGTAAACTATTTGCATATTTTAAGATTAGTGATAATTTTAGATTATTCCTGCTGTATTATTTTATGTTCTTATAATTTTTCTTTTTACACCTGAGTTTTATTTAATTTGTCTTCTTTCTGCATAGTTATTTCTCTGGCAATTTGTGAGTCCCCATATATTTCTTTGAACTTTATATATATATATGAGGTGACTTGTTTTGGGGTCTTCAAGATCACTGGCAGTTTCCTACAGGGACTCACAGGACTCAGCATGTATCCCACTATGATTTATCACACAAAAAGGATACAAAGAAAAATCAGCAAAGGGAAAAGGTCCATGGAATGATGTCCAAAGGAAACCAGGAGCAAGCTTCCAAAATTCCTCTCCCAGTGAAGACACACAGGATGGACTTAATTCCTCCTACACTGATTTGTGACAACATGTGAAGTTTTGTCTGTCCAGGAAGGTCATTATAGACATACTATCCAGGGTTTGTTTTTTATTGTGGGCTTCCCAACCATGAGCATGGGATGTTTTTTCATCTGTTTGTATCCTCTCTTATTTCATTGAGCAGTGGTTTGTAGTTCTCCTTGAAGAGGTCCTTTACATCCTTTGTTAGTTGTATTCCTAGGTATTTTATTCTCTTTGTAGAAATTGTGAATGGGAGTTTACTTTTGATTTGTCTCCCTGTCTGTTATTGGTGTGTAGAAATGCTTGTGATTTCTGCACATTGATTTTGTATCCTGAGACTTTGCTGAAGTTGCTTACCTGTTTCAGGAGATTTTGGGCTGAGACAATGGGATCTTCTAACTATACAATCATATCATCTGCAAATAGAGACAATTTGACTTCCTCTTTTCATAATTGAATACACTTTATTCTTTTTCTTGCCTGATTGCATTCTGTTTTGGGCTTTCTAGAATTTCAGCAAGCTAGATCTCAGAAATATTTGAGTTGTAACACAAGTATGGAAATGTAACTTTGTAAATATAGGACATTCATTTACAGAAAGAATTACTGAAACTCAAACAGCTAAAATAAATTGTCCTCAATCTAGTAGAAATGAATCACTCGTGATGTTCTAGTGATTTAATCTCCATAGAAGGGAAATAAAAATAATTTTGAATAAATTGAGATTAAAAACCATGTTCTTATATTCAGGTTTAGAGATATTCCACAGTAAATCAACAAATTCACTAGTCAGTATTTTGTTAGAAAGGGAAAGGAGGTGAAGTAGAAAATAAACAAAAATAGAGGCAGGAAAGTAGAGCTGAATGAATAGCACTGGGGGAATGTATTTACTTACTCTGCTACCCAAGAAGATGACATACTTGAGATATATTTCTGTACTGTAACTTTCATCCACTTCCTCATGAGATAATTCAATCTCCATCCTGTCTGCAAGCTGGAAGAAAGTCACTCAACACTTAGCTAGTGTTTTGCTGCCCACTCCCACCCCCTTGGAATCTGTCAGGCTCCCAGGTCTCTTGCTGTGTGAAAACTATGAGGCAGGTGTCCCATCCTGGGATTGATTTAGTCCACAAAATGTCAGGCTATTCAAAAAAAAAAAAAAGCCTGATTTTATCCTGGAGGTTACTTTCTCTTCAGGAGTTATATGAGGAATAAAGAACACATTGTAATTATGATTTCCTTGTTACTTTTGCCAAATGATTCCACATCCAGAGAAAAATATGTATGTAGGTTCAAGAGAACACTTGAAAGCATGTGGTTTTTTAACAAGATTTTTCAAATGTTACCACTTAATCCATCACTTCAAATATTTTGAGATACATAAACAAGAAGTTAGACAAGATTCACTTTTGGTTCAAAGTTGTCATAAATTGTGACATCAATTAGAATATTATTTTTCCCCAAAAAATAGTTCCTTCATATGCACAAAGTGAATGAATGCAAATTTTCGAACAGACTTGAAATTACTGCTATATAAAAAAGAAGGAAAAGTGATACAAAAAGACAAAAGAAAATGACAAAAAAGCCAGAAGTAGGAAATAGGATACTCTATTTTTTTTTCAACCTTACAGAAAGAATCTGATTTCATCTACTTTTATACATATCATTAGAAAGAAATGAAAAGTCAATTAATCAAAAAACTATATACCTCAGTATAAGAGTTACTGAGTCTCCACCCAGATTGTTGGGTAGTAAGTACAGCTTTACCCTTTACAAAATACGGTTGCCTGGAAAAATATCCTGTATGTCAGGATTTCAGTTTTCTTCAAAAAAGAGAAATAACTATTCAAATATCAAAACTTTATTTTTAAAATAGCCTTCATTACAAATTTAAGTCTGGAGAGGCTCCTTTTTACCCCATCCAAAGAGTTTACAAACATGTACAGTAGAACAAATTTATTTTTAAAAAATATTATTGGGGGTTGGACTTTCAAGATGGCCGCCTAAGAACAGCTCAGGACTTCAGCTCCCAGTGAAAGTGCAGAGGGTGAGTGGACGCCGCATTTCCAGACGAACTCTTATTGCCCACAGACCAGGAGATACCCAGGCAGAGGGGTCGCCAGCGTCGCAGTCCCAGTCGGTGCGGCTGTTTTGGCCCCCGCGGGGCTGATTCCGCCCGCGGTGCTGTGACCACTCCCTGCTGCTGCGGTTCTCCGTACAAAAGCCACTGGTCTGGGAGCCCTCTTAGCTGGCGAGCAGAGCCTTGAGACGGCAGAATAGCCCATTCATCTGAAATAGCGAGCCAGGCCAGGAGATTCCTAGGCAAAAAATCCGCCAGGAGCCGGCGCCACAGTTCGAGCCGACTCCATGAGCCGCAGCACGGGAGATCCCGGCGCCTTTTCAACAAGCGACCGGAACGCGGGGTCGTTCAACTTAAAAGAAAAGACTCTGAGTCAGGGAGCCAGGTGATCAGGTTCGGTTGGTCCCACCCCTCCACCCCCAACAACAACCAAAACAAAAACAGTAATTGGAAACCCTCTGGGTTGAGCCCTTCAAACCAAGCACAGCTGAACCGGGACGGTCCGGCTCCGTGGGGGAGGGGCTTCCGCCATTACTGAGACTCTCCACCGCTACGGAGGCAGGCTGCCGTTGCCGAGGCAACCCGCCGTTGCCGAGGCAACCTGCCACAACAGAGAGAGTCCGCCATAACAGAGGCGGGGCCACCATTGCCCAGACAGTTCTAACTACGCCCATATAAAAAGGACTACAGGGAAGAGCTCAGGGCAGCTGGGCGGAGCCCACAGCAGCTCAGCAAAGCCCCTGCGGGCAGGCAGAGGCTAGGCCTGCTGCTAGCTGGGCGGGTCCGACCTGAAAAAAAAAAAAAAATCAAAAAAGGCAGTAGTGCAACGGAAACTCATAAAGCTCCAACTCCCTGGGACAGAGACAGACAACAGGTGGATAAACCCACAAAAATGGGTAGAAACCAGCGTAAAAAGGATGAAAACTCCCGAAACCAGAACACCTCTCCTCCTAAAAGTGATCACAACTCCTCACCAGCAAGGGAACCAGACCGGATGGAGAAGGAGGGTGATGAAATGACAGAATCAGACTTCAGAAGATGGGTAGTAAGAAACTACAATGAGCTAAAAGAACATGTTCTAACCCATCGCAAAGAAAATAGGAACCTTGAAAAAAGATTGGACGAACTGCTGACGAGAATGGACAGCATAGAGAGGAGAATAAGTGAATTGATGGAGCTGAAAAACGCAACACGAGAACTTCGTGAAGCATGCACAAGCTTCAACAGCCGAATTGACCAAGCAGAAGAAAGGATATCAGAGGTCGAAGACCAACTCAATGAAATAAAAAGAGAAGGCAAGAACAGAGAAAAAAGCGCAAAAAGGAATGAACAAAATCTTCAAGAAATGTGGGACTATGTGAAAAGACCTAATCTACGTCTGATAGGTGTACCTGAATGTGATGAAGAGAATGAATCCAAGCTGGAAAATACTCTTCAGGATATTATCCAGGAAAACTTCCCCAACCTAGCAAGGCAGACCAATATTCAAATCCAGGAAATACAGAGAACACCACAGAGATATTCCTCAAGAAGAGCAACCCCAAGGCACATAATCGTCAGATTCACCAGGGTTGAAATGAAAGAGAAAATGCTAAGGGCAGCCAGAGAGAAAGGTCGGGTTACCCACAAAGGGAAGCCCATTAGACTCACAGCAGATCTCTCAGCAGAAACCCTACAAGCCAGAAGAGACTGGGGGCCAATATTCAACATCCTTAAAGAAAAGAACTTTCAACCCAGAATCTCCTATCCAGCCAAACTCAGCTTCATAAGTGAAGGAAAAATAAAATCCTTTGTGAACAAGCAAGCACTCAGAGATTTCATCACCACCAAACCTGCTCTACAAGAACTCCTGAAAGAGGCTCTACACATATAAAGGAACAACCAGTACCAGCCACTCCAAAAACACACCAAATGGTAAAAAACCAGCAACACAATCAAGAATCTGCATCAACTAACCAACAAAACAGCCAGGTAGCATCAAAATGACAGCATCAAATTCACACATAACAATACTATCCCTAAATGTCAATGGACTAAATGCCCCAATCAAAAGACACAGACTGGCAAATTGGATAAAAAGCCAAAACCCATCAGTGTGCTGTATCCAGGAAACCCATCTTACATGCAAGGACACACAAAGGCTCAAAATAAAGGGATGGAGGAAGATCTACCAAGCAAATGGAGAGCAAAAAAAGGCAGGAGTTGCAATTCTCATCTCTGATAAAATAGACTTTAAAGCAACAAAGATCAAAAGAGACAAAGAAGGACATTACATAATGGTAAAAGGATCACTGCAACAAGAAGAGCTAACGATCCTAAATATATATGCACCCAATACAGGAGCACCCAGATACATAAGGCAAGTTCTTAATGACTTACAAAGAGACTTAGACTCCCACACAATAATAGTGGGAGACTTTAACACCCCATTGTCAATATTAGACAGATCAACCAGACAGAAAATCAACAAGGATATCCAGGACCTGAACACAGACCTGGAACGAGCAAACCTAATAGACATTTACAGAACTCTCCACCCCAAATCCACAGAATATACATTCTTCTCAGCACCACATCACACCTACTCTAAAATTGACCACATAATTGGCAATAAATCACTCCTCAGCAAATGCAAAAGAACAGAAATCATAACAAACAGTCTCTCAGACCAC
The DNA here is from genome assembly GCF_048565385.1 of Saimiri boliviensis. NCBI lineage: Eukaryota > Metazoa > Chordata > Mammalia > Primates > Cebidae > Saimiri > Saimiri boliviensis. The sequence continues at coordinate 119,296,318 of NC_133454.1, read as the reverse complement.
AGTGCAATCGAGTTAGAACTCAGAATGCAGAAACTAACTCAGAACCGCACAGCTTCATGGAAACTGAACAACTTGCTCTTGAATGTTGACTGGATAAACAATGAAATGAAGGCAGAAATAAAGATGTTCTTCGAAACCAATGAGAACGAAGACACAACATACCAGAATCTCTGGGACACATTTAAAGCAGTCTCTAGAGGAAAATATATAGCAATGAGTGCCCACATGAGAAGAAAGGAGAGATCTAAAATTGACACCCTATCATCAAAATTGAAAGAGCTAGAGGAGCAAGATCAAAAAAACTCAAAACCTAACAGAAGACAGGAAATAACTAAGATCAGAGCAGAACTGAAGGAAATAGAGACACAAAAAACTCTTCAAAAAATCAATAAATCCAGGAGCTGGTTTTTTGAAAAGATCAACAAAATAGACAGACCACTAGCCAGATTAATAAAAATGAAAAGAGAGAATAACCAAATTGATGCAATAAAAAACGATAAAGGGGATATCACCACAGATTCCACAGAAATCCAAACCATCATCAGAGATTATTACAAACAACTCTATGCACATAAACTAGTAAACCTGGAAGAAATGGATAAATTCCTTGACACCTGCAACCTCCCAAGCCTAAACCTGGAAGAAGCCGAAACCCTGAATAGACCAATAACATGGTCTGAAGTCGAGGCAGCAATAAAGAGCCTACCACCCAAAAAAAGCCCAGGTCCAGATGGGTTCACAGCTGAATTCTACCAGACATACAAGGAGGAGCTGATACCATTCCTTCTGAAACTATTCCAGACAATCCAAAAAGAGGGAATCCTTCCCAAATCATGTTACGAGACAAACATCATCCTGATACCAAAACCCGGCAGAGACTCAACAAGAAAAGAAAATTTCAGGCCAATATCCATGATGAACATAGATGCAAAAATCTTCAATAAAATACTGGCAAACCGATTGCAACAGCATATCAAAAAGCTCATCCACCATGATCAAGTAGGATTCATCCCGGGGATGCAAGGCTGGTTCAACATACGCAAGTCCATAAACGTAATTCACCACATAAACAGAACCAAAGACAAAAACCACATGATTATCTCGATTGATGCAGAGAAGGCTTTTGACAAAATTCAACAACCCTTTATGCTAAAAACCCTCAATAAACTAGGTATTGACGGAACGTATCTCAAAACAATAAAAGCTATTTACGACAAACCAACAGCCAATATCATACTGAATGGGCAAAAACTGGAAGCATTCCCTTTGAAATCTGGCACTAGACAAGGATGCCCTCTCTCACCACTCCTATTCAATATAGTACTGGAAGTTCTAGCCAGAGCAATCAGGCAAGAAAAAGAAATAAAGGTATCCAAATTGGAAAGGAGGAAATCAAATTGTCTCTATTTGCAGATGACATGATTGTATATCTGGAAGACCCCATCATCTCAGCCCAAAATCTCCTGAAACTGATAAACAACTTCAGCAAAGTCTCAGGATATAAAATCAACGTGCAAAAATCACAAGCATTCCTATACACCACTAATAGACTTCAAGAGAGCCAAATCAAGAACGAACTGCCATTCACAATTGCTACAAAGAGAATAAAGTACCTAGGAATACAACTAACAAGGAACGTAAAGGACCTCTTCAAGGAGAACTACAAGCCATTGCTCAACGAAATAAGAGAGGATACAAACAGATGGAGAAACACTCCATGTTCATGGTTAGGAAGAATCAACATCGTGAAAATGGCCATACTGCCCAAAGTAATTTACAGATTCAACGCTATTCCCATCAAGCTACCAATGACCTTCTTCACAGAACTGGAAAAAAACACCTTAAACTTCATATGGAACCAAAAGAGAGCCCGCATAGCCAAGTCAATTCTAAGCAAAAAGAACAAAGCGGGAGGCATCACACTACCGGACTTCAAACTATACTACAAGGCTACAGTAATCAAAACAGCATGGTACTGGTACCAAAACAGAGATATAGACCAATGGAACAGAACAGAGGCCTCAGAGGAAATACAACATACCCACAACCATCTGATCTTCGACAAACCTGACAAAAACAAGCAATGGGGAAAGGACTCCCTGTTTAATAAATGGTGTTGGGAAAACTGGCTAGCCATGTGCAGAAAGCAGAAACAGGACCCCTTCCTGACACCTTACACCAAAATTAACTCCAGATGGATTAAAGACTTAAACATCAGACCTAATACCATAAAAACCTTAGAAGAAAATCTAGGCAAAAACATTCAGGACATAGGTGTAGGCAAGGACTTCATGACCAAAACGCCAAAAGCAATGGCAACAAAAGCCAAAATAGACAAATGGGACCTAATCAAACTCCACAGCTTCTGCACGGCAAAAGAAACAGTCAGTAGAGTGAATCGGCAACCAACAGAATGGGAAAAAATTTTTGCAGCCTACCCATCTGACAAGGGGCTGATATCCAGAATTTACAAAGAACTAAAGCAGATCTACAAGAAAAAAAACAAACAAGCCCATTCAAAAATGGGCAAAGGATATGAACAGATACTTTACAAAAGAAGACATACAGGAGGCCAACAAACATATGAAAAAATGCTCATCATCACTGGTCATCAGAGAAATGCAAATCAAAACCACATTGAGATACCATCTCACACCAGTTAGAATGGCGATCATTAAAAAATTGGGAAACAACAGATGCTGGAGAGGATGTGGAGAAATAGGAACACTTTTACACTGTTGGTGGGAATGTAAATTAATTCAACCATTGTGGAAGACAGTGTGGCGATTCCTCAAGGACCTAAAAATAGAAATCCCATTTGACCCAGCAATCCCATTACTGGGTATATATCCAAAGGATTATAAATCATTCTACTACAAGGACACGTGCACACGAATGTTCATTGCAGCACTGTTTACAATAGCAAAGACCTGGAACCAACCCAAATGCCCAACGATGATAGACTGGATAGGGAAAATGTGGTACATATACACCATGGAATATTATGCAGCCATCAAAAACGATGAGTTCACGTCCTTTATAGGGACATGGATGAACCTGGAAACCATCATTCTCAGCAAACTGACACAAGAGCAGAAAATCAAACACCGTATATTCTCGCTCATAGGCGGGTGTTGAACAATGAGAACACATGGACACAGGGAGGGGAGCACTACACACTGGGGTCTGTTGGGGGGAAATGGGGGAGGGGCGGGGGGTGGGGAGGTGGGAAGAGATAGCATGGGGAGAAATGACAGATACAGGTGAGGGGACGGAAGGCAGCAAAGCACACTGCCATGTGTGTACCTATGCAACAATCTTGCATGTTCATCACATGTACCCCAAAACCTAAAATGCAATAAAAAAAAAGAAAAAAAGAAAAAAAAAAAAAAAATATTATTAAAACAGCAAAACAAAGCATCCATGACATTACTTCAATTCTGAAAGGTAGTACAATTCTCAGGTACTCAGAGTACCAAGGTTACAAAGATTGCCTCAACCACCAGAATACAAAGCTTAATTCCTTTGCTTAGTTCAAGGAATAAAAATTACCTAGTCCAACAGAAGAAAAAACTGCTTCTGTAAGGAAGAAAAAGAAACAGGCAGTAGTACTGATTAGAAACTTTTACACAGGGCTGGGCACGGTGGCTCACGCCTATAATCCCAGCACTTTGGGAGGCCGAGGTGGGTGGATCGCCTGAGGTCAGGAGTTCAAGACCAGCCTGGCCATCATGGTGAAACCCCATCTTTAAAAAAAAAAAAAAAAAAAAAAAAAAAAAAAAAAACTTTTACATAAAGATCTTAGACCAGGCGTCCCCAAACTACAGCCCGCGGGCCGCATGTGGCCCCCTGAGGCCATTTATCCGGCCCCCTGCCGCACTTCAGGAAGGGGCACCTCTTTCACTGGTGGTCAGTGAGACGAGCACAGTATGTGGCGGCCCTCCAACGGTCTGAGGGACAGTGAACTGGTCCCCTGTGTAAAAAGTTTGGGGACGCCTGTCTTAGACATTTCAATGTGGCTCAACTAGGGAAGAATACAGGGATTGAGAAAGAGGGCATCGATTTTAAGCTGCAGAATTCACTACAATATTGTAGTAATTCCAAATTTAAACTGCAGAATTGACTACAATGTTGTAATGATCCAAGTATAGTCAATGCAATACTTACATATAGTTATTATTAACAAATATTCATAAAATTCAAATACTAGCATCTTAAATTCTAGATGAGGAAAAGTTTCTAACAAAATGTTAGTTAGAACTTTCCATTACCCCAGAATTAGTTATTGTGACCCAGTAAAATCAAAATAGTAGCAAATGCCAGAAGCTTTAAAATTTGCTGAACCAGGTATCTCCAAACATGTCACTCTATAGCAGGCATCCCCAAACTACGGCCCGCGGGCCGCATGTGGCCCCCTGAGGCCATTTATCCGGCCCCCTGCCACACTTCAGGAAGGGGCACCTCTTTCATTGGTGGTCAGAGAGGAGCACAGTATGTGGCAGTTCTCCAACAGTCTGAGGGACAGTGAATTGGACCCCTGTGTAAAAAGTTTGGGGACGCCTGCTCTATAGTCTACAGAAAATGATGAAATTCTGTTTTGTGTTTCTGGCCTTGTGGGTGAGGAGTCTACCGAAATACACCCCTTCTTTGTGAAGCCAGAGTAAGGGTGTTTTAAATGAAGACTTAGACACTGAGGATACCCACGCTGGAGACTGGTATCTCACTTCCAAGTAGCTCTCTGCTCATGTTGCAGACTGATGTATCTTCCACATATGCCTCTTTAGTATGGAGGGGAAAAAATTTGAGAGGTCCACGAAGAAACAAGAGTAGAATGGAAGAGCAATACAACCCCAACATGTGGTAGGTGATTTCCTACTAATGCCTGGGACTGAGTTATTTCTGAAGTACAACAACTAGCAATGCTTTATACATGCAAGTTACTCATTATCTGTGTCGGGGTCCCCAAGAAATTAGAGGCTCAATGATCAACCAAGTGAGGAGACTGAGGAGGGTATCAAAAGCAACATTTGGGTGGAGCTGGTAAAGCCTTCTATAGATTGCCCCATCGAACTGTGCACATTGGCATCTCTACGCCTTTACTGAGTCCTAAAGATGTAAGCAAATCTGAGCAACATTTAGAGTGCATAGTAAAAACTTAATCAAAGCTACTAGAAACGAATGACAACTGTGCCAGGTTGACACTCAGCCTTCCTTTCTTTTTATCCTTTTCCCCTACATTAACATGCCAAGGCAGTAAAGAAAGCACAAGATAAAGCATTTATAGATTAGGCTGAGTCCTCTTTTCCTCCAATCATTTGTAGCCAGGGCTGGCAGTAGCAAAGGAGGGGAACGTTAAATTTGATATGAAATTGAGGTTTTTATTGAGCTTAATTTATCATAAATTAAGAGAAAAAGGCAAAAGATGTTGTAATGGTATGGGAAGGGAAGACTTTATAGAACAGAGCTGAGCTGACTTACTGAAAAATATATATATAATCATTTACTTATGCTTTCATATAGCTCATATTATTCAAAAGGTAGATTATATTTAAAATTCCAACAGACATGTAATTGGGCCACATAAATAACCGAGTCAAGAATGAGCCAAATTACCTCACCTCTGCATCTACAGGCTCTTCTACATTATTCTCTCATTGCAGAAGTGTTCTTAAAAGCAAGGAGAAAATGGTAGTCACTAGCAAGTCTTGGCTGTTATAACTCAAGGTAAATCAGAGACTGACTCTATTTTAGTTTGAAAATTTTGGAAGAAAAAATATCATTTTGAATCTCTTGGGCCATTCTCTTCCCTTGGACAATCAGCTGCAGAGTGGTGGTATGTTCATAGAAGAAATTAATAGTTCCTATGATAGCCTTGGGACTGGGCAGGTTGGAAGTGGTGGGTATGACAAAAAAATGTCCAGGAAAAGGAAAGTTCACTAACAAAATCCTGTTAGAGAAGAAAGAAAAACCAGACCAAATTCAGCAGATGCCCATTCACAGAGAGAACCTTTAAAGTAGCCCTAGTTACAGGGGAATCACCAATCCCGGCAGACAGAACTTGAGCTCCCATGAACCTCGCCACAGAGGGCTAAAGTGCTCTGAGTCTCAACTAAACTTAAAAGGCAGTCTAGGCCATGAGGACTGCAAGTCTTAGGTGCCTCCTGGTGCTGAGCTGGGCCCTGAGACAGTGAACTGGGGGGAAATATGACCTACTAAGATACAAGCCAGGCAGCTGAGAAAGTGCTGGTATCACCCCTCCCCTAAACCCAGGCTGCACAGCTTGTGGCTCCAAAAGAGAGCTCTTTCTTCCACTTGAGGCAAAGAGAAAGAAGAGTGGGGAGGACTTTGTCTTGCATCTTGAATGCCAGTTCAACCACAGAAGGAAAGACCAACACAGAGTTGTTAGTCCCCCATTCCAGGTCTTAGTTCCATACAACATTTCTAGATGCACCCATGGCCAGAAGGGAGCCCACTGCTTTGAAGGCAAGGATGCAGTCCTGACAGCATTTGTCACCTGCTAACTGAGAGGCTCTTGGGCCTTGAATTACCAGCAGTGATAAGCAGGTACTACATCAAGGGCCTGGGGGAGCCTCTGAGCCTGCTGACTTCAGGTGGCACTTACCACATTACCAACAGTGGTGGCTATAAGGCAAAACTCCTGCTTGAGAAAAAAAGTCCAGAACCTGACAGATTCACAGCTGAATTCTATCAGACATTCAAAGAAAAAATGGTACCAGTCCTATTGACAGTATTTAACAAGATAGAGAAAGAGGTAATCCTCCTTATTCTATGAAGCCAGTATCACCTTAATACCAAAACCAGGAAAGGATATAACAAAAAAAGGAAACTACAGGCCAATTTGTCTGATGAAAATAGATGCAAAAATCTTCAACAAAATACCAGCAAACTGAATCCAACAGCATACCATAAAGGTAATTCACCATGATCAAGTGGTTTTAATACCAGGGATTCAGAGATGGTTTAACATATGAAAGTCAATAAATGTAATACAGCACATAAACAGAATTAAAAACAAAAGTCACACGATAATCTCAATTGATGCAGAAAAAGCATTTGACAAAATCCAGCATCCTTTTATAATTAAAACCTTCAGCAAAATCTGCATAGAAGGAACATACCTTAAGGTAATAAAAGCCATCTGTGACAAATTATACTGAACAGGGAAAAGTTGGAAAGCATTCCCCCTGAGAACTGGAACAGTATAATGATGTCAACTTTTACCACTTTTATTCAGCATAGTACAGGAAGTCATAGCCACAGCAATCAGACAAGAGAAAGAAATAAAGGAAATCTAGATCAATAAAGAGAAAGCCAAATTGTCACTGTTTGCTGATGAGATAATCATATACCTAGAAACCCCTAAAGACTCATCCAAAAAATAACCTACTAGAACTGGTAAATGAGTTTAGCAAAGTTTCAGTATACAAAATTAGTGTACGTAAATCAGTAATTTTGCTATACACTAACAGCAACCAAGCTGAGAATCAAATCAAGAACTCAACTTTACAATAGCTTCAAAAAACAAAATACTTAGGAATATACCTAACCAAGGATGTGAAAGACCTCTACAAGAAAACTACAAAACACTGCTGAAATAAATCATAGACCACATAAAAATGTGTTTCCCTGGGATGGCAAACACATCCCACGCTCATGGATGGGTAGAATCAATATGATGAAAATGACCATACTGCCAAAAACAATCTTCAAATTCAATGCAATTCTCATCAAAACACCAGCATCCTTCTTCACAGAACTAGAAAAAACAATCCTAAAATTCACATGGAACCAAAAAAGTCCTGCATAGCCAAAGCAAGACTAAGTAAAAACAACAAATCCAGAAGCATCACATTATCCACCTTCACACTATACTATGCCATAGTCACCAAAACAGTATGGTACTGTTATAAAAATAGGCACATAGGCCAATGGAACAGAATAAAGAACCCAGAAATAAAGCCAAAGACTGATCATCAACTAATCTCCAACAAACCAAACAAAAATGTAAAGTCGGGAAAGGATACTCTACTCAACAAATAATGCTGGGATAATTAGCAAGCCACATGGAAAAGAAATGAAACTGGATCCTCTTCTCTCACCTTATACAAAAATCAACTCACGATGGATAAAAGGCTTAAATTTAAGACCTAAAACCATAAAGATTCTAGAAGATAACATCAGAAAAACCCTTGTAGACATTGGCTTAGGCAAAGACTTTATAACCAAGAACCCAAAAGCAAAAACAACAAAAATGAAGATAAATAGATAGCACTTAATTAAACTAAAAAGTTTCTGTACAACAGAAGAAATAATCAGCAGAGTAAACAGACAACCCAGAGCGGGAGAAAATCTTTACAATCTATACATCTGACCAAGGACCAATATCCAGAATCCACAAGTAACTCAAATAAATCAGCAAGGGAGAAAAAAAAAAAAAAAAAAGAAACAATCCCATCAAAAAGTGGGCTAAGGACATGAATAGACAATTCTCAAAAGAAGATATACAAATGGTTGACAAGCATATGGAAAAATGCTCAGCATCACTAATGATCAGAGAAATGCAAATCAAAACCATAATGCAATACCATCTCACTTCTGCAAGAATGGACATTAAAAAATATATATATATATGTTGGCATGGATGGTGTAAAAAGGGAATTCTTACACTGTTGATGGGAATGTAAACTAGTACAACCGTAGAAAATAATGTGAAGATTCCTTAAAGAAGTAAAAGTAGATCTATCATTTGATTCAGCAATCCCACTACTAAGTACCCAGACAAAAAGTCATAATACAAAAAAAAAATGCACATTCATGTTTATAGCAGCACAATTTGCAGTTGCAAAAATATGGAACCAGCCCAAATGCCCATCAATCAACAAGCAGATAAAGAAAATGTTGTATATACATACCATGGAATATCACTCAGCCATTAAAAGGAATGAAATAATGACATTTACAGCAACCTGAATGGAATTGAAGACTATTATTCTAAGTAAAATAACTTAGGAATGAAAAACCAAGCATCATATATTCTCATTCATATGTGGGAGATATGAGGGTGCAAAAGCATAAGAATGGTACATTGGATTTTAGGGACTCAGGAAAGGGTGGAGGTGGCAAGGGATAAAATACTACACATTGGGTACAGTGTACACTGCTTGGGTGATGATGGGTGCACCAAAATCTCAGAAATCACCACTAAAGAATTTATTCATGTAATCAAACACCACCTGTTCCCCCAAAACCTATTGAAATTTTAAAATTAAAAATTAAAAAGTTTTAAATCAGTAGCATTTCTATATGTCAACAATGAATGATGTGTAAAATAAATTAAAAAGTAACCACATTTACAATAGCCACACACAAAATTAAATATGTAGGAATTAACCAAAGAGATAAAAGATCTGTATAATGAAAACTATAAAATACTGAAGAAAGAAATTAAAGCAGATGCCCCAAAAAAATGAAAAAATATTCCATGTTCACAGATTGGAAGAATCAATATTGTTAAAACATTAATAGTACCCAAAGCAATCTACAGATTCATTGCAATCCCTATCAAAATAGCAATGACATTCTTCACAGAAATAGAAAAAACAATCTTAAAATTTGTGTAGAACTACAAAAGACCCAGAATACCCAGTTATTTTAAGCAAAAAAGAACAAAAATGGAGGAATCAAGTTACCTAACTTCAAATTATACTACAGAGCTATAGTAACCAAAACAGTATGGTAGTGGCATAAAAGCAGACACATAGACCACTGCAACAGAATAGAGCACTCAGAAACAAATCCACACACCTATAATGAACTCATTTGTGACAATGGTGCTAAAAACATACACTGGGGAAAAGACAAGTCTCTTTCATAGTGATGGGAAATGGGATATCCATGTGCAGAAGAATGAAACTAGATCCCTATTTCTTGCCATATACAAATAAATCAAATCAAATTGATTAAAAAATATAAATCTAAGATGCCAAACAATGAAACTAAAAGAAAACATTGGGGAAAATCTCCAGTACATTAGTCTGGGCAGAAATTTCTTGAGCAATACCCTGCAAGCACAGGCAACCAAGGCAAAAATGGACAAATGTGATCACATCAAGTTACAAAGTTTCTGCACCACAAAGGATATAATCAACAAAGTAAAGAGACAACCCAAAGACTAAGAGAAAGTATTTACAAACTACCCATCTGACAAGGGATTAATCACCAGAATATATAAAGAGCTCAAACATATATAGGAAAACAGATCTATTAATCTGATAAAAAGTGGGCAAAAGGTTTATATAGACATTTCTCATACTATGACATACAAATGACAGGCATATGGAAATGTGTTCAACATCATTGATCAGAGAAATGTAAATCAAAAGTACAATGAGATATCACCTCACCCCAGTTAAAATGGCTTGTATCCCAAAGACAAGCAATAACAAATGCTGGTGAGAATGTGGAGAAAAGAGAACTCTTATATACTGTTGGTGAGAATATAAGTTAATACAACCACTATGGGGGACAGCTTGGAAGTTCCCTAAAGAACTAAAAATAGAGCTACTATGTGAACCAGTAATCCCACTGCTGAGTGTATACTCAAAAGAAAAGAAATCAGTATGTTGAAGAGATATCTCCACTTCCATGTTTGTTGCAGCACAGTTCACAATAGCTAAGGTTTGGAAGCAACATAAGCATACATTTTATCCAGATGGATGGATAAAGGCAATGTGGTACATATTCACAATGGAGTACTACATGCCATAAAAAAAGAGTAAGAGCCTGTCATATGCAACAACATGGATGGAACTGGAGGTCATTTAGTGAAATGAGCCTGGCAGAGAAATGAACATCATGTTCTCACTTATATGTGGGATCTAAAAACCAAAACAATTGAACTCATGGACATACAGAGTAGAAGAATGGCTATCAAAGGCTAGGAAGGGAGTGGGAAGTTGGGGGAGGTGTGGATGGCTAATGCATACAAAAAAATAATTAGAATAAAATGAATAAGACCAACTATTTGACAGCACAACAGGGTGACTGTAGTCAATAATAACTTAATCGTGCATTTTTAAATAACCAAAAGAGACTAGTTAGATTCTAACTCAAAGTATAAATGCTTGAGAGGATGGCAACCCCATTATCCATGTGATTATTATGCATTGCACGTGTGAATCAAAACATCTCATGTACTTCATAAATATATATACCTACTATATGTCCACAATAATTAAAATTTTTAAAATTTTTGTAAAACTAGTGTCAGCTACCAGTGAAACAAACTAATGGGCTCATTTTTATCAATAAAATACACTGAGACAGTCAGCCATATATATAAATATACATTGTATGACCTATCTACTCACATGAAAGAACAGAACACCGTCTATCAGTCAGACAGGTCTCAGGGCTGGACTTCAGCATATTTTCTAACATCTTTACTCTCATCAGAAAGTGCTGGCAGCCAAACAAATGTCAGAGAACTTTAATCTCTGTAGCCAGCTAGACTTACCTTTCAAGGGGAACATCTTACTGGGATGTAAGTTCTGATCATCGAAACCACTGGTTGATATTTGATGAAACTCTCAACAAGAATGCCGCATGGGCGTTCCTGAAGAGAAAAAAAAAGTGTGCATTTATTTTCCTTAAATCTAATGGTTAAAAAAAAAGAGTTTTTAAAATTCAGGAATTATTTTAAGTCAAAGGACAACAGAGCTAAGTAATAAAATGTTTACATTTAGAAAACACCCAAGTAATAGCTCCTGACATTGTGTCACAGACATTTTGTTGCCTGCCGATGTGTAGACACCTCCTGATCACATTTGTTTAAGTGTAAAGGTCTGATTTTGGCAGGCCTGTATTATAGGGCAGGCTCTGCAACTTACTGTGGGTATGAATTTTGACTAAATATTTCATCATTTCAGAGCAGGTTCTACATTCCCTACTAATAAAATGGAGATAATATAACTCAGGGGTTGTTAAACTGGCCAGAGAACATTTCAGTCTTTGCAGACTATACTATCACTCTTGAAAATAAAGACATACCTCGTTTTATTGCATTTCACTCTATCATTCCTGGCAGATATTACATTTCTTACAAACTAAAGACGTGGCAATTCTGCTTGAGAAAGTTGAGCACCGTTTTTCCAACATGTGCTCACTTCATGTCTGTCATATTTTCATGATTCACACAGTATTTCTAGTTTTTCAGTATTTTATGTGTTGTGATTTGTGATCAGTGATCTTTAATATTACTATTGTAATTCTTTTGGGGCACCAGGAACCAAGTTCATAAAGACAGCAAATGTAATAAATGTTGTGTATATTCCTACTGCTCCACTGACCAGCTTTCTTGTCTCTCTTCCTCTTCTCAGCCCTGTCTATTCCCAGAGACAGCAACATTAAGATGTTAATTAGTAACCCTACAATGGCCGCTAAGTGTTTACATGAAAGGAAGAGTTGCACATTTCTTACTTTGAATCAAAATACAGAAATGGTTAAGCTTAGTGAGGAAAACATGTCAAAAGCCAAAATCAGCCAAAAGCTAGGCCTCTTGTGCCCAACAGTTGAGTTTTGAATGAAAAGTATTGAAAGAAATCAAAAGCAATCATAAATAATACAGGAACCAACTGGAATTGTATTTCCTCTCAATTCTAGCCTTTTGATAGGTGTAGGATGGATGAACCTAAATCCCCAAACTGATTTGAAATTGCTAACACACAGAAAAGGAAAGTGATACAGAGGGGAAAAAAATACAGAAAAGTGGAGACTGAAATAGTCTATTTTCTGAACCAGTTACAAAGAAAATTCTGATTTCATCTTATTTTACACGTATCATTAGAAGTCAGTGAAATGGGGATCAACTGGAGAATTAGATTACAATATATTAGTTCCCATTATCCATAGGAGATGCTTTCCAACACCCTCAGGGAAGTCCTGAAATCAGGGTTAGTACCAAACCCTATATATACACTATAATTTAATTTTTCTTATATGTGTCTATGAAAAAGTTTCATTAGTCATAGTAAGACATTAACAATAATAAAATATAAAATATTTTACAAGACTTATGTGGATGTGTATCTCTTTCCTTGGAGTAGGTAACAAGTATGAAATGGGATTATGAATTTCCATGAAGATACTAAAAATATTTTCGTATTTTGAGACCACAGTTAACTGCGAGTAACTGAAACCATGGGAAGCAAAACTTAATAAGGACTACTGTATATTAAATACTCAATTGTTACCAAAAACAGATGATGATAGGTAAACCTGTTCACAAAATGCAATTGCCTCACATTTTATGATGCTCTGTAAATCAGGAATTAAGCTTTCTTTTAAAAATTACAAATAACTATTAAGAATTGTAAAAGTTTATTTAAAAATATCTTTATTACAAGTTTAAAATATGGGAAGGAAAGGCTTTTCTCCCTACCCAAACAGTTCATAAATATGGACAACAGAGCCTGTTTCTCATTTAAAAATATCATATTTGAAATAATAAAAGACAATATCCAGTGACTAGTCCAACTTCTAAAAGGTAATGAAATCTTCAAGCAGCCCGAGTACCAGGTGAAGTAGGGTTGCCTCATCATCCAGAATGCATAGCTCTGTTCTTACACTTAGGAAGGGATAACATTATGTAGCTCAACAAGGGAATACTGTTCCTGTAAGGAAGGAAAAGAAACAGTCACATTGTTGTACTGATGGGAAACTACTATCCAACTAAAGAACCACTGAGGCTCAACAAAGTGGGGGAGTGGGAAAAGAAGGCATCAATTTTAAACCCCAGGAACGATTATAATATTCTAATGACTCAAGCATCACAAATACCATATATACACATGTATGCACACATATGTATTGTGTGTATATATAGCTATTAGTTATCAAATGCTTAGTAAGTGACTTAGCAAATGATTATAAATTGTACATGAGTGTACCATCTCAAGTTTAGAATTATGAGGGCTGGTCAATATGTGGAATAAGGGCCTGTCCCTCTAGCATACTGAAGTCCAAAGACTATAGCCTATTTGAATAGTCTTACAGCTCATTTGAGTTTTCTCTTGCAGGCATTTATTTCTTCCAGAACAAAAAGCTGAAATTAGAGCTAACATAGGTATTAATTACTATCTTTATGGGACTCTATGATCCCATTGCATACTTAGATTACATGCTCCAAAGATGGTTTTTCCCCAGCTGAAAGAAATTGATAAAAGAAATGTTGAGGTTACAATTGCATATCTCTTTTACATAAGGAAATAAGACATGCCAAGATAAAAACATATCCTTAATAACCATTTAAAAAAGGCAATATTCCTGGGCAATAGTACACAAAGTGTGCCATATGTCACCACCTTACTAAACCCTGGCCTTTTTTATATGAATGTACTTGTAAACATTTATGGTCCTAATTCAAAATACTTTTACGCATAAGATGCTCTTGGATGGATTCCCAAGTTCTTAACTTCCTGTGATAGTGAGCGATGCTGTCCCACTGGCCTTCTGCATTCACGTCTATTATTCTCTCTCCTTCTCATCACGAAGATTAATGGAAACCTTCTGAACAAGAAAAAAAAATACATAGATTTAAGTTTTGTGTCTATTATGCTTTTGGGAGTGGATAAAAAGTTGAAGTGTGGAGAAAGAATCTAAATTAGACAGATCTCTTTGGCTTTGAGAGAATGCCAAAAGACCTATTGGTCTAGCTTAGACCAATAGGAAAATTTGTTATTTTACAGAATACGAGAAAAAGTTACAGAAGGTTGAATACAAATTTTCATTTTCCCAAAATGTACTTTTGTGATCTGAAGCTAATTTCATAGACTTTCAAATACCAAAAACTCTTAATAAGAGGTTGAAGCAGCTCTTATCTCTAATCATCTCACCAGACATCTGCAGAGAATTAGAGGCATGCTGTTCTGAGTTCTTGGTCTATGACAGAGGGATGATAAGTGAGGTCACAAATTCTCCCTCCCTTCATGAAGCCAAATAAGGGTGTTTTTTTTTTATCAGATTCTCCAACACTGAGGTGCCTACAGCAAGAGGATGACATTTTACTCCTAAGTATCTGCCTTTGCAGTAGAATGACATGTGAGAGACATGGAGGTGTAGAAAAGGGGACAGAACGGGCATATTCTCCCACCATGTATTGTAGTATGACTAAGTAATTTCCCCCACAGGTACCAACATTTTAGCTGTATTTCCAGGATATCACTCAAGATTACCTGTCAACTGGAGAGGGGACCTCAAGAAGTCAACATACTGGAATGAAAAACAACCAAGACAGAAAATGAGGAAGTTTTGTGGAGGCCCATGGTAGCATTTGTATGGAAGAAGAAGTAAGTCTTGTCCAGATTGGTCCATCAGGAAATATGCAGTTGTGATGACCACCCCCTTTCTAAGGACTAAAAAAACCTCACACATCCATAATTCAAGGTAAACTTCTGGGTGAAGGTATAATTATCTAGCCAGCATTGCTAGAAATGGACTGCAATTACACCATGTAGCCATGAGATTATTGTGACCCAACCTCTTTCATCCTATCATACCCAGCAAAACATGCAAATAAAAGCAGCAGAGGGAAATGTACTACTCAGAGATTATTCTGAACTGAGTTCCTCTCCAAATCTTTTGTGTGTTCTGTGAAACTCTAGGAGTCCTAAGGAAACCTAAATGTGATATAACATTGGAGATAGAGACCTGACTTGATTTTCACTTATGAGAAGGACCAAAGATGCTGTTAAAGAATAAGAAAAGCAGATATCACACAGTACAGTTGAAGTCAGTGGTTGTAAGATAAATAGAGCCAGCCGGGCGCAGTGGCTCAAGCCTGTAATCCCAGCACTTTGGGAGGCCGAGGCGGGTGGATCACGAGGTCAAGCGATCGAGACCATCCTGGTCAACATGGTGAAACCCCGTCTCTACTAAAAATACAAAAATTAGCTGGGTATGGTGGCACGTGCCTGTAGTCCCAGCTACTAGGGAGGCTGAGGCAGGAGAATTGCTTGAACCCAGGAGGCGGAGATTGCGGTGAGCCGAGATCATGCCATTGCACTCCAGCCTGGGTAGCAAGAGTGAAACCCCGTCTCGAAAAAAAAAAAAAAAAAAAGATAAATAGAGCCATTAAATTATGTGTCTCCAGAAGCCAGACTGTTCAAAATAGGTTGGAATGAACACTCTAAGGGCAGAGAGAACACACATGCAATTGGACCTTGAGAACAGCTCAGCCAGGGATTTGACCATGAGCAAAATTACCTCCATCTTCATCAACAGGCTCTCCTGCTTTCTTCTCTCATTGCAGAGAAGTTTCTCCAATAAGGAGAGAATTTTGGTCATTAGAAAGTCTTGATTTTTTTTATATTGCAGAACCTGACAAATCTGAGACTCAGTTCTAGTTTTAAAATTGTGAGAAAATATTGATTTTGAATCTCTTGGCTCCTCCCCATATCTGCAGGAAGGTGGTATGGTTTGTCCAAAAACTTAAGAGCTCCTATAATAGTCATAGATGAGGCAGGATGGGTGGGTCCGGACAGGGAACCCCACAGAAAAGGAAAGATTATCAACAAGCCCTTCTGATATAATCTGTTTAGTGATTGTAGAATTCAATTCTCATATAGCAACTAAGCCTCTTCTACTCATTCAGAAATTACATTGAGAGAATCAACTAAATTTTTTTAGATCCACTCAAATGACCAAAGAGAACACCATATTTCAAATTTGATCCAACTGTAGCATAACGTCCAGCCATTTAGCTGATCAGAACACCTAGAAGCCAAAGATAATGTTAGATAGCCTGAATCTCAGTAGTCCACTGCACTTACCTTTGAATATAGCATGATACTGGGATGTGTACATCGAAGTCAAAATTCGCCGAGTTATATACGATTGCACTTTCAATGAGAATACCTACTGGCTGTTCCTAAAGGTGCAAAGAATATAAATTATCTTAGTTATATCTCTTTCAAATGATTTAAAATTCCATTTTTAAAATATAGATTAAAAACAAAATAATTTTTATTTTATTTTTACCTTATAAAGTAAAGTAGGTATAAGTGCCAGGCATACAAGAGAAGAGCAGAGCTAAGTGATAAAAATGCCTGATTTGAGCAGACATTAACAGCCCCTGCCAGGAGCAGTGACATCATATTTGGCAGTTGAGTCTAAAAGACAACTTTTGATCACCACATTTGTTTAAGGATCAGGGTCTGACTTAGGCAGACCTAAATTATTCAGTGTGAATTTTAGCTAGATATTTGACAGCTCTAGAAAAGCAGTTGAGTCAGCCTCATGCTAAGCTGAGTGCTTGGCAAATGCTAGACTTTTTTTTTTTGATGCCAGAGATACAGCAAACAAATGGAGTCATGCATCTGGATCCAATAATAGAATCTGTTCACCTAGACAGTCTTTACCAGAAACAGATGCGACTCCAAAATGGAAAAACTAGGCTGTTATTACAAAAACACAGCAACAAGTTAACATTATAAAAAAAAAAAAGTTTTCTGGTGACAGAAAAGATTGATTTCTCTCTTATTAATATAGGAGCTGTATAATCTGATATACCCAATTTTCTTCAAAATTTTAGGTCAACAACAAAAGAGTGGGCTATTTGTGGTACTGTTTGAAAACAAAATGTTTCACTCAAACTAGATTTTACCACAGAGAATATTTTTTTAAAAAATCACTATTACAGGCAAAAGAGATATGTTTTCCAAAAAATAGGTTTTGTTGTTGCTGCTGTTCTTTGAGATGGAGTCTCATTGTCACCCAGGCTGGAGTTCAGTGGCACGATCTTGGCTCACTGAAACCTCCATCTCCCAAGTTCAACCAATTCTCCTACCTCAGCCTCCTGAGTAGCTGGGATTACAGGTGCACACCACCATGCCTGGCTAATTTTTGTATTTTTAGCAGAGATGGGGTTTCACCACGTTGGTCAGGCTGGTCTCGAACTCCTGACATTGTGATCTGTGATCCACGCCCCCACCCCCCTCAGCCTCCTCAGCCTCCAAAGTTCTGGGATTACAGGTGTGAGCCACCGCACCTGGCCTGAAAAAAATAGTTTTTGAAATAGGAATCCCAAATCTTGTTTTTCCTACAGATAGAAGCAATATCCAAAAATGTTGAAGAGAGTAGTCAATATTACACAAACTATTAAATCAACCGACATTAAAATTTGAATAGGGCAGTTTTAGTCTTTGGTTTCTAGACCAAAAACAGTCAAAAGATATATTGTTTTTTGAAATAATAACTGCTCTTACAGTCACTACGATGCCACAAAAACTTAGAATATAAAAGAACACAAAGAAATCCGGCTCGACGATGTTTACAGGACAGCCGCTTCCTAGAAAGACTTCATGTTGCAAAGGTTGCAGGTCATTTATCAGGGGTCTTTGTCTAAATTTGACCTCGAGCCAGGATTCAGTACAGGTTACAGCCACTGTTGAAAGAAAAATTTTAAAAGGGAAAATGTCAGATAGTATGTCTGCTCCCAAACAAATAGCTCAGGAAACTTTCAACCTTTTGAGCTGAATTCCCAACTATAGAGTGAAAATATTTTTTCTATTTGTGTATTTTTCTACTGGGAGATTTTAGGTCGATTGCTTAATCTCTATGTGTCTGTTTTTTCATCAGAATGTGGAAAAATGGTAGAAGCACTTCTTAAGAATTTCTAACCTAAATAAGTCAAATATCCCAACATGCACACTTTTTTTTTAGGGATTGTTCGAATTTTACTAACAGGTCTCATGAGTACATTTCTGAAATATATCTAGGTGTAAAAGTGATATCTATCTGAAATAGAGAAACAAGAAAAAGCTTTGATATTTGGTTGCACACAATGGAAAAATATACCATGTGCTTCTACTTAAAATTTTATTTTGCATCAAAATATTTGAGCCAATAAATTTTAACTGGTATGTGAAATGCAAGAATTCTGAAACAAAATAATATGGCAGTTGCTTTGATAATATTTTTATGATTTTCAACTATGTTAAGTTTTGGTTTGGTGTCTTCATTTTCAGTACATTTCTATAATGTCAATTTTATTATTATGCCATATTTACACACAGATAAATTCAGTCACATAGCTGCTAAATGGCAGATCAGGATTAAAACCTATGCAAAATCTATTCAGAACCTCAACTCTGAAACAGAATCATTTACAATCGAATACAGCTGACTACTCTGTCCAATCTTCATACCCCTTGGCCAGAAATGTGGTCCTAGGCAACCTCCCCCCCTAGGCACCAGGCAGTCTCTCCTGATTTTGCCAGTCACTATAAGTCTTTCGCGTTCGGCAAAGTAACAAGCTAGTATCCAGCAGAGAACCTGGAAATACTTTGCATGTAAGAAAAATTAAAAACAACAGCATCTCGAGATTAGCTTAGAGGAAAAATTCAAGAGGAAGTACAGGGGTAAAGATAAAACTATGGCTGTAAATTTGCAATCATTAGTTACTAGCAATTGATCACCAGGTTATAAAAACAAACGCCCAAAGTCAACAATATGTTTTTAAAAAATCCCTGCTGTTTAAAATTGCCACCTCCAAAAATTCCCTCTTTGTATTACCATCTTGGAGACCATGAATCAACTTGAAAAGCACGAGGAGCTCTCCTAACACGAAAGAGATCTTCATTGCTTCAGATTCCAGCCCAGGGTATCACAGGAAACAGGAAATCTAAGGAAGTGGGCCTCCACAGGTGTTTATAAACCTCTTGCCTCCTCAGGTGTGAGTGATGATTTATCATTCTGGAAAGCACTGAGAAGCCCTTAGCATAGTTTGCTTTCGTCCTCACAGCTGAAGTTATTAGATTGGTGCAAAAGTAATTGCATTTTTTGCCATTGAAAGATAAATCAGAAAATCAGGAAAGAACATGTGGAAAGTGATTCTAGGCTGCACCCCCTACCACTGTGTCTTTTTTCTCAACGATATGGATGTGTCTGAAGTTAAGTCTGACATAATATTTGATATTTATCTATTGAATTGTTAAAGCAGGGCTTTGCAAGATGATTTGAGAAATTCAAGTGGGTGATACAAAGGGATTATTTATGAAGTGAATAACAGTACCGCATATTATATTCACTCTGCATTTTTGTGAAGAAGAAAAAAACCTATTGCTTTACCTTCCAACCAATGATTCAGATCCAGTAAGCCTGGGACCAGATGCACTCACTAATTGGTGCTTGCAATCAGCTTCAGGAGGCCTTGATTAGGTGAAAAATCCACACACCTGTGGTCTAAGCCAAAACAATGCTTTCTGGTTTAATTTTGCTTTCTCTAGAAGCATTTTATTATGAATGTGCCCATATCTAGAAAGCTAAAGAAATATTCACTAAGGGCATTTTTGACAATTAAATCTAGTAATGAAAAATTGTAAAAAAAAAAAAAAAAAAAAAAGGATAATGGATAAGAATAACATCACTTGATTCTACATTCTGGTAGAAGTCAACCTCCAAAAAACTTCATTTCAAAAGTAAAAGCCTAATAAATTATTTTTAGAAATTGTGTAGCATATCACAATTTCTACAGATAGATTGCCTCATCTGCCAAGTAAAAAATAATTGTTGTTTTTAGCTATGTAATTCTCCAGGATTATGAACCGATGTAACAAAGAGCAAGCAAAAACATCTATGAACATCAGAAACCTCGAAGTACTTTCTATTAAATATTTTTATTATATTGCATGTTCTTTAAAATTAGTCGGATTTCATGTTACGGTATCTAACACTTAAATTATATTTGGGAATGAGAGCCTTACAGTAGATTCAATTTGTGAAGAATATTTCAACGGTTTTTATTTGAAAATACTTATCTGTTTTCTTATTTAAGAGTTGAATAAATATGTTGTTTTAAATAGCTAACTACATAGAAGTAGATAAAATAATACTGGAATTTCTAATTTCAATAACTTTACATGCTTTCCTCCCCTATTGAAATAACCACTAATTTTTATAAGTGTTAAATTCACATAAAATTAACAATTTTAAAGTATATAATTCAGTGGCACTTGGTACATACACGTGTGCAACCATCACCCTTAGAGTTGCAAAATATTTTCATCATCCCCCAAAGGAAAACTTACACTTCTTAAGCAACTCTCCACTCCTCCTTTCTCCCAGCCCCTGGCAAGCACCAAGTTACTTTCTATCTCTTCAGATTTACTTATTCTGCACATTTTGTAAAACTTGAATCATACTCTTAACTTTAAAAATCACGATATTTATTTATTCATTTACAAATTAAGGAGACTTTTTTTTTTTTTTTTTTTTTTTTTTGAGGCGGAGTTTCGCTCTTGTTACCCAGGCTGGAGTACAATGGCGCGATCTCGGCTCACCGCAACCTCCGCCTCCTGGGTTCAGGCAATTCTCCTACCTCAGCCTCCTGAGTAGCTGGGATTACAGGCACGCACCACTTTATTTTTTATAAAGGGTTACGGACTGCAAGATGGCCATCCTAACAGGCTGGGATGCATAGCCTCCAGCAGAGCCTGAAAGGCAGGCACACTGCAGGAAGGGAGGCGTGAGACAGGAATTTATGCTGAATGAGTTGGCCAAGTATACATATTCAACAGGTTATAGGAGAAGCTATGAATATTCATTGAGGTGGTCCTAATACATAAGTGCTGAATAAACATGCATGTTATATATGACCCCTGTTCACTTTGGGTTGGAGACTTAACACTCAAATGTATTACAATTAGGCCCCATACATCTAAAGGTCTTTCCAGGACAGAAAGTTATGCAAGTGTGCAACCTCTGTTAACTGGCCAGAACCATTCCTTGGTCAGTCCTACCTTATCAGGAGAAAGTTGCTGAAATGAGTCTCTTGCCCAATCAAAGCTGTAGTTACAGCTTGTGGCACAGGAAGGTCAGTTATCTTCTGGCAGTGGATGAGCCGTAATTGTTTTAATATTGCTTATCTCAAGGCCAGTGCTTGTTTAGCTTCTGGGAAAAAAAAGAAAAGAAAAACTCTGTGGCAGTTAGAACAAAGTTTATTCTTTAAGTGTAGGGGTGCGTGACTTAACCATAATTTGCCATGGCCTTGGGTCCTCTTTATAAATAGGTATGTTATTGTCACAAAGAGTTTGCTGTGTCAGCCTTATGATCTCTTTTTTAACATTGATGCTGGTCAGGTGTTGTGTCTAAACCACAGAAGGGAAGTGGTGTAACAAGGCATGTCCAACCCCCCTATTCCATGATGGCTGGGAACATAGTTCTTAGGGTTTCTCTGGGGTTCTCTGGCCAAGAAGGGGGTTCATTCAATCAGTTGAAGGCCTAGAATTTTATTTTTAGTTCGCATGGTATCATGAATCCATACTTCATTTATTTTTATGGCCGAATAGTTTTCCGTTGTATGAGTATAGCACATTTGGTTTGGTCATTCATCAACTGATAAACTTATGGGTGGCTTCCATCTTTGTGAATAGTACTACTCTGAAAGCACTTGTTGAACATTGTTTGAATACCTGTTTTCAAGTATTTTGGGTATATGAATGACTCAGCTTTAATCACCTCTTATTCATCCCCTTGCTGAGGGAGAGATTCCTATTTTAGGGTTATGGTGATAGCCAAACACACAACACCTGACACTGAGCAGATGCACTCAAAAGCAATTCATTGGTAAGTACATTCAGGCCTTGGAGAGAATGCCACACAACACATAGGTCCACACAGGACTGCACTTAGGAGCAGAGGGAAAAACCAGGGGCTCTGGGACACAAGCTTTGTAATATCAAGAGGGTGAGGTGATCCCTAGATCCCACAGGAGCATATGATTGGCTTGTTTGAATTATTCTACAGGCTGCCAGGGAACTGAAACCCACTGTTCAGAGATAAGCGGGAACTGTATATGGTCTCCTTGATAAGCAGAGTGGTTTAGCAGGGACCTTATCTGCAGGGGCAGAGTAGGGAGGGAAATGTGCAGTTAGGCCATTATAGCCCTTCCACTTTCACTAGATGCCGAGATAGCATGTGATATCAGGCCTTAATATTAGTCCTTACATAAAAACCTAGAAGTGAAACTGCCAAACTCCCCCACAGTGGCTGTATTATTTTACATTTCTTTTTTGTTTTGTTTTGTGTATTTTTAACTTTTAAGTTCAAGTCTACAAGTACAGGCTTGTTACATAGGTAAATTTGTGTCATGGGTGTTTGTTGTTCTGATTATTTCATCACCCAGGCGTTAAGCCTAGTACCCATTAGTGATTTTTGCTGACTCTCTCCCTCCTCCCACCCTCCACCCCCCAAAAGGCCTCAGTGTGTGTTGTGTCCCTGTACGTGTTCGTGTGTTCTCATCATTTAGCTCCCACTTGTAAGTAAGAACATGTGGTATTTGGTTTTTTGTTTCTGCATTAATTTGCTAAGGATGATGGCCTCCAGCCTCTCTATGTCCCTGCAGAGGGCATGATCTTGTTCTTTTTTATGACTGCATAGTATTTCATGATGTACCACATTTTATTTATCCAATCTATCATCAGTGGACATTTAGGTTGATTCCACGTCTTTGCTATTGTGAATAGTGCTGCAATTAACATACACATGCATGTCTTTATAATAGAAAAATTTATATTACTAGGTATATAGGTATATACCTAGTAATGAGATTGCTGGATCGAATGGTATTTCAGTCTTTAGGTCTTTGAGAAATCTTCACACTGTCTTCCAAAATGGTTGAACTAACTTACACTCCCACCAACAGTGTATAAGCATTCCTTTCTCTCCACAGCTTCACCAGAGTTTGTCATTTTTTGACTCTCTAATAGTAGCCATTCTGACTAATGTTAGGTGGTATCTCAATGTGGTTTTAATTTGCATTTCTCTAATGATCAATAATATGAAACTTTTTTCATATGATTGTTGGCCACATGTATGTCTTGAAAAGTGTTCATTCCCTCTTATGGGATTTTTTCTTCTAAATTTAAGTTTCTTATAGATCGGATATTAGACCTTTGTCAGATGCATAGTTTGGAAAAGTTTCTCCAATTCTGTACGTTGTCTGTTTACTCTGTTGATGATTTCTCTTGCTGTGCTGAAGCACTTTAGTTTAATTAGATTCCATTTGTCAATTTTTGTTTTTGCTGCAATTACTTTTGGCATCTTTGTCATGAAGTCTTTGCCTGTGCCTATGTCCTGAATGGCATTGCCTAGGTTGTCTGGCAGAGTTTTATAGTTTAATATTTTAGTTGATTACATTAACTCATAATCTACATTATGTATTTATCCTAATACTATCCCTCCCCTTACCACCCCCCTCTCCAACAGGCCCCGACATGTGATGTTTCCTGAATTCTTTTTATGGCTGCATAGTATTCCATAGTGTATATGTACCTCATGTTCTTTATCCAGTCTATCATTGATGGGCATTTGGGTTGGTTCCAAGTCTTTGCTATTGTAAATAGCACTGCAATAAATGTACGTGTGCATGTGTATTTATAGCAGAATGATTTATGATCCTTTGGGTATATATCCAGTAATGAGATTGCTGTGTCAAATGGTATTTCTAGTTCTAGATTCTTGAGGAATCGACACACTGTCTCCCACAATGGTTGAACTAATTTATACTCCCACCAACAATGTAAAAGCATTTCTATTTGTCCACATCTTCTCCAGAATCTATTGTTTCCTGCCTTTTTAATGATTGACATTCTAACTGACATAAGATGCTATCTCATTCTGGTTTTGATTTGCATTTCTCTAATGCAGTGATGTTTAGCATTTTTTCATATGTTTGTTGGCCCCATAAATATTTTCCTTTAAGAAGTGTCTGCTCAGCAAGCCAGACTCTACAACACCTTAGAAATAATATTCGCTATGATTAAGTGGGAGATTTCCCCAGGATGTAAAAACAGTTCAACATATGCAAATGAATAAATATATGATAATTTCAATTAAAAAAAAAAAGAAGAAGAAGTGTCTGCTCCTATCTGTGGCCCAATTTTGATGGGGTTGTTTTTTTTTTTTTTCCTGTAAATTTTTTTAAGTTCCTTGTAGATTCTGGATATTAGCCCTTTGTCAGATGGATAGATTGCAAATATTTCCTCCCGTTCTGTAGATTGCCTATTCACTCTGATGATACTTTCTTTTGCAGTACAGAATCTCTTTAGTTTAATTAGATCCCATTTGTCCATTTTGGCTTGTGTTGCCATTGCTTTTGGTATTTTAGTCATGAAGTCTTTCCCTGTGCCTATGTCCTGAATGGTATTGCCTAGGTTTTCTTCAATGGTTTTTATGGTTTTAGGTCTTACATTTAAATATTTAGTTCATCTTGAGCTAATTTTTGTATAAGGTGTAAGAAAGGGATTTTGTTTCAGTTTTCTGCATGTGGCTAGCCAGTTTTTCCAACACCATTTATTAAATAGAGAATCCTTTTCCCATTGCTTGTTTTTGTAAGGTTTGTCAAAGGTCAGATGGTTGTAGATGTGTGGTGTTATTTCTGAGGCTTCTGTTCTGTTCCATTGGTCTATATATCTGTTTTGGTACCAGTACCATGCTGTTTTAGTTACTGTAACCTTGTAGTATAGTTTGAAGTTAGGTAGCATGATGCCTCCAGCTTTGTTCTTTTTTCTTAAGATTGTATTGGCTATATGGGCTTTTTTGGTTCCATATGAAACTTAAAGTAGTTCTTTCTAATTCTGTGAAAAAAAATCAATGGTAGCTTGATGGGATTAGCATTGAATCTATAAATTACTTTGGGCAATATGGCAATTTTCATGATATTGATTCTTCCTATCCATGAGTATGGAATGTTTTTCCATTTGTTTGTGTCCTCTCTCATTTCCTCAAGCAGTGGTTCATAGTTCTTCTTGAAGAGGTCATATCTTTTGTAAGTTGTATTCCTAGGTATGTTATTCTTTTTGTAGCAATTGTGAATAGGAGTTTGCTCATGATTTGGTTCTCTATTTATCTGTTTTGGTGTATAGGAATGCTTGTGATTTTTGCACATTGATTTTGTATACTAAGACTGCTGAAATTACTTATCAACTTAAGGAGTTTTGGGGCTGAGATGATGCGGTTTACTAAATACACAATCATGTCATACAAACAAAGATAATTTGACTTCCTCTCTTCCTATTTGAATACCCTTTATTTCTTTCTCTTGCCTGATTGCCCCGGCCAGAATTTCTAATACTATGTTGAACAGGAGTGGTGAGAGAGGCATCCTTGTCTTGTGCTGATTTTCAAAGGGAATGGTTCCAGCTTTTGCCCATTCAGTATGCTATTGGCTGTGGATTTGTCATACATACATACATAGCTGTTATTTTGAGATACGTTCTATCAATATCTAGTTCATTTAGTTTTTTTTGTTGTTGTTGTTTGGGTTTTTTTTTTTTTTTTTTTTTTTTTTTTGGCATGAAGGGGTGTTGAATTTTATTGAAGGCCTTTGCTGCATTTATTGAGATAATCATGTGTTTTTTGTCATTGATTCTGCTTATGTGATGGATTACATTTCTTGATTTGCATATGTTAAACCAGCTTTGTATCCCAGGGATGAAGCCAACTTGATCATGGTGAATATGCTTTATACTGTGCTGCTAGATTCGGTTTGCCAGCATTTTATTGAGAATTTTTACATCGATGTTCATCAGGGACATTAGACTGAAATTTTCTTTTTTTGTCATGTCTCTGCCAGGTTTGGGTATCAGGATGATGCTGGCCTCATAAAATGAGTTAGGGAGGAGTCCCTCTATTTCTATTGATCAGAATAATTTCAGATGGAATGGTACCAGCTCCTCTTTGTACCTCTGCTAGAATTCAGCTGTAAATCCATCTGGTACTGGGCTTTTTTTTGGTTGGTAGGCTATTAATTACTGCCTCAATTTTAGAATTTGTTATTGATCTATTCAGGGATTCAACTTCTTCCTGGTTGAGTTTTGGGAGGATGTAAGTGTCCAGGAATTTATTCATTTCTTCTAGATTTTCTAGTTTATTTGTGTAGAGATGTTTATAGTATTCTCTGATGGTAATTGTATTTCCGTAGGATCAGTGGTGATCTCTCCTTTATCATTGTTTACTGTCTCTATTTGATTCTTCTCTCTTTTCTTCTTTATTAGTCTGGGTAGTGGTCTATTTTGTTAATTTTAAAAAAAAAAAAAGAAAAAAAGAAAAAAAAAAAAAAACAGCTCCTGGATTCCTTGTGTCTCTCTCTATCTCCTTTAATTCTGCTCTTAGTTGTTTCTTGTCTTCTGCCAGCTTTCGAATTTGTTTGCTCTTGCTTCTCTAGTTCTTTTAATTGTGATGATAGGTTCTCAATTTTAGATATTTTCCACTTTCTCCTGTGGGCATTTAGTGCTAGACGTTTTCTTCTTAACACTGCTTTAGCTGTGTCTCAGAGGTTCCAGTATATTGTGTCTTCGTTCTCATTGGTTTCAAAGAATTTATTTCTGCCTTAATTTCATTATTTACCCACTACTCTCCCCAGAATCTCCAACAGAGAATAATGACCAATTATTTTCCTTTCTTATTGTCCTTGTCACATTTTGTTATCAAGATTATCTTAGTTTCATAAAATGAGGTAGAGATTATTTTGTTATCAGTTCTGTCAAAGAATTTGCTTAAGATTGAATTATTTTTTCTTAAATATTTAGTAAAAACATATTGGCCTTAATAGGGATCTTAGTAGATAATTAGCACATGATCCATCACCATGAAGTGATTCTATGACCAGAAATCCCAATTGTGTATATCCAGAGACCTCAAATCACCAGAAAGGATAGCCCAGGAATCCTCTGCAGTGAAGTAGAAATAGTACATAAAGAAGCAGATGAAATACGTGCAGGCTGAGGTCTTGTAGCTCTATGAAAATGTCTCAGGAGTACATCATGTGTCTCAGGAGTACATCATTTACCCTCTCTCTCTGGTAAATCACCCAAGAAGACACTGATCTACTGGCCCAAAGGGGAAACAGATAAAGAGACCTCTCAGCTCAAACAGGGCCTGGTTCACTGATGGATTTTCCAGTTAGCTTCTACAGGAATTGACTAGGATAAGCCTGTATTTCAACGTTAAAGTGACCTCTCTCTTACTGAGCATGGTAAGGGACACTTGTCACACTGAGCAAAGCTTTGTGCAATATGGATTGCTATTTGTCCACCCTGGCAAATGAGCCATGATATATTTTCACTGACTGATAGCCAGTTTTTTGGTCAGGCTAGTAGCAAGACTTGGAGTGGCATATAAATAAGACCCTTGGTGGAGATGAGACAGTTGTATAAAAATTAGCTCTGCTACTAATAGGTTTCTTTGTTACCAATCTGGACACTCTAATAAATGTTTACACTAACAAAGGGAAACATAACCAATGAGCAGTCTGTTTGTCAACTAAATGTGGAGACTGAATTATTTTCTATTTCAGAGCAGAGGTGCTGCCAATTGTTTCCTAGATCTGCAAGAGGATGACTCATGAAAATTTAGACATCCTCTACTGGGCCTGTGTGCATGGACAGCCGCTGTCATCAGAAGATGTCAAAACAGTGTGGAAAACATTCCTGTCTTCCAAGTTCTGGCCAAGGCTAAAAATACTCCATTGGGACAAATCCCTCAACCAATGGCCAGGATGTTCTTAGCAAATATATCATGTTGGAACCCTCACTCCACCATCCCATTCTGAGTATTCAGCTGGATCCGACTGCAGTTGATAATTTCTCTAGATATGGCTTAATAATACCCATACATTACATCAACTTGGGCCACACTATCCGTAACTACTGTAGGAACTTAGGTCTCCCATAAGAAAAAGTTAATACATTCTATGTCTACAAGGGGATGTATCACTATAGTGTGGCAGAAAGACCAACTATGGCAGAGACTTCTATATGTTCTCCAGTACCATTGACTTTAGAAATAGAACGCTTTGATGTTTTAGAAACCTGTGTAGCTAAAGACCCTGTTTCTAAGTTCTCACTACAGCTAAGTATGGGCACCTAAGTAGGACTTGGCAGATGTGATGGGATATGTACAATATCTGAGTCATTTCTTTGAAAAAAAAAAAAAGACGCTTGAACTAGAGATCCTCATTCCCCTTTCTTATTAACTGAGAAGTGATGTCAACTGCAGCAGTCAGTTGGGTGCAGCATTGGGACATCAGTGCTGCTGACTCTAATACATGGGCTGAAATCATGGAGGAATCATCTCTATGTCCCGGACCATCACTATCTCTGGACTCACCCATTAACAATATAAATTGTTAGTTAGTCCACTGTATTTTGAAATTTGTTATATCAGCTTAGCTTAGCCACTGCCTTTATACTCAATAGTGGAATGGTAAATATGTAACTGATTCTGACATGGAAAAATACAAGTATACAGTGTTTTCCAGTTTCCATGATGTCTTAGTCCATTTGCACTGCTATAACAGAATACCTGAGACTGAGTAAGTTATAGAGAAATGTATCTTCTCACAGTTCTGGGGATTGAGAAATTCAAGATCAAGGCACTGGCCAGTTTGGTGTCTTGTAAGTGCTACATCCTCCAGAGAGGAAAAACACTGTATATACAAGAGCACAAGCTAGCCAAATGCTGCATGAATCCTCTTTACAAAGGTCTTAATCCCATTGCCAAGGTATGGACCCTCAAGTCCTGATTACTTCTTAAAGTCCCCACATCTTAATGCTATCACATTGGCAACTCCTGAATTGGAGGGGACACATTGAAATCATAGCACATAGTATTATACTCCTAGCATAACTCATTACAAGCATTTGCTAAACATGGAGTTGCAAAGAAATATGTACTATTTGCTCTCATGATGCAGTAGAAGCTGGATGCCCAACAATTATTGTTGCTACAAAGATTCACACTATTTTTTTTAGCTGACAACCACTATTTGGACAAGTTTCCAAAATCATGCTTCCATCTTTATAATTTTTTTTAAGTCAAACTTCCTAACTGGTTGGAAATTAAAAATTAATCAGCCTGACTAGTTCCAGAAGATTGATTGATCATCCAAGTAATTTCTTACTTTAATTTGAATGAATATATATGATAAAAAATATTTTTAACATTCCATTGATTCATGTTATATTTGATATATAACATGTTATATTTGATATAACATGAATCAATTGAATGAAATGAATGGCATGATATATATAATGCTTTTATAATAAGTCTTGATATCTAGTGATCCATTTCAAATATTGATTCATGTTATACCATTGAGATATATATATATAGCTTTTATAATAGGTCTAGTGATCCATTTCAAATATTGATTTATGGTATATGATTTATATATATATAATGCTTTTATAATATATATATGCCAGAATACAAGATAAACAGACCAGCTGAAAAGAATACCCATGAATCTATGGACACTTTCTTTTTTTCTACAATGATGGAATTATAGGGCAGAAGGGACAAGACAAACTTCGTGATATCTGGAACTGAGGCAACTGGATAGTCATATAAAAGCAACTTAATTCACTGTTCACATCATGTGCACAAATAATCAACTACAATATTGAGCTAAATATTAACAGCAAAACAGAGCTGGCAGAAAATGAAATTTTGTGTTCTTTTGTGCTCAGGTAAAATTCCTTAACAAATCTCTAGCCATAATGGAAAAAGATTAATACAAATGAGGGACAATAACAGTAAGATCTTTTGATTATGAATGGACCATTAAAAAAGTAAAAAGTTAAGCAACAGACTGGGAGAAAATATCTGTAACACATAAACCACTGGTTCACATCCAGAATATGTACATATAGAAATTTTTAAAATTCCTAAGTGAATTCAATAGAAAAATGATTGGACAAGAGACTGGTAAAAGCACTTCTCCAAAAACTTTAAATGGCCAACATACTTATGAAAAGGTAGAAAACTTCATTTTTTAAAGAGGAAATGCCAAATAAAACCACCATAAAATACTACTGCATACTCACTAACCTGGATATAATGAAAAATACTCACAACGCTAACTTTGACTCAGCTGTGATGCAGCCAGAACTTTTATAAATTTCATACAACCCTTTTGGAAAAAAAATTTTGTAGTATCTAAAAGTTGAACATGCCCAGTTCAACTGGGTTGAAGTACCCAAGTTGAAGTACCCCAGCAATTCTCCTCTAAGTGCACATACCTTAAAACAGTATGTGTATGTGTGCTAAAAATAGGTGAGTGCTATAACCCAAATGTGCATAAATTGACTAATGATGTGATATCTTTATGTAATAGAATATGGTAAGTCATGAAAATTCCAACTTGGGGGAGTCTCATAAAACTCATGGTGAGGGAAAGAAGTTAAAACACAAAATCATATTTACAAAGGTGAAAAATGAAACTAACAGACAAAGCTTATAAATGAATACTTAGATGATAAAAGAATAAAGTGAAGCAAGAAACAATCACCATAAAATTGTCAAGGCAATGATTAAATAGGGGTGGGGATTGTGGTAGGTATTATATTTGGGAAGAATCTCTACAGATGTCCTTCTTTCTTGACCTGGGTGGTACGTAAGTGTTCAATTTAAAATAACTTATTAAGCAATAGCTTATGTACTTTTATGTGTGTATTAAAGTTAATAAAATGTTTAATATCATTAAAGATATTTTAAGGGACTGTACATTTACTTTTTAAAATAGGAATCAGGTACAAGAATCTTAGGATGCAGTTGGGGAACAAATTGCTGGAAATTTAAAGCAAAATTACTACAGCTAAGATAACTAGGAACTGCTATTATACTAGCTAGCTCCTTTCTTCCCCCAGACACATCTGTCTTCATAGGACCTAAATTAGCCACTAAACAAAGACTCCCCCAGCCAGTGGTCAGGTTTTTTGTTTTTTGGTTTGTTTTTTTTTAAATTAGCACTTTAAAACCATCATACCTATGGGGGGGGGAATTAAATAACAAACATCTAGAACTGGCCCCATGTTTTAAACACGTCTTATTGCTCACTTCTTCACATTACTGTTTCTGACTATGAGGCACAAAGAACTTGTATGTACTGTGTTGCTAGAAAGTTACTCCAGGTCTGTTTCTATAACTAAGGTTGTGGCCGTCTTCTTCTCTCCTATTTAAGGGTTTATATGTTTTAAGATTCACATGCTTTCAACAATGCCTGATCTTAGAGGCTTGACCTTTGAAGATTCCTGTCCACGAAACCATATTCACATTATACTTAAACTGTACGTGGCTTGCCTGGACCAGACATCTCTTAATTCCAGAAAGCTTCCAATCTCATCTTGCCACAAATCACAGCCACTACATTCACAGAGAGGAAACACATTGGTAACAACTACATTTTCTCATTGAGAAAAATTCAATCTAAAGTAATTGCCACTGAGGTTCTGCTACGTATAGCTAACAACATTAAAGTCTAATTGGGTTATTTCAAAATTAGTCACACTGATTTATTACAAATTGTCTCAGGAGAAGAGCCTCAAGAGTACTGTTGTCCAAACTGAACTTTTCAGACAAATCCATAAACAAGGACAGCAATGAAGCCCAGCAGCTCATGGGTCCCTCTGAGACTCACTTAGGTATCACTCAACTTCCTAAGGTTTCATGTAGAATGAGTAACATCTGACAACTACTTCTTTTCAGTTCACTTGCTCATTGCCAAGGCTGACTAGTCACTTCTGGATTAACTACATGCGAGAGGAAAAAGAGATAAAGATGGAAAAACAAGTTTCAATTAATATAAAATGCTTCTGCAGAAGCTGGAGGATGAGCAGCATAAGAAAAGTCATTCAAGGCCTGGTGCAGTGGCTCATGCTTGTAATCCCAGCACTTTGAGAGGCTGATGTGGGCAGATCACCTGAGGTCAGAAGTTCAAGGCCAGCCTGGCCAAAATGGCAAAATCCTGTCTCTACTAAAAGTACAAAATTAGCTGGATGTGGTGGCACATGCCTGTAATCCCAGCTGCTCAGGACCCTGAGGCAAGAGAATTGCTTGAACTCTGAAGGCAGAGGTTGTGGTGAGCCAAGATCACGACATTGCACTACAGCCTGGGAAACAAGAGTGAAACTTCGTCTCAAAAAGAATTTTAAAAAAGAAAGAAAATTCATTCAGGATGATCATTGTGGATGAGAATTAGGTGATTAGGGCTGCAGAGACCAGTGAGATTTTTTTAAAGTTGTTCTGGCATGAGGATTCAAATACAGAAGAAGCATGTAGCAGAAGAGAAAAGGTAGACCTGAGACCGGAAAAAAAATCCCTGATATTTAAAGAGTGTTTTAAAAAAGCAAAAATAATATCAATTTGAACTCAGCACATCAGCTGAACAAAAAGGAAATTAAACAGTAACATTTATTTGGTCCTGAGTCTAATTAGAGACAGAAAATCCTTAGTTACTCCCTAGTTAGTATCCAGCCAAAACAATAAGAATCAGAAAATCAAGTAAGAATACAGGTTATTCAACACACAAATTGAGCATGTCAACAAAAGCCATCTCTTTGAACAAATTTCTCATATTTATGCTTTATATCATTTGATTCTCAACACCCAAACAAAGTCACAACTAAAGGAGATGAACTGAAGCTAACTTCAAGAGAGGCTTCATAATACCAGATCCAAAGCAACCCCCTCTCAGGATGCAGACCACAAAATGAAGCCCAATCGGCTGCCTCACATGATTTTATAGCGTACAATGAACTCAGGTGTTGCATATGCACACCTCCTAAGGCCTGACCATGTACCCAGCCCAATTTTCTATAAATCCTAGCCTTCCCTGAGTACCTGGGCTCTAAAGTTCAAGAGACTAGGTAAAGATGAAAATTATTGTACCTAGAGATCTCTTTTTTAGGTCTATGGTAGTGACAGAAAAGTAAATGTGTATAATGTCATGCCATTTTTTTTAATTTTAGGATCTGTTGTAGTGGGGGTAATTTGAGCAGCACAAGGAGACCCTACCTGACTTACTGATGTGCCTGAACCTTTTACCCACCTTTTTTTATATTCAGCATTTCAGCAATCCATCTTACAATGTATACTATTGGAGCATTTCAGCAATCCCTCCACCTGTACACTAGTGTCGATTTTTTGTAATTTAATAATTTATCATAAATAGCTGTAGTGATTATTATAAATGTTTGGGACTTTTTACTATAATGTGATAGTAATGTAGGCAGGTTTTACTTAAGGATACAAATCCAAAGCCAAAACTTCTTAATCATTTTGTAAACATCTGGATCTCTTTTAAAAGTATTCAGAAGTTCATGGTAATCTATTAAAGAAAAAAAACTATTACCATGTGCAAGTACTTATCTTGTACACTAGTTTCTGTCTCCACTTTGTTTTACAATGACCTCATTCCTATTTTTCTCTTTAGTCATATCTTAGAGAAAGCTATTTATACTCATTCTTTTGGGTTTCTTTCTTCTCATCCTTCCTTAAACCTGATCCAACCAACTTTCACCCACACCTCTTCACCAAAACTGTCCTTTATCAAAGTCATCAGTGCCCCTCACATTGCTATAGCTAATGGTCAACCTTAGTTCTCATCCCACTTAACTTTACAGCAACAGTTGATACAGTTGACAGCTCTACCTGCATGGCTCCCAGGACCACTCTCTGCCCTGGCTTTACTTCCAGTTGCCCTTACTGTCTTCTCTTTGGCTCATTCAAAGGTTTTGACTTCTCTCAGCTACCTCTTAACATTGGATATCCCAAGACCCAACCTTGGACTGATTCTTATCATTTTCCTCACTTATTTGCTTTGAACTGATGCAATCTTACCGGCTTTAAGTATTAGTATGTGCTGATGAATCCTAACATTCTACATCCAGTCTGGACCTTCTCCCTCTGAAATCCAGTCCTATATATTCAACTACTCACTTGCTCTCTCCTCTGGGAGATCTAAGCAGCATCTTATACATGACATTTTCAAAATAAGGTTTCTGAACCAACATCTTCCACATTTTTATCCAAGATAGTAGCATCTCCCAATTTACCATAGGTCATAAATCCTAAACTCTCCAAATTCTTCTAATGTACTTTATATCTAGCTGTCTGCAAATCCTTAGATCGATCACCTGATCTCTTCCTATGAGATCCATGCTAAAACTAACATGGTTCTTATTCTAAACCAGGATTCTCATTCTCAGTACTATTGACTTTGGGGCCAGATAACACTTTGTCATCATTGGGTGTCTTAGGCACTGTCAATGTTCAGCAGCATCCCTGGGCCTATACAGATGCCAGTAACACACTAACACCATCACTGTGATGAACAGAGCTGCTTTCAGATCCTGAAAAGCAGCCGATATTACCCTCTGATACACTGAGCCCTCAGAGGGTAAAATTGCCCCTGGACAAGAACCGCTGGACTTGTCATCATCACTACCTAATCCCTCTCCCTACTTCAGTCTTTGCTCCCTCTTGGTGCTCATTCTCCATCCAGCAGCCAGCGTGATCCTGACAATAAAAATCCAAGTCAGATCACATCACTCCTCTATTTGGAACTTTCCAGGGGGTTCCCATCCTATTTCAAACTAAAGCGTGTCCATCACCTTTGGGAGATTAGATGATGTCCTCCGCTCATTGTTTCAGGTGTTCGGGTTGTTTTAAGACTTCATCTGGTTGACTTCCCCTCTCCAATCTTGCTGGCCTTGTTCAGCAAACACGCAGTGACTTTATACCAGCTGTTTCCACAGTTTTGAAAGACCTTTCCGCCAGGATCTGCAGGGCTCATTCCCTCACCTCCTCCAGCTCTTTCCTCAATCATCACCTTCCCTGATACCATAGTTTGGACCACAACTCTCACCCCAATATTCCCTATCTTCTTTCTCTGCCTCTGTTTACTCTTTCTTAGAATACTATAAAGTACGTTTTCTGTGCATACTCTGCCTCCTCCTACTAAAATGTGAACTCCATGAGGGCATCTTTGTAGAATAAATGATTAGGCACTGTTACCAGGACATACCACAGCTAAGCCTTAGCTAAGGGCATGAATCAGCAACTGAGAAAAGTTAGTAATTGTACCCTTAAAAACCTATTTCTAAGGAGCATTGAAGCTTACAATTATATACAAGTCAGTCTTGTAATAATTAGAAACAGATATATAATAGTATAAACTTTATTCATAAATAAAACTTCATGAGGTTAAAAGCAGGGGCAGCTCCTATTTTAAAAAGGAAATAGTAGAAGGCAGCCTGCCATTTTATTTAAAATCTCAAGTTAGGTTTTTCAGATGGATAATGGTTGAGATCATTAAATCCCCTTCCTGCTTCTCAGATTTTCACAAAATAGCACAGTAAATCCTCAGTCCTAAGCAGTCATGGCAGAGATTTCAAAGTGCCTCTCAATACCAAAGTGGACAGCACTGTTTCTTCTCTTGCGATAAAGGCACTCATTTGATGAAGAAGGGCATATAGCAGTCAGATTCTTACTGAAATGGAAGACAGAAAGACAAAAGAAAGATTGGAAGTAACACATCCCAATGCAAACGTTACTTCGCTACTTCTAAGACTGTTATTCATAAGTAAAGCAATACATATGTATGGGAGTGAGGGGAAAGGTGTAAGTGGGAAGTGAGGGAGGAGAAGAAAGAGAAAGTAAATGTTCTGTCCTTGAGACTGTATCCTTAAGTGTATAACAATTCAAGTGACGTACGTACAAGTGAATAAGGATACTTTTGCCCTCTCGGTTTTGAAGTATATTCCAAACATTCTAGGTGTCCTGTTTACTCTCTATTAAACATAGCTTCATCCTTTTATTAATACCCAAATATTAATACATGTGGATTTTTCTTTTCTTTCTGAGACAGTCTCACTCTGCTGCCCAGGCTGGAGTGCAGTGGCACGATCTTGGCTCACTGCAACCTCCATCTCCCAGGTTCAGGTGATTCTCCTGCCTCAGTCTCCTGATTAGTAGAATTACAGGTGAGCACCACCACACTCAGCTAATTTTTGTATCTTTAGTAGAGACAGGGTTTCACCATGTTGGTCAGGCTGGTCTCGAACTCCTGACCTCGTGATCCACCACCCATCTCGACCTCCCAAAGTGTTGGAATTACAGGCGTGAGCCACTGCGCCCAGAAGGATTTTTCATAATATCCCTTCATATGGGACTCAAGAATGAAAAACTGTAGTACAATCATTTGGTACTTCCCAGAAAAAGTTGCAACACAGATTTTTTACACTTCTGAGCTCACTTTCACAGGGATCATCAACATATCTAAGCCACTTTGTAGGCTCTGTGTTAATAGTCATTTGTTATAATTTAGAACTTTATTGATATTGAAATTGGTAGGTATTTTCCTTTTAATTATAGTATTTCATGTAATACCCAAAATGAATAAATCTTATTCATATGGGGTTCCCAGTTAGTAACAGATTATCAAGACCACTGTGATCAATAAAATCTTCAACAAACAGGAAAGCATGAACTTGCGTTCTTGAACCGGGAATATTTTAGGCACAATGCATCTTAGTACAAATGTATGCCATTTCCTTCACAATTGTATTGACTGGTATATAGGACATACCTGGACAACAATCATAAGATGCCAGTTTTGAGAGTTCTTACCAAGATTGTGTTGTAGAAGTTATTGCGCCATCTTCATTCGCAATGTGTATCCTCACATCTATCTCCCATTCAGTAACATTTTCCCCATCTCTCATTTCAACTGCATTTAAAAGAGGATTCTGACTAAAGTAAGAGAGAAATATCACATAGTGGTTAAGATCTACTCAGATCTTAGCATTTACAAAGCTGAACTTGGGGCCAAATTCCTACTATTAGTAGATATATTGATTTCTGCTTTTTCTGCCTCCCACCCTACCCCCTACCCCACAACATCACAGGCAGGGTGGTGCTAAGAAGCGAAAACTTAAAAAACAGACTTCTGGGTTCAACTTATTGATTCTACAATCTACCAGCAAATGATATTGGCCACATAACTTAATTTCTCTGTGTCTCAATTTTCTCACCCTGAATTTGGCATAACAGTATCCACCACCACATCTAGGGGTCTGTAGTCCCGGATACGTGGGAGGTTGAGGAGAGAGACTTCCTTAAACCCAGAAGCTCGAGGTCCGCCTGAGCAAAGTAACGAGGTTCCACGACTTAAAAAAATAAAAATAAAAAAGAATAGTATCTACCTCATTGAGTCACCAGGAAGAACAAATGCATTCATACGAGCACAGTGTAGGCATACAGTAAGTGATTCACAAATGTCAGCCACTATTACAATTATTATCTGTGGGAAGAGCACTGTGTAATATGGCTCTTCTGTAATTACTCAGGGAAAAACATTTCAGTTCAGGATTTTAACCAGAAAAACCTAATTGAAAAATCACCCAAAGTCCTGCCAAGTATATCATCACACTTTTGCTAAGACCTGATCAAAGTGGCTGTTAATCTTTTCTAAATTTTTTTTTTTAGTTTTAGTTTTTGTGGGTACATAGTAGGTATATGTATTTATGGGGTACATGAGAAGTTTTGATACAGGCATGCAATATGAAATAAGCATTTAGACTTTCTAAAAAATGTCAATCAATAAAACAAAACAAAAAAAAAACAATCTTAACCCACAAATCCTGCTTTAAGACATCTCTCTCCCAACAGTGTCAGCCCTGCATAGTACCTGCTGATCTTGACACCTGATGAGTTCAGTATCGTTTTGACGTCAATTATACTTTCTCTCATTGCCTTCAGGAAACTTGCATATGGGCTCAAGTTTAAAACTTAAATAACTTGATTTGGTTGGCTAAAACCTATCAGGTTTTCAGTGACCCTGACACTTATATCAAAAACTAAGTCATCATTTCATTTTTCAATAATATTCCTAGTATTCCTACGTTCTAGGAGACAGTTGTAACGACTTTTGAAGACTACAAGGCCAAGTGATATGGTTTGGAATCTGTGTCCCCACCCACATCTCATGTTCATTGTAATCCCCAATATTGGAGGTGGAACCTGGTGGCAGGTGATTGGGACTTGGGAGTGGACCCTTCATGAATGGCTCAGCACAGCGATCCCCACACCTTTTGGCACTAGGGACCAGGTTTGCAGCAGACAATTTTTCCACAGATGGGGGGTGATGGTTTGGGGATGAAAACTGTTCCACCTCAGATCACCAGGCATTCGATTCTCAAAAGGAGTGTGCAACCTAGATCCCTCACATGCGCAGTTCACGAAAGGGTTCATGCTCCTATGAGAATCTAATGCCACCACTAATCTGACAGGAGGTACAGCTCAGGTGGTAATGCTGGCTTGCCACTCACCTCCTACTGTGCAGCCAGGTTCCTAAAAGACCAGGGACCACTACAGGTCCATGGCCCAGGGTTTGGGGACCTCTAGTTTAGCACCATCCCTTTGGTGCTGGTCTCATGATAGAGTTCTTGGGAGATGTGGTTTTCTAAAAGTGTGTATCACATCCCCCCTCCACTTCCTTCTGCTCTGGCCATGTGAGGATGCCTGCTCCAGCTCTGTCTTCTGTTGCCTTCTGCCATGAGTAAAAACTCCCTGAGGCCTCCCCAGCCTTGCTTCCTGTACAGCCTGCAGAACGATGAGCTAAACTTCTTTTCCTGCAAATTACCCAGTCTCGGGTATTTCTTTATAGCAATGCAACAGAAGACTAAGACAACAGCGATCAAGAGATTCGTGTTCGCATTAGGGTTTGGTGTCTCCCCCATTCCCATCGCTGGTTGTACCATTTAGCTTTTCAGGTTGGGGATTTTTATCTGGACAGTAAATGAAGACAGGGGCTAGGACAGGGGTCTGGCACTCCATACTTACTTGTGGATGACACACGACAGAGGCATTTCAGATCGGACAGTAGAATCTCTTGAGATATACTTGATTTTAGTTCTAAGCAGAATAAACTCCTGGAGAGGCTACAAGACCAAGAGAGGTTTTAAACCCATGTTTGTCTCAAGTATCTCAGGAAACTTAGAGGCACTTAAATAGGAATTTATAGATATATCAAGCTTCCTAAAAATGGTCACACTCTCACTAAACTATAAACAGCATCTGTTCATGGGAAACAGGACCATTTTCCAAAGGGACAGCTGTGTTAAAATCTGGCATAGTGCTTGTACATAAAAGGCAAGCAATACTTGTTAGTTGAAAGAGAAAGGAGCTTTGTGATTCAAATTTGAGAAAGCATTTGGCACCCCTTTTTGAGACACACGGTTGTAGTGATGCATTGCTTATTCAAAGAAAGCATGGGCTTTGAAATCATAGAATCATATTTGAAATCTTGGAGCTGCCTCTACTCATCATGAATTCTTGGAAACTGTGTTTAAACAATTAAGTCTGTTTTCTTATTTCTAATAATAAAAAAAAGCAATAATTGTGGTGGCAAAGAATAATAGTGATTAAGTTCTCAGCATGTAGTAAATACCTAACAGGAAGAATAGCTGTTTTCAGTGGGGAATGGAGTTAACACAATTAATAGTAAAATATTTTTCTAAGAACATTTTGTATATGCTTCTCAATATAAAGCCCAGTACTTGACAGCATAGGAGGATAAGAATCAGAGATACCCATATTCATTACATAATTTTAAATGTTTTTATTTCCTCAGATATATCCTGCTGTCTTTGGATAATTTGAAAATATACGCATAGATAATTAACATACTACCACCACTCAAATTCTTCAGTTAACATGTGAATATTCCACCCCCCTCCCCAGTTTATATCAAGGTTGACAGTGCCCACCTAATAAATGCCGTGGTGTATTAGACCTGGAATGTGCTTCCCAGATACCCTGAGGGCTTGCTGCCTCAGCTGCTGGGCATGCTGTTACCAGATAGCCTTCAGCCTTCAGCTGTCAGCTCTCAGCCCCTCCAGGAATTGTGGAGCTGCTGAGGGCTGTCTTACCCATGGCCACATATCTCTCCCAGGGTGGCCACTTCAGATCACCTTCCCAGCAGGAATGTGAAGCCCTGTGCAGGGTCAGCCAAAGCTGTCTTTGAGCCTCCATCACAGCTCAGCTTTGCCCTTTGCCCAATCTTCTTTCTCCAAAAGCACTTCTTAATAAATATTCTGCACACTCAACTCTACTTCAAATTTTGCTTTTGCTTTCTGTGTTACCCAATCTGTGGCATTTATCTAAACCTGATCAAGTTCTATTACTTCTCTTAGCATTTTATTTGGGATTATGAAAAAAAATAAGTAATAACATCTCAAGATTTTACTAATTTTAAAAACTTTTTAAATCAAGTCAAACGAAGTAAGAGAGGACACGAACAGATGGAGAAATATTCCATGTTTATGGTTAGGAAGAATCAACATCATGAAAACGGCCATACTGCCCAAAGTAATTTATAGATTCAATGCTATTCCCATCAAGTTACCAATGACCTTCTTCACAGAACTGGAAACAAACACCTTCAACTTCATATAGAACCAAAAGAGAGCGCGCATAGCCAGGTCAATTCTAAGCAAAAAGAACAAAACAGGAGGCATCACACTACCGGACTTCAAACTATACTACAAGGCTACAGTAATCAAAACAGCATGGTACTGGTACCAAAACAGAGATATAGACCAATGGAACAGAACAGAGGCCTCAGAGGAAATACAACATATCTACAACCATCCGATCTTCGACAAACCTGACAAAAACAAGCAATGGGGAAAGGATTCCCTGTTTAATGAATGGTGTTGGGAAAACTGGCTAGCCATGTGCAGAAAGCAGAAACAGGACCCCTTCCTGACACCTTATACCAAAATTAATTCCAGATGGATTAAAGACTTAAACATCAGACCTAACACCATAAAAAACCCTAGAAGAAAACCTAGGCAAAACCATTCAGGACATAGGTGTAGGCAAGGACTTCATGACCAAAATGACAAAAGCAATGGCAACAAAAGCCAAAATAGACAAATGGGACCTAATCAAACTCCACAGCTTCTGCACGGCAAAAGAAACAGTCAGTAGAATAAATCAGCAACCAACAGAACGGGAAAAATTTTTTACAGTCTATCCATCTGACAAGGGGCTGATATCCAGAATTTACAAAGAACTAAAACAGATCTATAAGAAAAAAACAAACAAGCCCATTCAAAAGTGGGCGAAGGATATGAACAGACACTTTACAAAAGAAGACATACATGAGGCCAACAAACATATGAAAAAATGCTCATCATCACTGGTCATTAGAGAAATGCAAATCAAAACCACATTGAGATACCATCTCACACCAGTTAGAATGGCGATCATTAAAAAATCTGGAGACAACAGATGCTGGAGAGGAT
Source organism: Saimiri boliviensis (assembly GCF_048565385.1). NCBI lineage: Eukaryota > Metazoa > Chordata > Mammalia > Primates > Cebidae > Saimiri > Saimiri boliviensis. The sequence goes on along the minus strand of NC_133454.1, from coordinate 119,254,148 downwards.
GTGGACAAATAGGAACACTTTTATACTGTTGGTGGGAGTGTAAATTAATTCAACCATTGTGGAAGACAGTGTGGCAATTCCTCAATGACCTAAAAATAGAAATCCCATTTGACCCAGCAATCCTATTACTGGGTATATATCCAAAGGATTATAAATCATTCTACTATAAGGACACATGCACATGAATGTTCATAGCAGCACTGTTTACAACAGCAAAGACCTGGAACCAACCCAAATGCCCATCAATGATAGATTGGACAGGGAAAATGTGGCACATATACACCATGGAATATTACGCAGCCACCAAAAACGATGAGTTCGTGTCCTTTGTAGGGCATGGATGAACCTGGAAACCATCATTTTCAGCAAACTGACACAAGAGCAGAAAATCAAACACTGCATGTTCTCACTCATAGGCGGGTGTTGAACAATGAGAACACATGGACATGGGGAGGGGAGCACTACACACTGGAGTCCATTGGGGGGGAAATAGGGAAGAGACGGGGGGGTGGGGAGGTGGGAAGAGATAGCATGGGGAGAAATGACAGATATAGGTGAGGGGAAGGAAGGCAGCAAACCACACTGCCATGTGTGTACTCATGCAACAATCTTGCATGTTCTTCACATGTACCCCAAAACCTAAAATGCAATTTAAAAAAAAATCCAGCTATACTTTCATCAGTGATATGCACAATGACTTAGTATACCCAAAATATCTAGTGAGGAAGGGTTAGGGCTGGGAGATTAATGAATATTTACTTTGAAAAGGCTTCTAATGCTTGATTAGTGTTACTCCCTCCATCTGGTTGCAACTGACCAAACTTCATGAATTATAACAAATAATTAGTAGAAAAACTGCTGAAAAACCTTGTGATACATGGAAAATACTTCCCTCCTTCAAAACTTTCAACTCTCCAGCCTGCTTTATCACTAAATGAATAATTAGTGTTTGCAATTACCACCCAACAAGAAAAAAAAGTATTTAGCATCTCTCTCTCTCTCTCTCTCTCTCATATATATATATATATATATATATATATATATATGTATGTGTATATATATATATATGTATGTGTATATATATATATATGTATGTGTATATATATATATGTATGTGTATATATATATATATGTATGTGTATATATATATATATGTATGTGTATATATATATATATTTGTGTATATATATGTGTATATATATATGTATGTGTATATATATATATATATATATATATATATATATTATTGGAGACAGATTCTTGCATTGTCACCTGGGTTAGAGTGCAAAAATGAGATCTCAGCTTACTGCAACCTTCGTTTCCTGGGTTCAAGAGATTCTCCTGCCTCAGCCTCCCGAGTAGCTGGGATTACAGGCACACGCCACCATGCTTGGCTAATTTTTTGTATTTTTAGTAGAGACGGCGTTTCACTATGTTGGCCAGGCTGGTCTTGAACTCCTGACCTCATGATCCACCCACCTTAGCCTCCCAAAGTGCTGGGATTACAGGCGTGAGCCACTGCACCCAGCCAACATCTCCTTTTTTAACTGCTTCTGTCCTAAATGTGATAATTAAAGAGTCTAGCCATATTACAAATAGACAATGACTTCTAGTTTGGAGGTATGTTGAAGGAACCATAAGACACTTGGGTTTTAAGTAAGATAGTCATTTCTCTTACCTGAGATATAATACCACAGTCATGAGGATGGTAGAAAAATTCATAGTAGACACCTGGCAAAGACTCAGTTACAGGGCAGCCATCTCCTAGAAACACTTCGTCGGAATTCATATACACATTGTGAAATATCGTGGGTTTAATCCTGGCACAGAACCAAAACTGGGTGCAGTGTACTCGAATAGCTGAAAAGCAGAAAAGAGAAACTGTCTGTTAGTATGCAGGTACATGGATCACCTCCAAAAATTTTAGCATACCCAGTTAATACAAATGAAGAGATCATCCATTATTAAATCAAAATGTCTTCAGAGGTGAACAAGTTTGCAAAATCTGGTCTCTGTGTTATTACTTCAACCCCTAAAATACATGCATATATACTCATCCTTCAAATACACTCTTTAATGAATCTATATGCAGGGGGAAGAAATTAATACAAAATAAGATTTTGTTTAACTCTCCAAAGTCACTTATCCTAGAACTAAAAATCACAAGACAATATCTATAATATTTATACTAAGTATAGAGGATTTTCTGTCTCCCTTGTTCAACCAAAGCTCTTTGAAGCAAGCCCTTCCATTTTTATAGAAGCAAGAAAGTTTCCATTTTCATATCCACAACTTCAGGATATCAAAAGACTTGTTCAGAAAACTCCAGCTAGCAATCAGGCTTTTATAGAAATTGAGTGAAAACAGTGCTATCCTTTCTTTTCTGTCTTGAAATATCTGGATATTAGGCATTTTAAATTTGGAATTGGAAATAATTTTCTGATATAATCTGCTACTTGAGTTAGGTCCCAAGGAAGTGAATTAGAAGAAACTAGAAATTATGAGACTGGGTAGCATAAGTTTTTTGTTGTTGTTGTTGTTGTTGTTTTTTAAGTTTGGCTATTCTTCTAGACTTCACTAAAGGGAAATTTTATCAGTTGCACTTAAGACACTAGAAGGAGCCTGAATCAGGAGACACTGAAAACTCAGTAGAGAAACTGAAACTTTCTTCCCTCAGGCAGGAAGCGGTGGCTCATGCCTGTAATCCTAAAGCTTTGGGAAGCCAAGATGGGAGGATTCCTTGAGGTCAAGAGTGGTAGACTGGCCTGGGCAACATAGCAAGTCTCTAGGCCACCACATCCAGCTAATTTTTATATTTTTATTAAAGATGAGGTTTCACCACATTGGCCAGGCTGGTCTCAAACTCCTGGCCTCAAGTGATCTGCCTGCCATGGCAGATCACTTTTTTTAAAATTAGCGGTTCATGGCTGCAGTGAGCTATGATGGCACCACTGCACTCCCACCTGAGAGAGAAAAAAGAAGCAAGTAAGAGAAAGAAAAAAAAAGAAAAGGGAAGAAGAAAGAGAAGAGAAGGGGAAATAAGAGAAAAAAAGAGAGAAAGACAAGAGAAAAGAAATAGAAGATGAAGGGAAAGAAAGAGGAAGAGAAAGGAATAGAAAGAAAGAGGAAGGGAAAGAGGGAACAGGAAGAGAAAGGGAACAGGAAGGAAAGGGAACAGGAAGAGAAAAAGGAAAAGAGGAAGAGAAAGAAGAATAGGAAAAAAGAAAAGAAAGAGAGACAGAGAAAGAAAGAGAAAAAAGAAAGGAAAGAAAGGAAAGGAAGAAAGATTCAGCATGGTTGCTTATGCCTGTTATACCAGAAATTTGGGAGGCCGTGGTGGGCAGATCACTTGAGGATGGGAGTTTGAGACCAGCCTGGCCAATATGGTGAAACCTCATCTCTACTAAAAATACAAAAATTAGCTGGACATGGTGGTGCACATCTGTAGTGCCGGCTACTTGGGAGGCTGAAGCACAAGAATCAGTTGAACCCGGCAGGCAGAGGCTGCAGTGAGCCCAGATCGCACCACTGCACTCCAGCCTGGGTGACAGCAAGACTCTTGTCTCAAAGAAAAAGAAAAGGAAGGGAAGAAGGAAGGGAAAGAAAAGAACAAGGGAGGGAGGAGGGAATGGAGGATAAAGAGAAAGAAAGGAAGAGAGAAAAAAGAGGAGAGAAAGAAAGGAAGCGAGGGAGAAAAGGAGAAAGAGAAAGAGAGAAAGAAACTGACAGGCCCAGTTTATACTCAGGGCTACCAATCATTCTGACAAGAGGTTAACAGGAGGCTAACAGCAGGAAAAGTACTGGAAAAACCTGAACCAATGGTCACCTCACTTAGGAGGCACTGAGTGCTACCTCTCAAATGAAAAGGATCGCTGGAGGATAAAGTAAAGGAAGTCTCAGCCTTTATAAGGTTTTCTTCCTGTATGTGACAAACCACAGAGTGCTGAGTTCCTCCCACCACCTATTCTGCTTTCCAGGCCACTTCACACTCTTTATATTAAACCCAGTTCAAGTATTTGAGCCCCAAGAATTAATATGGTCAGAATAAGATCAAAAGGAAGGGGGAGTTGGAGAAAGACTGTCTCAGGTTAAAGCGCATTCTCTGCCTTGGTGCTGATATGCAAGAGAAAAACATGGTATCTCAAGATCGCACATCTAAAAGAGACTGCACCCCTCCATATGTGCTTGACTATTATTAAGATTCAACCAGACCAAAACTTTATGTAAAGAATCCAAAGCCACATCTTTCAGCCCTCTTTAACAAACTTCTATTCCCCAAGTCATAAGTTATACCTGAGAAGTCCCCAGCACAGGTCCATATCAAGGAATGGAGAAAAAAGAGCCCTTTTAACCTCAGAATGGTCTTCATTTGCCCAGATTGAAAACCAAATCTCTCAGGAAACAGGAAGTTGGGGAGAATAGACAGCCTTATATGCAAAATACCGGAAGCCATCCACAGGTGTGGGTCATTAACTACAACTTTGGCCAGCACACACGCCCCATGAATCTAATTTTGTTTCATTTTCTAAAACGCTACACTTTTTACTCAAATGTCACAAAACAAGAGCAAAGATAAAGCAAAATGTGCTGAGTATAACAGAAGGCTTCACCTGCTTTAGAGTCCAAAGCATCAGATATATTTTTATGCACTAAGGTTTACTTTATTAAAACTTCCTATCATCCTATAACATCTGCCTCCACATCTGAACACTAAAGAAATAACTGTATGATAATTTGATTTTTCCATGCATCTCAGAAGGCAAAGCCCTGAGAATATGGGAATTGAAAGATTTCACCTACTTTCACCTGTTTTCACCAACCAATCTCTAAACAGTGGCTCTTCAACTTAATAGGCATCAGAATCACCGGTAGAGCTTGTTGAAGCACAGCTGAGTATCACTTAGTTTTCTGATTCACTAAGACTGGACTGACAGCTGAGAATTAGTGGCTCTCACAAGTTCCCAGGTGATGCTCATACTGACCACCCAGGGACCACACTTTGAGAATCCCTGGTCTACAGGGTTTTGCCTTCAGGGTTCATGCTGTACTGATGCCCATTAGCAGCGGTGCTTGCTTCTCAAACTTTAAGGAGCATACACATCACCTGACACTCTTGTTACAATGCAGATTCTAATTCAGAATGTCTGGGATGAGGGCTAAGATTCTACATTTTTAACAGTAATGTTGCGCTGCAGACTACATTGCGAGTAGCAATGCCTGAAAACAGTCACATTTAGATCCTTTTCTTCAAAGCAGAAGATACCAACTTAAAAATGAGAAATTCAACATTCCATTACCAAAAGAAGCCTAACTGAAAGTTTGGTTCAAATACATTCTGACTTTTTTTTTCTTTTCCCTCGAATCGCCAGTTACTAGAGTTTAGCAACTGTGTCCTCTTGTTATCACAGCCATGTACTCATAACTATAGGAAGACCACCGCTTGGCTCTAAGCCACCGTTGTCTGTAAAAAGGGTCATTGCCCTGCTAACAACGTGTACATGTGCTCGCGCTGGCGCCCAGAGAGAGAGAGAGAGCCAGAGCTGTCCATCTTTGCAGGTGGATGGAGGGAACCAGGGCACAGCTCGGCTTGCTGGTGCCCGGAGGGAGAAAGAGTTAAGCTGTTGACCCTGAAGGCAAGGGAGAGCGGGCCGTGCAGCTTTGTGTGGGAGCCTCTGGACTAAGGAGCCGAGACAGTAGGGGGGACAGTGTGAGAGCGCTGTTGATGAAAGCTGCTGCTGAATGAAATCATCTCTCGCCTGCCTGCGGCCCCCCTGAGTGCTCTGCACATCCACCCACTCCCTTCAGACCCCAACATGACGTTTAGCGTAGTCGTGAACCTGGGAAGCCTCCTGCAGAAGAGCAACAAGGACCGTTTCTGCTAGCTGCGGTGGCGGCCCCGGCCTCCAACACTCCTGAGCCAGGAGCAGATCAAGCAGATTAAAAAGGATCTGAAGAAATTCTCTAAGATCTTTGAACAGAAGGAACGTTTGAGCCGGCCCTAAACCTCAAAGGAATCGGTGGAGAGACGGCGCGCCACGATGGAACACTTCCGGAAGTACCCGGAAGACAGCCCAGGAGCGCTGCAGGGAGCGGAAAAACCAGCGCCTGGAGCTGCGAGGAGGGGGACGTTGGCGGGCTGGACAGCCACGCGGACGACTGGGACGAGGAGACCATCGAGTTCTCTGTCACTGAAGAAATCATCCCCCTCCGGAATCAGGAGTGACTGGGGAGCGCTGCGTGCAGCGGGTGTGGTGTGGAGTCGAGGCCGCCCTGCAGGGAAGCCCGCGCGACTCCCGCCACCTCCCCGTGCTCTTGCTCTGGACTGTGACCTCGACTGGGGTTCTGCCATTGCGACACATTTTTGTGCCTTTCAGCCCCTGGTGTCTGCAGGTGGGGTGGGGTGGGGAGTTGTTAAGGCACCACTAACACCTCTTTTTTTAAAAAAAAAAAAGTTTTTTTTTTTTTTTTTTTTTTTTTTGAGACGGAGTTTCGCTCTTGTTACCCAGGCTGGAGTGCAATGTCGCGATCTCGGCTCACCACAACCTCTGCCTCCTGGGTTCAGGCAATTCTCCTGCCTCGGCCTCCTGAGTAGCTAGGATTACAGGCACGTGCCACCATGCCCAGCTACTTTTTTTTTTTTTTTTTTTTTTGTATTTTTTTTTTTTTTTTTTAGTAGAGACGGGGTTTTACCATGTTGACCAGGATGGTCTCGATCTCTTGACCTCGTGATCCACCCACCTGGGCCTCCCAAAGTGCTGGGATTACAGGCTTGAGCCACCGCGCCCGGCCAACACTTCTTTCTTGTTTGGAGTTTTCTGTCGGAACCACCAGCATTGGCTTCATAGACTCTTAGCAGCGGCGCCTGCAGGATCCCACTCGACGTCAGAGGCCATGTAGTGCTCTGCGATGACCATGCAGTCCGAAGTTCATACTCCTCAGGCCCGCCAACACCACGAACTATCCTTGGGGGCTCCAGAAGATGGTGTTTGCTTCCTGTTGGTCGAACATCTTGATGAGTTCAGTCTTCCCGTTGTTTTTGACATGGGTAAAAAAATGCAGACATCCACAGAGCCTCTCTGTGCAGCACAGCAAACTTACTACCATTTGGTTCCCAGGCAAAGGCTATGATGGTTTCTTTCATTTCGACCACATCCACAGGTACCTGTTTTTCCCTCATTTGGAAAATTTCAAAATTTGTGGCAACACCCTGGGTACCTTTCGGAGTCCTGTCTACTTTCACACACAAGTAATCTCCGTTCTTCTGCCAGTGCAGCGTGCAATCCACCACACTGAACGGTTTCCTCAGATCTCTTGCCTGGTAGGGAGCTGCGTCAGGTTTACCCTGGCTGGAATATCTTTGTCTGAAGGCACCCAGAAGGTGATTATGTTACCACCAGGAGACCAAGAAAAGTCTTTTATCCCAGAGATCTTCAAACTCTTCTTATTCAAAAGACCCATAGGAGGAGTTTCATAGATACTAAGCGTACCCAGGGTCATTCTGACAGAATTTACCATCATGGCTCCATTTAAAAATACGCTAATGACTGAGCTCTCACAGTGAAAATCTCTCTTCTTGTGCCCTGTAAGGATGTCCCAGATGTTTGTGGTCTGAGGGTCATCCTGCATGTCCATCAGGGGGCTAAAGGTCACCAGGTACCTTTCACAAGGTGAGAAGTAATGAGCTGAACCCCTTGGTGGCTGAATCTCTGAATTTGCTTGAATTTCTCTCCCCACCCTCCCATTTCATAGCACAATGCCTCTTTGATGAAAGGTAGCCAGGTAGGTGTCCTTAGGAGACCAACGCACATAGGTTTTGTGTTGTTGATCTCTCTGTGTTGTTTCTTACAACTGTGTATGAATCTACAATTACCGCTAAATGATTTTTCATGTAACAAAAAAGACATAAAACCAACCAATGACTACTTTAATAAATTAACTTGGATAAGATCATTTTCAATGATGTGAAAATCAAACGCATAAAGAAAAATCCAGGGATGGGTCTGCCTTTATGAAAGGGATCTGTGCTACAAAAAAACTAGCTGAGCAAAAACAATAGGCAAAAAATTTCAAATTTAAATAAATAGGTATCCTTTGCACCCTTCTGGGGAAAAATGTTTAAGAAGTTTGTTAACATTCAGTCATGATGGTTTTCTTAGAAATAGTATCATTTACTTCCTATGATGAAGTAAATTGATATATTTCCAGGGAATAATTTAGCAATAAATACTGTTTTTAGTATGTTTATTCTTTATCACAATTCCTAATTTAATATTTTATCCCATAGAAATATTGATATGATTGCAAGTTTATCTTAAAACATACCAATTTCTCTTTGCAATTATTAGCAAAATAGAATCAATCCAACAATCCATCATTTGATATGAGTTAAATCAATTGTGGTATATCAATACAATGCACTAATATTCAGCAATTAAAAATAACAAAAGAAACCTGTGTACCTACTATATATATATATAACATACATGCCTATCACACATACCTATAGTATACATATATACACAGTACACATACACAAACATATATATATATATTATATATATATATAGACACACACAGTTTCCTATAGTATATATATAAATTCCTTGGCAAGAGCTATGGCATTAATTTTATATATATAACATTGAATATTAATATATTAAATGTTACCATACAATATATAATTTTGTATAAATATCTACATAATTTATATATTAATTTTATATATATGCATACATACACTATGAAAAACTTTAGAAAAATTGATCACAATGGCTATCACCAAGGAATGCATTTGATACTTTAGTTTTTTATGTTTAACATTTTTGTCTTGTTTGCGTTTTATATTATTTCACGAATTTTCTTAAAGCCACCTGTCTTCATTAGTACTTCCCCTGCCCCCAGCTTCTGAGAGAAATATGCTTAATAGATTTGCTTCACCTGATATACCTTTTAAGTCATTTTCTAAAATTAAGGACATTTTCAGATCTACTTATCTGATGTGTTTTCAACTATTTCTGAAATGGAAAAAGATAGCAACATAGTGTATAGAGTTATAGCTGGAAGCAGCATGCTAAAATATAGCTTTATTCTAATTATTCATATTCATAGGCATCTTCCTTTCCTTTCTACAACAGCATACTTTTCACTTACATTTTAAATAACATTTTAAATTGCCCAAATAAGTCATTAACTCTCTTAATAGACTCTGGGAAATTTTCCCATATCCATTCTTTGATTATATTGTGGTACAGTTGGTAGTGGAAGCCACCCTAGTTGGCCCACCATCATCCCAGCTGCAGCAGGGAGGCACCACCGGGGCTGCATGCTCCGCACAGCAGGCGGGAAACCTGTCCTCCTTGGCGAGACTGCAGGTGCCCAAACTGCGGCTGCCAAACTCAGGCATGCCTGCACTCTTGGGAACCTGGGATGGGCTCCACCCCACCCCACTCTTGCAGGCTCAAAAGTGCCTGCCTCCACTGTCTGGCTTCTCCTTGCTCTTGGGACCTGCTTCAATCTTGGAGCAAAGTCAAGCCAAGCCCAGGCACCATGAACAGCAGGAGGCAGCCAAAGTTCTAAGTGGGAGGGGATGGGTTTCCAGTAAGGTCCCTCTTTCAGGCCAGGGAGGGCCTGAAGGCTGGGGACCAGGCTGCCAGTCCCACCGACCGAAGTGGGAACTGGTGCCTTTTCCAGGCCCAACCACGGCTACCCATAGGCCAATTGGCTTGCACTTCCTCCCCTCTGAGGCCCATAAAAGCCCTGGGTTCAACCAGAGCTGAGCAGACACAGGATGACCAGCTGCAGAGAAGAGCTACCCTCTCTGCTGAGAGCTTCAGAGACCTGCAAAGACAACCAAACAACCTACCTGCAGAGAGAAGCCACCCTCTCTAGGACCTCCTCTCTGCTAACAGACATCCAGAGGACCAGCTGCAGAGAGGAGCTACCCTCTCTGCTGAAAGCTGAACACTCCACAGACAACCTGCCTGCCTACTGCCAGTCTCCACTGAGCTGTTCTAACCCTAAATAAAGCTCTTCTTGGTCTTCTTTACCCTTCACTGTGTGTGTACCCCATTCTTCCTGGATATAGGACAAAAACTCAGGCAAAGGCATCACTAGCCACAAAAATTTTCAGAAAGAAAATTGACACCCCAAAAATCCCAAAATGCAGTGACAGCATATACTTGATCTTGTACAAATCTCAGTATAGAAAAAGGAACACTACTGGAGAAATTAATAAATATTTTCATAGGAATCAACTTAAAGGAGACTTAAGCTTTTTGAGAATCTTCAGATTAAACAGACTCTCCAGGAGATACACATTGTTCACCCAGGAGCATCCATCAGCACCTGACACACCACAGTGTCTCTGGGATATGTAAAAACCTTTTTAGAAAAGAAAAAAATCTAAGAGTTAGACTTGAGAAGGACATTCAGAAATCACTTAAGTGAATGGGACTCTTCGAGGACGATTTTTGCAAACTGTAGAAGTAGTCAAGGTTGGGCTTCATGGCCTGTTGGCTTCTCCTTCCCAGGTTGATAATATTAGGTAAATTCTGCAGCCACTGGTGCAGCTTCTACTAGCATTCCAAGTGAGTTATTAGTCTTATATGCACACACCCATACATGTGTGTGGGGGTGCTGGGGGTGTGTATGTAAGACATATATCTATGTCTATATATATGTCTATATATATATATATATATATATATATATATATATATATATATATGTAGAGAGAGAGAGAGAGAAGAGAGAGACTGAAAAATGGCTGTAGCTGTGGATAGTGAAGTATATCATCAGGTCAAAGTTTTGTGGCATTTCTAAATCAGCTTTATAGTATCAAAAATTGGCCAGGAAATGACATCTATTTATGCATTTCAAAAGTACTTAAATGACAGTTCTAAGGGCACTACGTAATGCTTTGTTGTGTTCCCTGTATAACACTGTGGTTTCTTATACCATCAGTATGTGAAAGATTTTCTCTCATCTCTGAATTAGGTTAATTGAATACATCTGAGTGTGGCACTGGCTCTAAAAACACTTTAGGCTTCTCAGCACCTTCCAAATTCTGTTGCTTCAGGAGGTCTTAGCCCATGATCCAGCATAATGAAGACACTGGCGGTATTAGGAAGACTGTTATTTATACTTGTTTCCTTGACTTGGATGTGTTCTGGGCAGGGTATAAGAGTGGATCTTGATTTATGGTGACTTGAAGGGATAGTTTCTCACTGACCATGAGTCATGGGGCTTGGAGTTGCCAGAATCCGATGGCTTCATCCTAAAGATTTGTAATTCAATAATTCTTCTTAGTCCCATGCTTTTTTCCCCTTGGCTCCAGCTAATACCACTGGGTGAAGGAGAGTAGTACACTTAAGTTGCTTTTATTTTCTCTGAGGTTTCTCAGAAATAGTCTTTCTTCTTCTCCTTTTTCCTACTTATCAGCTACTAGAATTTCCTACCAAGTCATCCTTGGACTATCTGCTGTTCTCCATGACACTCTCTTGCCATTGCTGGCACCTCAATCACACATTCTTAACTGGCCTCCCTTATCTCATTGCCTCTCTTCCCCTCCAGAACATCACTGCATATTTTTTTTTAAGATACAACTCCAATCAAACCCTATCTTGACACCAATTTCTATCACTGCTTAAGGATGATGCATCAGATGAGCTAGTCATTTTCAGAAAGCTAGGACTAATTATTCCATAGGCTATCTTCCACTTGAGAAAATAACTTACTTTTAAATGAAATGGCCATGTACCTTTATATAATCCCTTTTTAGTAGGCACTCTTTTCATTTTTAGCTCATATGAGACAATATTTATGAATAAAGTTTATTTTATCTCATTAGATGTCTATCATTATTGTCTATAATTTAGTAAAAGTTGGATTAAGTGTCAAAGGCTGAGATCTGGGCCTTCTAGTGCTAGGAACCAGGAAGATGAAGAGGAACAAGCAAAGGCTAAGAAGTCAGTGAGGTTATACTGGAAGAAATGAGGAAAGTGTGGCAGCATGGAAGTCAAGATAGAATACTAGTAGTGAAAATAGACAAGTGCTACTAATGGATAAAGCAAGAAGAGGACTGCAAAACAACCACTGGACTTAGCAAATGTGGAGGGTAATTGGTGAAGCAATGTGAAGAGCAATTGGTGATTTTTCTTAATTTATTTTGCTTTAGGTCAGGCATCCCCAAACTTTTTATACAGGAGGCCAGTTCACTGTCCCTCAGACCGTTGGAGGGCCGCCACATACTGTGCTCCTCTTACTGACCACCAATGAAAGAGGTGCCCCTTCCTGAAGTGCGGCGGGGGGCCGGATAAATGGCCTCAGGGGGCTGCATGCGGCCCACGGGCTGTAGTTTGGGGACGCCTGCTTTAGGTGTATACTATATCTGGCATTTCTCCCCATGTTATCCCTCCCCACGCTCCCCTCCCCACCCCCCACTGTCTCTCCCCTACCCTCTCAACTACCCCCAGTGTGTGATGCTTCTCTCCCCGAGTCCACGTGTTCTTGTTGTAACACCCACCTATGAGTGAAAACATAGTGTTGGGCTTTCTGTTCTTGTGTCAGTTTGCTTATAATGATGGTTTCCAGATTCATCCAAGTCCCTACAAAGGACATAAACTCATCGTTTTTTATGTCTGCATAGTATTCCATGGTGTATATGTACCACATTTTCTTTGTCCAGTCTATCAGTGATGGGCATTTGGGTTGGTTCCAGGTCTTTGCTATTGTACACAGGGCTGCAGTGAACATATGCTATCTCCATCAAGCTACCAATGGCCTTCTTCACAGAACTGGATAAAAACACTTTAAACTTCGTATGAAATCACAAAAGACCCTGCATAGCCAAGACAATCCTAAGCAATTGGTGATTTTAATAAAAAGCAGTTTGGGTACAGGGTCGGGGTGAAAGCCCAATTGAAATGAGTTTAAGAGAGAAGGGGAAGAAAGGAATTGGAAAGAGTATTGGCAACATTCAGGGTAGTGTAGCCATAACAGGAGGAAAAGAAATATTGTGACAGCTATGGAGACAAGTAGGCACAAGAGACAAAATCACAAAGGGGAAAGAATAAAATGAGTTTGGTAAAATAGTGGTATACCTTAACTCTGCAGCTTGGTGATAAGTGGGGATATGGGAACTCAATACATAAATGGAGGCTGTTATAAGTTTGAAAATGTCCATAATAAAAACAAAAATGTGAGCGTTCCCCATATCAAAGTAGCTACAGGGTGACATACATCATGTGAAAGAGCAAAGACTCTATAGGTCAGGCCAAAGTTTCCAACTTAGAACTGGCACAAGCGCTGGGCGCGGTGGCTCAAGCCTGTAATCCCAGCACTTTGGGAGGCCGAGGCGGGTGGATCACGAGGTCGAGAGATCGAGACCATCCTGGTCAACATGGTGAAACCCCGTCTCTACTAAAAATACAAAAAATTAGCTGGGCATGGTGGCGCGTGCCTGTAATCCCAGCTACTCAGGAGGCTGAGGCAGGAGAATTGCCTGAACCCAGGAGGCGGAGGTTGCAGTGAGCCGAGATTGCGCCATTGCACTCCAGCCTGGGTAACAAGAGCGAAACTCCGTCTCAAAAAAAAAAAAAAAAACAAGAACTGGCACATACCTCTCGCATTTGCAAGGCAGAACCCCTTTGGGTGTATTTAAGAAGACTTGGAATCATAGGCAACCAAACTCTAACTCTCTCTCTCTCTAACCCCTTTCTCCTTGTGTTAAGAAACCTAAGTAAGAGCTCACTCTCTCTCTACCCATTCTCCCTCCTCTTCCTCTGCCTCTCCAGACAAATCTGCCTGGTGCTGAGAACTTTTAGGTTGGGATGAAATAAAAATTTGCATGCTCGGAAAAAAACTTTTATCACTTTAGTTACTGTCCCTGATTCTAATAGTGATGCTTTGCTAGTATTTCTCCTGTAGTCAGTTCCCAGTGCTGAGGCAAGAACTAAACCTTTCTGGAGCCATAGCCCTAAAACTCACAAGTTCTCACCTGAAACCTGCAGTCCTTCTTAAAAGTGGCCTTGTACAACTGAAAATTGGAAATAATACCACCTTCAGTACATACTGCAGCTCTGTGCCAAAGGTGGTATTTCTACTGGAGAAGATACCCCAGCCTCAAGGACATGGTATGCAGCTTTTGCTCTGGATCTCATCAATCAAAAACTGTTTGCATTTACTTGGAACAAACAACACTATACATGTATAGTGTTATCTCAAGGCTATGTTAACACTCCTACCCTCTCTCATAATATATTCCAAAGAGACCTGGGCCATGTGAACATCTCAAGGAATATGACAGTGGCACACTCTACTAACAATATTGTACTAACTGAGCTGGATAAGCAAGAAGTAGCCAGTACATTGGAAGAATTGGTAAGATACCTGAGTTCCAAAGAGAGGAGATAAACCCTATAAAGTTTCAGAGCCCCAACTGTAATTGAAATTTTGTGCCCAGTGGTCTGGGACATGCTGGGACATTTCCTTCAAAGAACAAATAATTGTGTCTTACATCTCCCACCATGAAGATAAAAGCATAATCCTTGTTAATATCCATCAGGGAGCACCCACCATGGAAGAATTTCTAAACAAATAGCTGGACAAAACAACTTGGCCAGTTGACGTTGACCAGTTCCTGTCATTACCCACTCCACTGTTAGCACAAAAGAACCTGAACAGAATGGCTATGATGGCAAGGATGGGGACTATATCTGGCTCAATAGCATGGGTTCTGACTTAACACTTAACTAATCGAGCCACTGCCGCTGCCAAATGTCCAACCTGACAATAACTCTAAGTCCCTGAGACCATATATCACTGGAAGAGACCAACCAGCAACTTGGTGACAATTTGACCACATCATATGCTTACCAGGTATAGCTTTGCCTTCAGGGCCTTAGTCAACACCACTACCCAAGGGCTTATTTAATTCACCACTAGCATGGATCCCAGATAACATCATGTCAGACCAGTGGACTCATTTATAACAAGAACTGAAGGGCATGATCAAGAATTCCACTGGTCATATCATAAACCATACCATCCAGAAGCTGCCCACCTGATAGAGAAATGCAAAGCCTATGCAAAGTGCAACTGAAGTGCCAGTACAAAGACAATTTTCCTGCTCACTCTGCTGCAAACAAGAAATATAAAAAAGATTCCAGGTCTTTTTTAAAAAAGACACCGATATGGCTTGGATTTGTAACCCCTTCCAAACTCATGTCAAATTGTAATCTCCAATGCTGGAGGAGGGGCCTGGTGGGAGGTGTTTGGATCATAGTAATGAATTTCCCCCTTGTTGCTCTCATGATAGCAAATGAGTTCTCACAAGATCTGGTTGTTTAAAAGTATGTAGCACCTTCCCCTTCATCTTTCTCTCTCCTGCTCCCACCATTTAAGACATGCTGGCTTCCACTTCGCCTTCTGCCATGATTCTAAGTTTCCTGGGGTCTCTCAGCCATGTTTCCGATACTGCCTGTAGAACCGCTTTTCTTTATAAGTAATCCAGCTTCAGATATTTATTTACAGTGTGAGAACAAACTAATACAGACACATTACAAATAGGAGAATAACAGGAATGAAGGCTGATGTATCAGAAGGAAATAGGGAGAAGAGTAGACAAAACTTCATGTTCAAAATGCTGACTTAAAAATAACAATCTAGTATTCAATATCCAGTGAAAATTACCACAATTTCTAGTGAATATAATGAAAAAGAACAATCATATGACCACCTCAGTAGATGTCTTTTTTCCTGAAGGCATCAAAAGATACCCTGTAATTACTGGAGAAAGTGTTTCTAGCTATCAGTGTCCTGTTTTCCATACTCAGGGCCTAGCAATCCTTTATTCCTTCATGAAGCTATTACCTTTTAGATAAGCGTTTTCTTCAAGACAGCACAGACTTGTTAAGAAACTGCAGTTTCCCAGAGCACATATTTCTATGGAACTAACTTTTAAATATGTGATATTTGTTACTGACACTTTACTATCTTAAAAGCATTTCTGTGCATAAAAAGTTTAATTTTATTTTTTTCTTCTAATCAGTATTATTTTGATTAAATATATGTGAAACTTTTAAAGTATCTCAACCTTATAAACCCTACTTTTTCAAGTATTAAAATCATTACTTTTTTTTTTTTTTGAGACAGAGTTTTGCTCGTTACCCAGGCTGGAGTGCAATGGCGCAATCTCAGCTCACCGCAACCTCCGCCTCCCGGGTTCAGGCAATTCTCCTGCCTCAGCCTCCTGAGTAGCTGGGATTACAGGCACACACCACCATGCCCAGCTAATTTTTTGTATCTTTAGTAGAGATGGGGTTTCACCATGTTGACCGGGATGGTCTCGATCTCTTGATCTCGTGAACCACCCGCCTCAGCCTCCCAAAGTGCTGGGATTGTAGGCTTGAGCCACCGCGCCAGGCCTAAAATCATTACTTTTTAACTTTTTCTTTGATTAACGTACAATTAATCCAAGTTTACAAATGATATCTTCCCTACTCATTTGATCATACTTAATGTCAATATCCTTGGATATTTTAAGTACAGTTATATATTCAATATATCTGATTTTCTCAAACTTTTCAAATTTCTAGCACCGCATACTTGCTAATTAGAATAAATTCTCCCAATGGCTAAAATCATATTCATAAATACAAACTGGAACTTAGAAACTTAGTAGCTCAAATCCCCTTAAGCATCTTCAGTCACAGCACCCATAAAGCAGCATAATGATTGGAAAATGTTTAACTACATGCCTATAAATACAATATGTACACTTTATATCTATTTTTTCTGCATGTTCCTGGGGTTACAAGTTTACTCAACCAAATAAGGAAAGCAAAATCATCACCTAAGTTCCAGCTGAGGTTACATTGTCAGAAATCAGGACTGGCAGTCAAAGAATGCAGCAGAGGGCACCAGGGGAAGGAAGTCCATGAGAGATGCAAAAGAGAGAGAAGCAATCCTTTTACTGCATATAGAGATTACTAAACAAGACTTGGTAAGAGATGCACTGCAGGAATCTAGGCATCACTTTAACTGTAAAACTGATTTTATGATCACAAGAGCATCTATGTGGAAATGAAAAAAATACCTTTTCAACATCCTCACCATCTAAAAGGTAAAGTACAGTATCTACAACCACTGCATGAGCATTCAGACAGCACATAGGCCTGAGATTCTATCCATAGCAAAATCAGCATTTCTGATGCCCGAATTGACTCTTGTTCCATTATGACCAGGGGCATATAAAATGCAATTAATATAGAACTAAAAATTAAAATTACAAATAAGCATTATATGGGTTTTAGGTTAGTTGAGATGCTAGTGACCTGGAACTGACCCAGAGGACAAAACATAATTATAGGGCTGGATTTAGCAGTAGCAGCCTTTTCCATTTATTCATCCCTGATACTCATATGGAGCTGTCAGACCATCACCCATCTCCAACACCCACGTGCTACTTTAAGATAATGGATTGTGGAAGAGACCTTGTCCTCTGATAAACTGCTATAGTTAATGGAGAGTCCAGACCTCAAAAGTAGCTTTGCCATCATACCATATCATTATAAATTCCTACTAAATAGAAATAGTTGGTTTAAACAGGACAGTCTTAGGCTTTGCCTAAAAGTTTAGTTTCTGAAACACAAGGAAGTTAATACAGGTCTTTCTCAACCTAGCTTTTCCTAGCGGCTGTTAGCCGGAAAAATATAGGCTGGACAAACATTTTAACTCTTTCTCTCTCTTTCCTTTATCTACCTCACGTGTCTACTCAGTCTTGCCTAAAGATAATAAATAACTGCTCATCTTAGATCTGATTCATGATGGTTCAAAATAAACTTGCTAGTTTTAAGAGATACAGAGAATTGGATAGTGGCATTGCCAATCTTACCTCGTTATTGTTCTTCTAATGTTTAAACATGAAGCTATATTAGAGCAGAAAGAACTCAAAGCTTGAGTGTCATTTCTGGCTTTCTGAGTTCCCATTTTCTAAAAAAACAGGCCTCTACAAGTTTTAAAGGATAATGTGTAGTGGTATTGTATAAAGAGCTCTTACCTTCTATGCTGTTACTGGACTATCTAAACAGGATGTCATGAGCTACCTTCCCTGCAGATGGCACTGTTTAATGGGTTTAGAGGAAAAAAGCCACAGGGACCTTTGGAGGGGGAAAAAGAGTCTGGAGTGAACATTTATTCACTCATTTAACAAATATTTGAGCATCTGCTCCCATTTTTCATTGAATCTAAGCTTTAGCTATACCATTTTTTAAATAATGGTAAGATTAAAGAAACTGCCAATGAATCAGGCAAACACTTTACTACTTAGTTTTTGAATCATTTTATAAAAATTTAGAGAGCTCTTAGGGTCATTTTTAATCATACTATGCTTGTGCTGCATACAAAAGCAAGTATAAACAAAATTAATTGGTTAAAGTAATCCTAAAATATTTCCACAGTGAGTCTCACTCTTGTAAATCACTTCTCAGACCATAGTCATCAATGTTACTGTTTCCCCACAGAGATATCTCTCTTTGAGCCATCACCACCACTGATGATGCAACATCTCTCAGAAGAATGCTGGCCCGGCACGGTGGCTCACGCCTGTAATCCCAGCACTTTGAAAGGCTGAGATGGGAGGATCACGATGTCAAGAGATTCAGACCATCCTGGCCAACATGATGAAACCCTGTCTCTACTGAAAATATAAAAATTAGCTGGGTGTGGTGGCGTTCACCTATAGTCCCAGCAACTCAGGATGCTGAGGCAGAAGCATCACTTGAACCCAGGAAGTGGAGGTTGCAGTGAGCCGAGATTGCACCACTGTACTCTAGCCTGTCAACTGAGTGAGACTCCATCTCAAAAAAAAAAAGAAAGAAAAGAGAAAGAAAGAAAGAATGAAAAAAAGAAAGAAAGAAAGAAAGAAAGAAAAAGAGGAAGAAAGAAAGAAAAAAAGAATGCTTCACTCTTATCTCCAGGTTGTATGCCAACTGGTGGCACTTATTTCTCAAATTTTCAAGCCAGCACTCCTGACCTTACAAAAAGTTACCAGCAGAAAACTTCAGACCAGGTTCTCCATGTGCACATGATGACAGCTATAGCATTCCTGTCCATTGGCCAATCCTTATATATACCTGATTATAGGGCCAGGCACGGTGGCCCATGCTTGTAATCCCAGCACTTCGGGAGGCCAAGGCGGGTGGATCACGAGGTCAAGAGATCGAGACCATCCTGGTCAACATGACTAAACCCCGTCTCTACTAAAAATACAAAAAATTAGCTGGGCATGGTGGTGTGTGCCTGTAATTCCAGCTACTCAGGAGGCTGAGGCAGGAGAAATACCTGAACCCAAGAGGTGGAGGTTGCGGTGAGCTGAGATCGCACCGTTGCACTCCAGCCTGGGTAACAGGAGCAAAACTCCATCTCAAAAAACAAACAAACAAACAAAAATAAATAAATAAATAAATAAAAACAAGATACACAGACAACAAATAGCATGATACATGCAAGGGTACTTCACATTTATACTAACATTGAATATAAATGGCCTAAATGCTCCACATAGAAGAAACGGAACTGCAGAATGGATAAGAATTCACCAAGCAACTATCTACTACCTTCAGGAGACTCACATAACACATAAGGACTCGCAAAAACTTAAAGTAAAGGGATAGAAAAAGGCATTTCATGCAAATGAACACCAAAGGTGAGCAGAAGTAGCTATTCTTATATCAGACAGATTAATAAAAAAGAGAAGAGAGAAGAATCAAATAGATGCAATAAAAAACTATAAAGGGGATATCACCACCGATTCCACGATTCCACAGAAATAAAAACTACCATTAGAGATTACTATGAACAACTCTATGCAAATAAACTAGTAAACCTGGAAGAAATGGATAAATTCCTTGACTCTGGCACCCTCCCAAGCCTAAACCAGGAAGAAGTCAAAACCCTGAATAGACCACTAACAAGGCCGAAGTTGAGGCAGCAATTAATAGCCTACCAACCAAAAAAAACCCAGGTCCAGATGGGTTCACAGCTGAATTCTACCAGACATATAAAGAGGAGCTGGTACCACTCCTCCTGAAACTATTCCAAACAATCTGAAAAGAAGGAATCCTTCCCAAATCATTTTTTGACGAACATCATCCTGATAACAAAACCCAGCAGAGACTCAACAAGAAAATTAAACTTCAGGCCAATATCCATGATAAACATAGATGCAAAAATCTTCAATAAAATACTGCAAACCTATAGCAACAGCATATCAAAAAGCTTATCCATCACAATCAAGTAGGGTTCATCCTGGGGATGCAAGGCTGGTTCCACATACACAAGTCTATAAACGTAATTCACCATATAAACAGAACCAAAGACAAAAACCACATGATTATCTCAATAGATGCAGAGAAGGCCTTCAACAAAATTCAACAGCCATTTATGCTAAAAACTCTCAATAAACTAGGTAGAAACAGAACGTATCTCAAAATAATAAAGACTATTTACTACAAACCCACAGCCAATATCATACTGAATGGGCGAAAACTGGAAGCATTCCTTTTGAAATCTGGCACTAGATGAGGATGTCCTCTCTCATCACTCCTATTCAGTATAGTATTGGAAGTTCTAGACAGAGCAATCAGGCAAGAAAAATAAAGGTATTCAGTTAGGAAAGGAGGAAGTCAAATTGTCTCTATTTGCAAAAGACATGATTGAATGTTTAGAAGACCCCATCATTTCAGCCCCAAATCTACTGAAACTGATAAGCAACTTCAGCAAAGTCTCAGGATACAAAATCAGTGTGCAGAAATCACAAGCATTCCTATACACCAATAACAGACTTAAGGAGAGCCAAATCAAGAACGAACTGCCATTCACAATTGCTACAAAGAGAATAAAATACCTAGGAATACAACTAACAAAGGATGTAAAGGGCCTCTTCAAGAAGAACTACAAACCACTGTTCAAGGAAATAAGAGAGGACATAAACAGATGGAAAAACATTTTATGCTCATGGTTAGGAAGAAACAGTATTGTGAAAAGGCCATACTGCCCAAAGTAATTTGTAGATTCAATGCTATCCCCATCAAGCTACCTATGACCCTCTTCACAGTACTGGAAAAAAACACCTTAAATTTCATATGGAACCAAAAGAGAGCCCACATAGCCAAGACAATTCTAAGCAAAAAGAACAAAACTGGAGGCATCATACTACCTGACTTCAAACTATACTACAAGGCTACAGTAATCAAAACAGCATGGTACTGGTACCAAAACAGAGACATAGACCAATGGAGCAGAACAGAGGCCTTGGAGGCAATGCCACACATCTACAACCATCTGATCTTTGACAAACCTCATATAAACAAGCAATGGGGTAAGGATTCCCTGTTTAATAAATGGTGTTGGGAAAACTGGCTAGCAGTGTGCAGAAAGCAGAAACTGGACCTCTTCCTGACACTTTACACTAAAATTAACTCCAGATGGATTAAAGACTTAAACATAAGACCTAATACCATAAAAACCCTACAAAATTCTAGGCAAAACCATTCAGGACATAGGCATAGGCAATGACTTCATGACTAAAACACCAAAAGCATTAGCAACAAAAGCCAAAATTGACAAATGGGATCTAAATAAACTCCAGAGCTTCTGTACAGCAAAAGAAACAATCATTAGAGTGAACTGGCAACCAACAGAATGGAAAAAAATTTTTTCAATCTACCCATCTGACAAAGGGCTAATATCCAGAATCTACAAACATCTAAAACAGATTTGCAAGAAAAAAAACACCCATTCAAAAGTGGGCAAGGAATATGAACAGACACTTTTCAAAAGATATATATGAGGGCAACAAACATCTGAAAAACTGCTCATCATCACTGGTCATTAGAGAAATGCAAATCAAAACCACATTGAGATACCATCTCACACCAGTTAGAATGGTGATCATTAAAAAATCTGGAGACAACAGATGCTAGAGAGGATGTGGAGAAATAGAAACACTTTTACACTGTTGGTGGGAGTGTAAATTAGTTCAACCATTGTGGAAGACAGTGTGGCAATTCCTCAAGGACCTAGAAATAGAAATTCCATTTGACTCAGCAATCCCATTACTGGGTATATACCCAAAGATTATAAATCATTCTATTGTAAAGACACATGCACACGTATGTTCATTGCAGCACTGTTTACAATAGCAAAGACCTGGAACCAACCCAATTGCCCATCCATTATTGACTGGACAAGGAAAATGTGGCACATATACACCATGGAATACTATGCAGCCATAAAAAATGATGAATTTGTGTCCTTTGAAGGGACATGGATGAATCTGGAAACCACCATTCTCAGCAAACTCACACAAAATAGAAAATCAAACACCACATGTTCTCACTCATAGGAAGGTGTTGAACGATGAGAACACATGGACACAGGGAGAGGAGTACTACACACTGGGGTCTGTTGGGGGCAGGCAAGGGAGGGACAGTGGGGGGAATGGGGAGGTCAGGGAGGGATAACATGGGGGAAAATGCCAGATGTAGGTGACAGGGTGAAGGAGGCGGCAAACCACATTGCCATGTGTGTACCTATGGAACAATCCTGCATGATCTGCACATGTATCCCAGAACCTAAAGTACAATTTAAAAAATTTTTTCCTCCAAACACTGCTTTAAATATGTCCCATAGATTCTGGTATGTTGTGTCTTCATTCTCATTGGTTTCAAAGAACATCTTTATTTCTGCCTTCATTTCGCTATTTACCTAGTCAACATTCAAGAGCCAGTTGTTCAGTTTCCATGAGGTTGTGTGGTTCTGAGTTAGGTTTTTAATCCTGAGTTCTAATTTGATGGCACAGTCTCTGAGAGACTATTTGTTATTATTTCTGTTCTTTTGCATTTGCTGAGGAGTGATTTACTTCCAATTATGTGATCAATTTTAGAGTAGCTGTGACACAGTGCTGAGAAAAATGTATATTCTCTGGATTTGGAGTAGAGAGTTCTGTAAACCTCTATTAGGTTTGCTTGGTCCAGATCCAAGTTCAAGTCCTGGATATCCTTGTTAATTTTCTATCTTGTTGACCTGTCTAATATTGACAGTGGAGTGTTAAAGTCTCCCACTATTATTATGCGGGAGTCTAAGTGTCTTTGTAGGTTGTTAAGAACTTGATTTATGTATCTGGGTGCTCCTGTATTGGGTGCATATATATTTAGGATCGTTAGCTCTTCTTGTTGCATTGATCCTTTTACCATTATGTAATGCCCTTCTTTGTCTCTTTTGATCTTTGTTTGTTTAAAGTCTATTTTATTAGAGACTAGGATTGCAACTCCTGCTTTCTCTCTCTCTCTCTCTCTCTCTTTCCATTTGCTTGGTCAATCTTCCTCCATCCCTTTATTTTGATCCTATGTGTTTCCTTGCACATGAGATGAATTTCCTGGATGCAGCACACTGATGGGTTTTGACTTTTTATCCAATTTGACAGTCTGTGTCTTTTTATTGGGGCATTTAGCCCATTTACATTTCAGGTTAATATTATTATGTGTGAATTTCATCCTGCCATTTTGATGCCAGCTGGTAGTTTTGCCCATTAGTTGAGGCAGTTTCTTCATTTGTCAATGCTCTTTGCCATTTGGTATGTTTTTGGAGTGGCTGGTACTGGTTGTTCCTTTCTATGTTTAGTGCTTCTTTCAGGAGCTCTTGCAAGGAAGGCCTGGAGGTGACAAAATCTCTGAGCAATTGCTTGTTCATAAAGGATTTTATTTCTCCTTTGCTTATGAAGCTTAGTTTGGCCAGATGTGAAAGTCTAGGTTGAAAATTCTTTTCTTTAAGGATGTTGAATATTGGCCCCCACTCTCTTCTGGCTTTTAGAGTTTCTGCTGAGAGATCCACTGTGAATCTGATGGACTTCCCTATGTGGGTAACCTGGCCTTTCTCTCTGGCTGCCCTTAGCATTTTTTCCTTCATTTCAATTCTGGTGAATCTGACAATTATGTGCCTTGGGGTTGGTCTTTTTGAGGAAAATCTTTGTGGTATTCTCTGTATTTCCTGAACTTGAATACTGGCCTGCCTTGCTAGGTTGGGGAAGTTCTCCTGGATAATATCCTGAAGAGTATTTTCTAGGTTGGATTCATTCTCTCCCTCACATTCAGGTATACCTATCAAATGTAGATTAGGTCTGTTCACATAATCCCACATTTCTTGAAGGCTTTGTTCATTTCTTTTTACTCTTTTTCTCTCTAGTCTTGCCTTCTCATTTTTATTTCATTGAGTTGATCTTCAATCTCTGATATCCTTTCTTCTGTTTGGTCAATTTGGCTATTGAAACTTGTGTATGCTTCATTAAGTTCTCATGTTGTGTTTTTCGGCTCCATCAATTCATTTATATTCTTCTCTAAGCTGTTTATTCTCATTAGCATTTCATCAAATCTTTTTTCAAGGTTCCTAGTTTCTTTGCATTGGGTTAGAACATGTTCTTTTAGCTCTGAGAAGTTTGTTATTACCCATCTTCTGAAGCACTATTTCTGTCAATTCATCAGACTCATTCTCCATCCAGCCTTGTTCCCTTGCCTGTGAGAAGTTGTGATCCCTTGGAGGAGGAGAGGCATTATGGTTTAGGGTGTTTTCATCATTTTTGCACTGGTTTCTTCCCATGTTTGTGGATTTATCTACCTGTAGTCTTTGTAGTTGGTGACTTTCAGATGGGGTCTCTGAGTCAACATCCTTTTTGTTGATGATGAAGTTATTTCTTTCCGTTTTTTAGTTTTCCTTCTAAAAGGTCAGGTCCCTCTGCTGTAGGACTGTTAGAGGTCCACTCTAGATCCTGCTTGCCTGGGGATCACCTGTGGTGGCTGCAGCACAGTAAGGGTTGCTGCCAGTTTCTTCTTCTGTTATTTTTGTCCCAGAAGGATACCCACCAGATGTCAGCCTGAGCTTTCCTTTATGAGGTGTCTCTTTGGATATATGAGGGTCAGGGAGCTGATTGAGGAGACAGTCTGTCCCTTATAGGAGCTCAAGTGCTGAGCTGTGAGCTCTGTTGTTCCATTCAGAGATGCTGGTCAGGTACATTTAAGTCTGCTGCTACAGAATTCATAACCGCCTTTTTTCCCCAGGTGCTCTGTCTTGAGAAGGTGGGTCTTTATTTATAAGTTCCTGATGTGCTGCTGCCTTTTTTCAGACATGCCCTGCCCAGCAAGAAGTTAGCCTAGTTACTGCCACCAGAGGCATTGCTGAGCTGCCATGGGCTCTGCCCAGCTGCTATGTGAACTTCCTTGTGGTTTTGTTTATAAAGGTATAGTTGGAATTGCCTCTGTAATGGCAGACTGCCTCGGTAATGGGAGACTGCCTCAGTAATGGTGGACTGCCTTGGTAGTGGTGGGCTGCCTCAGTAATGGTAGACTCCCTTCCCCCAACTGAGTGGGACCCCTTTATTTCAATGACCACTCTCCAGTTAACTGGAGAGTGGTCATTGAAATAAAGAAGAATGGTCCTAAGGGATCACTAAAGGTTTAGTTCCCAGAGTGCCAAAAATGAAAACCAGTCTCACCCTACTGATCTTGAATAAAGATACAGAAATATTCTTGTATTGCTGTTTCCCAAAGCCATAGGTCTACAAGAGGTCAAACTTTCTAGTCTATTTCCTGGTTGATCCAATGGTTCATTTCCATCATGGATATTAAACTAACAACCATGTGGTATTATCTCAGCTACTGTATTTAAAACATGACTTGTCACTAACAGCAGGTGGAGGACAGAGACCTCCACCCTTCCATGCCTACATTCCAGCCTAAGTTCTGTTTTGAGATTATAACCCAGTTATCAAGAAGGCACAACACATTTTATTTGTAAGATCAACTCCACATCTAAAAATGATACATAGACATCTTATTATAAGAGACTATGCAAGGGCATCATGGCCTTTGTTTAAAAGGAACACTTTTAAAAAACATATGAAGCAATGGGCACTACACAATCCAATGTCCTCTCAGGAAGTGGCACCAAAAAGTGATGAAATCTGTAGTGAGTGGTTCAAAAATGAAATTTTAAGGAAGATATGGCAACAGAGTTATCAGGATTGTGATGCAAGAACCTAGAATATAGCTACATTTGCGCTCTCATGGACTAATGGATGAGGCATACTAAGCAGAAGTGACTGATGAGATGCCTCTACCTGCAGAGAAAAAAGAAAAGTAGTTAATAAAAAGTTTCCAATGTAACCCATTGATAAGCTTAGCACAGAAAACGCATTGACTAATATATTGACCAGTGAACATGGAGGACCTACTATGTGCCAGAGATTAAAAGGAAAGGTTGAAAAAGCTGAAAATTTTATTCAAGTGTCTGAGCACTATTTAAAATGAATGGTTTATCAACTTGGATTATGTTTGAACTATACTAGAGATTTTTTTTCTCATAACCAGAGTAAAGGGAGACTTACGAGACAGGATATATGCAGACACATAGAAGTAGCATTCATTCTAAACAAGACTGAAATGTAATGTGAGACCCATCACATAGTTAGACACTATTTAAACAACAAAATCCCTCCTTAGTAGAGATTTGAGCTTTTTTCTTCCTTATAACAATATGATCATTTCTATGTGGACACTGCCATGTTTTGTCTCTTGTAAGAATCCTCACCAAGGAGTCTTGAAAATACGGAATCCAAGGCAATCCAAATAGACAAGTGTTGGTTAAGTTCCAGGCAGAATGAGAATTCTTACAGGGAGGATCATTTCGGAATTTTATAAGATTGTTATGGATAGTGCTTGAAGTGGTATCCAAAGATGAGCTGAAAGTTTTAAAGAAAACACAATTTTTACATCAGATTACATTTAAAAATAAACAAGCCAGTAAGACTCATTTTGCTTCAATTCATTTTTGTTCTTTCTACTTTAGCAGCAGATTTACTAGCACTGCTACCACTCCGCCCTCTACTTTTGTTTTGTTTTTGGATTAACACACCTCCATTTAGGGGTGTTAGTCCAAAAAAAAAAAAAAAAAAAAGTCCTACCATTGGAAAATATATTCCAAACAGAAAACGTTTGCTCTGATAAGCTAAATTAAATCCCCAAGACAATTTCTTACAAGTATAAACAGAATCCTGGATCTTTTAAAAGTTGTCATTCATAAACTATTAAAAGGTTAACAACATTCATCCTTTGATCCTGAAGATATAGCAAAGTTTTGGGGATTTCCCCAAAAGTCATAGGGCTAGAGTATATTAAGAAAACATCTAAATTATTGCTTTTAAAATGTATTTTAATACAATTATGCCCATTCAAGCCTTTTGATTTATACAAGCTATCAAAATTAGGGGGAAAGTTAAGAATTATGTAAAATATTAATGGTCCATCTTGGTAAAAATTCCTCATGTGCTTGAAAATATATATATTCTGCTGTTGTTCTGTGCAGTATCCAGTAAAGGCCAATCAGATCAAAAAAAAAAAAGAAAGAAAGAAAGAAAGAAATAGAAAGAATTATGTAGAATAAAGAACAGTTTAGGCTAAGATTTTTTTTTTTAATTTGACCTTAAAGAGTTGAAAACTAATTTGACTACCATTCCTGTTTCTCCAAGTATCCTCTGATCTGCGGGGAGGCAGCTAGGTGAGAAGGTATGTTCAAGTCCTGACTTGGCATTCCCTAGCTACATGATCATGAACACAATCACCTCTGAGCTCTGTTTAACTCATTTTACTACATCTTACTTGGATTTCCCAAAAGCAGGTCTTGGCAAGGACACTTAGGTGCAGGCGATTTATTATAGAAGTATTCCCAGAAAGGGAATGGGAGAAAAGCAGGACATAGAAGATAAAGACGACAAGCCAAAATGCTATTTAAGGCAGAGTCCTTGCCTCAGGAGGACCCTCAAGTGAGCTCCAAAGTTAAATCCTGCCTCCAAGTTTATCCCTGACTCAAGAAACAGAGCTGGCTTTTCACAGTCTCAAATCACTCAACCATGAAAGTGGGAAGGATTTTCTAAGTTTCCAAGCCCAATCCATATCACTGAAAGCCAGATCACACACAAGCAGAGAGAGAGGCAAACAGAAATGAGGGGGTGTTCCAGGGGATTTGGCCAGAGCATCTGTAATAGCCAAATGTCATAGGTAAAGACCTCATTGCACTGAGAAACTATGCAAACCAACATCGCTCTAGAGTTCTAATCATATAAAGCTTCATATTCAAAATGTTTTCCTTTTAATTAGTTCTTAAAGGATAAACTGTGAACCATCTTGCTCATTATACTCACCTGTATACAATGCACATCAAAGGAATTTTGCCAGTAACTCCTTTCTGCATTATATTACAGTAGAGTGTTGAATAAAAAACTGTTCCATATGAGAAAACCTAGTGGGACAAAAAGACTTTGTAAGTTGAGGTCATGTCACACAGGCATTTTAAAGACATTTGAACAATGAACAGATCAAGTCAAGATGTAAGCTCTTTATACTACAACAAGGTCTCTCTGCATAGAGCTGGGGAAAAAACTGAGTCCCCAGAAAAATTAAGAAACCACCATCCAAGGCTTTTGATCATCAGCACAATCAAATATTTGTGGAAATAAAATAAGATGGTAATCTTGAATTCCCAGACTAGAAACAAGATTATGATTCTAAAGGTTTTTTTCCCTGAGATTTGGCCCTTAAACATTATCCCAAATGTCTGAAAATATTGAACCAATTGGAGATTTGTGTTTTCTGAACACACGCTTATTGTGAATACATCAAAAACGCTATGTTGGTCCACCATTGTGTCTCATACCTGTAATCCTGCCACTTTGGGAGGCTAAAGAAGTAGCAGGAGGATTGCTTGAGCTCAGGAGACCAGCCTGGGCAACATAGAAAGACCTCCTCTCTACTAAAAATGTAAAAACAATCAACTGGGTTAAGTGGTTCCAAGATACTCAGGAGGCTGAGATGGGAGGATCACTTGAGCCCAGGAGATGGAGGCTGCAGTGACCCATCATGCCACTGCACTCCAGCCTTGATGACAGAAAAAGTCTCTGTCTCAAAAAAAAAAAAAAATGCCACTATGGTTATGGTCAAAGATTCATAATCTTAACACAGGAGTAACTTCTGTAAATGTATTTAAGTATATGTTTTTCTATTGATAATTTTTACAAAAATGTCTTACTGAATTACTATTTTTCAACCTGTTAAATTATACAATAAATATCTCATAGAAATAAAATATTTCCAAAAAGAATGAATAGAATATAGCATTCAATAGCATTATTACTTTTCCATTGTATTGCTATTGAAGGTTATTTTAGTTGAGTATATAAATGATATCTAAAGTGTATAAAATAAATACTATATGCTTCTTACTTCTCTTGGTAATTATGTATTCAATAGTCACTTCTAATATGCAAAGCGAAGACGACCGAAAAATCCACTTTTTCATAAAACAGTAAGAAAATCACAGAATTTTTTTTTTATTTTTTTTATTGCATTTTAGGTTTTGGGGTACATGTGAAGAATATGCAAGATTGTTGCATAGGTACACACATGGCAGTGTGGTTTGCTGCCTTCCGTCCCCTCACCTGTATCTGTCATTTCTCCCCATGCTATCTCTTCCCACCTCCCCACCCCCCATCCCTCCCCCATTTCCCCCCAACGGACCCCAATGTGTAGTGCTCCCCTCCCTGTGTCCATGTGTTCTCATTGTTCAACACCTGCCTATGAGTGAGAACATTCGGTGTTTGATTTTCTGCTCTTGTGTCAGTTTGCTGAGAATGATGGTTTCCAGGTTCATCCATGTCCCTACAAAGGACGTGAACTCAAAAAAAAAAAAAAGAAAGAAAATCACAGAAATTATCATATTCAACATTTTTTAGACTCTGAATATTATCCTAAGTTTTGCAACAATTCAAGGAGCATTTATTGAAGAAAAAAGTGGTAGAATCTCAGAACTATAGCTTTGTGCATTTTAACTTGTTCTATTTCAATTTCCCTCTTCCCAGTCCATAGTATACATGAAAGCCAACAGCCTAGCAGAATCCAGAGGAAACAAATGGTTTGGAGCTCCTCAAAAGCCCATCTTCAGAGAATCGTCTTTTTTTTTTTTTTTTTTTTTCACTTTTCCTGAAATGCTGCTTATTTTGACTTGACTCTGAATGTGTTCAAAAGGAATAGACCTATAACAAGTAAAGAGATTGGATTAGTAACCGAAAACTACCCACAAATCACAAATGAAGTCCAAGCACCACCAGTCTCCACTGCTGAATTCTATCAAACATGTAAAAAAAGAATTAAAACTAGTGCTTCCTGTTTACAATAGCAAAGACCTGGAACCAACCCAAATACTCATTGATGATAGACTGGACAGGGAAAATGTGGTACATATACACCATGGAATATTATGCAGCCATCAAAAATGATGAGTTCGTGTCCCTTGTAGGGACATGGATGAACCTAGAAACCATCATTCTCAGCAAACTGACACAAGAGCAGAAAATCAAACACCGCATGTTCTCACTCATAGGTGGGTGTTGAACAATGAGAACACATGGACACAAGGAGGGGAGCACTACACACTGGGGTCCGTTGGGGGGAAATGGAGATGGGGAGAGATAGCATGGGGAGAAATGACAGACATAGGTGAGGGGAAGGAAGGCAGCAAATCACACTGCCATGTGTGTACCTATGCAACAATCTTGCATGTTCTTCACATGTACCCCAAAACCTAAAATGCAATAAAAAAAAATTTTTTTTTAAAAACTAGTGCTTCACAAAATCTCTCAACAAATAGAAGTGGAGGTGAGGAGAGGCCAAGATAGCCAAGTAGAAACAGCTCCAGTCTGCAGCTACCACAGAGATGGACATAAATGGTGATTGAATTCTGCATATCCAACTGAGGTACCCAGATTCTCTTGGTGGGATTGACTAGGTGGTTCATGCAACCGACAGAAAGCAAGGAAAAGAAGGATGAGGCAATGGTTCACCCAGGAGGAGTTGCATAGGGCAAAGGGACACCCCCTCCCCCAGTCAAGGGAGGTGGGTGAGGGATTGTGCTACCTGTCTGGGGAACTACACTTTTCCCATGGATTTTTACAATCCACAGATCAGGAGATTACCTCATTAGCCCATCCCATCAGGGCCTTAGGTCCCAAGCACAAAGCTCTGCAAACCCATGGCAGCCACTCAGGCAGGAGTGTTTGCATACTCTGGCAGCTCCTTCAACTCCAATGAGGCAAGAGATCTGTTCACTACTGTGGGAAGAGGACTGAAGCCAAGGGTCCAAATGCCTTGCTCAACAGTTCCCACTCCCATGGAATCCTGCAAGCTATGACCCACTGGCTTGTAATCCCCCCTGGCCAGTGCAGTAGCCTGGAGTCGGCCTAAGATGACCAACTTCCTGGGAGGAGGGGCCACCACCATTACTGAGACTCTAGTCAGCAGTTGGAAGACTCCCCTGCCCTGCCCCAGTGCAGTGTACCTGCTCTGCTAAGGGATAGACAAGACTGCTTCCTTAAGCAGGTGCCTTATTCCATGCCTCCTGACCACATGAAACCTCTCAACAGAGGTTGCCACACACCTCATACAGGAAAGTAACTGCTGGCATTTTGTTCATGCCCCTCTGGGGCAAAACTTCCAGAGGAAGGCACAGGAAGCAATCTTTGCTGTTTTGCAGTCTCCACAGTTGATACCCAGGCAAACAGGGTCTGAAGTGAACCTCCAGAAACTAAAGCAGACTTACAGAAGAGAAGCCTGACTGTTAAAAGAAAAACAAACAAAAAGAAACAACATTAAAAAAAGACCCCACAAGAACACCATCCAAAGGTCAACAGCCTCAAAGGTTAAAGGTAGACAAATCCAAGAAGATGAGGAAAAACCGATGCAAAAGTGCTGAAAGTTCCAAAAACCAGAATGTCTTCTCCAAATGATTGCAACACCTCTCTAGCAAGGGCACAGAACTGGGCTGAATCTGAGATGGATAAACTAAGAGAAGTAGGCTTCAGAAAGTGGGTAATAATGAACTTCACTGAGCTAAAAGATTATGTTCCAACCCAATAAAAAGAAGCTAAGAATCATGAAAAAGGTTACAAGAGTTGTTAACTAGAATAACTAGTTTAGAGAGAAACATAAATGACCTGATGGAGCTGAAAAATACAGCACAAGAACTTCATGACGTAAACACAAGTATCAATAGCCAAATTGACCGATTGGAAGAAAGAATATCAGAGCTTGAAGATATCTTGTTGAAATAAGGCAGTCAGACAAGACTAGATAAGAAAGAGTGGAAAGGAACAAACGAAACTTCTGAGAACTGTGGGACTATGGAAAAAGACCAAACCTATGACTGATTGGAGTACCTGAAAGATATGGGAAGAATGGAACCAATTTGGAAAACACACTTCAGGATATCATCCAGGAGAACTTCCCAACGTAGCAAGACAGGCTAACATTCAAATTCAGGAAATCCAGAGAACCCCAATAAGATACTCCATAAGAAAATCAACCCCAAGACTCATAATTGTCAGCTTCTCCAACATTGAAATACAGGAAAAAATGTTAAGGGCAGTCAGAGAGAAAGGCGAGGTCACCTGCAAAGGGAAGCCCATCAGACTAACAACAGACCTCTCAGTGGAACCCTATATGCCAAAAGAGATTGAGGGTCAATATAAAACATTCTTAAAGAAGTTCCAACCCAGAATTTCACATCTGACCAAACTAAGCTTTATAAGCAAAGGAGAAATAAAATCCTTTTCAGATAAGCAAATGCTGATGGATTTCATCACCAGAAGGCCTGCCTTGCAAGAGCTCCTGATGGAAGCACTAAATATGAAAAGGAAAAACCATTAACAGCCACTGTAAAAACACACTGAAGTATGCAGACCAATGACTCTATGAAACAACTACATTAACAAGTCTGCAAAATTAACCAGCCAGCATCATGATGACAGGACCAAATTCATACATAGCAATATTAATCTTAAATGTAAATGTGCTAAATGCTCCAATTAAAAGACACAGAATGGCAAGCTGGATAAAAAGACAAGACCCATTGGTGTGCTGTATTCAAGAGACACATCTCACATGCAAAGACACAAATAGGATCATAATAAAGGGATGGAGGAAAATTTACCAAGCAAATGAAAAGCAGAAAAAAGCAGGAGTTGCAATCTAAGTTTCTGACAAAAATGACTTTAAACCAACAAAGTTCAAAAAAAGACAAAGAAGGGCATTACATGGTAAAGGTTTCAATTCAACAAGAAAAGCTACGTATCCTAAATATATATGAACCCAAAACAGGAGCAGTCAGATTCATAAAACAAGTTCTTAAAGACCTGCAAAGAGACTTAGACCCCACACACAATAATAGCAGGAAAGTTTAATACACCAGTGTCAATATTAGACAGATCAAGACATAAAATTAACAAAGATATTCAGGACCTGAACTCAGCTCTGGATCAAGTAGACTTGATAGATAGCTACAGAAGTCTATAGCCCAAAACAATAGAATATACATTCTTCTCAGTGCCACATGGCACTTACTCTACAATTGATCACATCATTGGAGGTAACACCCTCCTCAACAATTGCAAAAAAACTGAAATCATAACAGTCTTTTAGACCACAGCAAATAATAAAATTAGAACTCAGTATTAAGAAACCCATCCAAACCCACACAACTACATGGAAATTGAACAACCTGTTCCTGAATGACTTCTGGGTAAATAATGAAATTAAGGCAGAAATCAGGTTCTTTGAAACTAATGAGAACAAAGAGACGATGTATCAGAATCCCTGGAATGCAGCTAAAGCCGTGTTAAAAAGGAAATTTATAGCACTAAATGCTCACATGAAAAAGCTAGAAACACCCTAAAATCAAAACTAAAAAGAGCTAGAGAAACAAGAGCAAACAAACCCCAGAGCTAACAGAACACAAGAAATAGCCAAGCTCAGAGCATAACTGAAGGAGACAGAGACATGAAAAACCCTTCAAAAAAATCAATGAATCTAGGAGCTGCTTTTTTGGAAAAAAAAAAAAAAACAATAAAATAGACCACTGGATAGACTACTAAAGAAGAAAAGACAGAAGAGTCACATAAACACAATCAAAAATGGTAAGGGGGAATACTACCACTGACCCCAGAGAAATACAAACAACCATCAGAGAATACCATAAACACCTCGACGAAAATACACTAGAAAATCTAGAAAAAAAATGAATAAACTCCAGGACACATATACTCTCCCAAGACTGAACCAGGAAGTTCAATCCCTGAATAGAACAATAACAAGTTCTGAAATAGAGGCAGTAATAGATAACCTACCACCACCACCACCACCACCACCACCAACAACAACAACAACAACAAAAAGCCCAGGACCAGTTATATTTACAGCTGAATTCTATCAGAGATGCAAAGAGGAGCTGGTACCATTTATTCTGAAACTATTCCAATCCATTGAAAATAAGGAACTCCTCCCTAACTCAGGTTATAAGGCCGGCATCATTCTGATACCAAAACATGACAGAGATATAACAAAAAACAAAAACTTCAGGCCAGTATCCCGAATGAACATCAGTGCAAAAATCCTCAATAAAATACTGGCAAACCAAATCCAGCAGTACATCAAAAAGCTTATCCATCACCATCAAGTCATCTTCATCCCTGGGATGCAATGCTGGTTCAACATATGCAAATCAATAAACATAATCCATCACATAAACAGAACCAAAAACAAAAAAAACACATGATTATATCAGTAGATACAGAGAAAGCCTTCAACAAAATTCAACACTCTTTCATTTTTAAAACTCTCAATAAACTAGATATTGAAGGAACATACCTAAAAACAGTAAGAGCCGTTTATGACAAACCACAACCAATATTATAACAAATGGGCAAAAGCTGTAAACATTCCCCTTGAAAACTGGCACAAGGCAAGGATGCCCTCTCTCACTACTCTTACTCAACATAGCTGGAAGTTCTGGCCAGAGAAATCAGGCAAAAGAAAGAAATAAATGGTGTTCACATAAGAAGAGAGAAAGTCAAATTGTCTTTGTTTGCAGATGATGTGATCTAGAAAACCCCATGGACTCAGCCCAAAAGCTTCTTATGCTGATAAAGAACTTCAGTAAAGTCTCAGGACACAAAATCAATGTGCAAAAATCACAAGCATTCCTACACACCAACAACAGACAAGCAGAGAGCCAAATCATGAAGGAACTCTCATTCACAATTGCCACAAAGAGAATAAAATACCTAGGAATACAGCCAACAAAGGGAAGTAAAGGACTTCAAGGAGAACTACAAACCACTACTCAAGAAAATCAGAGAGGACCCAGACAGATGGAAAAACATTCTATGCTCTTGGATAGAAAGAACAAATATCATGAAAATGGCCATACTGCCCAAAGCAATTTCTAGATTCAGTGCTATTCCCATTAAAGTACCACTGACATTCTTGACAGAATTAGAAAAATATGTATTTTTAAAATGATATGGAACCAAAAAAGAGATCATACAGCTAGGACAATCCAAGTTAAAAGAACAAAGCTGGAGTCCTCATGCTACCCAACTTCAAACTATACTACAAGGGAGCATGGTACCAGTGCAAAAATGGGCACATAGAACAATGAAACAAAATGGAGAACTCAGAAATAAAACCACACATCTACAACCATCAGATCATTGACAACCCTAACAAAAACAAGCAATGGGGTAAGGATTCACTATTTAATAAATGGTGCTGGAAGAACTGGCTAGCCATATGCAGAAAATTAAAACTGGATCCCTTCTTTATGCCTTATACAAAAACTAACTCAAGATAGATTAAAGACTTAAATGTAAAACCCAAAACTATAGAAAACCTAGAAGAAAATCTAGGCAATACCATTCAGGACATAGGCATGCACGAAGACTTTATGATGAAATCGCCAAAACCAGTTATAACAAAAGCAAAAAATTGACAAATGGAATCTAATTAAACTAAAGAGCTTCTTCACTGCAAAAGACACTATCATCAGAGCAAACAGACAACCTACAGCATGGGAGAAAATGTTTGTAATCTGTCCATCTGACAAAGGTCTAATATCCAGACTCTATAAGGAACTTAAGCAAGTTTAAAGGAAAAAAACAAAAAACCCCATTAAAAAGTGGGCAAAGGGGTATGGTGCCTTATGCCTGTAATCTCAGCACTTTAGGAGGCTGAGGCACATGGATCACTTAAGAGCAGGGGTTCAAGACCAGCCTGAGGGCAGGGGTTCAAGACCACCATGTACAAGACCAACATAGTGAAACGTGTTCTCTACTAAAAATAAAATTTAAAAAAATTAGCCAGGCATAGTGGCACATGCCAGTACTCCCAGTTACTCAGGAGGCTGAGGCAGCAGAATTGTTTTAACCTGGGAGGCCGAGGTTGCAGTGACCCAAGATCTTGCCACTGCACTCCAGTACTCCAGCCTGGACAACAGAGCAAGACTCTGTCTAAAAAAAAAAAAAAAAAAAAAAAAAAAAAAAAAAAAAAAAAAAAAAAAGTGGACAAAGGACATGAACAGACACTTCTCAAAATAAGACACACATATGGCCAACAGACATGAAAAAAAAGCTCAAAATCGCTTATCATTAGAGAAATGTCAATTAAAACCACAATGAGATACTATCTCATACCAGTCAGAATGGTGATTATTAAGAAGTCAAGAAGCAACAGATGCTGGCAAGGTTGCAGAGAAACAGGAACTCTTTTACACTGTTGGTGGGAATGTAAATCAGTTCCACCATTGTGGAAGGCAGTATGGTGATTCCTCAAAGATTCAGAACTGGAAATACCATTTGACCAAACAATCCTATTACTGGATATATATACCCAAAAGAATATAAATCATTGGATTACAAGGATACATGCATGTGTATATTCATTGCAGCACTATTCACAATAGCAAAGACATGAAATCAACCCAAATGCCCATCAATGATAGACTGGATAAAGAAAATGTGGTACATATATACCATGGAATACTATGCAGCCATGAAAAGGAGTGAGATCATGTCCTTTGCAGGGGCTTAGATGAAGCTGCAAACCATTATTCTCGGCAAGCTAACACAGGAACAGAAAAGAAAACACTGCATGTTCTCACTTGTAAGTGGGAGCTGAACAATGAAAACACATGAACATAAGGAGAGGAACAATACACACAGGGGCTTGTCAGGGGAGAGTAGGGGAGTAGAGCATTAGGAAAAACAGCTGGTGCATGCTGAGCTGGATACCTAGGTGATGGATTGATAGTTGCAGCAAACCACCACGGCACACATTTACCTATGTAACAAACCTGCACATCCAGCACATGTGCCCTGGAACTTAAAATTTTTAAAAATTAAATATTTTTTAAAAAAAGAAGAGAGCGCATTATTCATTCTGTGATATAATACTCATTATATTCTATAATACTATAATACTCATTCTATGATGTATTACCCTGATAACAAAACCAAGCCATCACAAAAAGAAACTATAGATCAATGTACCTTATGAATATACATATAAAAACTTCCAATCCAAATGCCCATCAATGATAGATTGGATAAAGAAACTGTGGAATGTATGCACCACGGAATACTATGCAGCCATAAAAAGGAACAAGATTGTGTCCTTTGCAGCCATAAAAAGGAACAAGATCGCATGTTTTCACTTATAAGTGGGAGCTGAATGATGAGAACACACGGACACATTGGGGACAACAACACACACTGGGGACTGTCAGGGGTATAGAGAGGGAAAACATCAGGAAGAACAGCTAATGCATGCTGGACTTCATACCTAAGTGATGAGATGATCTGTGCCTCAAACCATCATGGCACACGTTTACCGATGTAACAAACCTGTACATCCTGCACATTTGCCTCTGAAATTAAAGTTGAAGGGAAAAAAGAAAGGAAGAAACCATTTTCTAACCACTCCCCCACCAACAAAAAAATTAAAACCTCAGCAAAATACCATATCCAGCAACTATAAAAAGGATTAAGCACTATGACTAAATGGGATTTATCCCAGGAAAAGCATATGTTGGCTCCACATACAAAAATCAATGTAACGCACCATATTAATAGAAGAAAGGGCAAAACCCATATGATCATCTCAATAGCTTCAAGGGAAAAAAATGTAAAATTCAATATGATTTGTGATGAAAAAAAAAAAAAAAACTCTCTACAACTAAAGGCAAAAGGGTAGTTTCTCAACCTGATAAAGAGCACCTGTGAAAATCCCAGTCAGCATCATACTTAACGATGAAAGACTGAAAGCTTTTCCCTTATAATAAAAAATAACACAAAGATGTTCACTCTCACTACTTGCATCCAATATTGTGCTGCAGGTTCTAGCCAGGGAAATTAGGCAAGAAGATAAAACAAAAATTATCCAGATTGGAAAGGAAGGTGTAAAACTATCTCTATTTAAAAATGACACGAGGCCTAGCACAGTGGCTCATGCCTGTAACCCCATCACTTTGGGAGGCCAAGGCAGGCAGATCACTTGAGGTCAGGAGTTTGAGACCAGCCTGGCCAACATGGTGAAATCCGGTCTCTACTAAAAATAAAAAGATACAGGAGGACATGGTGGTGTACATCTGTAGTCCCAGCTACTTGGGAGCCTTGAGGCAGCAGAATTGCTTGAACCCAGGAGGTGGAGGTTGCAGTGAGCTGAGTTCGCACCATTGCACCCCAGTCTGGGCAACAGAGTAAGACTCCATCTTTAAATAAATAAATAAGGCATGATCTTTTATATAGAAAATCATAAGATATCCACCCCAAAACAAACTATTACAACTAATAAGCATGCTCAATAATGTTATAAGAGACAAGATCAATAGATAGAAATTAATTCTATTTCTCTACACTAGCAATGAACAACTTGAAAATAAAATTAATAAAACAATCTCAAGTTCAGCTGGATCCTGGCAGCAGCTGCAGTGGTTCTCTTCTGTGTCTCTCTTTGCCCTCTCCTTTTGATTTCCAGAACATATGTGCATGTATATTTGTTTAAATGTCTGCTTTTAATTCTTTTGCATATATACCCAGGAATTAAATTGCTGTTTGTTATTTAAGCCACTGCAAGATTCTTTCCTTCCTCTCAATAGTGAACCAGGAATATTAGGAGTGTTTTATATTTGAAAAAGAATCCAAATCCTTATATATGAATCCAGAATCCTTAACTTTGGTTTTCCTTAACCTCTCCATAAAACCATTATCTGAGAAATGCTTTGTTATTAATCACATTAATGTTTTCATTTTGTGGATAACAATTAGTACTCAATTTAAAATTATCTTCTTTTAAAAGTAGCTAAGTTTGTAGTGTCCAGCAAAAGACTGGCAGTCATGGCTGTGTGATCTTTGGTAGGTTACTTAATCTTTTTGAACTTCATTTTCCTCTTCTGTACAATGGGGATAAGAGGACCTACCTGACAGGATGATTGTGCAGTCCCCTGTCTTTCTTAAGACAGAAAAAGTTTTTTATGTTGTTGTTGTTGTTGTTGTTGTTGTTGTTGTTGTTGTTTTGAGATGGAGTCTCATCGCCCAGGCTGGAGTGCACTAGGGTGATCTTGGCTGACTGCAACCTCCACCTTCTGGGTTCTAGCAGTTCTCCTGCCTCAGCCTCCCAAGTAGCTGGCTCTACAGGTGCCCGCCACCATTCCTGGCTAATTTTTATATTTTTAGGGGAGACGAGGTTTCACCATGTTGAACAGGCTGGTCTCCTGACCTCCGGTAATCCACCCACCTTGGCCTGCCAAAGTGCTAGAATTCTAAGGGTGAACCACTGCACCCAGCTAAGACAGAAAAAGTTTTGTACTAAAGCTAACCCATCATTTAACCACTCTTTTAAGCACCATATGTTTTGTTTCACAAATGTTTTATTCATTCAGAAAACAATTTGAAGAATGGGTAAATTCTACACAATTATAGTTCTCAAACGACTCGTACATTATAGTTCCTGTTTACATTTTACTGTATTTAATCTTCTAAGGTTTTTAGGTTTCTTTGGAGGTTGGAGGTAGCAATGTCACTAAGGCAGCTAACTTTTCAACATTCTTAGATCAGGCTGATACTTTGGTGAAAAGAATTCCTGCATTTCTCAAAGAACTAAAGCAGGAGCAAAAATAAGTTCCCATGAAGAGGTGTCCAAATTGGCTGTTTAAAAAATCTAATCACTTAAAACAGCTCTGGTGTTTCAGTGTTTTGCTTTGATCCTGTGAGCATTAAAACTGGTATTTTGGGTGGACGCTAAAGGAAGAAACTGAACAGTAGAATTAAGAGTTGTTCCCACAAAAGAGTTGGAGTTGGGACAAATAAATTATTAACTTTGATTGTTAGACCTTTTATTGAAGACATCCAGCCAAAGACTCATCATCTTTAGAAAAATAAAAGTCTATGCAACTCCAAAAAATTAAACATGGAGTTACTATATGAGCCAGAAATTTCAGTTCTAGATATTTACACAACACAATTGAAAACATACGTTCACACATAAACATGTACACAAATGTATAGCAGTAACAGACAAAAAGTAAAAACAATTATTCAGCCATAAAAAGAAATGCAGTATTGAGATAGGCTATCATATAAACTTTGAAAACATGCAAAGCAAACATCATGAAAGGCCACATATTGCATGACTGAATTTATGTGACATATCCAGAGTATTCAAATCTATAGAAACAGAAATTAGACTCGTGGTTGCCTATGACTAGGGGAGAAGAGGCAGTGGAGTGACTGATCTTAGGTCTGGGTGCATTTTTTTGAGAGGTGATTAAAATATCCTGGAATTAGATAGCAGTGATGGTTGCACAACTTTTTCAGTGTACTAAAAACCACTGTAGTGTGCTTAAATGTTTAATTCTTTCCTAATCCATGCCTGCTACTTAAAACTGAGTCCTACAGTCCTTCATTTTGTTTTTAATATGGTTGAAATTCTAGATCCTGCCCTTTAAATAGAAAATCTTCATAATAAATTAAAAACCTAAGAAAGAAATGTAGCCGCCAAGGTAAAGAGATCCTTTGCATCAAAACTCATTGAAAGAACCTGATTTGGTAAGGTATTAAATCAAATTACTCATGTGAACATTAACATTGTTTTTTGTATACTATAGAAACTTAAGAACGTTTTAAACATTAACCAGATTGTTCCATATACAATCTGCCCTTTAAAGGACAATTTCAATGGGGTCTTATAAGACCCTGAAAACTTTAGAAATGGTTTTCATGCCATAGGGGGGAAAAGGCCTTCAAAAGAAACCTACAGCTCTGATTGGTTATTTTACTTAATAGTTTGTGGTTCCTGTAATAACATTGTGGTTGATGTCTCTGCCTCTCCTAGTGTCTCATATTTAGTTGTACAAGCTTTGTAAAGTCAGGTTATTAATCCTTTGGCCTTTGTAATGAGTTCTGCATATCCATAATAAGTCACACTTTGAAATATGGGGAAAACTACAAAGGCCAAAGAAATTAGAAATCTGTAAACCTCCATGTAAAGTTAAATTAATAAGTTCTGTAGATGCGAAACAGCATATGGAAGAAATCAGAATTGTTTGTATAGGACACACATACCTCTAAATGGAGAGTGTGGTTATTCACCACTTAATTTTCCTATAAATATACTACTTTTTTTTTTTTTAGATGTAGTCTCGCTCTGTCATGCAGGCTGGAGTGTACTGGCACTATCTCAGCTCACTGCAATCTCTGCCTCCCAGGTTCAAGCAATTCTTCTCCCTGCCTCAGCCTCCTGAGTTGCTGGTATTATAGGCACCTGCCACCACACTTGACTAATTTTTGTATTTTTAGTAGAGGCAGGGTTTCACCATGTTGGCCAGGCTGATCTTGAACTCCTGACCTCAGGTGATCCACCGGCCTCAGCCTCCCAAAATATACTACTTTTTTCACATTGTAAAACCACTGCATGCTGAATGCAGAGTCCACTTTTCATTCTCCACCAAAGGTTAATGTTGAATAGTCTGTATGTTGCTGTCAGAAAATTCTGGCTCTCTTCCTCCCTAATTAAATTGCCTTAATCACTTAGATTCAACTTCATTCCAGTGATAAAACCACAGAGAAAAACAAAAGATACAGGAGATTTTATTGCCAAATTCTATTGAGCATTCAAGGATCAAAAAATTCAAGTCTTAACTAAACTGTTTCAAAACTTGACAAGGAGCAATATGAGAAAGAACGAGTTATAGACCAATCTCATTCATAGACATAGATGTAAAAATTAAAAACAACATACTACCAAATCCACCTTAACCTCAAACCTCCTCAGATGTTTTTTCCTCTGATTTCCCCTAGTGAATTCTACCTCTGTTATTATCCACTTTATTTCATTGCTTTCTTCTTTGAAGGGAGAATGTAAATCCTAATTTACCAACATGCAAGTTTCAGCTATATATCTGTTGGACAGATGTATGATCTGTAGTAAATTTTTACCCACTTTAGCCTCAGTTACTTACTGTGAAAACTGGAAACAATGGCTGCTTTACAGCGCTTCTACACTTTAGGGGATGTAAGGACTAAAAAAGATTTACAAGTGCTTGGAATTCCAGCACTTTGGGAGGCTGAGGAGGGTGGAATGAGGTCAGGAGTTCAAGACCAGCCTGGCTAACATGGTAAAATCCTGTCTCTACTAAAAATACAAAAAAAAAAAAAAATAGCCAGACACAGTGGCAGTTGCCTATAATCCCAGCTACTAGGGAGACTGAGGCAGGAGAATCGCTTGAACCCAGGAGGCAGAGGTTGCAGTGAGCCGAGATCGTGCCACTGCATTCTAGCCTGGGTGACAGAGTAAGACCTAGTCTCAAAAAAAAAAAAAAAAAAAGAGAGTACGTGGAAAGTTATAATAATATGTATGTATGTGGAAGTATTCTCCACAATGGCCATGAGCCATTATATTTCATGGCCAAATCAAGGTTCCCACTGGTTTTCCTATCCTCAAAATGCCAAATTCAAGTGCCATAAAAATATCTCGCACTGACATTACACACGGTGCTACTGCAAGGTAAAATTGACGTTAGTGTATTATTTGAAATGCTCACAGCTCTTACCTCTTTCTGAATCCCACATTCAGTGACAGGGTAATTAAACTCATATCGCTTCGCAGTTACATTGGTTACAGGACAGCCAGTTCCTAGAGACACTTCATCAGAATGCAAAATATGATCTTGACCAAGTAAAGTTGGTTCAGCCACAACCCAGAACATAGAGGAAGTACATCCTACTGACACTGTTGAAAAATATTTTTAAAAAATATTTAGATAGCAACTTTATGCTAGAGGACACCAAGAGAAAGTCTGAACATAGCATTTTTTTTAAAAAAGATACTACTGTAAAATAGCCTTGAGAGATACAATATGATCATTCAGATGAAATGGTAAAATTATAAATAGAGGATCAGTCCTATTCAAGCCTATCTAGAGACAACCTCTGTCTTCCCCACACTTCCAGTACTTTTTCCTGAAAAGTTCAACAGTAGGCTAAATGTGGGATGCTGTCTGTGCTTCTTTTGCTGTATGGGACTGCCTCTGGATTGGAGGAGCCTCAAGCTGGCTTGAATTTATATAATTAGGCTGGTGTAAAGGACTGATAGGGCACTGAAGCTGCAGCTTCTATGGCCTCCTATTCTCATCCCTGGTAGATATCTACAGCTAATATGGGTGAAGAGACAAAGGAAACTGTACCCTTGAGCATTTGCTAGACCTGCTAATAAGATAAAGAGCTGCACCTGCTATGTCTCCACCCTGCATCCTTCTATGACGCAAAAGGAAGATCGTCTCAGATTTAAACCTATTCATGCCTGGTGCATCTGTCAACTCAAAACATTCACAGCTGTGGTGCTACAACAGCATTTCCTCACTTGTGTCCATTAACTCTACTACCAGAAACATATCCCAAAAAGTTTTCAGACAAAAACATGTTTTTGTCTAAACAAACGATTCATCACTGTATTTTCATGATAAAAAAATGCTAGAAATAACAAAATTACATTATTTTATATTTGGCATTTCTAACCAGTAACTTTTTAAATAAAGGAAAAACATAGTTTAGATGAGAAGATTACTGAAAAATAAGCCACAGGTAGGTAGGACACATGGAAAAAGTAAGTGGAATACAAATAAAACAATTAATATTAATGATAACAACTTTATGACTTAGGAAGAATAAGAAGTGAGAGGAGAAAGAATGAAGAGCTTTATTTTCACAACCTGATTTATGATCACTAAC
Organism: Saimiri boliviensis; assembly: GCF_048565385.1. Taxonomy (NCBI): domain Eukaryota; kingdom Metazoa; phylum Chordata; class Mammalia; order Primates; family Cebidae; genus Saimiri; species Saimiri boliviensis. The sequence continues at coordinate 119,209,936 of NC_133454.1, read as the reverse complement.
TCACGATCACTTAGGAGGCAACAGGGCAGACAGGAGGCAGGCAGCAGGATTATGAGTGAGAGATTAGGATGGGCGATGGAAGAGCAAATTGAAACCTTAAAAAGAGAAATACTTTTCCACAGGAAGGGTGAATAGGGTGACCAAACACAACAGAAAACACCTAAATCCAGAGGAATAATGAAAACTAGCTCTTTCCCAAGCATTAGGAGATCAATCACTTGCTTTATGTCATGGTAGAGAACAAACAAGAGGAAGCAATACCAATACAGAAGTCAGAAAACTATACTGGAAAGTCACTTCTACTCAAAACAGCAAACAGCAAAAGGCCCACAACCATTAAGAAACCATGCCTTAAAACGACAAAATATAAGGGTCACTTGTACCTGACTTTTGCTCAGAAAGAGTCAAAATCATGCACAAAAGCAAAGACGATTGCAACCCCACAAAATCCTTCATGACGTCAGCAGCCAACTAATGACCCCTGAAAAATTCAGGCAATTGGAAGTGGCTGCCCTGCTTTGGATACTTTTATACCCACTGCCACACCCAGCTGACTACATTTACAAATCACTTTTTGCCAATGGCTCGTATTTTCCAGAATTATATTGTTTTTGCCAATCTAAATTGTTTAATATTTGAAAAATACAGAAAGTATAAAGAATAAAATTAAAACTATGTATTAAAATGACTATTTTTATATTCACAGAAAGAATTTTTTCTACCTGCTGAAACTTGACGTTCTCTTGATCACTCCAGAACCAAAATCAAGACTGCAAATAAAGTGTCACTGACCAATCTTTGAGAACTGTGACTTCTTCAGGCTCTCCAAAGTTCCTAGAACTGAATGTTCACAGAGTGTCAATGCATGTTTATTGAATTGTTGGGGAATGGTATTAAGGGAGTTGTTTAAACCAGTGATTCTGAAACTTTAGCAGCATGAGAAACACCTGCAGAACTTGTTAATACACCGATAGCTGGGCCACGTTCTAGAGATTCTTATTCAGGCCTGGGAGTGGGAGGTCCAAGAATTTACATTTCTGAAAGTTTCCAGGTGCTGCTGATGCTGCTGGCCCCAGGATCATACATTGAGAACCACTGCTTCAGACATCGTCACTTTAGAGAGTATTTATTTCAACGGCTCCCAATTTTTAGATTAATTTTCAAAATTATCTGGAACACTTTAAAAATATGTGTATCCTAACCCCAGTCTAGTCCAGTGAGATCTGTTGTGGCTGGAAATGTAAGAACACATATAAGTTACTGTGGGGTCTTGTCAAACAATCAAATTCTCACAGTCTAACTCAGTGGGGCAAGACCCAGGAATCTGCATTTTTAATGACTGCCCGCAGGTGATTCCTGGAGGCTCATACTTTGAGAAACTCTGAGCAGAAGTCCTCAGGACTCCTGACGAGGCAAGGAGGGAGGCAGCTCTCCAATTCGCTTTCAGTTATTTTCATTTTATTTCTATCTGTTTTATATTAGATCTTTTTTGGTGTTTTTTTGAAAACACCTACATTATAAATTCTCAGCATCCTTTGCCCTGAAATGTAACATTGTAATTTTAAATAAGAAATCAGATGTGCCTGGGGCTACTCAATAAATGATATTTTTGATGGATCAATAAGGAGTAAAACCATAAATCCAAATCCTATTTCTCATCATATAGTCTCCTGAGACTTCCAACATCTATAATATAAACCCTGCAAAACATGTATGTTATCTGTGCTGCTAGTCATTATCTTTTGAGAATCTGGAATGACCTAAAAGAAAACAGAGACCAGTCCAACTAGCCTGACATTGAGCCAAGTTCTGGAATCAGCAGTCTAAACAAAGTCTTCACATAAGAGATATAAGAAATAAAATAAAAATTCCTTCACCTAATGAAACATTTCATACCTCCCTCCCAATTTTAGTTTCTTCTACACACCTACATATTATATCAGAAAAAAAGAGATGGAATAAATCAATTTGCTACCATACTACTTTGAATCACCCTCAGATATGGGAAGGAAGAGCCTTTGCTCAGGGACACATGTGTTAGAGGGTTTCACTCTGAACTTCTTTGTCATGTTCTTCTCTGGGCACAAGAAATGTGTTCAAACAAGGGAACATGCCATCCAAATCCCAAGCCTTCATAATTTCCTGCCTAAATGGCCTTGTACTTACATCCAAGGACTGCTTGAGCCCCTTCCCTGAGTCAGTTCTCTCAGGCGTATATAGCCCTGAGCCTAATGCTGGCCAAGGAGCAGTTGTCTGCTGGAAATATGGATGGAGCTTGGACACAACACCTGGAGTGTCTATACATGCACACTCGAGAACCTCTACAATGTAGGTCAGAGTGAGGTTAGAAAGAGGAGGGATTTGGCCATGGACCATGGGCAGGGGAGGGTAGTAGAGTGGAGATAGATGGCAGCTCTCACCACACTGCAGTGTTCCAGTGTGAAATTCCCAGGACTCTGAGAATTCTCGATTAAAATCTATCTTTCTATCTCATTATGAAAGTTAGTTTGTCTGACACAAGAACAGAAAACCAAACATCACATGTTCTCACTCATAAGTGGGTGTTGAAAAATGAGAACACATGGACACAGGGAAGGGAACATCACACATTGGGGCCTGTCAGTGGGCGGGGTGACTAGAAGAGGAATAGCAGGGGATTGGGGAGGGATAGCATTACAAGAAATAACTAATGTAGGTAACAGAGTGATGGATGCAGCAAACCACCATGGCATATGTATACCTATGTAACAAACCTGCACATTCTGCACATGTACCCCAGAACTTGAAAGTATAATACATAAATAAAATGAAAAATGTTTAAAGCTAAATAAAATAAAGTTTGTCAAAATAGGAGACATAACATATCTTGTTTACCAGTTTCTTCATTTAAAGCTTTTATATAAATATACATGTTATGTGCCTCCACTTGTACCCTTGCTCCAGTTCCTGTGCATGTGAAGTGGGAGCAGACTTGGGGCCGTTTGCCCTCCACACGAAGTATTAGGTTGGTACAAAAGTAGTCTCGGTTTTTCCCATTACTTGTAATTTGCAATTACTTTTATTGGCAAAAATCGCGATTACAATTGAACCAACCTAATAACTTGTCTTGGGAGATATCAACTGATTTCCTCGGGAACTCTCTTAGGACCTTGTCTTGCTTTGTCAATGATCCTGAAAGGACCTGGGTTTTACTAAACATCTTTGTGCTTAGATCACTCATCAATGTTCACCTTCAGCAAGTCAAGCAAATAATCAGAATTACATAAGTCTTATTTAGCATGGAGAGGAGTGAAACAAGAAGAGTGTTGATTATTTCAAAGTGGATCTGCTTGAAGAGATAAAGGAATGCTAGGTAAATGTCAATAACATACTTAAGGCTTGGGCCACTTTGACTTCAACCCCAGATGTCTACATCCCTACCGCACCCTCGATTTCCATGGAATGTACCTCTATCATTTACTTCTTTTCTAGTTTGCTCCTGTAAAAACTTCTAATATTTATCCAATGAGATTATCTGCTGATATGTTTTATTAATTTATCATTTGGCTTAAGGATCTGAGGTTCCTTTCAGCAAATATTTGATAACTTCTTGCATCATAGGCATTTTGCATGGTACAGTGGAGGACACCACAGTGAACAAGAAAGACTTATCCCTGCCTTTGAGGAAGTCAGTCTGGCAGGGAGACAAACATTAAATACACACAGTTAAGAAATAAGTCTGCAAAAAATTAATAGCTATTCTCATAAGTGCTGCAAACAAAAGTACAGAATGTCGAGAGCGTAGCTCTACTAAAAAAAAAAATACAAAAATTAGCTGGATGCAATACCACATGCCTGTAATCCCAGCTCAGGAGGTGGAGGTTACAGCTAGCTGAGATTTTGCCACTGCACACCAGCCTGAACAACAGAGCAAGGCTGCCTCAAAAAAAATTATATATATATATATATATATATATATATGATATATACAAATATCCAATAATTTCATGAAAAGATATTCAACATCATTAGTCATTAGAGAAGGTATAGATGTTACCATGTTACCATAAGACCCAGTAATTCCACTCCTAAATATACGCAGAAAGAACTGAAAATGTCCATAGAAAACTTGTACACAAATGTTTACAGCAGTATTAGCAAAAAAAAAAAAAAGAAAGAAAAAGAAACAATGTAAATGTCCATCAACTACTGAAAAGAGTCAGGCATGGTGCTCATGTCTGTAATCCCAGCACTTTGGGAGGCCAAAATGGGCAGATTGCTTGAGCCAAGGAATTTGAGATCAGCCTGAGCAACATGGTGAAACTCCATCTCTACAAAAAACACAAAAATTAGCTGGGTATTGTGGTGCATGCCTGTAGTCTCAGCTACTCAGAGGCTAAGGTGAGAGGATCACTTAAGTCTGGGAGGTCGAGGCTGCAGTGAGAAATGTTTATCATGTTGCTCTCTAGTCTGGGTGCCAGAGTGAGACCCTGTCTCAAACAAACAAACAAAAAAACCCTGCTACTGAATAGATAAATAAAATGTTACATATCCACGCAATAGAATATTATTTGGCCATTAAAAATCAACTTCTGGGCTGGGCATGGTGGCTCACGCCTGTAATCCCAACACTTTGGGAGGCTCAGGCGGATGGATCACCTGAGGTCAGGGGTTCAAGACCAGCCTGGCCAACATGGTGAAACCCTGACTCTACGAAAAATACAAAAAGTAGCCAGGTATGGTGCTGGGTGCCTATAATCCCAGCTACTCAGGAGGCTGAGGCAGGAGCATAACTTGAACCAAGGAAGAGGTTGCAGTGAGTCGAGATTGTGCCATTGCACTCCAGCCTGGGTGACAAGAGTGAAACTCCATCTCAAAAAATAAAAAAAAAAAATGAAGTTCTGATACATGCTACAACATAGATGAAACTTGAAAACATTATACTGAATGAAAAAACTAGTTATAAAAGACCATATATTGTATAATTCCATTTATATGAATGTTCCAGAATAGGGCAAGTATAGAGAGAGAAAGTAGATAAGGTTTCCTATGACTGGGAGGACTGGCTAGTCACTGCTACTGGGTATGAGGTTTCTTTCGAGGTGATGAAAATGCTTTATCATTGACTGTGGTGTGACAGTTTACACATATTCGTGAATACCCTAAAAACCATTAAACTACATTTTTCAGTTCAATGAGATGACAGAAATGTGTGGCCAAAGGCTAAGAGAGATAAGAATTTAGAAGGGGATTTATTATGTACAATATTAAATTGCCTCTAGAATTATCATTAGGATTGGATCCCATTATGCCCCAAGGAGACAAGTACAAAATCTCTTCCAACTCACCTGGCCTCTTTCTTTCCTGGAAAGGCCCAGAGAATACTACCTTAATTAGACATTAAGATATGAATTAGTGAAAGCAAATTGTTGGGATTGACAGTGAAAGATTTAGCTATTGAAATTATCTCAATCACTATAATGTGTTCCCAGTTTAGCTGAAATTAGATGGCAGTACCTAATCATCAAAGACAAGTTGTAGAAATTACCACAGCTGGCTATAGAATCAGACTGACAATAGAAGTGTTTTGATCCACAATGATTTATGACATCACCTAACAAAACATGAGGTAACTAGCAATTAAATAGATGGTCAACTGATTAAAATATTGCTTTAACTATATAACTGGAAAAACTTCTAAATATAGTGTATTATTTATCTACTTCCACAAAATTAACTACCTCCAGACTTAGTGGCTTAAAACAATCATTTTCTCACAAATCTGTGTGTAGCAACTTGGGTTAGAGTTAGCTAGGCACTTCCATTGGTCTTGGCCACTGTTATTCATCGTTATTCATGTGACTTTAGTCATCTGGTAACTCAACTAAAGCCAAATAATCTAAAACCCCATCTCTACTAAAAATACAAAAATTAGCCAAGCATGGTGGTGCTTAGCTATAGTCCCAGCTACTCCAGAGGCAGGAGAACCCAGGAGGCGGAGGCTGCAGTCAGCCAAGATTGCACCACTGCACTCCAGCCTAGGCTACAGAGCAAGAATCAGTCTCAACGAAAAACCAAAGAAACACGATTCTGCATGCAAGAGACCCACAGTAGCTATAAGGGCACACAAAGACTGAAAATGAATGAATGAGAAAAGATATTCCATGCAAATGGTAACCAAAAGAGAACAGGGGTGGCTATACTTATATCAGTCAAAGAGACATTTTCAAAAACTGTTACAAGAGACAAAGAAAATTATTATATAATGATAAAGAAGCCAATTCATCAAAAAGATATAAAATTGTAAATATTTATGTACTCAACATTGGGCGCATAAAGCAAATATTAACAGAACTAATGGGAAAAATAAACAGCAAAACAGTAACAGTAGGTGACTTTAATACTCGATTTTCAACAATGGATAGATAATCCAAACAGAAAATCAATAAGGAGCTACCGTATTTGAGCAATACTTAGACCAAATGGACCTAACAGACATATACAGAACATTCCATCCAACAGCAGGAGAGTATACATTCTTCTCAAGCACACATAAAATATTCTCCAGGATAGATCACTAAGTCACAAAATAACTGTTAACAAATTTAGGAATATTGAAATTATATCAAGTACCTTTTCTGACCCTAATAGTATAAAACTGCAAATCAAAAATGTGAGAAAAATTACAGAACAAAAATTACAAATTTATGAATACACGGAAATTAAATAATACACTCCTGGAACAATCAATGAGCCAAAGAGGAAATAAATAAGGAAGTAAAAAAGTATCTTGAGACAAATGAAAATGTAAACGCAGTATCTGAAAACATATGGAATTCAGCAACAGCAGTACTGAGAGGAAAGTTCATAGTTATAAATGTCTACATTAAGAAAAAGTAAAGATTTCAAACGAACAAACTAAGTGTACACATTAAGGAACTAGAAAAAGCGAAACTTAAACCCACTTATCAGAAAGAAGAAAACAGCCAAGATCAAAGCGGAAACAACAAAGATCAAAGAAACAAAATAGAGAATAGAAAAACAATGCAAACGATCAACAAAACTGAGTTAGTTTTTTGAAAAGATTTTTAAAAATTAACAAACCTTTAGCTAGACTAATCAAGAAAAAAAGAGAGAAAACTCAAATACGTAAAATAAATTAAAGAAATGAAGACATGACAACTGTTATCACATAAATATAAAAAATCGTAAGAGACTCCTATGAACAATTATATGCCAGCAAATTGGATAACCTAGAAGAACTGCATAAATTCCTAGAAACATACAATGTACCAGTACTGAATCATGAATAAATGGAGAATCTTAACAGATCAAAAATACAAATAAGGGGACTGGATCAGTAATTAAAAACCTCCCAACAAAGAAAAGCCTAGGACAAGATGCTTCACTGGTGAATTCGATCAAATATTTAAAGAAGAATTCATGGCAATTCTTCACAAGTCATTCTTTAAAAATTGTAGAAAGAATATTTCCAATCTTATTTTACAAGATGAGTACTACCCTAATACCAAAGCCAGATAAGGACACTAGCAAAAAAAAAAAAAAAAAAAAAAAAAAAAAATCACAGGCCAATATGCATAATAAACATAGATGCAAAAATCCTCTACAAAATACAAAATACAGGCAAACCAAATTCAACAGCACATTAAAAGAAGAGATGCAAAAAAAAAGCATTTGAAAAAATTTAGCATCCTTTCATGATAAAAAACTCTCGACAAATTAGATATAGAAGAAATCCACTACTGAGCCACTAAAAGAAACGAAATAATGTCTTTTGCAGCAACTTGGATGGAGCTGGAGGCAATTATTCTAACCAACACAGCAGTGGAAAACCAAAAATCATATTTTCTCAGTTATAACTGGGAGCTAAGCTATGAGCATGATATAAGGAAGGGACTTTGATATTACAGCATGATATAAGGGACTTTAGAGACTCAGAAAGGGAAGGATGGAAGGGAGGCTAGAAAGAAAAAAAAACTCCACATTGGGCACAATGTACATTACTCAGGTGACAGGTGCACTAAAATCTCAGAATTCACCACTATATAATTCATTCATGTAACAAAAAAATACTTGTACGTCAAAAGCTAGCGAAATAAAAATTAATTTTTTGAAAAAATAGTTCCCCAGGATATTCACAGTTCCTTCACAGAAAAAGCGTTCTATGACCAAGTACAATTGGAGAACTCTGTGTTCCATGGTCCAGCATTTGTAGAAATGTAGCCTAATGTATAATAAATTTTCCTTTATAGAGAGTCGAAAGGCATTAGATATTGGAGGCTGGGGAATATCTGACAGTAAGGAAACCTGTTCATCACCGTAAAAGAAAAAAGAAAAGAGAAAAAGAAATCTACCTCAACATAACACAGGCTACATATTACAAACCCATGCCTAACATCATGCTCAATAGTAAAAAGTCCAAAGCTTTTCTCCTAAAATCGGGAACAAGACAAGGGTACCCATTTTTTTTTTTTTTTTTTTTTTTTGAGACAGAGTTTCACTCTTGTTACCCAGGCTGGAGTGTGCAATGGTGCGATCTCGGCTCACCGCAACCTCCACCTCCTGGGTTCAAGCAATTCTCCTGCCTCAGCCTCCTGAGTAGCTGGGATTACAGGCACGCACCACCATGCCCAGTTAATTTTTTGTATTTTTAATAGAGACGGGGTTTCACCATGTTGACCAGGATGGTCTCGATCTCTTGACCTCGTGATCCAACCGCCTCAGCCTCTCAAAGTGCAGGGATTATAGGCTTGAGCCACCACGCCCGGCAAGGGTACCCATTCTTATCATTTCTATTTAATATCACACTAGAAGTCCTAATCAAAGCAATTAGGCAAAAAAAAAAAAAAAGAAAGAAAGAAATGAAAGGCACACAAATGGGAAAGAAAAAACTAAAATTATCTCTGTGTACAGATAATATAATCTCATATAAAGAAAGCCCTAAAGACTACACCAAAAAACTGTTAGAACTAATAAACAAATTCAATAACATTGCAAAAAAAGCAAAATTAATATAATAAAAATCAGTTGTTTGTCTACATTAACAATGAAATAATCTGAAAAAGAAATAAAATAATCCCATTTATAATAGCATCAAAAATAATGAAATACATAGAAATAAATTTAATCAAGGAGGTGAAAGATCTGCACACTGAAAATTACAAGATATTGATGAAAGCAACTGAAAACACAAATAAATGGAAACATTTCTCATGTTCATGGATTGGAAGAGCTAATATTGTTAACATGTCCATATCACCCAAAATGACATATAGTTTCATTGCAATCCTTTTCAAAATTCCAATGGCATTTTTCACAGAAATAGAAAAAATAATCCTGAAATCCATATGGAACCAACAAACTTCAAATAACCAAAGCAAAAAGAACAAAACCGTAGGCTCACACTTTCTGATTTCAAACTATATTCCAAAGCTATACTAACGAAAACAGTATGGTACTTGCATTAAAAACAGACACACAGACCAATGGAACACAGTCAACAGCCTACAAATCAACCCACATCTATAGAGTCAACTAATTTTCAACAAAGGCACTGTTAATACATAATTAGGACAGAATAGTCTCTTCAATAAAAAGTACTGGAAACACTCAAAATCCACACAAGAAAGGATGAAATTAGACCCCTCTCTTACATCATTCACAAAAAATAACTCAATGTAAAGACCTAAAATTGCAAAACTCCTAAAAGAAAACAGAGAAGAAAAGCCCCTTGACATTGCTTATAGTAATGATTTTTATATGAAATCTAAAGCATATGCAACAAAAGTAAAAATAAAGTGAAATTACATCAAACTAGAAAGTTTATGAATAGCAAAGCAAATAAACAACAAATGAAAAGGCAGCCTGTGGAACACTTAAGAAAACATTTGCAAACCTGAATCTGATAATAGGTTATTAATATCCAAAATATGTAAGAAACTTATGCAACTCAATTGCAAAACAAAAAGAAAAACAAAACAATCTGATTTTAAAATGGGCTAAGAACCTTAACATTTTCCAAAGAAGACATAAAAATGGCCAACAGGCATGCGAAAACGTGTGCAATATCACTAATCATCAGAGAAATTCAAATCGGAATCATAATATGATACCACCTTATACCTGTTAGAGTGGCTACTATGAAAAAGACAAAAGATAACAAGTATTGGCAAAAACGTAGAGAAAGAGATTCTTTTGTGTTTGCAGAATATAAATTTGCACAACCATTATGGAAGAGAGTATGGTGGCTCCTCAAAAAATTATAAATAGAACTGCAATATGATCTAGCAATCTTACTTCTGGGTATACATCCAAAGGAAACAAAATCAGTGTTTCAAAGAAATATAGGTACTCCCATGTTCATTGCAGCATTATTCACAATAGCAAAGACACAGAAACAACCTACGTGTCTGCTGATGGATAAAGGGATAAAAATTGTGATACACACATGCACACACACACATACATGTGTATGTGCGTGTATGTATCTATATATACATATTTCCATAATAGAATATTATTCAGCCATAAAAAAGGACATAGTGCCCTTTGAAACAGCATGGATGAACCTGAAGAATATCATGCTAAATGAAATAAGTCACAAATAGTATGATCTCATTTATATGTAGATTCTAAAAATATCAAATACATAGAAACAGAGAGTAGAAAGGTGGTTTCCACATATGTATTATATAAATATATGAGAGAAAGAAAGGGATTTATTACAAGGAATTGATTCATGCAGTTATGGAGGCTAAGAAGTCCCACAGTCTACTGTCTGCATGCTAGAGACCCAAAAAAGTCAGTGGAGTAATTCAGACCAAACTGAAGGCCCAAGAACCAGGGGAGATGATGGTGTAAATCTCAGCTTGAGGGCTGGGGAAGATAAAATGTCCTAGCTCGAACAGGCTGGCAGGAAGCATAAAAGGGGTGAATTCCTCCTTCCTTCACAGTTTTTCTCTATTCAGAGTCTCAACAGATTGACTGATGCCCACCTACACTGGAGATAGCATTCTACTTTACTGAGTCCACCAATTAAAATGCTAATCCCATCTGGAAACACCCTCACAGATACATCCAGAAATAGTGTTTAATATGAACACTCAGGTGCCAATCAAGTTGATGCAGAAAATTAACCATCACAGAGATACAATGCAAATAGTGTGTCACTAAGTCATGACATCCTTAGCTAGGCTGACAGTATTCGCTAATAGCGCTCAGAACTGTGATAGGCAACGCTTCTCACATGTAATAACTGTCCTGGCAGGGCAGAAATTCCCATTTGGTGCATAGTTCTCTGGTTTTCCTCCTTGGCTAGTAAACTCCCTCTTTTCTCCTTGGCTAGGAAATCCACATTTGATGCATAGCCCTCTGGTTTTCCTCCTTGGCTAGGGGATCTATCTTAGGAGAAAAATCATAGGTCAAAAACTACTATGCCAAAGATCCCTTCATGTGCTGGGTTCTCCAATACTGCCTGCTTCAATTTCAGACTTATGACGTTTGCTTCTGTTTTTAAAACTTCTTAATTTTTGTGGGTGCATAAGAGGTGGATATATTTATGGGGCACATGAGATGTTTTGATATAAGAATGCAATGCATAATAATCACATTATAGAGAAGGGGATATCCATCCTCTCAACCATTTATCCTTTATGTTACAAACAATCCAATTATACTATTAGTTATTTAAAACATACAATTAAATTATTATTGTCTATAGTTACCCTGCTATTCGTTTTTTTTTTTCTAATTTCTTGTGCCCATTAACCCTCTCTTCCTCCTTCCTGCCACTACTATCCTTCCCAGCCCCTGGTAACCATCTGTTTATTCTGTCTCTGTGAGCTAAATTGTTTTTATTTTTAGATCCCACAAATAAGTGAGAACATGCAATGTTTGTCTTTCTATGCCTGGCTGATTTCACTTAACGTAGTGATCTCCAGTTCCATCCATTTTGTCACAAATGACAGGATCTCATTCTTTTAAATAGCTGAATAGCACTCTGTTGTGTATATGTACCACAGTTTTTGTATTCATTCATCTGTTGATGGACACTTCGGTTGCTTTCGAATCTTAGTTATTGTGAACAGTGTTTCAACAAACATGGAAATGCAGATATCTCTTCCATATACTGATCTCCTTTCTTTTGGGTATATACCCAGCAGTGGGATTGCTGGATCATATGGTAGCTCTATGTTTTGTTTTTTGAGAAACCTCCAAACTCTTTTCCATAGTTATTCTACTAATTTACATTCCCACCAACAGTGTACGAGGGTTCCCTTTTCTCTATGTCCCTGCCAGCATTTGTTATTGCCTGTCTTTTGGATTAAAGCCATTTTAACTGAGATGAGAGGATATCTCATTGCAGCTTCGATTTCCATTTCTCTGATGATCAGTGATGTTAAGCACCTTTGCAAGCACCTTTTCATATGCGGGCTTGCCATTTGGATGTCTTATTTTACTTCCATTTTTATATGTTGTATGTGTTTGCATGATCAAATTTACTTTGTCAGGAAACATAAGACATAAAGTGAAATGGAAAAAAGGGAAACATTACAGGAGTCATTCACCTAATATATGTTCACTGAGTGGAAGGCAAATAATGGATATGAACCCTGAAAGTTTAGGGCAGGAAACAAAGGAAAGTTATTTCCTCATTCTTTCTAACCACACTTTATAATTCTTCTTCCTGATTTATTACATTACATGGACAAATACACTTGACCACACCTCCCAACATTTCTCAATATTTGCTTGAGTGAAAAGAAGCTGAGGCAACCTGAAGGAAGAGCTCTCATTACCTTCTGTCCATCACCTAATAAATAGCCGATTCCTCAACATTTCGGTACACTATTGAAGAGATGAGGCAGTCACACCAGCTGCCCCTAGTGGGGCTCTTAGTGTTTTCTCTTATTCCAAGCCAACTATGTGAGATCTGTGGTGAGTACACTTTGGGCTAAAACTACTCTTGAGTGGTAGTCTACTGGACTGTTGACAAGAGACTCTATGTAGAGTTACCTGAGAAAAGTTCCCATTCCAGTTCCATATGTGGTTGGACTCCATGAATGATGGCAAGGGTGGCAGGAGATGGTGAGGAAAGTCCCACAATGCATGTTGTTGTAAGAGGAATTATAGATTGTGTTTTAACTTGCCTAACTGCTCTTTCTATGCTCAGTTCCTCTCTAGCACAGCATCTCTGCCAAGTAACTCTTTATTCATGTGAATTTCCAATGACAGAAAATTTATGCTCCCAAAAATTTTTCTAGATCATGAAAAGTGATCTTTTGGTTTTGATATGCAATCTTTTTTTCTGAAATTCAATTCATGATTTTTGGGTTAACCCCTTGTAACTACACAGAAAAAAAGCTAATAATCTTTTTCAAACTGATGATTGCTGTCTTGTCATGAGTGAGTTTAGATGTTCCAAGTTTCACGTCCACCTCCCTTCAACTCTTTCTTAGGAGACATGGGATAAAGTTCCATCTCTTGCCTGAATGTTATCCACAGAGATTGTGTGTTTCTTTAAAAGAATAATAAAGCAAGAGAAAGGAAAACTAGATTCATGTTGAGTTTGATCCCTTAGTCACTGAATGACCCAAGATTTCTGAATTTCTTTAGCTTTCTTCATAAATGAAGGATAATGAGGGGAGACTATTGAAGCAAATTATCTCCTGAAGTCTGGTGCAGTTCTCAGGTGCATGACTTCTCTTTTGTGAGACTTTACTCTGAAATTGAGCTTCAACCCAAAGATGATTAGGTGGTACGATCTGTGCTCTGTAACCAGTAATAAGAGAACACCACCACAGAAGACAGGCTTGTATCCATACAGGCTATAGCATAGACTCTTCTGACTAATTTTTCTTCTTGGCCTAACATTTCCCTTGTTGGATCCTAAGAATAGGGGATGGCTATGTAGGTTTTAGAGTTCAATTTGTTTTAAGTAATAATAATAATAATTGAATTTATCTTTAGCAGTCCAGGAAGCTGATTTGAGTTGTTGACCAGGAACTAAAAAGTCTGTTTCAGGGCCAGAAGATCTGCTGAGCTGGATGCTTCCACAAAATCTCAGAGAATTGACTCAATTGTTCCATTGTGTCTGCAACATATCATGACCTTTCTACAATCACTCTATTCAGATCTTCTTGACTCTTCTTTTAAAGCAAAGAAAACTGGGCAAGGGAAATTACATTTCCTTGATTCTCAAATATAGTGATAAAAATTCCAGTTGAGTTAGAAATAATAATATGTGCATCATTTTACAGTTAATTCAGTGGTTTATTGTCTAATATCTGTAAGGTAGGCCTTAACAGCCACAATTTTTAGATGAGAAAACTAAGGGTGAAACAAGCTACATAACTTATTATTCACAGTCATAAGTTAAGGGGCACAGAGTATGGCCAAAATATGAATCCAAAGCTCATGTTCTTCTCACTCTCCTGCTAATCCATTAGATAATATGGAGAAGGGTAGGATCTGGGGCTACCCCTCAAGATTATGGAAAAACATATTGAGAAACTGTCCTGTGTTTTAAATAGTCTAACTCTTTTATTCTCCTCTATTTCTTTTGGAGCTCCAGATTCTCATACTTCCACAGTATAATGTGACTTCCCTCCATCTCTGGAATTGGGGCATATTGTAGACTAAAACTGGAGCCTTTTTCAAAGGCTGCATAATGTTGAATAATGATCTTGACGCCCAGCCATCTGGGCAATCAGACAATGAAGTTTTGGGGTTAATCACCAATATAACAGAATTTGTACCTGCATTTTTTCAGCATTAACCCAATTGATTTAGAAGATGGAGAAGGAAAGAACTGAATCCAGGAAGTAGAAAGTCCTGCTGACTAAGAATCAGAAGACATGTAGTCTAGTTTCAGCTGAGCCTCCAATTACGGAGGTTTCTTTAAGGACACTCTCTCTAAGCTTCATATACAAAATTAGGGAATGATGCTAGATATCCCAGGCAAGGAGTCTGTCAGTACACAATGGTAAGGCTGAACCAGTTGTTAAAATATTAAAATATTTTCATGCTAGTTGTTAAAGGAGTCACGTCTGGCATGGGAGGGTGGTTCAAGACCCACCTTTGTATTATTCCACCAACACAGCCAGCAGCCACTGGATTGGTGTACATCTGTACCATACCCATTACTAAATATTTTTATATAACCCCTGTTCCAAGTCTTACTATTTTCTGAGTATGTGTTTCTTATTTCTTCCTCCTCTGCCACAGAAGTAAGTGAAAAAAAAGACATAAACCCTCTGTTGAATACAATGATCAATTCAAAGTATACCAGGGGAACTAGCGTTGCCAATGTCCTGCTGTCCCTTGAACTTGCTGGAATCCAGAACCAAATCCTGAGGCAAAAGTTGATCGAAGAAATCACATACAATGTGAAGACGGGAGGTAAGTTTCTGTATTCTCTGGAAGATTTACAGAGAATCTTAAAATCTACCTATCTAAAAGATTATCTGCAACTAATCCTAAAAATTATGCATCCAAAGTATCCCTGCTACATCCATTCTAATGGTACCAAACTTGAGGTAAGAGAAACATGCCCAAAATACATGCCCACGCCACTCACCCTAGAGCTAGGTCTTGTTTATTCTGGTCTTAAAAATAATTTTTCTTCCATTTGAAGTTTGAAGTGTTTTTTTCCAGTTCTGTGAAGAAGGTCATTAGCTTGATGGGGATGGCATTGAATCCATAAATTACTTTGGGCAGTATGGCCACTTTCACGATGTTGATTCTTCCCAACCATGAGCATGGAATGTTTTTCCATCTGTTCGTGTCCTCTCTTATTTCATTGAACAGTGGTTTGTAGTTCTCCTTGAAGAGGTCCTTTCCATCCTTTGTTAGTTGTATTCCTAGGTATTTTATTCTCTTTGTAGCAAATGTGAATGGGAGTTCACTTTTGATTTGGCTGGCTGTCTGCTGTTGGTGTATAGGACTGCTTGTGAATTCTGCACATTGATTTTGAATCCTGAGAGTTTGCTGAAGTTGCTTATCAGTTTCAGAAGATTTGGGGCTGAGACAATGGGATCTTCTAGATATACAATCGTCTGCAAATAGAGACAATTTGGCTTCCTCTTTTCCTAATTGAATACCCTTTATTTATTTTTCTTGCCTGATTGTTCTGGCTAGGACTTCAAATACTACATTGAATAGGAGTGGTGAGAGAGGGCATCTTTGTCTTGTGCCAGATTTCAAAGGGAATGCTTCCAGCTTTTGCCCTTTCAGTATGATATTGGCTGTGGGTTTGTCGTAAATAGCTTTTATTATTTTGTGATACATACCACCAATACCTAGTTTATTGAGAGTTTTTAGCATAAAGCGCTGTTGAATTTTGCCAAAGGCCTTCTTTGCATCTATTGAGATAATCATGTGGTTTTGTCTTTGGTTCTGTTTATGTGATTAATTACATTTATAGACTTGCATATGTTGAAGCAGCCTTGCATCTCCAGGATGAAGCCTACTTGATCATGATGAATAAGCTTTTTGATTTGCTGTTCTATTCTATTTGCCAGTATTTTATTGAAGATTTTTGTGCCAATGTTCATCATGGATATTGGCCTGAAGTTCTCTTTTTGAGTTGCATCTCTGCCCAGTTTTGATATTAGGATGATGTTGGTCTCCTAAAATGAGTTGGGGAGGATTCCTTCTTTTTGTATTGTTTGGAATAGTTTCAGAAGGAATGGTACAAGCTCCTCTTTGTACGTCTGGTAGAATTTGGCTATAAACCCATCTGGACCTGGACTTTTTTTAGTTGGTAGGTTATTAATTGCTACCTCAACTTCAGCCCTTGTTATTAGTCTATTCAGGGACTCAACTTCTTCCCGGTTTAGTCTTGGGAGAGTGCAAGAGCCAAAACAATCCTAAGCAAAAAGAACAAAGCTGGAGGCATCATACTGCCTGACTTCAAACTATACTACAAGGCCATAGTAATCAAAACAGCAAGGTACTGGTACCAAAACAGAGACATAGACCAGTGGAACAGAATGGAGGCCTCAGAAGCAACACCACATATCTACAATCATCTGATCTTTGACAAACCTGAGAAAAACAAGCAATGGGGAAAGGATTCCCTGTTTAATTAATGGTGTTGGGAAAACTAGCTAGCAATGTGCAGAAAGCAGACACTGGACCCCCTTCCTGACACCTTACACTAAAATTAAATCCAGATGGATTAAAGACTTAAACATAAGACCTAACACCATAAAAAACCCTAGAAGAAAACCTAGGCAAAACCATTCAGGACATAGGCACAGGCAATGACTTCATGACTAAAACACCAAAAGCAATGGCAACAAAAGCCAAAATAGACAAATGGGATCTAATTAAACTCCAGAGCTTCTGTACAGCAAAGTAAACAATGATTAGAGTGAAGGGCAACCAACAGAATGGGAAAAAATTTTGCAATCTAGCCATCTGACAAAGGGCTAATATCCAGAATCTACAAACAATTAAAACAGATATACAAGAAAAAAAACAAACAAGCCCATTCAAAAGTGGGCAAAGGATATGAACACACTTTACAAAAGAAGACATATATGAGGCCAACAAACATATGAAAAAATGCTCATCATCACTGGTCATTAGAGAAATGCTAATCAAAACTACATTGAGATACCATCTCATGCCAGTTAGAATAAGGGTCATTAAAAAATCTGGAGACAACAGATGCTGGAGAGGATGTGGAGAAATAGGAACACTTTTACACTGTTGGTGGGAGTGCAAATTAGCTCAACCATTGTGGAAGACAGTCAAATGGTATTTCTACTGAAATAGAAATACCATTTGACTCAGCCATCCCATTACTGGTATATACCCAAAGAATTATAAATTGTTCTATTATAAAGACACATGCACACGAATGTTCATTGAGGCACTGTTTACAATAGCAAAGACCTGGAGCCATCCCAAATGTCCATCAACGATAGACTGGATAAAGAAAATGTGGCACATATACACCATGGAATACTACACAGCCATAAAAAAACTTTGAGTTCCTGTCCTTCATAAGGACATGAATGAATCTGGAAACCATCATTCTCAACAAACTGACACAAGAATAGAAAACCAAACACCACATGCTCTCACTCATAGGCAGGTGTTGAACAATTAGAACATGTGGACACAGGGAGGGGAGCATCACACACTACAGACCATTGGCTGGGGGTTAGGGGAGGGACAGTGGGGGCTGGGGAGGGTGGGGAGAGATAACGAGGGGAGAAATACCAGATATGGGTGATTGGGGGATGAAGGCAGCAAACCACCTTACCATGTGTGTTCCTATGCAACAATCCTGCATGATCTGCACATGTACCCCAGAACCTAAAGTACAATTTTTAAAAACTGAAAATAATAATATTAATAATAATTTTTCTTCAATAAGCAACAAACAAAAGCTATTGATTCTTATCCATTAATGCTGTTATATAAGCTAGCTTAGTTCACGACCACATGGGAATACAGATCACAACTAAGAAAGCTGGTGATGGCAAAGCAACCATAGAGCAAACCAGATTTGGACTAGGTGTGAGCTGGCCTTGAACCAGTCATGTTAATACTGAGCCTCAGTTTTCTAATTCGCATAAGGGGAAATGAAGCCACTCTTACCTACCTCATAATATTATTATAAGAATTATGAGAAGCCAGAAAGTTTTGATACTCTATGAGGCAGAATATTAAAAAATCAAGTACTACTATTCTAGCAAGCTGGCACCACAAAGAGAAAAAAAAATCCCAAGATATTGTTTATTTTTCCCCTTTTTTTACTTTTATAAGGATTGCATGAATCCAAAATGATTTTCCTCTTTTTTCACTTTTATAAGGATTGCATGATTCCAAAATGAGAAGACCAAGAACTAATTTGCATTTATATAGTACTGCTCTAAAAGGCTCTGCTTTGAGGATAAAGAAGAGAATGTGTCTAGTACAGGAATGCGTCACATAATGATGAACATATATGACAACAGTCCCACAAGATTTTAATACTGTATTTTTACTGTACCTTTTCTGTGCTTAGATATGTTTAGATGCACAAATACTATTGGGCTACAATTGTCTATAGTATTCAGGACGGTAATATGTTGTGCTGGTTTTCAGCCTGAGAGCAACAAGCTGTACCCTATAGTCTAGGTGTGTAGTCGGCTATACCATCTAGATTTGTGTAAGTACACTCTATGATGTTTGCACAATGACAAAATTGCTTAACAACCAGTTTCTCAGAATTTATCCCTATCATTAAGCGACACAAGACTGTACAGAGCGCAACAGAAGAAAGAAGTGACAGGCAATACAAGTCTCAAGGAAATCAGGAGGCCCAAAAAATCACAAGCATATACCTTGTTAAGCTCAAATATTTTTCTTTTCAGTGTCAGATTTAAGCTCAGGAGAGCTTGCCTTGATTATACTGGCTTTGGGAGCATGTCGTAGCCCTGAGGAAACCTTAATATATGATTACCAACTGATCAACGAGCTAGAAAATAAGTTCCAAGAAGAAATCAAAAATATGGGTAAGAATCAAATATTTAGAGACCATGGAGAACCTTACTTTCTCCTCAGCTGACTGAGATTATATGAAGCTTCCCTCCACTCCTTCCTTCTCCTCGTAAACCCATTCATCTCACTATATCTTTATAGGGCACTTCCCTTTTTCCCTTTCAGTATGCATCTTGCATTTTCTTGTTAAATATGTTTAGCTAAGCATTGAATCTGTGTCAAGTACGACTTTACATATGATGGCACACACACACACGACACCATTCTCTAATCCTCCAGGAGCTTGGCTTTTAGTCAAATGATGAATTACACCAGAAATAGCTTAAAAACACAGGACACAGTGGCATAAGTAGCAAAATATGCAATGCTAGTATATGAGCCAAAGGTGGCCAGAGTACATTATTACTGGGAAAAATAAACTGGCCATGGCAGCCACTAGTGAGGTGCATGATTTTTATTTCAACTTCCACTCAATATTTATTCTATTTCTCATTAAGTCCATCTTCCTTTGAGATGGCCTCCAACCTAGGTTTCTACTTACAGTTTCAACACCTTGCTAATGAAAGCACAAGAGTCTTGGAGGTAGAAAACCTGTATTCTGGGCCTAGCTCTGTAACCACCTGGATATCTAGATAGCATCTTAACCTCTTTAAGGCTGTGTCCCCTCAGTTATAAAATGAAAGAAGTTGAGTGGAATTTAGTGGCCCTTAAAAGCCTTTACGTTCCTCAGATTTTCTGATTCTATGCATGACCTCATGCTTCTATTATCCACCTTTCCTTAAATGTAAAGAAACTGAAAAAGAGTAAGTAGGAATAGATTGAAAATGTACACTCCATTACTGCTTCCATGAGTAAGGGAGGTATTTCTTCTCTTTTCTAGAAACACACAATGACAATCCCCTGACTAACTACTACCAGCTCAGCCTGGATGTTTTGGCCTTGTGTCTGTTTGATGGCAACTACTCAACTGCTGAAGTTGTCAGACGCTTCAATCCCGAAAATAAAAACTATTATTTTGGTAGCCAGTTTTCAGTAGGTGAGTTACTAAGCCCAATTCCTTTGGTACAGAGGACATGGTCACCAGTAGGTCTTGCCCTTTGCGTTTTTCTACCAGTAAGTACTTGGGTTTTATTTTCTACCGTCTTTGCTCTAGTATCCTCAAAAGGGAATTTTCTTTTTGAGAAGAATGGATGATGGATGGCATTTAAGCCTCTTTCTAGATGTGTGGTATACTAGAAATACCTGGTTTCTGCTCCAGCTCTTCTTTGAGTTATATAAACAAGAATGTTAACTCTTGATCTTAATTTTTATATCTGTAAAATGAGGATAAAGCATGAGAATATTTACATGAAACATTTTAGAAAGGTTAAGTTTTAGAAAAGGGAAGTGCAGCGGAATTCGTTTATCTTAACACTGCGTCTTTCTCTGGTTTATTTGGGACAATTTGAATACCTAGGCTGTCTTAAACAATACCACCTCTCCAGTGACAAAGTCCAATATTATCATCAATAAAGCATATTTCACCTTGGGAAATGAACCGGAAATTTCCCACTGCATCAGCTTTAACATCCGAAAAGAAGTCTTTAGACAGCTGGCATATGTGCTTAGCCTCTATGGATCCAGATACACAAGTTCATCTTTCTCCAAATTCAAATTCAAAGCAAGTCACCATTTAGTATTTCTGGATAGTAAGGAGAATTGTGAGATTTCTCAGACTGCTTTTCCCATGAGAGAGGAAAGGTCCCATGCTAAAGAACACTGGAGAAACCAAGTATCAAGCCAGAAAACAAGTCCTTATCTTTCCTTCTTCCAATCTCTTGCCTCATCTTCTTTTTGAAAGAGGTTCACTGGGCAATAACTCTGTTAAGTACTATTTTCTAATCAGTCTAATGAAACCTTTGAGAGGCTTACAAAGACAGTTTCTTTGATGCATCGTCCTAAATTTTCTCAATTCCTCAGCCGACATGGCTACAAGATTGGAGAAAGATGGAAAAGATGAGAGCAACCAACATGTAAAAGTGAAATACTGTCCGTGTTTATGCAGCTACAAATCCATAGGTGTTTATGACTAAGGTATGTGTAATGAGAAAAACCCAGAATTGTACTTAAAAAAAAAAAAAAAAAAAGCAGGGTGCAGTGGCTGACACCTGTAATCCTAGCAGTTTGGCAGGCCAAAGCAGGCAGATCATCTGAGGTCAGGAGTTCAAGACCAGCCTGGCCAACATAGTGAAATCCCGTATCTATTGAGGATACAAAATTAGCTGGGTCGGGTGGCTCACGCCTATAATCCTAGCTACTTGGGAGGCTGAGGCTGAGGAGAATCGCCTGAACCCAGGAGGCACAGTTTGCAGTGAGTAGAGATCAGACCACTGCACTCTAACCTGGGCAGCAAGAGAGAGACTCCATCTCAAAAAAAAAAAAAAAAAAAAAAAAAAAAAAAAAGCACTCCTCGTGGCAGCAAGACAGCTTTAGATATCTGTGCTATATCCCATCCCTATGCTGCTTTTAAGGTAATTTCTTGGTTCTTTACCTGCTATGTATGTGTGATGGGTCTCTTTGCCTTGGCAAGTTCTTAGATGCTTTCCAGGATGTTTGGATTCTCAGAGACACCTGTTCCTCAGTTCAGCACCATGGCCTTGGCTTCAAAGTTCAGGCAGCATACATACTCACTTAAGTAACCTGGTGGGAGACCCATCACACTACAGTATCAGGTATGAAGTATGGAGTACATGGCAACCGAACATTGGGAAGAAATCTCTAAATATTTGAGTGGTTAGTGCTAGAGAGATGATTGCTACATCTTGAAATCTTTCTTCATCAATTAGCATGACCAACCATCCCAGTTTTTCTAAATCTGTTTTTCTTTTAGCACTGAAAATCTCACATCCCAGGAAACCTCTCAGCCCAGGACAAACTAAGATGGTTGGTCCCCTACCAACAATGTTTTGTTTCCTGACAGATACTGGTGCAATGGCTGTCCTGGCTCTGACCTGTGTGAACAGGAGTCTAATAAATGCGCAGGTCAAAGCAGATGGAGGGGATCTGATGAAGATCAATAACTATAAGAAGTCACTGGTAGAAAAGATTCTGTCTAAGAAAGAAAGAAATGGTCTTATTGGAAACACATTTAGCACAGGAGAAGCCATGCAGGTAAGTCAAAGGGTGAAACAGGAGGCAGAGAAGGGAGTCTTCTCTGGAAGAAAGCAGTATCTTTTTTTTTTTTTTTTTTTTTTTTTTTTTTTTTTTTTTTGAGATGGAGTTTCGCTCTTGTTGCCCAAGTTGGAGCACAATGGTGTGAACTCGGCTCACTGCAACCTCCACCTCCTGAGTTCAAGTGATTCTCCTGCCTCTTGAGTAGCTGAGATAACAGGCATCCACCACCATGCCCTGCTAGTTTTTTCTATTTTTAGCAGAGATGGAGTTTCACCATGTTGGCCAGGCTGGTCTCAAACTCCTGACCTCAGGTAATCCACCCACCTCGGTTTTTCAAAGTGTTGGGATTACAGGCATAAACCACCGCATCTGGACAGTATCTTTATCCTTTCTTATTGGCCTCCTAAGATCTTATTGTCCATTCTGTGGTTCCTATACTTTGATTTTGCTCATTGATTCCCCTCCCCTGCCTGACATGTCCTCTTCTCATCTTCAGCTTTACTTCTCCATAACCAATGCTTCTAGAAAGCGTTTTCTAACTACAATTTCTCTAAGAAACTAGAGTCTATACAATCTACCCTGTTATTCTATCACATGTAGTTTTACACTTTCACACACCCAGTAGTCCCCCCTTATCCAGAGTTTCACTTTCCACAGTTTTTCAGTCTCCCAAGGTCATCCAAGGTCTAAAATAGTAAAAGGAAAATTTCAGAAATAAACAATTCCTAAGTTTTAAATTGTGCAAAATTCTGAGTAGTATGATAAAATATTGCACCTTCTGGCTCTGTTCCACCCAGGAAGTGATTCATCTCTCCGTCTATGCTTGTTAATAACTTAGTAGCCCGTTATCATATCAACTGTCCCAACATTGAAGGGTCTGTGTTCAAGTAACGCTTATTTGCTTAACAATGGCCCCAAAGCACAAGAGTAATGGTGCTGTAGTATATTATTATAATTGTTCTATGTTATTATTGTTGTTGTTGTTAATCTCTTAGTGTCCCTAATATATAAACTGAACTTTATTATAGGTGTGGATATATAGGGAAAAACATAGGATATTTAAGGCTTAGCACTATCCATGGTTTCAGATATCCACTGCAAGTCTTGGAATGTATCTCCCACTGATAAGAGGGAACTACCACATTATCTCCATTTCCTAAACTAGGAGCATGAGTCACAGTAACTGTCAGTAATTTACCTAATCTCACAAAACCAGGAAATGGTGCAGATTGGGATGGGACCTGGGCAGCTGTTCTCAAAACCGACACTCAGCACCTACCCTGTCATGCCTATGTTCCTTGAGGTCTGAGACTTCATTTCAGCACTCATTCATCCATTGATTTACAAACTCTAAGGGGAAAATATAAGAAACAATCAAGGAAGGTTTACAGAAAAAAAAAAAAATTACTGCATCCTCAGTATGAACAGGTGTTTTCCAGGCTGACTCAGGGTGAGAGGACTTTCAAGGGAGAGATGACAGCAAGGACAAAGACCCAAAAGCACAAAAAATTAGGCATTTTTTATTATTATACTTTAAATTCTGGGTTACATGTGCAGAACATGCAGGTCTGTTACATAGATATGCACGCGCCTTGGTGGTTTGCTTCATCCTTCCCCCCATGAGGCATTTTAAGGTCAAGGTGTTCGGCATGGCCAGCACTTAGTTCTTGGGAAACATAACAGGAGGCTGGAGGTGTGAGCATGGGTCCAGTCACAAGGTTATCTGTATTGTTGTTGTTACTATTTATGTTGCTGGTTGCCTTGCTAAGTTTGAACTGAATATAAAACTGGTTTCCCATTTTGGTTGCACATTTGAATCACCTGAAAGAGCTCTTAGAAAACACTAAAACCTAAGCCCACACCAGCCAGGTAGTACAGAAAGTTAGAGGTGGAACCTGCACCTTGCTCTTATTTAAAAGCCCTACAGGTGATACAGATTCACAGTACGATCAAGAGCTACTTGTCGGCCGGGCGCGGTGGCTCAAGCCTGTAATCCCAGCACTTTGGGAGGCCGAGGCGGGTGGATCACGAGGTCGATAGATTGAGACCATCCTGGTCAACATGGTGAAACCCCGTCTCTACTGAAAATACAAAAAATTAGCTGGGTGTGGTGGCACGTGCCTGTAATCCCAGCTACTCAGGAGGCTGAGGCAGGAGAATTGCCTGAACCCAGGAGGCGGAGGTTGTGGTGAGCCGAGATCGCGCCATTGCACTCCAGCCTGGGTAACAAGAGTGAAACTCCGTCTCAAAAAAAAAAAAAAAAAGAGCTACTTGTCTATACAAGACATTGCTAGGTATTTTTAAATATTAATAACATTTAATTTATTGTTATGTATGTGAATAACATTTATTGAAGTGTCTTAAGAGGAGATGTACTATGACCAGTTTTTCTTAATATCCCACAAATGCTTGTGGATCACTTGGTTGGCTTAAGAACCTCCAAGAAAAGATGAAAACAGGAACTGTCCATCCCTGGGAAACTAAAGAGAAGCATGTTCATGTCCTACCCACTTTAGTTCCTGTCTTGTTCACCCCAGTACCCTCCTAACTTTTACTACTTCACAATTCTGCCCCTTCAATAGAGCTTACATTCTGCTGCCCGGAGAGTTTCTGTTTAATGAACTATTAGACTCCCCATTATCAATCAAATAATGTCAGACACTTCCTCGTTGTTGTCAACAAATGATGTCAGACACCTCACCATAAAATGCAAGCATCTGCTAGTCTAGCCCAACTTCCTTCTCCAGCCTGTTCTTCCACAGTTGCCTCCAATGTTCCCTATACACCAGTTCTCCTAAACCAGGAGGAATCCCCTGAGAAACTTTGCTAAAATGCAGATACTCTCATCACTGTCAGATCATGTCCTGACCATTCCTACCTAACACCTTTGTTCATGTTGTTCCTCTTGAGTACAGAGCTCCCCATCTCTCATCTCAGCTGGCATTTAAATTCTATCTCACTTTCCAAGGCCTAACTCAAATACCACCTTATCCAGGAGGCTTTTTTTAAGCCTAATTAAATGTGTGTGAGCGCCTCTCCTCTTTTGAAGGAGACATGCCACTAGATGCATCCCTTAGGATATTCCTCTAGCATCTCTTTTTACAGTAGTCTGTTAATATTTATTGAGTGTCTCCTATATGACCGGTATTTCCCAGTATTGGGATATAGAAATGAAAATGTCAAAGTCTTCTCTCATTGGAACTATTATAGCTTATGTTATTAAACAGTTCTCACCTCCCCACCCAAACTAGTTTTTAAGCTTCTGGGTAATAGAAAAGATATCCGAGTTCTCTGAGGTGCTTCCTAGGTAGTCAATGTTCAATTAGTACTTAATTAGTTCTTATTTGAAGTATCTCATATTCTCTGTCTCTCTTTATCTCTTGTCACCCCTCCCGCTGCCCTGCCTCATTAGGCGCTCTTCGTATCATCAGACTATTATAATGAAACTGAGTGGAATTGCCAAGAAACTCTGAAGGCAGTGCTCAACAAAACTTCCGAAGGAGCATTCAGTATTCCAATTGCTGCAGCCCAGGTCTTACCTGCCCTGCTGGGAAAGACCTACTTGGATGTTAACAAAAACTCTTCTTGTGTCTCTGGTTCAGGTATAAGCATTAAAGAGCACACTGTTTTGCTTTCCACCATAGCACCCAAAGCATGTGAGATTCAGGTGTCCTTAGAAACCAAAAGTGGCCAGATAAACCTCCAAAACATAACAGTTACCAGAGAGAATTCAGTTTTCATCATGTTATCAGGAATTACAGCCACCTGAGGATTTGTTCTTAACTAAGTGCTATTTGTCCTTCTTAGTTCAAACATTAACAAGGCAGACTTGATTAAATAATATCTATCTCCAAAGGCGTATTTTCTGACTGTTGGGTATAGAAGGATCTGAGCATCATTCTCATCCTAAATAAAGCAGAGAGGATTGGTATTGTGACTCTGACTTTCCATATTGAGTGATCCTTCAGGGAAATGAGACATCCGTGTAGAAAGGATATGCCAGTATTCGAAAATTGAAGCATACATTACTTATTCAAACAAATGACTTTGCAACCAGGTAGAAGGAAAGGAGACATTTTCTTACATCTCTGCCCTCTCCTGGTTCAGCCACTTACAGGTTTAGGAAACTTGGACAAAATATTTAATCTCTAAGCTTCAGTTTTCCAATGTAAAAATTGGGAACAAGGACAATATCTAATGTAGGTTTTTGTAAAGATTGAATGAGACAATCTGTTTAAAATGATTAGTACAGTGCCTGGCACTTCATATGTTTTCAACAAATGTTAAGCAATTAAAAAGAAGAAAAGGTAAACATTATTGTATGCTGTACCAAGGCAAAAAAAGAAAAAGAAAAAGAAAAAAAGTCAGCATCCTCTGTGAGAAACAGAAGTTAGAGCAACTGAATTGCTTAAACAGCCGGGAGTTGAATCAAGTGCCAACATTCACAAGCTGGTGAGTTTTTGGTGTTAGTTTCTGCTTTAGTTATATGAGAAATTTGCCCCTTGAGTAATGATAATTGTTCTTTGTAGCAAATCCATGTCTGCATAAAGCCAAGGAATCCTTGGATAGGAGTTAAGTAGGTAGAACTGCAAACTCTAGTATCATTTTTATTATTCTGAATATTGCTCTGGGTTTTTCTGTCTCTCTCAGGTAACATCAACATCTCCACTCCTGAGCCTGTAACTGTGACACTTCCTGAGTCACAATCACCTATCTCAGTCAATTACTCTGTGAGAATTAATGAAACATATTCAGCCAATGTCACTGTGCCAGATGGTTCTGTCTTCCTTGCTGTGATGGAGAAAGCTCAGAAAATAAATCATACTATATTTTGGTAGGTCTGTACCTAACTTGAGGTTAAGGTGTTTACTGTCATTTCTAAAGATGCAGTAAGAATGCATTTGCACCTAAATACACAGTATATTTAAAACGCTTCTGGGTCAGTCGCTTTGCTGTCCATCTACATCTCACAGAAGGAGTTTAAAATAGGAGGTGAGATATTTCATCTTCTTGTTCCTAATAGGTAGTAAATTAATATTGACTTAATAGATTAATTAATCTCAAGGTTCTCTCTTCTGTAAAAGTTTTTCAATAAATATAACTTTCAAAGTCAAACATTTGTGATCTAGAACAGTGGTTCTTAACTCTTTTTGAATCACTGACCCCTTTGAAAATCAGATGAATGCAATTAATGTTCACCCCAGAAAAAAATGAACATACACACAAAAATTAGCATTTATTTGTTTATTTATTTTAGAGACAGAGTCTTACTATGTTGTCCAGGCTGGTCTTAAACTCCTGGGCTCAAGAGATCTGCCCACCTCAGCCTCCCAAAGTGCTGAGATTACAGGCATGAGCCACTGCCAAATTTGGCATTTAAACTGGGAGTTTCACAGATGCCCTGAAACTTCTCCCTGCCCTCGCTTTCAGAAAATTCATAGATCCCTAAATTAAAGTTATTGGCCAAGGAGATCAAGTATTAAAATTAAAATAATGGCTTTGCCTCTGAAAAGTATGATTTATATTGGTCCCTTAACTCTAGTTGACAGTTATTTATTGTGTCTAACAACATAGCGTGGGATGCTATAAAGAAAATCAGAATATTAATATAATATATATTATAAAGGATACCCTCAAGGGCTTTAAGGAAGGTAGAAGATGACTAAGAAATATAAAACAGATATTGACCATGTCACTTTTTAGTAAACACAATAAGAAATATCAAATTATCCTTTCCTGTTTCTCTTTCCTAAGGGAAAACTCACTAACTTATGGTACCTCCAGGACATGAGATTAACAAGTTCTTCTACTGAATCAGTATTTTCAGCTGTTACTATCTTGGGGCAGAAGGTTGAAGCTGTTGTCTGAAAAGTATCTACCATAGCAGGTCGGGGGTCGGGGGAGAAGCAGAAACCATGAGCACCATTTCTCTAATTTAGCATGGAGCATGGAGCGCCTGCATTAGAATCATCTGGAGTGTTTATAAAACATGCAGATTCCTGACCCCCACCTCATATCTAAAAATAAAAGTGTCTATGGATAAGGCCAGGAAATCTGCATTTTTTTATGTCATCAAGTGATTCTCAGGTACATTAAAGTTTGAGAAATGCCCATTGAGGGTTTCCTTTGACAATTCTAAGTTCCAGTAACCTATTTTCTGTCACCCACAGCTTCACAATGGAGGAGAGCTCATGGGGGCCCTACATCACCTCTGTTCAGGGTCTATGGGCCAGCAATAATGACAGAACCTACTGGGAACTTCTGAGTGGAGGCAAACCACTGAGCCAAGGTAAGGGAGAGACATGCCAAGAAAACCCAGAGACATGCCAAAAAGGCTCGTGCCAAAAATGCCCAAAGCATGGAAAGGGCTGTGAGCCTTTGTGGTGATTGGGCCAAGGGGTTAGGAGAGATGACATCCATTATTTGGTGATTTAGTGGTCAAATCATTTGACCCAGTTCTCTTTCTTCTTCCTTTTCAGGAGTTGGAAGTTACGTTGTCCATAATGGAGAAAACCTGGAGGTTCGTTGGAGCACATACTAATAAGCCCAAACCTTCCTCAGCTGGATGAAATCCATTTGCAGTGGCGTTCCATGCCAACTGGTCTTATGCCTTCTTCATTTATCCCAGTACCAGTAGGAGAGTTAATAACCTCCCCATTTCTCTCTACATGTTCAATAAAAGATTAACCACTATACAAAAAGAGCATGTTCAAATTAGTTCATTCTTGGGGGATTTTAAAATGTATTAGAGGAAAGCCCACATGTCTAATAAGCAGGGTTCTACTCAAGGTTGTCCTACTAATTATCTAAGTGGCATTGGGCAACTGGGTAAAACGGGGATAAGGTTCTAGGTCTAACATTGCAGCAGCAACCAGTGAGATCAAGCAGAAACTCTGTAGGAGACTGAGCTCTCTGAGGCCCAGATGCAAGAGAGGAACCCAGTGGTCACACTGACTTCATACACGTAGCGGATAGAAAAAAACATGTTGCTCAGAAGAAGGGGAAAGTGAGGCATCTACATAAAAGGTCTGACCATAGTCTGAGAAACAGTCTCATCCCCTGCCTACAGCTGTCTCCCCTTGGGTCCTACTTCTTGTTCTTTTAGGTTTATTTTCCCTTTATTTCCCCATAAAATCACCCCAATATTCATATCAACAAAATGCACATGCAAAAAAAAAATCACTTCCACTCTTCATTTCCACGTAATTCACTTTTTTCCTTTTTTTCTATTTTTTATTTTTCTAATCAATCTTTGTCATGCTAAGAAGTCACATTTATTTATTTATTTATTTGACATGGAGTCTCACTCTGTCTCCAGGCCGGAGTGCAGTGGTACCATCTTGGCTCATTACAACCTCCGCCTCCCGGGTTCAAGTGATTCTTCTGCCTCAGCCTCCCAAGTAGCTGGGATTACAGGCAGAGGTTGCAGTGAACTAAGATCATACAACTGTATCCCAGCCTAGGTGACAGAGCCAGACTCTATGTCAAAAAAAAAAAAAAAAAAAAAAAGAAGAAGAAATGTAGTTCAGGCCACACTTGCCTAACAAGAAGCTACTACAGCTTGAGACTATTACAGAACCTGAACTGATTCTGAAGAGAGAAACTTGCTTCTGCTGCCACAGCAAAGAATAATCACCATAAATAAACCTTACTTATGTCCAGAGAGAGTCTGAGTGCTTTCATATCCAAAAATTAGGCACAGGAGAAACCAGGAAATAAATGAACATACAATCCGAGTCAATAGTTAACCAAGGACTGTCAAAATGCCTCCATTAAGAAATGTATGGCCTGTGTGGTTCCTGTTCTGGGATTTACTAACTGCTACAATTGTGTCACGACCAGTTTCGCAGCTGCCATGGTTGTAAATGGTAATTTTTAATACAAGGAAGTGAGTGGTTAAAAAGCTGGCAGGCCAAGGGCGTGTGGATCATCTCAGGATGATCAGGAGCAGGCTCTAGAACCCAACGTCAGCACCATATTGGACTCATAGTCCTGTATTTTAGATTCTTATTGTTTCTGTAACAGATTACCACAAATTTTGTTACTTAAGACAAATTTGTCATCTCTCAGTTCTGGAGGTCAGAAGTCTCACTGGGCTAAGATCAAGGTGTCAAAAGAGCTGTGTTCCTTCTAGAGGTGGCACCAGTAAACCAAGTTCTTACCCTATTTTGTATAGGTCACAAAGAAAGAACATGCAATTGGTCAAAAGCAATCAGGTCATATTCACTGGCCAGGGAATGGAGAAGGGGAGCTTTGCTCTAAAGGCACCTTCTCCTTAAGCAATAGGCAGCAGGGGAATTTTCAAGAGTTAGACATGGGGCAGGGAAGGTATGTAAGCAGGCCGAGGGTGGAGTTCCAAACACGCAGGTGCAACCCCCAGACATAATTCTTCCTACATCGCATGTACACAAAATGGCAACAATTTTCTTTTAAGGGAAAGGAATCTAGTATTATAATGATATGTTAATGATCTGAAAGTAACTAGGGGTTGTCGGTTCTGGTTTGCACCTATCTCATGCTGCATGGGACAGGGGCAGGCTGCATGGGACAGGGACAGGCTACATGGGAAAGGGACAGGCTGCATGAGACAGGTGCAAACCAGAACCGGCAACCCCTAGTTACCTTTAGATCATTAACATATCATTATAATACTAGATTATTTTCCCTTAAAAGAAAATTGTTTTCTTCCTCTGGTGTTTGGCAAGGGATTGTGAAGTTCCTGCAGCATCCTGGAAAATCTGGAGCTCTATAAGCAGTGGCACCTATAGATAAAAAGACTAAGCAAAAAAAAGCTGTTTAAGAAAATAAGGAGCCTTCCCAGCTATTTTGCTAGGGTTGCCCTAGTAACAGAGCTTCTAGGGAAGAATCCATTCCCTTGCCTTTTCCAGATTCTGGAGGCTACCCACATTGCATGGCTCATGGCCCCTGTCTACCTTCAAAGTCAGCAATAGCATCATTTCGACTTCTGCCTCCAACACCACATTTGCTTTTCTGACTCTAATTCTCTTGCCTTTTTCTGCCACTAACAAGGACCTCTGTGAAGACATTGGACCCACCCAGATGATAGAAGCTAATCTTCCTCTCTTAAAGTCAGTTCATTAGCCACTTTAATTCCATGTGCATCTTTAATTCTTCCTCGCCCTATGACCCACATAACATGTTCACAAGTTCCAGGGATTAGGCATGAGCATTTGGCAGGATGCCAGCACTGGCATTATTCTGCCTAGACTCCTTCACACTCCATGCGCCAAGTAGATGTAAACTGTCTTTCCAGCCTTATCTTCCACCATATACCATGTATTGGATAGCTACTGCTGCATAACAAGTTACTCTAAAACTTAGTGACCTAAAACAGCACTTATTATCCCATAGTTTCTGTGGGTCAAGAATCCAGGGAGGGTTTACATGGGTCCTCTGGCTTAGGAGGGTCTCTCCCAGGGCTGCAATCAAGATGTCAGCTGGGGCTGCCTTCATCTCAAAGCTCACTGGGGAAGGATTCTTTCCTCCCTGGATATTGGCTGGAGGCTACTCTTAGGGGGCCACACATGCGCTTCTCCATAAGGCAGCTCACACTTGGAAGCTGCCTTCATCAGAGCAGGAAGAGCAAGAGAGAGAAGGTAAGCAAGTGGGAAACTGGTCTTCTGCAACCACATCCCATCACCTTTGCTGCATTATATTCATTATATTAGAATGTGGCCCCAGCCAGCCCACACTCTAGGGGGAAGGCCTACGCAAGGCATGAATACCAGGAGGTGAAAACACGGAGCCATGTCAGAAATTGTCCAGCACACCCCAATATGTACCCTATGCTCTCATCTCACAAAACTCACCAAGTTTCCCAAGGGGGGAAAAACTGCTTTATTATCCATGTCTTACATTTGCTCATTAATTCACTCATTCAAAAAATATTTTATTTCTACTGTGAGCTAGGTACTGTCATAAGAGCTAAGGATAGAGCAGTGAGCCAAAGAGGCGAAGCCCCTCCCTCATGGAGCAGACATTCCAGTAGGGAGATAAATGGTAGACAGCCACACACATAGTGCGAGAGGGCGATAAGTTATAGCAGGCCAGGGGCATGATGAGTATCAGTGGAGGTGAGGATGTAGGCTCTTATGTAGGATGGCCTGGGAAGGCCTCTCTAAAAGCTTACCTCTGAGCAGAGACATGAAGGATGTAAGGAAGCCACCATGAGGCTATTTAAAAGAAGAGGGTCCTGGGCTGAGGGGACATCATGTGCAAAGGTAGCTGAAGTGTTCAAGCGGCATAAGTTCTGTGCAACTGGAGCAGTGTGAGCAAAGGACATAATGCTTGGAGCTGAGGTCAGAAAGGAACCAGAAGTCAGATCTTCTAAGGCCTTGTAGGTCATGAAAAGGGTTTTGTCTTGCTCCATCACCTGGGCTAGAGTACAGTGGTGCGATCTCGGCTCACTGCAAGCTCTGCCTCCAGGGTTCAAGTGATTCTCCTGTCTCAACCTCCCAAGTAGCTGGGACCATAGGTGTGCACAACCACGCCCGGCTAATTTTTGTCTTTGGTTTTGTTTTTGTTTTAATAGAGACAGGGTTTCACTATATTGGCCAGGCTGATCTTGAACTCCCGATCTCGTGATCCACCCGCCTTGGCCTCCCAAAGTGCTGAGATTACAGGTGTGAGCCACTGTGCCTACCCAGCTTTGACTTTTATGCTAAGATGGGAGCCAATGGAGAATTTCCCCTTAAAATGAGCTACTCTACATGCAGAGATGAAAGAAAAAAGCTCCTTTCTAATTTCAAGATACCATTTTCAGTTCTCGCTTATAAAGAGGTATAATTTGTTTTTTAATATAGCTACACACCTGAAATACGTATACTTAACTGATGGCACATTTTCTAATTACTTACTTTAAAAGATAATATCTGAAAGCTTTGAGTGTTTGAGACTGCTTTTATTCCCAGATAAGGAAAGAGAAATTAAACAAAACCATTTCTGGGAAACCAAGGTCCATTTCTTGCCTAAAGTCAAACAACTTCAAATAGCCTAGGCCAGAATTCAGGTCCAGGTAGACATAATTAATTACCTAAAGCCAGATGTCAGCTGGCAGATACCCACCTGAGAACCTAAAAGGATATATTGTAAAGGAGGTGCCTAGGATCATAAAATGAGCCGGATGCAACGAATGGCCTAAATCCCAGTGAGCAGTTACTAAAAAGCAGCCCAATGACTGTAATTGGATACAATAAGGGCTAGGAGAAGTCTTGTTGATACAGGCACATTAGCCAAACTTCCTGATATCTGACCCAGGACTTTGGTAAAGGACATTTTCCCAACACTGCCTTCACTGCATACCCAGTGCCAAGTTTCTTCTCACACGACTGTGTAACCTAGAAGTCACCTTCAAACACTTTGGAGGGTCTGTAGTAGGTAAACTTAGATAAGCAAATGAAAATTTGCTTACTTGTATCAGGAAAGGAGTGATCAGCACAGGGGTAGTTAGGAGTGGCTGGGCTGGGGGAGATTATTTAACAAAGGGAAGCACATATAAGAGACGGTAAAGAAATATTCCACTTGTAAATCACGGTTCTTGTGGATGAGAGACGTAGACGTGAGAGTGAGATGGCCTGGTCTGCCCTCTACCTCCTGAGCCTTCTCTGGGCTGTGGCTGGGAGGAGTACCCAGACCCAGAGTTCATGCTGTGAGTATGATGTTTTTTCCAAGGAGGTCAGCGAAGCAGTTGTACTGGGGAGGGGCTGTGACCTCTAACACTGAGGTCTGCTGATGAGAAAGTGGTTGAAAATAGCAGAGACATGGAGCCAGGTATAGTAGCTCACACCTATAATCCCAACACTTTGGGAGATTCAGGTGGGAGGACTGCTTGAGCCCAAGAGTTCAAGACCAGCCTGGGCAACACAGCGAGACTCCATCTCTACAAAACAAAGAAAAAAATTTTTTAATTAGCTGGGCATGGACTGGTCGCAGTGGCTCACGCCTGCAATCCCAGCACTTCGGGAGGCCAAGGCAGGTGGATCATCAGATCAAGAGTTTGAGACCAGCCTGGCCAACATGGTGAAATCCTGTCTCTACTAAGAATACAAAAATTAGCCAGGTGTGGTGGCACATACCTGTAATCCCAGCTACTCAGGAGGCTGAGGCAGAATTGCTTGAACTGCAGTAAGCCAAGATCATACCACTGCACTCCAGCCTGGGTGACAGGGCAAGACTCCGTCTCAAAAAAAAAAAAAAAAAAAATTAGCTGGGCACAGTGGCATGCACCTGTGGTCCCAGCTACTCAAAAAGTTGAGGTAGGAGAATCGCTTGAGCCCAGGAGGTCGAGGCTGCAATGAGCTATGATCCCACCACTGCACTCCGGCCTAGATGACACAGCAACACCCTATCTCAAAATAAAAATAAGAGAGATGGAAGTACTACTGCAAGAATGACGGCTGATGGTACAAACACAGACACTAAGTAGCTACTGTGACCTGACACCACTACATACTAGTGAGAGATTTTGGTACTCACTGAGGATAAATTATATCCCAAATCTTTACTATTCTTCGTAAAAAAGTGAGGAAAAAATGAATGCAAGGAAATCAGTGATTCCTAGAAAAGTGATAGAAATTATGAGAAATGTCATGAGTCACATTGCTTTAAGTTACTAAATGTAAAATTTGCTTTCTTAAGGATACGGGTTATTTGGGGAGATGTAGAGACTAACTATCCTCAAAAGTAAAATCTCACCATTTTCTTCATTTCTCTTTAGACACTTAGGATACCAGTGCTAACCAAGTATACTCCTAAAAGGCAGCAAAGACACAGGAATCATGTTTTTGAGAAGGGATGAGGATCGGGAGGTTACTAAATGGCTTTCCTCTTCTCAGACGTTCCCTCAGCACAGGAGCCGTTGGTCAATAGCATGCAAGTCCTCATGGAGAGCTCGGTTTCTTCATCAGCCTACCCAAACCCCAGCATCCTGATTGCCATGAATCTAGTCGGAGCCTACAGCTTGGAGGCCCAGAAGCTCCTGACTTACCAGCTCATGTCAAGCAACGCTGACGGTGAGACATCCAGCTGCTTGCACTCTCCCTGAATCTCCCACATCACTCACCACCTCCAGAACCCAACTCAGTGTCCTTCCCGCCCCTGCCCCCAATGCTGCCTGATTGTACATAAACTACCCAAACACCTTTCCCTACATACCTGGAAGACACCTGGAAAGAAAAACATGTGAAGTTAGAGCATTCATGAAGGAGGGCAGAGCAAGCTCTGGACTAGACCCCAAAGGAGCAGCCTTGCCAAGGCGGGCGGATCACAAGGTCAAGAGATGGAGACCATCCTGGCCAACATGGTGAAACTCCGTCTCTACTACAAATACAAAAATTAGCTGGGCATGGTGGCATGTGCCTGTAGTCCCAGCTACTCGGGAGGCTGAGGCAGGAGAATCGCTTGAACCTGGGAGGCAAAAGTTGCAGGAGCCAAGATCACACCTGGTGACAGAGGGAGACTCCATCTTTAAAAAAAAAAAAAAAAAAAAAAAAAAAAAAAAAAAAAAAAAGCAGCAGCCTTCCAGTTCTGGCTCTGCCACTTCCTAACTCTGGGATCAGGGACAGAGTCACTGGATACTGTTCAGCCTCACTTTCCAGGTGATTCTAACAATAACCCTACTACTACTAACATACTAACAGCAATGATAATAATAAAATCCCTGTTCTGCCTATCTCCCAAAAGTTGCCTGGAGGCCCAAGTTAGATAATAAAGTTTTATTTCATAACTGTAAATTTCTGTATATAAATCTATATGAGTGTCTTTGCTGCTTTTCTAATCAAATATCAGGGATTCTCAAATACCGAATACTAGAGTCATCAAGTTACACAGAGGCTGCTAGATTAAATATTCCTTTACATATTCACCCATATTTTTTTCTTTGGAAAGACAGATCAAAAAACTGTTCATTATTAAA
Source organism: Saimiri boliviensis (assembly GCF_048565385.1). NCBI lineage: Eukaryota > Metazoa > Chordata > Mammalia > Primates > Cebidae > Saimiri > Saimiri boliviensis. The sequence continues at coordinate 119,173,353 of NC_133454.1, read as the reverse complement.
AATTCAAAATGCTCTGCATAAAAAGCAGAAACCTCACCCCTGGCTCCTGGAGAGCTGTCCCTTGAGAATGTCTCTGTCTAACTGTTCTGTTCTCTTCTCTGCAGATCTAACCATTGGGCAGCTCGGCCTCACCATCATGGCCCTCACCTCCTCCTGCCGAGACCCTGGGGATAAAGTATCCATCCTACAAAGTCAAATGGAGAACTGGGCACCTTCCAGTAAGACCTCACTGGAAGGGAGAAGAGAATCAGGCACATGGTTTTTCCTAAGAATTTTAAATCCAGAAAGGAAAAGGGTGGGGGTGGAGAGAAAGGAAAGTCAGGGAAGAGACACAATGTATCTTTCACTCTGGTCCTTCCCATACTCACAAAAGGGAGAGATTCATTTCCAACCCAAAATGAACTAGAAATGGCCATGACCCCAAGGGCACAAGCTTATTGAGCCATCACCTGTCTAAAGACACAGTCATCTCATTCTTTACAGATGCCTGATGACATTCTTTTGAAAAACACTGAAGTCACTCTTTGTCTGTGCTGTGTCTCTTTGGGGGCAGATTTTCTAGCAATTTCCATTCTGAAGGCTTGGCTTTTCCTTCTTTGCAAATGTCCTCATCATGGTGAATGTGAGTCTGATGAAGGTTCTCTGTCCCCTTCTGAGGCCCCAACACTGAAGCATCAGCCTTCTATGGGCCCAGTCTAGCGATCTTGGCACTGTGCCAGAAGAACTCTGAAGCCACCCTACCAACAGCTGTCCGCTTTGCCAAGACCCTGCAGGCCAATTCCGCTCCCTTCAACGTAGGTGAGTAGGTCACCACTGCCCTGAACTGGGAACATCAGAGGTATTGTGCACTGAATGGTGGAGCTGGCAGGGAAGTGGGAAAGGAGAGCTTTCCATGGAGGAGGAGCTAAGGACTGTGAACATGCCTGTTAATGGGAGATACTTACCAGATGTCTGTTGGAGTGTGAACTGAGGAGCACATGAAGGAAGGGGAGATAGCAGCGTTTAGAAACAAATACAATACTTGATATGTCTGGCAACTACAGAATCTCCGCTGGGAACAATAGTTCTGTCATTCAAGTCAGAAGTTCCTCCCAAAATAAATATTAATGTCTTGCTTCACTTCTCCCCTGCATCCTCTCTTTAATCACTACTTACACTCCATTCTTCTCGATACTTCTCCTCATTACATCCAAATAACCTCTCTATGAAACAGCTACTCTCAGAACCCTAACTCATAATGTTTCCCTTCATGGAAACCCAGGGACCACCCTGCAGCTTTGTTCCGCAAGCACATAGCTGTTTGTAAATGGGAGCCTTTTCCTCTACAACATCATGTCCTCCTTCTGTCCCCTTCTATGGATAATGATCCTTCTCTGGGGGCCACTGTCACAGCCCGCATTCACGGTCACCTTTTCTCCTCTGCCAACTCTCCAAGCAGTAAGTAGTATTATCTCAGATTTTCACTCCCTTATGCATGCCCCATCAGCAACCTCTCTTGTTTCAATTTCTGTCAGACAAACAGATGAACCATTGCTCTAGGATCCTCCCTGGGGGTCAAGAACAGGCTGGTCTCCCTTTCACATCTGGGACCTCACACATTTCTGGGGCATCTCTGCCTCCAAGAGTTCGGACTTATTTGCTTCTGGTTGTCAGTAACACTATCACCCTTAAGGAAGTTATGCAACTTTCAAATGGAGATTAAGGTGAGGAGGGGGAGATCAATGAAATAAAAGATGATAACTGGCAAGTCTTTTATTTATTCTAGTCTTGTCATCCCAGAACTTGCTCACTGGTTCCACATGTTTATTGCATGCAAACAAGAAAAAGTCCCTTTGTGGCATGCTTTGGTGGACGCGAAGTTCCCACCATCTAAGAGTTTACATCTAAGAGCACAGTAACAAAAAATAAAAGAGAGCCCCAAGATTGTAAAACAGACATATAAACAACAAATGCTACAGGAATTTAGAAAAGAGACTGTCTGTCTTTCCTGGCATAAGAGCAGTGCAATTGAACATACTGCCAGTCTACATTAATTATAAGCATGAGATGTTGAGTTGTATAGTTCTGGGTTAAGATCCTGGCCCTGTACTTACTATGTGGCCTTGGGCAGTTACTTAATTTTTCTGAGCCTCTATTTCTTTGTCTCTTAAAGGGAGATAATTACAGGTACTATTTCACAGGTTTTTCTGAAGAGCAAATAAAATCATAGAACCAGAACACAGTAAGCACACAATAAATGTCAGCTGTTCATATTGCAGTAGTGACTATGGTGATCTTATCCCCTCTGTCATTCACAGACACAGGAGCAATGGCAACCCTGGCTCTGACCTGCATGTACAACAAGATCCCTGTAGGTTCAGAAGAAGGTTACAGAGCCCTGTTTGGTCGGGTACTAAAAGATACTGTGGAGAATATCAGCATGAGGATCAAAGATAATGGCATCATTGGAGACATCTACAGTACTGGCCTCGCCATGCAGGTAAACACATGCTGGATGCTCTTGGTTGGGTTCCTGACAAGAAGCCTGGATTGCAGACTCAAGAGGCCAGGTCCTCCTAGTAACATCTCTGTGAAAGTCCAGCTAGTATGACCTGAGATATATTCTTTGTGGTGCCTGGGCCTCAATTTCTCTCCTGGTAAAATGCAGGTAAGTGTTAATTCCTCCCTAACTCCTATGTAAAGTGTGAAAGAAAATCTACATAAACACATTTCTCTTCCTTGGGAAAAAAAATGAAACAAATAAATCAAGAAATATGTTGATTTATTATTAACAATGATCAATTTATTTATAATAGTTACAGACTATTGCAATTTTGATGCACAAATAATAGTACTAAAGTAGGCCCTCAAAAAATACAGAATTTTCTAATGCAATCCTACCAGCCAAGTGTTCTTTTTCAGTACTTTACCTTGATCCAAAAATAGATAAGTTTATACTCAAAATGATTAAGGACAGTAACCTCAAGTTGACTAAACCTGTGAAAAACTCATAGTAAATGGTACAGCAGATCTACCTGGCAGCCAAGTCCATACTTAACTCTATGCTTTCCTAGCATGTATTCCCAGGCTTGGATTCTGCAAGATGTGCTTGGTATTAATATTTCTAAATCTAACAACCCATTCTACCCTAGTTGATTAGAGCAGCTTCTTCCATAGAAGACAGATATACCAATGATAGTGGGCAAAAATGATCAACTAGAATTAAAAACTAGCAACCATCTGTGGCTGAATCCTCTAACCCCAACTAAGAAGTTTGAGCTCCAATGTCTCAAAATGTCCTATGGGAATTAATAGGACCAGGGACTCTTCACCTCAGAAAGCCCAGGAAAGGAAGAATCATGGAGTGATGACACCAGCCCCAAACCTAACATAGTCCTGGACTACTAGAAATAAATTGTCTCCTGGGTAAAACAATAGAGACCAGTATTGAGATTTCATACACTAAACATTAGAAAAGGATATACACGGCCTAAGAATTGATTCATGTTAAACGTAAGAGCAAAAACAAAATTTCCATGTCAGTGGACCGCGTATAGAAGTGACTAATAAAAAACAAAGTTCATTTCTATGTCACAGTCAAGGAGACTTTGTCATAGAACAAAACCCTGTTTTTTCCATGGCTGAATTTTACAAGAGCATTCCCAGTGCTCTAATCTAGAAGCTTTTTGGAAGGAAAAAGGCAGTCTGGAAGAGATTGAAAAGATGGTTTGGGGATTTTTTTAATGTGTGACTCACTAAAAATAACCTTGCTTCAATTTAGCACCAGACAGAGAAATGTTTACTTTTGCTAACTTGGTTTGTGAATTCTGTTTGGATTTTATCACCTGCTGAGTATACTCTGATAAGCTGTACCTGGGAATTAAAGCTTTTTTTATCAAAAGGCAGGACCATGTCTATATCTAAATACCACAGGCCACATGAATTTCTAGTAGGAATACATAATCTCTCCCTACCCTTTTTACTGTCTCTTTCTGGAGTTTACTTAGGCATCCTGAAATCTGGAATCAATAGGTGTCTAATATATAATCTTTTCCTAATCTAAAATATTCTGAGATAGAAAATCAAAGGGCTCTGGAGCTATCACAATTTAGGTTTGACTCCCAGACCTGTCACCATCTCAGAAAAATGAATTTCCCCAAATTTTATTTTACCCCTAATAGCAAGGTTGTAATTAGGTAAAATAAAATGTGGTATGCAAAAAAACAAAACAAAACAAAACAAAAAATCTCATGCATAATGTCATGCTTAACAATTGTTCATGATCTGTCTCAGCAGAACAGTGATGCTAGCAAACCTCATTTTCAGTCTTTGTTCACCTTCTTCCAAGACGTCAGTGCCCTTTCAGTGACCCAGGCCACACTCAACCCTACCCAAAGACGCTCGGGAGGCATTTCCTCTGTTCTAGAATTTCTCCTCTCTCTTCCATGAACATCCTATGGCTTTCAAGATTCCTCTGATAGGCGCTTATCTTGAAAAGGGATCTGATAGGCTGGGCGTGGTGGCTCACACCTGTAATCCCAGCACTTTGGGAGGCCAAGGCGGGCAGATCACTTGAGGTCAGGAGTTCAAAACCAGCCTGGCCAATATGGTGAAACCCCATGTCTACTAAAAATACAGAGATTAGCTGGGTGTGGTGGCAGGCACCTATAATCCCAGCTGCTTGAGAGGCTGAGGCAGGAGAATCAGTTGAACCTGGGAGACGGAGGTTTCAGTGAGCCAAGATCACACCATTGCACTCCAGCCTGTGAGTTTCAGCAAGACTGTCTCAGAAAGAAAAAAAGAAAAGAAAAGAGATCTGACGAAATTCTTGATGAAAAGTTATTAATGATGTTCTTGCTTAGTGAAATTTGGGAGATGCATATGACCAGTGGACAAGATGCTGTTGCAGAGGGGCACCCACCTGATGGCCATTAGCCCAAACTGCCTTGTAAAGTGGCCTCTGTCCAGAGCCATGGTTCATGGATGCTGAGGGTAACAGTGACAGTCATGCCTGTCACAAACACCCAATTGTGCATACTGACCCCACCTGAGACAGCCATTTCTGACTCCTCTCTCCCTTCTCCCATGACCTATTCCAAGCTTCAGGTGAACCAGTCATCAGCAATCTCGGCCCATTAACATGCCCTGGTGGCCATCATCAGCACAGTAAAGGAAGGGAGGTGGTAATGACAAATTCCACATCACACATCACGAAATGCTTTTCTACATTAGCCCCTTAACCCCAAATGACTCCGGCAAGAATAGGCAGAAATTATGATTTCCATTTTATTCATGCAATATGCAACTCAGCAAAATAGGTGAATCTCTTGATGTGTTAATCAAAACCCATTTTGCAAGTAACAGAAATATAAATCCTTTTAGCTCAAGAAAAAAAATGAGGATTTACTACTCACATACACTGGGAAGTCTAGGGCTGAATTAGGTGGTTTCAGGAATAACCAGAATAAAGGGCTCAAATCATATCAGTGGCCATTCTTTTTTCATCGTCCAGCCCTGATTTTCCTCATTCTTTCCTGCTACAGGGCTGCTTCTTCAAAGTGGCTGAGAAAGATGCTCACTAGCAGCTTAATGTGTACTTGCTTGGTCTTAATTGAATAACCTCAGTGGGGAAAAAAATTCTTTTGGTCTCCCAATGTCTGTATGTCAGGGAACAACTCCAATTAGTACAAGTGTCCACAAATCACTGTCATCAAGGGGATGGGCACCACCATCAGCCCAGCCCAGGTCATGAGTCCATACTGAGCCAGGGTTGTGGAGCCTCTGACTAACAGTCTTGACACAAGCACAAAGTGAGGGCAAAATCCACCAAAGAGGGTACAGAACAGCATAAAACAAGGGGTCTACTCCATTTATGTGGCTAGATGGTCCTAGGCTAACGCTCCCTCTAGAGCCCAGCTTGTCCTAGACTAAAGCTCCCTCTGGAGCCCAGCTCTCACCCTCACTCTACATTCAAGAATCATTGGTAAATATGACTGCCTAATAGTGTTCCCTGCATCTAATCATTGCACAGATATTTGTTCTGTGTCTGCTGTGTGACAGAGACTGTGCTAAGTGGTGGAGACATAGCATTGTGTTCCAAACCTTACATAGCATTGGCTTTGTATTCTGGGTGATTAGGTGATCACAAGGATTAGTGATCAAGTTTCTCTCTTAAGACATGTAGGAGCCAACTCTCAGCTATACCTAATTCCTCTCTCTTTCCCTCTCTCTCTCTCTCTCTTCTTGTCCCAGGCTCTCTCTGTAACACCTGAGCCACCTACAAAGGAATGGAACTGCAAGAAGACCATAGATATGATACTCAATGAGATTAAACAGGGGAAATTCCACAACCCCATGTCCATTGCTCAAATCCTCCCTTCCCTGAAAGGCAAGACATACCTAGATGTGCCCCAGGTCACCTGTAGCCCTGGTAAGACATCCACCATTCCTTATGTTATAAAGCAGCAACTTATGCCAGGAATGACATATGGATCAATGTTAAGTGACATGTAGGCTTGTAATGTCCATTATTCCCATGTGAGCAGAGCACATCTGACTTACAGTCCTAAAGAGTGTGTGCCAGCACACAGATAATACCCTCCTGCACTCAGAACTCAGCCCTGTATCTACTTCATTCAGCATATATTTATGCAGTACCTACTATGTGCAAAGCATCTTGTGGGATACTAGAAGTAGGAGAAGGTCTGTGGTCCCAACAACCAAATAACATATAGCTTCATTTATTCATTTGACAAATGTGCCATCAAACACTATGCATATCCTATCGTATCTGCCTTTCACAAAGTCAGAAGACAGATGTGTAAACAAAAACTACAACATTTGGGACAATCAAGTAAGTATTAAATAGAAGTTAAAGCCACACAAGGTGCAAATGCAAAAAAGAAAAATAGTGACCGGTTGTCGATTTTGTTTAGGAGGCTTCAGAGAACTGAATTCATATTTAAGTTGAGACTTAAAGATCTAAATATGAAAGCTTGATGCGCATGACACATGGATGAGACAGAGTGGAAACCTAGCAAGCCACTTTTTAATTAAAACTACCTTTATTTTATCCAATTATGCATAAAATTGAACGATACTTAAAATTCAAACATTACAGAAATATGCATTTAGAAAGCAGAGGTCTTACATAAAAACTTCTCACTCCAGAGATTACTAGTGTTTGATACCAATTCCTCGACCTCCCTTTTTTTTAAATGCTAACATAAAATATCATTTCTCTTGCATTGCATGAACAAGAAGAGATTAGTAAGTTTCTTGACTATCTCAATGCAGACTGTGGAGACCAAAATCAAGCAAACTGATCCCAATCCTACCAAACATGACCACATTCACTGAACCCCTTAGGCTGCTTCCCAGTGATGTCCCAACCTTAACAAAGTGGCCATGGAGTTTTTGTCAGAATTCTACACTAGTTGTCCAATTACTTGGTTAAATGGTATGAAACTCACTGCTTTTTTGAAGTTTTCCGGGATGAGTTGCCAATAACAGAGATTTTGCACCCATAATACAAACCCCATAATCTTTGACAAATGTGGCCTCTTTGCCCTTCACAGATCATGAGGTACAACCAACTCTACCCAGCCCTCCTGGCCCTGTCCCCACCTCCACATCTAACATCACTGTCAAATACACCATAAACAACCAGCTGAGGGGCGTTGAGCTGCTCTTCAATGAGACCATCGACGTTAGTGTGAAAAGTGGATCAGTGTTACTGACTGTCCTAGAAGAAGCACAGCGCAAAAATCCTATGTTCAAGTGAGTGTTACAAGTGTCATTCATCATTCTCTCCAGGTCTAATCTGAACTCTCATTTTTTTTCTCATCCTCTGTTTCCTTATTGTTTTTTCTTTTGATAACAGATTTTTATTTAATAGCCCCTTGAGCAAGTTACAATCTAATAAATAGGTAAGGCTCTCATGAAAACTTAAATCACACAAGTCAACGCATGATGAAGTTTTAAAAACAAAAAATCAGAGGAGATTTGAAAGTCTATTGCAGAGTAGAACAGTAAAAAGAGACTTTGTACCTTTGAACCACAAAGAATAGGTACTATTTAGGAAGATGTGGAAAGAGGTAAGTACAGGAAAAGAAATGGCTAGAACAAATATTTGCATTAAGACTGGGCAAGGAATCTGGGGCCAGTGAGTAAGCCAGGTGGACACACCAGGTCGGGTGACCATGTAAATGTCTTGAAATATCAGGCTAAGGAGACTGGACTTTATTTTGTAACCACATTGTAAAATGTTGTTTGGGTCATGATACTAGGAGACAAGGCTAAAATGTAGGACATGACTGAAATAATGGAGCTGTGAAGTGATGATGACTTCCTCTGGGATACACGGACACACACCAAGGCTCTATGAGTGACAGGACATAGAGATCAAGAGAAAGAAGCTTCAAAACTATGGGTAAAAGTGTCAAGGAAAAACAGTATCCTTCGAAGAAAGGGATTAAATTCCTTAGATATGTTTAATGGTGGGCATTTGATATAGGAACATTAGAAGGTTTTTGGAGGTAAAGGCTAGGCACAGTGGCTCACGCCTGTAATTACAGCACTTTGGGAGGCCAAGGCAGGCAGATCACTTAAAGTTAGGAGTTCGAGACCAGCCTGGCCAATATGGTAAAACCCCATCTCTACTGAAAATACAAGAATTAGCCAGGCATGGTGGAGTGTGCCTGTGGTCCCAGTGACCCAGGAGGTTAAGACAGGAGAATTGCTTGAGCCTGGAAGGCAGAGGTTGCAGTGAGCTGAGATTGTGCCACTGCACTCCAGCCTGGGAGACAGAGCAAGACTCTATCTCCAAAAAAGAAAGAAACAAAGAAAGAAGGAAGGAAGGAAAGAAAGAAAAAAAAAAGGCTTTTGGAGGTATAGAAGAAGTACTAGGAAAAGAGGTCAGGACAGGCAAAAAAAAAAAAAAAAAAAAAAAAAAAAAAAAAAAAATTGGACAGTCATCTCTTAGAGGTGATAACCAAAGGCAAGAACCCATGTAGTAGGTAGCAGATACATGCACCCAATGAAACCATAAGACAGATTTAGTTATTCTCATTTTACAGATAGAACCCTTAGGCCCAAGATGTTAGTAATATTCTTAAGATCACATAACATGTAACTAATAGAGTTGAGAGCTGAACCCAGACTGGACTGAATCTGACACCCTGTCAGGGTAGGGGAAGATACCAAAATGAATCACAGAGAAGAATATTCAATTTTAGGTAATGTTTATGGTTTGCAAAAAGAGGACGCAGTAAAGAAACATGGAGAAGTCTAAGCTATAAGAGGAGAAGAAGAAAAGTGCCAAGTCATGGAAAGGAAAAAAGGAGATATTTTCAAAGAAAAGATGATATGGTCCAAATTCTTCAGGGAGATACCAAGAAAGAATACTGGCAAAGGCTAAGGAATTGACAACTGAGTGGTATTACATGGGGATCTATTCCACCCAGTTCTGTTGAGCACATTTTGTGTGCTGCCTACTGCATGACTCTATAACTTCCCCAACACAGGTCAGGATAAAAATTGTACTTCAAAACTATTCCTCTTTTTTTTTTTTTTTTTTTTTTTTGAGAGCACCCAGCCTGGAGTGCAATGGTGTGATCTCACTGCAACCTCTGCCTCCTGGGTTCAAGCGATTCTCCTGCCTCAGCCTCTTGAGCTGGGATTACAGGCATGCACCACCATGCCCTGCTAATTTTTGTATTTTTAGTGGAGATGGGGTTTCAGCATGTTGGCCAGGCTGGTCTCAAACTCCTGATCTCTGATCCACCCACCCTGGCCTCCCAAAGTGCTGGGATTAATGGCATGAGCCACCATGCCTGGCCCAAAAATATTTGATTTAAAAACCCTTTGAATGTACTGTACTTTACTTCTCTGAGCTTAGCTTTAATTTTGCCTGATTTTTCTTTTTCTGATTATAAATATAATAAATACATATAGCAGAAATTCTGAGGGAAAAAGCACAAACAAGAAAAATCATCTATAGTCCACCCACAATATCATAACTGTAACATTTTTATGACTTTTGTAGGTGTTATTTTCTATGCATATCATACATGGACGTGATCCAGCATATACATGGGACAGATAATTCATGTAAAATTTGTATCTCATATTTTCACTAACATTTTTGCACAAGTCGTTTCCCGTGTTACTGAAAAGTATTGACAATATTTTCATGGCTTCCAAATATTTAGTCTTGGATATTCATTTAATCACTCGTCTAACTATTTACCCATTTCAGGGAATTTACATTTTTTTAATTTCCTTATTAATAAGTGTTTTCAAAATCCATTCATTTTCATTTCATTTCAACATAAGTGAAGTAATTTCATATTCATTAGTCATTCATGTTAGCTTTGTTTATTTATTTTGAGATACGGTTATGAGACTGGCTAAAATTTGTATTTTTGTCAGAGAGAGGGTTTCATCATATTGCCAGGGCTGGTCTCGAGCTCCTGGGCTCAAGCAATCTGCCCTCCTCAGCCTCCCAAAGTGCTGGGATTACAAGCATGATCTACCACACCCGGCCCATTTTCCCTTTTATTTTTTTTTAACTTAACTTTTATTTTAAGTTTGGGGTACATGTACAGGTTTGTTACATAGGTAAACTGTATCATGGGGGTTTGTTGTACAGATTATTTCATCACCCAGGTATTAATTCTACTACCTATTAGTTATTTCTCCTGATCCTCTCCCTCCTCCCAACCTGTGCCCTCTGACAGGTCCCAGTGTGTGCTGTTCCCCTGTACATGTCCATGTGTTCTCATCATTTTGCTCCCACTTATAAGTAAGAACCTGTGGTATTTGTTTTCTGTTCCTGTGTTAGTTTACTAAGCATAATGGCCTCCATTCATGTTCACTGCAGCACAAATCACAATAGCAAAGACATGGAATCAACCTAAATGCCCATCGGTAGTAGACTGGTTAAAGCATTTTCTCTTTTGAACATGATTTTATCTGATAAAATGATCATATAAAATCACACTCAGAATGATCATTTAAAATGTCTGAAGCATTTATCTGAAGCATTTAAAATGTCTCTATCCTGGTGGCTGGATTGTTTGAGCCCACGATTTCAAGGCTGCCATGAGCTAGGATCTCACCACTAACCTGGGTAACAAAGTGACACCTTGTCTCTAAAAAAATTAATAATTATAACTAACTAATTAATTGAATGCCTCTATCCTTTCATCTTACCCCAGGTTCCCTGACCTAAAGTGAGACATTAATCATAAATAAATTCTTTTTTAGATTTGAAACCACAATGACATCTTGGGGCCTTGTCGTCTCTTCTATCAACAATATCGCTGAAAATGTTAATCACAAGACATACTGGCAGTTCCTCAGCGGCGTAACACCTTTGAATGAAGGTGAGGGAAGAAAAGGCATAGGCATTATCTTCCACAGATTGAAGGCTACATTCCTTAATTATATTTTTCATTTGATTTATTCATTCATTCATTTAATCAATTAATATTATATGTGTATATACAATAATTCTATAGACAGTGATTGCTTATATATGTATACACATATATATTTTGTATGTACATATATAATCATTAGATAGAGAAAGAGATTAATTCTGTAGGTAGTGGTAATGCTTTTTACAGAGAAGGAAAGTAAGTCTTAGAGACATTGAAGGGACTTCTACAAGGCATGCATCTAGAATGTAAAAGTGGGTAATTAAACCCAGGTTTCCAAACTTTAGGACAAACTGCTTTCTACAATAGTTTCACTCAAAATTCATGCTTAACCTTCTTTAGAAAAAAAAATCTCCAAAGAGAAGAATGCCTACATGTACATATTTGTGCATGTTTCCCCTGAAAAAATTAGGAGAAAGTGGGAAGAATAAAACTCAGACTTCAGCAAAACCTTAACATTTGTTAAAGCTTTTGCACACATATTAAAATATTCTCAAATTTAAAGAGCATTAGTCCATGGCTTTTGTCTAAGCATGATGTTACCTAGTTAACCTGATGGTTAACTGTCACCGTGCAGAGACACGTAAAGCCAAATAAAGTCACAGTAGAGCCAACATCATAGGTTGGTAAAGACACTTCATTATCTAATATTACAGTAGGTGGAGTTTTTTTTTTTAAAGTCTATCATGTATTTAACAAAATCTTGCCGGTCAGAATTTGTGGAATCGCAGCAAAGCATATAATAAAGATCTTGGAGTCATAGAGGACTTGATTAGAAGCGCCTGCCCTTATTTAACATTAGCATTAAATCTCTGAGCCACTTTCCACGGCTTTAAAATGGAAATGCATTAATCATTACTTGGGTTATTGTGAGGATTGGAAATAATAAAATGATTAAGTACAATTTTTTTGCATAGCATGTGTTCAAAAATACTATCCATCATTATTATTATTAGTTTTCCTATTACCTTCATCTCAAGAAATATCTGTATCAAAATATCCCATATACCCCATAAATATATATACCTACTGTGTACCCACAAAAATTAAAACTGTTTTAAATACCCAGAATTTTTTTAAAAAAGAAAGTAATTGCCCAGGAACTTAAATCAGGCATATTCTCATGTCTACCAATTACTTTTCTTCCCTGCGAGAAAGAATGATAAAGGCCTCTGAGAAAAAAAAAAAAGATTTGGGCCTGAAACTGTCATTCTTTCTGCTGCCCAACTACATAAAAGGTAACAGATATTGCCATCATCTATCTTTCCTGTCCTGAAAGCCAAAAATTCTCAACCCACTGCTCTTTCTTATTTCTTAAAAAATCTTCAAAAATGAACATGAGATTCTCCCTTGAATGCCCTGATTTTGGCCTAAGTGAGCCATTTTAGCAATAACCACCATTTGTTGCACAATTATTCTGCACCAGGTACTGTATTAGGCACCTAGTGGTCATTATTCCTAATTCTGAAAGTAACTCTTCAGAGTAAATATTATTTACAAAATCTTGTATGTGAGAAAAAAAGAGGCTCGTGCATCTTAAGGGGTATACCCAAAGACATACCCCTTGAAATGGTGACCACAGTGTGGAAACAAGAACTTCCTAAATCTCAATTTCATGTTCTCTCCATAATCAAACTGCCTATTTATCTCTAGGATGAGGTTACTCCTTTAAAAAATGTAATGGGTTCACTTCAGCTAGCCACTGCATCCCTTGGTGGATGGAGGTGTTTACATGCACCACGGTCACCTCGTGTTACTCTCTGCTTATTTCCAGGGGTTGCTGACTACATACCCTTCAACCACGAGCACATCACAGCCAATTTCACACAGTACTAAGGAAGAGGTGGGTTCAGCTTCTACCAAACATCTCCAAAAGATGGGTTAAATTTTTTCCACTTCATTTCAAATCTATGCAAGAAAGTGAATGCCTGTGATGCCACCATATTCCTGGTAAAAACATGGAAAATCACTATGTAAAATAAAAATGCAAAGTTCACTGGAGTCTCAACATCTATGACTCATGAAAATAAAATTTCCAGCTTCTCAACACAATGACTGCCAATCACCATTTAAACCTAAGGCAAGGGGAAAAGAGAGAGTAGCTGATATTTTTGGATGTCATTCTGATTTCTTGATTAATTAAATAACACACTCCCTATTTCTATAAATTATATATTTTTTAAATCTCGTATTTTCTCATTATATCAAGTACTCCTTTTCAAGTTGCCTAATGTAAACATGCCCATGTATGTACATACATGTACACATGCAATGGCCAAACATTTCAACATACAAAACTCCCAGATGGTTCAGAACTAGGTAAATGATGTTATGTTTTAACTCTCTCCTTCCATTTCCAATATTTGTTTTGGTTAAATCCATATTTCAAATATATATTTAGATAGTTTATATATGTAAAATGTAAATTAACACATTCAATATATTATGCATAACTTAATATATGTATTACACTATATACTATTTATTATATATATATATATTTTGCAGCAACTTAGTGAAACAAATGTTAAAGGTATTTCTTTTTTTTGGTATTTTCTTTTTTTTATTTTTTATTTATTTTTTATTTTTTTATTTATTTTATTGCATTTTAGGTTTTGGGGTACATGGTGAAGAACATGCAAGATTGTTGCATAGGTACACATGTGGCAGTGTGATTTGCTGCCTTCCTACCCATCACCTGTATCTGGCATTTCTCCCCATGCTATCTCTCCCCAACTCCCCACCCCTCGCTGTCCCTCCTCTATATCCCCTCAACAGACCCCAGTGTGTGATGCTCCCCTCCCTGTGTCCATGTGTTCTCATTGTTCAACACCCGCCTATGAGTGAGAACATGCAGTGTTTGATTTTCTGCTCTTGTGTCAGTTTGCTGAGAATGATGGTGTCCAGGTTCATCCATGTCCCTACAAAGGACACGAACTCATAGTTTTTGATGGCTGCATAATATTCCATGGTGTATATGTGCCACATTTTCCCTGTCCAGTCTATCATCAATGGGCATTTGGGTTGGTTCCTGGATATGATAAATAGATGTAGATCTTGGAAAAAATTTAAACTTTCAAAGATAAACATAACTCTGATCTCTGCTGGTGGGAGTCAACACTGGTACAAACTTTCTAGAGGATTATATAAAAATTTGTATCAAAAGACCTAAAATGGCTGGGCGTGGTGGCTCATGCCTGTAATCCCAGCACTTTGGGAGGCCAAGGTGGGTGGATCATCTGAGGTGAGGAGTTCACGACCAGTCTGACCAACATGGTGAAACCCTGTCTCTACTAAAAATACAAAATTAGCCAGGTGTGGTGGTGCATGCCTGTAATCCCAGTTACTTTGGAGGCTGAGGCAGGAAAATCGCTTGAACCCAGGAGGCAGAGGTTGCAGTGAGCTGAGATAGCACCATTGCACTCCAGCCTGGACAACAAGAATGAAACTCCATCTCCAAAAAAGAAAAAAAAAAAAAAAAACAGACCTAAAATATACTCACCTTTGACCGAAAAACTCCCAATTCTGAAATTTATACAAACATATATAAGAGGACACATAAATATATAAGAATCAAAAGGTCTGCGGTAACTATTATAGACCAGAGCTTAGGTGTACAGGCACAATACACTTCCTGAAACTGAACCCAGAATCAGATAGACTGAAGTGCCTGGAAACAAGCCTCCCATTTAGGCATCTCTGAGCAAGTACATGCTCTCTGGTAACAGTCTGGCTCCCAGGAGAAAGGTCCAGGTCCTCATCTCCCAGAAAAAGGCCAGGACTGTCACTGTGATGTAAGGAAATCTCAGGGGTGGTGAACAAAGTGCTCTCTCATAACATATCATAATGTTTATAACATGCAAAAAATACAACAATCTAGATGTCCAACAATAGGACAATGGACAAACCCTCTGGTGCATCCATATGAGGGGACACTTAAAAGTTACTAAAAGTCATGTTGAAGATAAAATTTTGGTGACATGAAAGACATTCATGAGGAACGTGAATGAAGTGAGTGAATGAAGTGAATAAATGAAGTGAATGAAGGCAACACCAAGTGAATGAAGGCTACTGCACGACCACATTATAATATTATCCATGCGTGAGTGTTTTAGTGGTGATCTCTGTGTGACAAAATTATTGGTAACTGGGAGTTTTGTTTGCCTCTCTGCTCTAAGTTTTAGCCATTTGACAAATAATAATTGCACAACTGGAAAATGGAAAAAACATTATTTTATACAAAGATTATTTTTGCTTTTTCAACAATAAATTGGGCAGCCAAAGAGACGTGTGTGTGTGTGTGTGTGTGTGTGTGTGTGTGTGTGTGTATGGGTGTATGGAAGAGTTCTGTCTCCAGCCTTTGCTCTAATAATGGAAATTGAGGAAACAAGGCTAGGGAGGAAACAAAGAGAAGAAAATCACAGATTTGTGTCATATAATCAAAACCTGGTTTTGGCTACCTATCTGGGACTTAACTGGTGTGTGTTCAGCTATATTGGCAGAGCTAGAGACAGGGAAACAGGTTGGAAAGTTGTAATTCTGTTTTAAGGAAGTGCTTTTATTTTGAGACAGAGTCTTGCTCTGTCACACAGGCTGGAGTACAATTGTGTGATCTTGGCTCACTGCAACCTCCATCTTCCGGGTTCCAGCAATTCTACTGACTCAGCCTCCCAAGTAGCTGAGATTACAGGCACCTGCAACCACACCCAGCTAATTTTTGTATTTTTAGTAGAGATGGGGTTTCACCATGTTGGCCAGGGTGATCTCAAACTCCTGACCTCAGGTGATCCACCTGCCTCAGTCTCCCAAAGTGCTGGGATTATAGGCATGAGCCACCTCACCTGGCTGAGGAAGTGCTTTAAAATGTACTTACATTGGCATGCACTATAAAAATGAAGGTAGTTAGTTGTCTTAAGTGATTTTTTTTTTAAGTAGGAAAATATAGCAAAAGAAAATTATCTGAAGTACTCTGGGGCAGGAAGAAGTTAATTAAGTACCTTGCAGCAGGAAGTCACATCACCTCTGTTTATAAAATATAGTCCCAGCCTGGAAAACATAGGGATTCCCTATCTCTATAAAAAATAAAAATAAAAATAAATTAGCCAGGTATTATGGAACATACCCATGGCACATGCCAGCTACTTGGGAGGCTAAGTTGAGAGAACTGCTTGATGCTTGAGCCCACAAGGTCTTACTGGGCTTTTCCATTTTCCAGTTGCTCAATTATTATGTGTTGAGTGGCTAAAACTTATAAAACAGAGAGGCAAACAAAAAAAAAAACCCAGTCACCAATAATTCTGTCACACAGAAATTACCACTAAAACATTCAGAGAGCAGGTACTTTCTCTGAGATGACCAGATGGGAGGGCTGTGCCTGGAAAGTTCAGCTGCAGTAAGACATGATCACTCCACTGCACTTCAGCATGGCCTACAGAGCAAGCTCATGTCTAAAAATATGTATCTTTTTAAATATATAATATAAATGTCTATATATAAAATATACCATTATACATACCTGTAATATATATTTTTATATAATATATAATACTAGGCATATATATCTATTGTATATTTTTGTATAGCAGGTATATAAATATATAAATAATATATAATAGGTATATATACCTGTTATATATAAATCTAAATATAGATTTATATTATATATATTATATAGGTATATATAATATAGGTATATATATATTATGTAGGTATATGTTAATCCCTATAGTAGGTATATATATCCATTATAAGTAAAGCTATATAAATATAAATATATAGATTGTATAGATATATAATATATATATTACATTTATGTATTATATAAATATATCATGTACGTGATATATAAATATATATACCCATTATATATGTATATTTTTATATATTTATATATAAATATATATCATATATATGAGTGCATATATATAAAAATACCCATTTTCCAAGACTCATTTCCGCTTTTCAATATGTTTCCAATACATTTTCCACCTTGTTTCCATTTGTCATTATCTCATAGATTAAGGATCTTTCCTTGTTCATTTGGGGACTACTACACCAGTTTAAGGATTTTTTTTCTAACACTGCTTCTCTTGTTTCTCTTGCCCATAATTTCCAAGTTATAGTCATTTAGCACCAGTAAATTAAGGAGAAACTGTCAATTAGGTGACTTTTTAATATACAGTACCTGGTTTCTTTTAAAAAGGTGGTAACAATGGAACAGAATACTCCTGAAACAAAGCCACAGCCTAAAATCAACTGATCTTTGCAAAGTCAACAAAATGAACAATGGGAAGGATATCCTACTCAATAAATATTGCTGCCATATGGAGAAGAATAAAACGGGATCCCTGCCTCTCACCATATACAAAAATTAATTCAAAATGGATTAAAGACTGAAATGTGGCCCGGCGCCGTGGCTCATGCCTGTAATCCCAGCACTCTGGGAGGCCGAGGCAAGCAGATCACCTGAGATCAGGAGTTTCAGAACAGCCTGACCAACATGGAGATACCCCGTGTCTACTAAAAATACAAAATTTGCCAGGAGTGGTGGTGCATGCCTGTAATCCCAGCTACTCAGGAGGCTGAGGCAGAAGAATCACTTGTAACCGGGAGGCAGAGGTTGTGGTGAGCCAAGATTGCACCATTGCACTCCAGCCTGGGCAACAAAAGCAAAACTCCATCTCAAAAAAAAAAAAAAAGACTTCGGTTTAACACCTCAAACTACAAGAATCCTAGAAGAAACCCTAGGAAATACCCTTCTAGACATTGGCCTAGGCAAAGAATTTATGACTAAGCCCTCAAAAGCAAATGCAACAAAAACAAAAATTGACAGTTGAGGCCTAATGAAACTAAAATTCTTTTGTTCAGCAAAATAAATTACCGGCTGGGTGCAGTGGCTCATGCCTGTAATCCCAGCACTTTGGGACGGTGAGGAGGGCAGATCATTTGAGGTGAGAAGTTCAAAAGTAGCTTGGCCAACATGGTGAAATGCCATGCCTACTAAAAACACAAAAATTAGCCAGGCATGGTAGTAGATGCTTGTTATCCCAGCTACCTGGGATGCTGAGGCAGGAGAATTGCTTGAACCCTGGAGGCAGAGGTTGCTGTGAGCCGAAATTATGCCCACTGCACTCCAGCCTGAGAAACAAAGGGAGACTCTGTCTCCAAAAAAAAAAAAAAAAAAAAAGAAAGAAAGAAAAGAAAAAGAAATAACCAACAGACAACCTATAAAATGGGAGAAAATATTTTCAAACTCTGAATCCAGGAAAGAACTAATCAGAATCTATAAGAAACTTAAACAAATAAGAAAAAAAAAAAATTAAAAGTGGGCAAAGGACATGAACAAAGACTTCTCAAAAGAAAACATACAAGCAGCCAATGAACATATGAAAAAATGTTCTACATCATTAATCATCAGAGAGATGACAATCAAAATCACAATGACAGGGCATATCACACAAGTCAGAATGGATTATTATTAAATGATCAATAAATAACAGATGTTGGCAAGGTTGAGGAGAAAAGCAAATGCTTATCCACTGTGGGTGGAAATGCAAATTAGTTCAGCTCCTATGAAAAGCAGTTTGCAGATTTCTCAAAGAACTAAAAGCAGAATTACCATTCAACCCAGAAATCTCACTTCTGAACATACACCCAAAGGAAAATAAATTGTCTGCCAAAAAGACACCTGCACTCATACGTTCATCACAACACTACTGACAATAGCAAAGACATGGAATCAACCCAGGTGTCCGTCATGGTGGATTGGATAAAGAAAATATGGTACATATAGGCCACGGAATACTACATAGCCATTAAAAAATAAAATCATGTCCTTTGCAGCAGCATGAATGCAGCTGGAGGCTGCAATCCTAAATGAATTAATGCAGGAAAAGAAAACCAAATATTGAATGTTTGCACTTTTAAGTGGGAGCTAAGGCTGAGAGGAGTGGCTCACACCTGTAATCCCAGCATGTTCGGAGGCCAAGATGGGAGGATTGCTTAAGCCCAGGAGTTCGTAAACCAGCTGGGACAACATAATGAAACACTACACTGTCTCTATGAAAAATGTAAACATTAGCCAGGCGTAGTAGCACATGCCTATAATGACAGCTATAGGAGGGTAAGGTGGGAGGATCACCTGGGCCCAGGAGATTAAGGCTGCAGTGAGCAATGATCAGCCCACTGCACTCCAGTCTGGTGACAGAGCAAGAGCCCATCTCAAAAACTATAAAAAATAAAATAAGTGGAAGCTAAACATTGGTTACACATGGACACAGAGATGGAAACAATAAACACTGGAGATGAGACCGGAGAGAAGGAGTGGGGCAAGGATTGAAAAACTACCTATTGGCTACTATGTTCACTACTTGAGTGACAGGACCATTAGAAACCCAAACCATGCATCACACAGTATACCTATGTAACAAACCTGCACGCATACACCTGAATCTAAATTTTAAAAAAAGGATGGATACACACAGATTTGGAAGATGAAGCAAATATATTTACTAAACTAAACAATGTAACGTTTCATTTCACTTGGAAATTTAATGTTTAATTTTTATGAGGGGAGCTTTATGGAAGGATGCATTTGTATTTATTATGCACTCAGTTTTATGTTGGATAATAGTAAACTCCCATAGGAATTAATGAGAAGAAATCTGTAATATGATAACTATTTTTCCTCATAGGAAATAATACAAATTCTAACTTCCAGAAATAAAATAAATTAAATTTTAAAAATAGGAAGATCTTAACATAAAATTACTGAAGATACTCAACAAAATCAGTACTGAATATGGATAGAAAGCACCTGTCAGGGAGAGACCTAACATTACCTCAGAGGTATTTCCGATCATTATTTTATTGCTTCTACTCACATTTTTCTCATAGTCTCAGAAGCAAGGATCATTTTTGCTTAACAATATTATCTTCACCACCTAGCACAGCACCTGGCATAAAAATTTATATTGAATTAATAATTATAGTTCAGAAAGGTAAGTTACTATTAGAAAACATAGTCTACAGATACAGTGTGAGAAGAAATCTGATCTTGGAATCAAAAGATTTTGCATTGTCACTCCTGTATTCGCTCGTAAAAAAGCTGTGTGACCTGGACACGTTTCTAACTCAAAGATCAGTTTCTTTACCAATACAATCAGAGATTTGGCATAGAATCATCTCTAAAATTCTCTTTATTCTGGAAAAGTCTTAAGAATTGTGTTCTCTGAGATACGTATACTGCTTATAATAAGCTCTCTATCCTAATGTATTGAGTATGATAGGGAAGAATGAAATTGTAACTCTAATTATAATCATATATATGCACTCATTATTGCATAATGAGAGTGCCCACGTATGCGTTTGGTTCAGATTTCAGTGTTTATAATAAGTATTTTGTGACCTCTACTGGCCATACATGGTAAAGTCTAAACTTTCTTTACGGGAAGGGTTGACTGAGCATAGGCATTTTATGAAGATGAGGAAAAGAAGGGAAGATTGCTAGCAAATACTTTCCCTCCATTTAGGGATTGTATACAATTGTACTTGCCTTTAATTAGGTGAATAACCTATAACAAGTACGTGGTTGAAGCACACTTTTAAGGAACTGGAACTAAATATCTGACACGTCTAGTCCCTTCAAACTGAGATCCTACAATTCTTTGAAATAGCAAAAGCCCCAAGTCTCAGTCAGAAAAGCAAATGGTTCTGAGATCAAAATGAAATAAAAAGAGAGGATTGAGCATTGTAGTCAAGAAAATAAAAATAGAGAGTGTGGAACTTAACAAAACAGTTCTAAATTTTATCTTGAAGAACATGCAACACATAGCCAGTATGTTTTTTGCAAAGTACAAAAACAAACAACTTGACTGAGCAGATATAAAAATGTATAGTAAAGTGACAACGACTAAAACAATGTAGCACCAGCCTCAGAGCATGGGAATGGAAGAAAATGTCAAAAGGAACTCCCAAAAGATATGAGAATTTAATACATCATAAAGTCACATATTAAGGCTGGGTGCAGTGGCTCATGCTTGTAATCCCACCATTTCAGTAGGCTGAGGCAGGCAGATCACTTGAGGTCTGGAGTTTAAGACCAGCCTTGCCAACATGGTGAAACCCCATCTCTACTAATAATACAAAAAATTAGCCAGGCATGGTGGCACGCACCTATAACCCCAGTTACTTGGGAGGCTGAGGCAGGAGAATCACTTGAATCCCAGAGGCGGAGCCTGCAGTGAGCCGAGATCACATCACTGCACTCCAGCCTGGGCAACACAGCAAGATTTCGTCTCAAAACACAATAAAAAATAAAAATAAATAAAGTCACATATTAAATGAGAATTTTCAACTCTGAGAAAGAATTATGTTATATCCCTAACCTCTGGCCTTTATAAGCAGTATTAATATATTTTGACTTATCAAAGTAAGTCAAATAGATTTTTAATATCTTTATATTTTATTTATATAGTATATCTTTATTACAAATATCATATTATGTATTTTATATAATATTGATTAACATAACAACATTTGACTTATTCTTTTTTGTTGTTTTGTTTTGTCTTTTAAGCCAGGGTCTTACTCTGTTTCCCAGGCTGGAGTTCAGTGGCACAATCACAGCTCACTGCAGCCTCAGCCTCCTGGGCTCAGGCAATCCTCCTGCCTTAGCCTCTCAAGTAACAGGGAATAAAGGCATGAGCCACCACGTTCGGCTGATATTTTATTTTGGTAGAGATGGGCTCTTACTATTTTAGCCAAGCTAGGCTTGGACTCCTGGGCTCAGGCAATACTCTAATCTCAGCCTCCCAAAGTGTTGGGATTACAGGCATGAGCCTTGGCTCAAAGTCGAAATTCTTAAGACAATTGCTAACAGATTTTACTGCATAAAAATTATAAATGGCCCTACTTCAAAAACAACCAAGATATATTGAAAACTGAAAAAAAAATTAAAACATATGCAACTGGCCAGACTCAGTGGCTTATGCCTGTAATCCCAGCACTTTGGGAGGCCAAGGCTAGTGGATCACCTGAGGTTAGGGATTGGAGACCAGCATGGCCTACAAGGTGAAAACCCGTCTCTATTAAAAATACAAAAATTAGCTGGGCGTGGTGGTAGACGCCTGTAATCCCAGCTACTCGGGAGGCTAAGGCAGGAGAATCACTTGAACCTGGGAGGCAGAGGTTGCAGTGAGCCGAGACCACACCACTGTACTCCAGCCTGGATGACAAGAGCAAAACTCCATCTCAAAAATAAATAAATAAATAAAAGTAAAACATATACAACCTAACAGGAGGTAGTATATTTATTACATAAGCAGTTTTGAATTGATCAAGAAAAAAAGCAAAACAATTAAAAATAGACAAACTATAGAAGCAAATCACACACAGAAAACAAATAGACAAAAATGTGAAATCAAGGACATGAGAAAAAGTGTGACATCACTTATCATTAAGGAAATGCGAACTAACCTATAATTCAGTACATAGGTTATATTAAGTAAAACTCGGAGAACAGTATCAGAAATCAACTTTAGTTTACTACTGGTTACCCAAATCAACTTATGAGGGAGGCTGGGCTGGGTTTGTTTTTGCATGTGTGTTTTTTGTTTGGTTGGTTTTTGTATTTTCTCATTACTCTCTGATTTAAAACATAAAAACTAAAACGTTGTGTTGTCAGTTCTAATCACAGAAAACATTCTCATTTCAGTACCTACAATGTCTAATATTGTGTAACAGTCACAACTCTGAATTCCATTTAAAAGAAAAGTGACTCTTCTCCCCCAGCTCGGCCATGCTGCAGATAGAGAGATAATAGTGAAAATAAATGGGGAGCAGGGGGTGACCCTATTTCCTTACCTTGCACTTTTACTAATCAAGTAAGATCTCTCCTATCCCGTCTCTCACTGTTTATGACTCCTCTGGGATGGTGGCACCTGGTGTGAGCTGAATAGGAGCCCTCAAAAAAGATATGGTGATTTATGACATTATGCTTACAACCTGATCAGCAAAGACCCACGTGGTTTATAAAATGAGATACTATACATGCACATGCATGCATACACACAAATACACACACACACACACACACACACACACACACACACACACACACACAGTTTTTTGAGGAACCTCCATCCCATTTTCCATAACATTAATGTACTAATTTGCATTACCACTAACAATGTACAAGAGTTACATCATTTTCTTCATAAACTTACCAACATATCTTTCATCTCTTTGATAACTGCCATTCTAACAGGTGTGCGCTGATTATCTCACTGTGGTTTTAATTTGCATTTCCCTAACAATTAGTGATGCTTAGCATTTTTGCATGTACCTGTTAGCTCTTTGTTGGTCTTCTTTTGAGAAATGTCTGTTTAGGTCCTTTGCTTATTTTTTAATTGGGTTATTTGTTTTCTTGCTGCTGAGTTGTTTGAGTTCCTGATACATTTTTAATATGAACCCCTGCTGTTTAATTTGCAAATGTTTTCTCCCATTCTGTCTGTTGTCTCTTCATTTTGTCAGTTATTTCCATTGCTGTCTAGAAGTTTTTACTCTGTGCCGTCCCATTTGTCTATTTTTGCTTTTGTTGTCTGTAATTTCAAGGTCATTTGCAAAATATTATCGCTCAGACCATTGTTGTTGAAGTTTTCCTCTATGGTTTTGTGAAAGGAAAATACCTTGGGCCCCCAAAATCACTAAAGGGAAAAGTCAAGCTGGGAAGTGCTTAGGGCCAACCTGCCTCCCATCCTATTCAAAGTCACCCCTCTGTTCACTGAGATAAATGCCTATCTGATTGCCTCCTTTGGAGAGGCTAGTTAGAAACTCAAAAGAATGTAACCATTTGTCTCTTATCTACCTATGACCTGGAAGTCCCTTCCTTACTTTGAGTTGTACAGCCTTTCCAGACTAAACTAATGTTCATCTTAGATATGTTGATTGATGTCTCTCGGCCCTAGTGTATAAACCTAAAATGTAACCTAAAATGTGTAAAACCAAACTGTGCTCTGACCACCCTGAGTATATGCCTTCAGGACCTCCTGAGGCTGTGTCATAGGCACCTGTCCTCAACCTTGTTAAAATAAACTTTCTAAATTAACTGAGACCTGTCTTAGATTTTAGGGGTTCACAGTTTCTTCTAGTAGTTTTGTTACAGGAAAGTGTCTCAATACAGATCTCAAGAGAGGGATTTTGGATCTTGTGTAAGAAAGAACTTGGGGGTGAGTCCACAGAGCAAAGTGAAAGTAAATGTATTAAGAATGTAAATTAAAAAAAGGTCAGGGTGCAGTGGCTCATGCCTGTAATACCAGCACTTTGGGAGCCAAAGGCAGGCAGATCACAAAGTCAGGAGACTGAGACCATCTTGGCTAACATGGCAAAACCCCGTTTCTGCTAAAAATACAAAAAATTAACTGGGCATGGTAGCACACACCTGTAGTCCCAGCTACTTAGGAGGCTAAGGCAGGAGAATCACTTGAACCCAGGAGGTAGAGGTGCAGTGAGCCAGGATTGCACCACTGCACTCCAGCCTGGGCAACAGAGCAATACTCCATCTTAAAAAAAAAAGAAAGAAAGAAATAATAGCTACTCCACAGACAAAGCATTCCCAAAAGCAAGAGGAGGAACACATCCACCTTAGGTACAATGCTTGTTTAGATACAAGATAACAAAGCAAAAAAATCAGGGGGAGATGTGTTCTGCTACAAGTGCTTATGACAAAGGATTGTTAATCTTTGTGTAACTAGTTTTTGCAAGAATTTGTATTATTTAACTGAAAGTAAAACTTACTGTTTTGTTTTGTTTTTTTTTTTCCTCTGAGACAAAGTTTCACTCTTGTCACCCAGGCTGGGATACAATGGCACAATCTTGGCTCACTGTAACCTCTCCCTCCTGGGTTCAAATGATTCTCCTGTCTTAACCTCCTGAGTAGCTGGGATTACAGGCACCCATCACCATGCCCAGCTAATATTTATATTTTTTAGTAGAGACAAGGTTTCACCATGTTGGCCAGACTGGTCTTGAACTCCTGTGCTCAGGTGATCCACCCACTTCGGCCTCCCAAAGTGCTGGGATTACAGGCTTGAGCCATGGCGTACCAGGCCACGAAACTTATTCTTACACTAGGAATGCTTTTTGTTATTAAGATATCAGGGCATCAAGACATTTCCTGGGTCTGTTAAGTCCTGAGTCTCTTCAGTAAACATTATTTTGTTTATTTGTTTGTTTGTTTGAGATGGGGTCTTGTTCTATTACCCAGGATGAAGTACAGTGGCACTATCACAGCTCACTGTAACCTCTGCCTTCCTGGCTCAAACTATCCTCCCACCTAAGCCTCCTGAGTAGCTGGGACTATGGGTGCACACCATCGAGCCTGGCCCTGGTAAATATTATTAACTGTCCTCTTAACCATAAATATCCTGTGACTAGTAATGCCTAATAATCTGGCAATGCAGCCTAGTAGATCTCAGCCTCATTTTACCCAGCCTTTATTCCAGACGGAGTCACTCTGGTACAAACGCTTCGGGCAGTTTTATACTTTCAGGTCTTATATTTAAATCTTTAATCCATTTTAAGTTGGTTTTTGTAGGTGGTATGAGACAAGGGTCCAATTTCAATGCGCATGTGAATATCTGGTTTTCCCAACATCAATTGTTGAAGAGGCTATCCTTCCCCCATTATGTTCTTGGCACCTTTGTCAAAACTCAATGGACTGGGCCAGGTGCGGTGGCTTATGCCTGTAATCCCAGTGCTTTGGGAGGCCTAGGTGGGTGGATCACTTGAGGAGT